>NC_051183.1:39827951-40427951 GCF_013339695.2 Rhipicephalus sanguineus | reverse complement strand
GCCGCTCTCCCGCCTGTGGGGTATTTGTGGGGGGATGGCTGTTTTCCGGCTCTGTTAATGATGGCTAATAACTCGCTCTTGAAAGGGTTGGCAGCAAGTGTTCTTGTTTAACTTACTCGGGAGAGTTGGCTAAGGGAGGGGGGGGGGCGACGCGGCGAAACAGGGCTACGTTTTACAGCCGTATAAAGTGGAGCCTGTCAAAATGTCGTTTCAGTTAAGTAAACAAGCTGAAAACTAATGACTGTGGCAAAGTACGTGCGATGTCATGTGCAGTGGCATTCAATGAAACGTGAACATTACTTGTGCTTAATCGCACGTCGTAAATGGAAAGGAAAGCTAAACGTACAACCGCAAAAGGGATCTCATTTAGATCGTGGTGCTGGTAATGTACTTATTAAACTCTTCACTGTGTAATTAGTAATTACTGCGTTTGCTCGCAGGTCATCTTTTAAACTATGCAGTAGGTCAGTCAAAAGCAGTCGACAAACGTAAACACACCGGCCGTACACTGCACATTTTTGTTCATTTTCTGACATTAACGCAGCTTTTTCATCAATGAGTCCCAAATTATACACGACACCTTTCTTTCAATGGGCAGACGGTGTTTCAAACAGTGAAATTTTCCAGAACGTTGCACCTCTTTAAGGAAAGTGAAAAGTATACGTGAAAAAGCTGACATCTGCTGCTTGGCATATTCAGTGCCATCTACCTCTGCGAGCGTGCATGCGAGCGTCCATCCACCCATTCACATCTATCAATCCATTTGTCCACATCCATCCATCCATCCATCCATCCATCCATCCATCCATCCATCCATCCATCCATCCATCCATCCATCCATGCACTCATCCATTTATCCATTCACTACATTCGCATCCACCCATCCATCCATTCACATCAATCCATGGATCTATCCATTCACATCCATCCATCCATCCATCCATCCATCCATCCATCAACCATCCATCTGTTCATTAATTAATTAATTAATTCATTAATTAATTCATTCATTCATTCATTCATTCGTCGGTCCATCTCTTCATCCAAACATCATCCCAATCTTCTGCCTCATCCATACATCCAGCAGTCCTTCCGTCCAATTCGTTATTTTCGCCTGACGCAACTCTCTTCTGCCGACCTCCGGCGGATGACGCTGTTATTCTTCCCAACTCTCATGAGAGCTCAATCTTCTAAAACCGCGGGCTTCCCGAAAGATGTTCGCAAGGCCTTAGAATAGCCTCCATCGCACCATCGCCGTGCCCTCAGCCGTCAGATCAGGGTGACTTGCTTCAGGTACTGTCGAGGCGTTTTGTAGCTGAGAGCTTTTGGCGATCCACTGGAGCACTCTCGACCGAGTGTTGACGCTGACGCGGCGCGCATGGTGGTCAAGTTCTTCTTTATTTTGTCACGGCTTCCGATGATACCAGCTAGAGACCACCACCGACTGAGGCGGCGAGAGGCAGTGCATCCTGCGCGTGCATACGCTCGCGCGGAGATGGGCAGTTGCCAGGTGACGCGCGGTCCGCAAAGGCATTCCATGCAATAGACGCCGAGAGCGACCATCATCTTGCCGGTGCAGACCCTAGTGGCGTACGGGAAAGGCAAGGCCCCTCTCGTCGCGTAGATATAACGAGTGTCAGTGAGAGTGCTGGCGAGCCTTGAGGAATGCCGGCTTGCAAAGAGGAAAGCTTCTCCTAGAAGGAACGACGGGAAAAAGTAATCAAGAAAAGCAAACGCAAACGGACAGAGTGTGCGGCGTCGCGGCTTCGGGCCGGCCACTTGGCGAGTGGCAGCAGCCAAGCGGCTGCTCTTTTCGCTTGACGTCGTCGTCATCGCGCAGGCGCGATTCGAGGCGTTTGACGGTGTAAACACATCGGCGCGGGCGCCCGACGCGCCTTTGTTGAGCGCGCAAGCTGGAATCTTTCGCCGACGTCGTCGACTTGTTGGTTGGTTGGTTTACTCGGTACACGCGCTGCGGGCACGCGACACGTGCGCGCAGCGGGGAGAATCTAAATCCGTACGTTTCAATGGCTGGCCCAGCCCCTGGACTGTACTTGAGGAACCGGAATTGGACACGCAGTCTACCCCGTCGGGTAACGCGTCTCATTCGAACGCGCAGGTGCTTCTTCCAGACAGACGATCGCGCCCGCCCATTGCTGATGATATCAGTCATAAGTAAAATTTGATATTGTGGTGTTACGTCGGTGAGATTGCATATTTTCACGAAAAATCGCAATAATCGGGAAATGTCCCAAATTTTATTTTTCCTACTAACTTGTTGCTTCACTTGAACAGCACATCTTTTGTTGCCCTTTGTTGCGGAGTCGACCCACCCTCCCATCTGTCGTCATTATCATAACCTTTAATTATCATCGGCATTCTCGTCACCTCATGACAACTAGAGGGTATAACTGCCTCATTACCTCTTATATACACATTATTCCCTGTACCACTTTAGGAGTTGAAGCCCTGTGCTTGTGAAGATTTACCACCGTACGATATGAAACCTAATCGAGATACATCCCGTTAGATCAATGTATTAAACCGTGAACACCACAGTTTTCTAAAGATAAGTAGTTCTATGCCCTAACTTTTTTTGACAGTCAACTCTCTGACAGTCAACTCTCGGACGTAGCGTCACTTGTTATGCGATGGAAATACAGTACAAGCCTTGTGAATATTTGGCGCAATCGTCGGTTAAGCGTCAACTTTGAGGTAAGCACTGTCGTACTTACCATACCAGCGCACTGTTGTTCCCCTTACCTTCTAATGAAAAATGAATTCTCATGCACTGAAACTCAAGATTAACCGAACGTTACGTTAGGCTGGGTTCGATCAGGAATGCAGCAACAACTGCGTACCTTTCCCACTGTGAATCGCTGCCCTACTGAAAATCTTAGCCCATGACACTGACAAAGTGGAAGTTATGCATTTCGCCTTCTAACTGCAGGATAAAAACAAAAGGCAGCTCGCCCGCGGCATCTCTATGCAAAAAGTTTTTCCTACGTATTGTATTTAGCAGCATCGCCGCTTGCCAGTGTAGAAGGAGATACCGTCGCCACAAACCTGCCGCAACCACCATCACTGCAGGACCAAAAAAACAAAAAAAAAAGTTTGGTCTTTGAACATCCCGAAACGGCTTTCTCAACCCTTTCGTGGCCAGCCACCCTTCGCGGGGCAGGGCCCTCAAATGGCAGCGGTAATTACATCTCGCCGCACCGCGCAACCTCCTTCACTATCTGTCGCTCTCTCTCTTTCTCGCTCGGTGCACTTAAAGTCACTATTCACGCCGCTAAGTTTCGCAAAACGTTCACTGCCATTCCTTTACCGAGCCGTTGGTTGCAGGCGAGCCCATTTCAGAGGTATAGTTAAAGATGTGGCTCCGGTTACGCCAGAGATCTGACCATCTGAATGGCAGGCCGTGAAAAGGGGGGTTTACGTATGCAAATAACCCCCGAAATAGCTCGGCCCGGTGGAAGGCGAAACAACCTTCAGCGCCTCGGCAGTGGTTGCAGTGGTGGATGTGGGTGTACGTTTTGTAGCAGAGTTCTCAAACACGCGGCCCGCGGGCCGCATGCGGTCGGCGGACCATTCGCTAGCGGCCCGACCCGCGCGCGTGACTGTCTTCGTCCCATTTTTTTTATTTTCTTAAATAAGTGTTTTCATGAGCTGCACAGACGCGAATAGTCTCAAGCCTCCTTTTCGTGAGTCATGTCACCATTTGTTGAAACATAATCGTAGAACGAAAACTCTATATTTCAGAATCGGCTTCCACGTTTCTGTCATTCTGGAGATTATTATATGGATATGTTTCTCGAAACCTGACGATGAACTGACCCGTATAGCAGACATGGTAAAGGCCTTGTTTCAAATGGCAACGGTAGCTGACATTTTGCTCAAACTGCACCTCCCCCTAACTCCAACCTTCATCATCACGGCCCATCGGGAGGCTTATGGCGTTTTTCAAATCCGTATTTCACTGGTCAATCTGGAGCGAGTTCGCGCGTTCCACTGGTCTACAGTGAACTAGAAGTAGAACCAGTGTTCTAGAACTTCTAGTTCACTGTACGCTGGTAGTTTTAGAGTAACTCACTCCGCGCCGGATTGCTCTCACTTGCTCCTTCGCCAACACGCGGATAGAACAAGCAGCATACGTCACTTCCGTCATACTGCAAGCAACCTTGGTTGCGCTTCTCAGCGGCGACCAAGGTTGCCACGGAAACGTGCAGAGCGGAAGCAGTAATAGTTTCTGGAACCGGTTAACGTGACGTGTGCATAAATAACTTCTGTGGAGCGATTTTGTACGCGTTCTTAAAACGGACGGAGGCGGTCCGTTACATCCAGCCGCACGCGATTGGTCAATGCAGGGCCGTAACGTCTGTCGCGGTTCACATTGGCCATTCGCGTGCGGCTGGATGTAACGGACCGCCTCCGTCCGTTTTAAGAACGCGTACAAAATCGCGCCACTGGTGTAATCTCACGCGGAGCGTTCCCGTGTTCCACTGGTAGATTTGGCTTGATGCATTCTGAGAGTTCGCTCAAAATTTTGGCGGCCGCTCCAAATCTAGTGAAAAACATCATAAGTTTCGTGACTGCGACCCGCTAGCCGACGTGAGTTTGAGACCCCTGCTTTATAGGGAGCAGGCGGCGACGTCATGTCGCTCTCCGGAATCAGACAAGGCGCGCGGACACCGATTAGATCTGTCCGCTGGAACGCCGGGACCGCTGAAGCAGTGCCCTTTCTTTCGCCCTTTTTATCTACGCCACCGACGTCCAGGCGTCGCCGCTGCCCCAATAACAGCGAGCGAACAATAGGCACGCGTGTTAAGGGCGGACCTGCCGCATGAAGTCTGCGAGACGCGTCGACCTTCTTTGCCGTTTCGCCGGTGACAGTTTTCTTCGTCGTCCATTCTGGGGCGAGAGAATTCCATTTGTCTGGGTTCCTGGAAGCAGCTCAGATATTATCATATTCTTGTAGCTCGCAGAAGGGTAACAGTGCTTACGTGCAGCTGCATCTGCTTCAATTCAAAGGTCACGTCATGCCCGCCGCAGTATAGTTCGGTGGCTGTGGAATTCCGATTCTGAGCAATATAGGTCGCGGGTACGATTTCTGGCTAAGATGGCCGGATTTCGATAGGAGCAAAATGCATCAATGTTCGTGAATATGCACTCAGGATAAAAGGCACGTTAAGTGCGTTAAATGCGGGCTTACGTTTGCGTGGTCTAAATCTCTGAACACTTGCTGTATCACGCTGACTTTGGAGCTGAGGGCGCCTGCGCGTACGCTTCGGAAGACACACTGCAGGCAGTGCTGTAGCGAACTAATACGGCGTTGCGCTGCATCGGCGACGAAGACAAGAAAAATTCTCGAACAGGGGGTGGAGGGGGAGGGGGTCGCTGAAGCCAACATTTCGGCTAGTGGCCTTGTCTTCTTCGTGGCAAGGTTGCTGCCTTGAAGAAGACAAGACCACTTGTGAAAACGTTGGCTCCAGCGACCCACCCACTGGGGTTTCCAAATATTTTTCATGTCTTTATCCATCTTCTCTAGAACTACTGCCTTGTTTGGGCATGCGCAACAAAGTTCTTTTTGAGAAGATATCGGCGGTATTTGAGGGGCAAACAGGCGTGCTGTGAATCGAGCATCCCAGCAAGCAGGCTTAAGCTGAAATGGAACTTTCAAAAGATGGCGCGCCTTCTGCTACTATTGCAGCAGCTAAATAAGGTAAAAAAAAATAAGTCCATTGCCAACACATTAATTTGCAAAGGAGCGCATTAACAGCAGTCTAGGTATCACTGGAGGCGAGTGATACTCTCTCAAAATATTTCAGGCTTGGTCATCCAACGTAAAACCTCGCACGTATGTGTGTGATTTGACCTAACGTTGTGTTCCAAAAAAAGCCTTTGCGTACACATATCTCCTACCCGTGTGACGGGAATACGAGCTTACTGTAATACCTTTATGTAAGAGCAGTACTTTGGTTTGGGCTAGTTGGGGTGCATGATACTGCGTAGAGAGGGCAGCCCAAAGACACAAGGACAACTTAATGAGTTGTTAGTCAGCACCCGTGGCGTCTCCTCTGGTTCTTCGTCCTTCTGTCATTGCGCTGCCTTCTCTAAACAGAACCTTTATGTAAATGACCTTTCTGTCTATATGTTCTTTCCATTATGACATAAGCTAAGACTGATTATTAGGTTGATTTATACAAGAGTTGAGTTTATGCTTAAGTAAGATTTCATGTGTTTTCATCGTGTCCGTAGCCTTCATTCATTGTATGCTATGCACACAGGCAAATCCCCGTGACATATAAAGACACCGATATCTCTTAAATATCGTATACTGAAAAAAAAAATTGTGTCGGAGATACAGAAACCGCTCTGCCTGCTTCTTCTGATGGTGATTTAGGTTGGAGGGGTGAAACCACGGAACATTCTGTGTAATAAACAGGACTAGCTTTTCTTTTGCACTATAGCCACATCACAAAGATGTTGGATTCAATGTTTTACGCCACGAGCAGCTGTGGGAGAACCCAAAAGCACGAGTACAAAAAATTATACGTGGAACATTCGACAGACTGGAACGCAAACAGAGGCGGGCCCGTATTCACAAAAACGTCTTACTATAAATATTTTCGTTATATTTCAGCCAATCACGATGCGGGGCATATCATTAGCCTAGCCGGCTAACCAATGGGAAAACGCACTCACGGAAGAGACGCTTTGTCAATTCGGCCCTCAGTCCACTCAGGGCAGGTTTGTACGGAAAATAACAGGCCACGGTGGAGTGAACAGGTTTGACGCACGAATTCTGTATTCGTGAAATAAAACACGCAGATGCTATTGAATCAACTTCGCAACCATGTGTGTCTGGTAACAATGGATGGCTGGATCCATCGACCCGGTGACGTAATCAGTGTGGAAAATGCGGCAATTGGAATAAAATGCACAGTGCTTAGAGCATGCAGTAGTAAGAAAAGAAAAATACGGAGAAATTACAGCAAACGTGTTGGCGAATCTCCATACAATCAAAGCTAGAACATTGGAAATACCAGACAGGTAAAAGAAAAGGTCCACATTATTCACGCGCAGGTGATTCTATGAATAGAAACACATGCTAATCAGCCAGGAAGCGCATTGTAACATGAAGCAATACGTATACACGATGCTAAGTAAAGCCACAATTTTTTTTTTCTTTTAAGTGCGGAGCACTTTAGGGGCCTAGGCTGTCGTGTGCTGTCATATGCTGTCGTCGCTTGGCGTAACACAGACAAAGTCACGTGTAAAATAGAAAAAAAGGAAGCAAACGTGAAATAGAAAGAGAGATAAAGAAAGGGAAGGAATAGGAAGAAAAAAAGAAAGAAATAGAAATAAAGAGAGAAAAAAAAGACAGAAAAACTGGGAATGAGAAAAAGGAAGAAAGAGAGGAGGAAAGAAAGAGAAAACCGAAGAGAAACAAAGAAGGCTGCCCAGCTCCGCACTTCCTTCAGGCTTGGCACCACTTGTGCGAAGCGGCCTTGACTTTTTGATGGCTTGGATTGGCTTCAAGTGATTTTACAGAAAATGCAGACATATTGTACAGATAAAAAAAAATACGGGGATTGCTGCGATAAAGGACAGCGATTCAGTGTTATAGCATGTTTTAAGTCCTGGCTAACAAATTATAAATCGGGAGTTTTTTTTTTCTTTGTTCTTTTTTAATATCGTACCCAGGCGGCGTAGCACATGCGTTTTAAGAATTAATACTTCGGTGTAGGTCCGATTGCGTTACCTTGTGCTCGCTGAACATTCTTTTGACAGCACTGGGGCATTGCGTAGACTTCACATTTTAGGTGTGGTATCTCTAAAGCTACAATATATCAGATACAACAACTGCGTTTAACCCACCAAGCAGGTTTATATAATGAACTGACACTGGGGAAGCCAGGATGAGACCTTTGCCGCGGAAAAACGACACAAGACGAAAGGGTACAAAGACACGCGCTAACTTTGAACACGGATTTATTATGTAACGAAGCAAGATATTTAAAGGCAATTTTTACGGTGACTAAAGAAAACAGAACATGTCGTTCTACCGCGCTATTATGTCAAAGATAATGCAGTAACAAGTAGCCTGAACCGCTACCCTTGGCATTATAAAAGTAGTTTTGCTAGGGCAGTTAAAAAAAATGAGAAAAAAAAGTTATGGAACACAATTATTTTATCATTTTAATTGAGTTCCGGCTGCTCGCATTCCGAACACATGTGACTACACATTGCACTTATAATGGGTGAAAATTGTATTTTCCTCGAGTGTGGCGCCTCTAAATCATCGAGATCATCTGGCAGCCTAACAGGATTCTCTCACAGAGGTGGGCGGAACCACGAAGATATGGCGCGAAGCTCCTCTTGCGCTGGTCTGTGGGCCAAACTTTGAGGCGTATGTAGTGCGCCGAGTCGTGATCCGTAATTCGGGTCCGTGTCGGCACGGAGATTAACGCGAAGCTTTAAGGCGCGGATGGAAGAATTCCAGCTCGGAACGTGTAGTGGCCACCCGCAGAGAAATCAGCAGTTGCTCCCGCGATTTTCCTCCTCAAGGAGGCGGACCCCCTCGGCGCAGGTGGGAGCTGTTAACGGGACATTGGGCTTCCCGATCTTCTCTCAATTACGAGGGGAGATCCCGGAAAGCGAACCTGATTGACCGGAACTTTCGGTATACGCTCGTCAGCAATATAATATAATATTATCCGTGGTTTTACGCGCCAAAAACCGCGATATTAGTATGAGCCTCAGCAGCGCGGTGCAAGCGTGGAGCTCTGACAGCCGTTCGCGCTCGTCCGGTGTGTGTTCTTTTCGTGCGTCCCTTGCGCTTGAGCGGCGCGCTGCAAGTATCGAGTTGCTTCCCGTTCATCGTATGACATTCTAATTTGTTGCTATCGCATTTATTGCTTCGCCCTTCCTGCGAAACTGACTTTCTTTTTTCAAATCATGAGTTGAGTTTTTATATAATTAAAAATAAAACCTATATTTACGAAAAACAGAATGGCCGCCATGGCAAGATGTGTGTCCCCCCCTTGTGATTCTTCTGAATTTACGCCACTGGTATTAGGCACACCGCAGTTATGGGCTCCGGAAATTTCGACCACTTAGAGTTCCTTAACGTGCACCTAAACCCAAGTGCACGGGCCTCTAGCATCTCGCCTCCATGGAAATGCGACCACAGCGGCCGGGATCGAACCCGCGACCTCCGGTTCAGCAGCCGAGTACCGTATAACCACTGTATTACCGTGGTGGCACGTACTTGAACAGTTCATACTGTAAGGAAGATATTCCATGAGAGAACACTGTTCTTGGGATCTTCGTTAAAAACACGGGAGCAGTGATATATCCCCGATAAACACCATGTGATTAATGAAATCGACTAAGAAGAAAAAGAAGGAAAAGAAGAAGATTCAAGTAAGGGTTCAATGAAGGCCAAGGAAAGCATTAAACCAAAACTTCACGGAAGGGGCATGGAAAATGAACAGGCGTTCGCCTTGATGTCTCTTCGGAATTCGTTCCTAAGGACCTCGGCAATTATTAACCCCCTTTTCCCCTCCCCATATGTAGGGTAGCAAACTGGACGTAGTGTAGCTAACCTCCCTGTCTTTCCTGTACGCATTCTTTCTCGCTCTTTAGGAACTTTGGGAACAGATCTAAATTTCTCTATATTGCGTGCCCAATGTCACCTGGACATGCAGTTTCAGTGATGACGCAGCGATTGCCACCCCATCGTGCTCCTGCACGGCACTTCAGTGGGGTGACACCGCTTTAGTAGAAATGCACTACTGTAGAGACGACACTGCAGTACAACTGGGAAAAGTGAGAGCGAAATGAAAAAAAAAAAAGAAGAAGAAGCGAGAAATTTACGAAGAAGCCAAGACGCAAAGCGGTGCCCGTGAGTAAAAGAAGAGACCGCCGGCAAGCGGCGCCCCTCGCGATAATACGCTGAGGAACACATAAATGCCTCAGATAAGGATACCGTTAGCCACAAGTGGAGGAACGAGAAATACCCTTGCAAACCAAAAAGAAAGTGGCGAAAGGGCCCGACGTAAGAAGGGCGGCGACACACACACACACCTGCCGTCCCCTATAGCTCCCATCACGACTGCCTTAACCCTATATCTTGTCTCGCAAGCGGCGGCAGTGAAAACGTTGACGACACTGGCCAGTACAAGAAGAAGAAAGGAATGACGGAAGCGTGGCCAGTGAAAGCGAAATCCGAGCACGTGTGATAGGGGGGGGGGGTACACTTTGGTTGTGACACTTTCCTCACAAAATGGCCGAGAAAGGGGTGTCGTAAAACAATCGCCTGTCGTTTGTTTTTTGTGATGCAGTTTGCGCCCACAAGGTCTGGGGTGGCTCTTGCCCAAAGCGTGGAAAATGGGTGCAGTCTACAGAGACACCGCAATGATACCTCCCTGAAGTGAACATTGCGAATGAGTTTGCATTTGCAATATTCTGTGTTCATGTGCTTCGCGTTGTTGACCAATTCGCCCTCGCTCTCCCAAGGTCTATAGTATCGTGGTTAGCTCATTTGGTAGAGCGACCACCCCAGAAAGACGATGGTCCTGGGTTCGATCACCCGACCAGGACCGATTTTTCTTCACCTAGAAGCTTTCCTTTCTGAGGATTTCCTTGTGGCTGCTTGCTACAATAATGTCGTTGTCAGTTATTCCTTTCATGAGGTGAACCTACTCGAAGCTATAGGAGTTCACGTGGAAAATGAAGAATATTTGTTTCGCAGCCGATTCGTAAAAATGTCCATAGAAGATAGAAGTTCACGTGAAGGTGAATAATTGAGGTGATGAGCACATTTAACTCAAATATACATAACAAATATTATGCCTTAAGGGCAAGTCTATGTCGCAAATAAAAAAAAAAGAAGTACGCTGATGGACATAAGTTCTCTCGTCGAAACGTTGGCGCCAGTGGCGTTGCTTGTTCAACGATTGCTCACCACGATAAGGAGGCGTAATAATTTCCGGGGTTTTAGGTGCCAGAACCACGACATCACTGTGTGGCACGCCATGGTTATATTATAGGGACTGCGGACTAAATTTCGATCACCTGGTGTTCTTCAACGTGCACCTAAATCTAAGTACACGGGTGTTGTTGCATATTGCCCTCATCGAAATGTGGCCGCCGTGGCAGAGAATCGAACCGGCGTCCTCGAGCTTCAGCGTGACTCTTGCGTGCTAAGTTATACCACGGCGACAGAAAGAAGGCGTAATTTGCTATTAACTTCGAATTCTTTCTTTCACAAAGTGGCAAAAAAGGTGTGGTATTGGGGCGTCGCAATGATGCTCGTGAGACATTGACAGGTGTGCTGGAAAATTAATGCTTTTTTAAAAATCGAACTCTACAAATGTTTATAAAAACGGGCTAAATTCGCTGGGAGCTTCGCATTTTTAATGAAGGAAAAAATTGAACAAAATGGTAAGACAGAGACATTGCCGTAGACAGGAGTCGAACGCTGAACCTCCAGGTGATCGATGAGTGCTTCCCATGCGCCATCGCATTGCTGGAAACAAAGGGTAGGTACAGAAGAATTACAGTAGACGTGCTGATGATTTCGTGCTGTTGCATTGACTGCAGTATATAAGCAATGTTACTTGTCAGACTGCTCATATACGCAAGGCCTAATGAAACACTCTCTATCGGTTGATTTCTTAACAGTATCAGGGCCTCAGTGACTTAGTCAATAATATCTGGGGTTTAACGTCCCAAAACCACGATATGATTATGAGAGACGCCGTAGTGGAGGGCTCCGGAAATTTCGACCACCTGGGGTTCTTTAACGTGCACCTAAATCTAAGTACACGGGCCTCAAACATTTTCGCCTCCATCGAAAATGCAGCCGCCGCGGCCGGGATTCGATCCCGCGACCTTCGGGTCAGCAGTCGAAGTGACTTAGTCAGGCCTGAGTGACTGATTGCACTCTCTTGTACGTTCAGTGCTCACAGTCTCTCCTCTCCACTCCAGTCCTTCTCCAGTCCTTTTCTCCAGTCCTTCTCTCCAGTCCCCGCTCCCTTGCACCCACCGTAGGTTAGCAAACCAGACGCTCAACTGGTTTACCTTCGTACCTTTCCCCGCATTGCTTTATCGCTCTCTTGAAGGTAATAGAAAACAAGAGAACATCCCTAAGACACCACCATTGCCAGGAAGAGACAAAGGCTTGACCTCGCTGGGAAGATGAAGATACACAAACGCGGCAGAGCCCTAAGAAACGGCTAAACAACCATGTTACCGTAATCCCTTGGCAAACGCCGACGAGTCGCATTCTATTAGCGGTGACGCAGTGTAACAATAACAATCGCGGCCATCACAGGTGGTTCAGGAAGAAACGCAAGAAGAGCATGCGAAGGTCCAGCCCAATGTCAACGAAATGAAGGATGGCGAAACAGCTGAGTCTCATCAACGGTGTGCATGTCAAATGGCAGGGTTGTTACTGTATCACTGTAACAATGTCCCCAGACGCTTTGTTGATAAGCGCGGAGGCTCGGGAGTCAAAAAAAGAAAGAAGAAAAGGGAACGTCGTTGGAACGCATTGCAGTGCCGATATTAGAAAAGATTAGCGCTGGCGCCGCAGTCCTCGTACGACGCCAGGCGCGCGCGCTGTTGTATCTGTGTAAGAGCCGTGCTAACTCGGATATCTTTCGTTTGTTTTCTTTGCGCTGAGGCGGACGTGAGTGTCGCGTAACAGATACCCCCTTGTAGCCTGGCTGTGGAGTGACACGGACCACGGTAAGGGTATGGCCATGGGATGTGCTCGAAATCAGCCGTATTTCAGGCTTAGCATTGCTGGATTAGTAGGCGCGCCTCCTGCAGTCATCTAGCGTGGTAATGAGAACACGTGACCGTTACTGAAGGCAACAACCTTTTCACACCTCTTGTCCCTCTACATAGGTTGTCAGGTTTTCACGGAAAACTCAGTCTCATAGACGATAGACCCGGTGTCCCTGTCGGAGGACAAGTATTGTAGAAGCATCTGTGAATAACATAGAGTGATGTGTAGCTTTCCTGTGAAGACAACATGCAAACAATATGCACGAATAGGTTTCCTGCACGACATTGCTCTCAGGTCTGAAGATGATGGAGGGCTTTAGGCAGGCCCGTAGCCAGGGAGAGATGGGGGCCTAGCCCCCCCCCCCCCCCCGCTGAAATATTGGTGAAGTAGGTGTTTTTACCAAAAATAAATAATAAAAATAGCCGTTTTTATGAAATAGTATAGGTTTTCAGCAAGTGCCGCCCCCCCTCCCCCCAACCGAAAAAAATTCCTGGCTACGGGCCTAGCTTTAGGGGCTAGGGCCCCCAATCGGCTCGCGTACCCAAGCTCTTACGTTCTTTTGTACTCTCCTTGGGGGCGGTTGGAGAACAGAAGAAAGTGGGGAGAGTATACAAAAGAACGCAACAATCGTGGGAACAGCACATGTACGGTCATTCACGTTCACAAAGTTTGCGAGCTATACACGCTCAGCAAAAATGTTTCCTGTGACTCTTCTTGGTGAGCCCTGACTTGCGATGTATATAACTTTCTTTAAAGATACACGCTGACTCTCTTTTGGGAGAGTCGCGCTTCCCACGACTCTACTAAGGGAGTATAATGATCTCTAAAAGAGAGTCAACGCGTACCTTTAAAGAGAGTTATGTATGTGGCAAGCCATGACTCACCCAAAAGAGTAACGGTATTTTTTTTTTTCTTAAGAGTGTACAGTACACATGTTCGCAAAAATAAAAATTCTCACAGCAGAAATACGAAAATATTCTCAGAATTCGGGACTTTCATCCGGGCACCTCCAACGGATCCCAAGCCCAACATTTTTCCTTGGAGTGTTGGAGTCATCAGAAATGTCAAAAAAGATGCTACCATGGTGGTCTATTGGTTATGGTGCTCGACTGCTGACCCGAAAGTCGCGGGTTCGAATCCCGGCAGCGGTGCCCGCATTTTCGATGGAGGCGAAAATGTTAGAGGCCCGCATAGTTCGGTTTAGGTGCACCTTAAAGAACCCCAGGTGGTCGAAATTGCCGGAGCCCTCCACTACGGCGTCCCTCATAATCATATCACGGTTTTGGGACGTAAAAGTCCAACAATTATTGAAGAGATGCTGAATCAGATGACTCGATAGGCTGCTCGTATTGTTGTTGTCTTTTTACATAGCAGGCGTTCGTGCTTACGTGTGTTTACGAGTTACCTTCGACGCTGTGTGGCACTTGTGTCTGAGCGTACATGGGTTCTGTCCATTCCTTATCGTGTTTTCTTATCGCGATGGTGTGGTCGTCGATTGCTTCGACCAGTGATCACGTCGGCTCGTGTCAAAGCAGCCTGTCGTATATATGCTGGGAACTCCGATAACTGAGGCCCTCCAAGAAGAAAGCGGCAGAAGGCACGAGAGACGCATGCTTTCGTTTCCTGCCTTTGCGTGAACACTTGTATTTGGCAATGAAGGAAATCGTTGGGCCTCACCCTGGAAATAAAGGGTATCATGGCTCGCGCCGCGCCTTCCTTGAATGCGAGATTCTGTGCATGCGATATGGTACAGCGTAAGTGACGTGCAATCGCAGGTGCGAAAAGAGCAATCTTACGAAAGTGTATAGCGTGGGTACTTTGCTGTGGGCCAAAAGCCGAGATTGGAGCAACAACCTTCTCGAAGTTTTAGTCTGAAAATTCGTTTTAATTGCTGAAAAATCAGATTTTCTTTCCCTGAAAACATGCTCCCTGGCATAATTACGAGGTAAGGAAGGAAAACAGGAGAGACAGGAAAGGCAGGGATGTTAACCAGTTTAGCATAACCGGTATGCTATCTTGCACAGGGGAAAGGGTTGTGGGGATTGAAAGAAGAGTAAGGAAAGAGAGAAAAAGAAAGAGAGAGCGAGCACACACACAACGTCACAGTCCGGCAGTCTTCTGGGGTATACGGCATCAATACATAGCTTGCACGTGACGTCATGGACTCACAACATGGCTCCAACATGGCGGATTTGATGACGCCAAAGCAGTATAATCACGCGGTGATTAACCTGCGTCAGTGTGATAACGACGTCGCTGGAACGTTATTGGGCATCTGTGTTTGAATAACGAAGGAACAGCATGCGAGGTACTGATAACACATACGTAACGTCACAAAGTTCACGTCCAGCCATGTTGGTGCTCCAACCTGGCTGTTTCAGTGACGTCAGTGCAAGCCATCAATATCAGTATACATCCGTTCGTGCAAATATGTTGTCGTTAGAAATTTTTACTTTAATTATCGATGAGAGAGAGTGAACGCTTTTGAAATTTAGGTTGATTGTGGTTTTGGTGGGTGGTGCCCCTCTTCCAGGGCGCCCCATCGGCCACTTTTTCGGGTTGACATTCGAGGATAGTTGATATAGAGACATCGGTCTGTGGTCAAGGAGAGCGAGATCGATTGCGAGTGATCGTCTGTACATTGCCTAGCGAGGATAGTCCCAGAGGATACGCTGCAAAGTCTCCTCGATACCACAGACGTCGCAAAGGGCGTTGTAGGCCATCCCTAGACGCCACAGCCGGCATACCTACAAGGTCACCTTCCTTGTATGATAATACGGATCTAAGCATTGTGTAACTCAGAGGCACTGGTCCAGCTTTTGACAATCGAGGTATTTGTGCACCTTTCAGCGTAGATATAAAAGAGCTTTACTACACTCGAAGTTATACCATCCTTTTTGTGTCTTGTAGCCCTGGCATGATATTATTATTCCGAGTGGATCGTCTTTGCAATTCACCACGTTTAAATGGATTACCCTAACAACGGTTTGTGCTCGTATTTGACGTTCAAGGGCAGCCTAACCGCTGACGTGAACAAATGAGTCGAGTTACACAGAGCAACCTATCAATACTATCGCCAGAAAAAAAAAAAAAGAAAGAAGAATATGGATTTCGCCTTCGATTCGTCTTACACGAATGCAGAAGAGACTGCGTAACTTTTTTCCTTGAAACATCAGAAGTGCTCTTGACCAGCCCCATTGAAACGTTTAAACAATTATTTACAACACGAAGATTTAATTGCTATAAAAAGTTAATAGATTTTGCATTGGATCTTTTCAAATACCGTAAAATTATACGAAAATTATACGCACTTATTCGAATAACATGCGGAATGCATCAATAAGGAACGGTACCTTACAAAGAAGACAGGGCAGAACAGTAGCGTTGCCCACCGTAGAGGAACCTATAACCTTGCAAATATGTATGTCCAACCGAGGCAACTGTTATCAAGTGCGATAGCTAGGCGCTGAGTTAATCAGCGCTGCACTGAAGAATGCTGCTAGCAAGCCTCTATGGACCGGTGGACTTCTTACCACATCGAAGTAAAAATTGAAAATAAAGTTTCTCTTTTTTCACTCTGCTATAGAGTTGCAGACGTCAGAGACAGAACATACCACGTGCACAGTTCATGTGCCTCAAGTTGTCAGTTAATTAACCATCGTGCTTGTATACCTTCTAGTTTCCTGTTAAGCACAAATGGTAGACCGACCACGACGGAAAGGCGATAGTCCCAGGTTCGAATCACGCGAGGACGCGTCTTTCTTCAAATATATCAAGCTTGTCTATGTGAAATGTGCACTTATTATTCTTGTATCTTCCTGTCAACGTCGAAAACGCGCACGCAATATGTTTTTTTCTTACACGCATGGCGTTATAAGCAACTGTACTTAACAGAAAAAAGAAAGCCCCTCGTGTTAGCAGCGACGTCCTATATGGACCTTGACTTTCCATGGACACTTTCCATTTACTGAGATATCGCTGAAAAGACCTGCGAACGAAGCTTTCGACAGCTTGTTCTTTGTTCTTACACTCCAGGCGAAAAAAAAAAAAGAAAAGAAAAGAATACCTGTTACTCTTCTTTGGCGAGTCCTGATCGACTTGCCTGACATGCCACTCTCTATAAAGATCCACATTCATTCTCTTCTATAGAGTCCCGCCTCCTGTGACTCTCCTAAGAGAGTATAGTGAAATCCGAAGGGAGTGAACGTGTATCTTTATAAAGAGCTATATATGTGAGAAGCCAGGACTCACAGAAAGAGTAGCAGTCGATCATTTTTTTTCTCTTAAAGTGCTGGATCTCAAGGCTCACAGCACGAGGATCAATACAGTGCAGTGACCTGGCCCATACCGATCTAATAAGAACTCTGTTCAATAGCCCTATTGAGGAGCTGGCGATGTGTCACCCTCAAAAACCCTTTGCATACTTCGCTTTGTTACATTTTTTTTTCTTTATCTCGTTCTCGCTTTCCCCGCCGTTTCACCGTTCCTTTGTTTCGCGATATCTCCCCGCACTATCGTCGTCACTGTCAAGTGCGATCACTCTTAGCATGCAGCACCGCTATGACGTGCTATGACGTCCTGTACAAGTCCTGTATGACTCCCTGAGATGAATATTCTTTACCCGCCGCGGTGGTCTGTTGTGGTTATGATGGTCGACTCCTGACCCGAAGGTCGCGGGATCGAATCCCGGTCGCGGCGGCCGAATTTCGATGGAGGCGAAATGTCAGAAGCCTCTTGTACTTAGATTTAGGTTGACGTTAAAGCACCCCAGGTGAAAGAAATTTCCGCAGCCCTCCACTACGGCGTCTCTCAATCATACCGTGGTTTTGGGACGTAAAAACCCAAGAGTTATTATTTGAGATGAATATTCTAACACGGGGTGCAGCTGGAGGCAACGTTTGGACAATTGGTCTTGTCTTCTTTAAGAATACTCATACCGTGTTCAGGAATATTCATGTCTTCGAGCTTCCATCCTATCCTGTATGACTCCCTGAACGACGATCTCGCATTTCACTGCTTAATTCTAGAGTGCACGATCCCATTCCTCGCACACTGGCGGAGTCCCTTATCCCACACTTCTGCATCCCTGCCAGTGCGGATTGCAGAGCGGTGCACAACTGTTATCTCATCGTTCTCAGAAAAGCGTGTTGCAAGTGAAATACCCAGAGCGAGCGAAGACGTGGACGTTCACACGAAGCGGAACCTCGAGGACCAGTAAAACAACTCGAATGAAATCCGGCGATGCAATTGTTTCACTTTAATTACTGTAATGGCAAGTGCATAAAATTTTCCATCGATCTGGCTAGGTGTATAATGTCAACCTTCAATGTCCACAGGCATAGATAAATGGAATGCATTCAGACTTATTCAAAAATTGTTTTTATTTCTTAGGGCACACTCATGCTCAGACTCAGCAAAGTCCTCGTCATCCGGACTTACTCACACTCAACGTCACTCAACTTTTGCTTTTCGGCGATCACTCGGACTAAAAATTACCAGTATTCAACTCGGCCGAACCGACTCGGACTCAGACTCGTTAAAGGTCTGCTGGACCGGGCTTACTGACAGCGTTTATTATACTCTTCTGTCTTCGTGCCCAATTTCATTAAAAATATTTTTCTCAGCACTAGCAAGCAATTATCCAGCTTGTCCTTCACCTAGATGTCTTTTCAGTAATCAAATAATAAACTAACGCAGTACATCCTTCTTGGTAGCATCGCTTGAAGTAAGACCACTTCATTCAAATGCAGTGTTCTCTTACATAGTACCTGCTTACGCGACAGTCGTATATTGTATATGTAGTCATGCCTCTTAATTATGTGTGTGTGAGGGCACAGACAATAACGAAGTTTGCGGGACGCGAAATTTTCGAGAAAGCTATATTCTCGCTTTGTCTAGGAAGATAACTTGCAAATAAATGTTCCAGCCTGTAGCTAGTATTGCAACCTGTACATTAAACGCGCTAGATTAGAAGCGTTAGGCACTAACAGAGCAGGAGTTCGCATTTGTAGTTGCCATTTGTAGTTGTACTTCTGCGTCAGGGGGGAGTGTACGTGTTTGTGTCCACGGTGCTGCAGTGTATATATGAACGAATTTGCACCAGTCGGCGCAGACAGTCAAACAATGCGTTATTGTATTCTCCTCACGATTATCAGCAGACACTTCGCAAGAGCTCGTGAGCACCCCTTCGCGAGATACCTCGCAAGATTAATCGGAGCTAGGCAGCGTAGATCCGGGGATTAGGTATCGCAGGAGTGGAAGCTGATTACAGTCCTTTAAACAAAAAAGCGCAGTATTGCGGCGGCGGCTTTGTATAATGCTCCCGATGAAGAAGGTTCACGGCGGGCGCAATAACACTCCGGGAGCATGCACGGGCTCACGTAAGACAGACGCGCCGTCCATAGTTCGTGTATATGGTACACATACGCACATAAGGCTGCACCCCCTTTCAGGCCTATCGGGCGGGAGCGAGAACACTGCAATCACGATCGCGCATCCTGGTCGGCCCATAAGAAGGAGCGGGCATTATACGGAACCAGCTACGGCAGAAAACTACCCAGAGCTCATCGCACGGGCATGAAGCACCGCTGACACTGTTTCTGGTTCCTATATATCGCTTAACAAGGGACGCTCTCTGCACTGCTGAGGAAAGGGCGGGCTACGGTTTGCAAAAGCGTGGCCCGGTCGGGAGCTTCTTGCTACACCTTCACGCCAAGAGTGCGTGCGTGAGTGTGCGTAAGCAACGAGTGCGTGTCTATACACGGGTACAGACACGGTACGCAAGGTGAAGGTCGTTCTTGCACACGGCACAGGAACGGAGAAGTTGAGTTGGCGGTATACGGGCAAGCCCATGCCCTCGTGTCTGTGTGTTACGAGGTTGCGGCCCATGCGACTGGTGAGGGAGCAGACGTGAGACGCAAAGCAAGAAAGGGTGTGTGTGGAGTAGTGTGTGACGTGCCCAGTCACTTAGGAGGTAATTGTTAAGTAGCGTTGATATTAAAAACAGGGGGGCCAACGCAGCGCCGCCAGCGCTGCAGCTCTGGGGCGGTTTGATCGTCACGTATTATGTCTGCCACGGTTGTACCCTTCTTCGGGCTCGTACGATTGGTCCGCCGGATTGGGCGACGTGCATTTGGTTCTCGGTGTTTCGATTTCTCTGTGAGTTTGCATCGTCTGGGTGCCTTTGTTGTTATCCGCGGTACCAGCGTTCCTTTTTTTTTTTTTCTTTCGTATTAGCACTAGAGGCCTCCTAGTTCCAGAGGCATCGGCCTTCTTTGAGTGGGGTTGGGTTGGTGGTGGGGAGGGATGATTCGAAGATTGCAGATAAAGAAAAGAGGTTGCGCAGACGGGAGTAGCGGCTTCGCCACTGATCACCCTCCCTTCTTCTGCCTGTTCCGCATTTTGTATCTTCGGTTTGGTCTTGAAGGCTTGCCTGCACCACGAAGGGTGCGGGAGACCCCCTCCTTCGCTGATCATGACACGATCGTTAATTTTGTGCCAGCTCTATGCGAAATGTAGGTCTCTGTGGAAGCTTCGCGCAGGAGTCCGGGCGTTGGCCCGCGGAATTCTGGTTCCTTCGTGAAAGGGTATATCTTGCGGTCAGTGCGAAAGGATGCGCTGCCTCTGGCGTGTTGCATTTGCGATGGCTGTGAATCTCGGACGCATGGAATGATGGCGGGATGTCTCGGAGCTTTTGGGACGTCAGCTATATTGCGGGCATTGCAACGAGCAAGTTGCATGCCGTGTGCTTCGTAAAGGCGTGAAAGAGAAATTTAGAATGGGAAGAATGAAAGACAACCCGGCAACATTGTTCGGCTTAGATTCAGTAAGAGACGTAAATACGATTACAAGTGAGCGAAAAGAGGAGGTTTTGCATGCCGAAGACAGCAAATTTTTCATGAAACGGCGGTAGGCGGAAGTTCTAACTACGAATACTGGCTCGTAAATTATACACGTAGAACATGGGTAGCATAAATTTTACTTCGCATGACCCGTTTTTATGCTTGCTTTCACTAATAAATTCTCGCTTTCGTGAAATACACTCTTAATCAAATCCTGGTTAAATGCTGGCTGTATCAAGGAAACCAAACGAAAAATGTCTGGTTTCCCGGCTGTATCTAGCACTTTAAGCGGGACCTGATTAAGAGTGTAGCTTATATATCTTCGTCTACCAATGAACCCGCAAGTTTACCTTTGGGGTTGTCAAATAGCAAAAAAGGAAAACAAACGGCTGGGTGTTCAACGAAAGTGAGATTGCCATAAGTGATAATGGGCATTGATGAAGTATTTCAAACATTTTACTAGCCCCGCTCTTCATTATGCAGCGCCAACGCTGAGCAGAAACATTTTCCTCCTCACCTTCGTATTTTTTATTCTCTTCAAAGTTCATCGTACGTGGGTGCGACCTTTCGATTCCATCACTGTTATGTGTCTTTGAGATTTTTATCATTGTATTAATGCTGTGCGTTGCCACGGTTTGTATAGCCTTTAGGTATTGTATTTATACATCTAGTTTAGATGTGTTTTTAGGCACTTTGAGTGTTTATTCATTTAAGTGCCTCCTCTTCGTGGTCCACGCGTGTCATTGTGTATATATATATTTGAACAAACGAATAACCCTTAACCACATAACTTCTATTCCCCGCACTACCGTGCGTGGCGCTCTTTATCGAAGTCATGAACCCCAACCAAAGTCCCTGAAATTGCTATCCTGACCCACGCATATGTGTAAGTCGGCCATGCAGGCAGCGGCGGCGGGCGACGTTTCTCTCTGAGCCCTTTCGGGAGGAAGCAAGAATCTCGCCCGAGGTGTGGTCGCCTCGGAGCACCGTCCTCTTCTCTACGTTCGGAGATCAAAAGTCAACAAGAACAAGAGACGGGCGTTCGACGGAGGGCCTCACAGACTGTCGGGCAGCAGGGCGAGGAAGCTCTCCACGAAGAAGAAGACGAAGAAGCAAAGTCGAGAGGCAAGAGGAAAAATATGCAAGCCGGAATGGCGACGTGGGAAGTGCATCGCAAGCGGCTTTTCTTCTCCGCACTGTCTGTGTATCTGTCTGAGTGCGTGCGTGCATGTGTCTGCGCGAGCACGATCGAGGGAGGAAGAAGAGGAAGACGCCGCGCCGGAGAAGAAGAGTACGCAACGAGCGGGCGGGCGGCAGCGCCGCGTGGTGTCGGCGGCGCGAACTCGAAGTGGGGGCACGCGCGGAGCATTCCAAGGACAACTGCTCCTGCTGAACCAGACCTGCACGTCCCTTCCTCTTGACACCCCTCGGTTTGGCGCTGCCGCGCTGCGGCGGCAAACGACCCCCACAGACAACGTAGTGAGCAAAGGATTGCCGCGACGCCTTTGGCTAAGACGCGGTGTCCCTTTTATATATATGTTTGTTTGTTTTTGGTTCTTGCTTTATGGTGGGGGGGGGGGGGGGGTTCGTTGTTGCAGCGGTCGCTGCACCGTGTCAATCGCCGTTCAAGCCAAGGTTCGCTTTGTGGACAGACATTAAATGTGGGACAAAATGACGAGGCAGAAAGAAGGCGTTGTTTTGTTCGAAAATGTGAACGGAACTTCATATTTCGATAGAAAGGAGGATAACGTTTGAACAGGGGCTACAAAAAACGCTCACTACCCAAAAATTAAACGTACTGATCATAGTAGTGATCATAGTGAGTTAATCATATCTTCTTCGAAGTCGGTGGTTACGGCTTACACATGATGGCCAGACCTTTTTTTTTGTGCTCTCTTTTTGCTACTTTCTGGCGTGCCATTGTATTTGAGTACTTTTACAGAACCAAACTGATTTATTTGAATGTTTGCTTCACTGTACGTTCGTGGCAGTTAAGGAAGTAGTTGTACCCATAAATTTCCTTATTTCATCCGCGATGTGTTTCGAAGATCTCTGCGTTTATACGAAAGAAAACCAGATCAAATATAGGAGTTGTATAACGCACCAATGCTAACCCTGTCACTCTACACGACTAAGGCTTGCTACAGTCTGCTTGTCTGGCAAGTGTCCACCATCAAGCCGGTAGGACCCCATTTCCTTGCCCACCCCCCCTCCTGGTTACGTCATTGGCTAAAAGGTCGATAACACATTTCATGCAGAATTATGAAAATGTGCTCAGTTTAAGAGTACGAAGCTGTTTTTAGAAGGCTCAGTTCTGTGAGGCTGAGCAATGTGGGTATGTCGGTCGCAACCAGGACTAAATACAACAAAGTGCAGTGCAATACCACATTCGTTGAGACACATTCTATTTACAACCAATGTAATTTCGCAATTGAAATTCCGCAGCGCTCACCTCAATTCTTTGCTCTGGTGAAATGGTTGACGTCACGCCTCGTCCGCCGGTCTCAATATCCGCACGTTTCAGCCAGTGTCGTTACTGAAGAAACAAGAACAAGTTATCATACACAATTGCATGTTTTTCCGTGACATCGATTTGGTTCACGACATGTACGAACCGCCTGTCGAAAACACAAAGAAACAAGAAAAAGACACGGAATATTGCAATTTTCGAAGCTGCACAACTACAGGAACACACCAAAAAAAAAAGCTCAGAATTCTTAGGTAACACATGTCACCAGCGAAGGCAGCAATACAACCGGTACAATTACATCAACGGGAATAAATATATGGGTATAAAGGAAGCACACATTACATATAGAGAATATTCAAAATGTTCACATTCGTTAGCCTGCTCGAATATTGCAAATTCCTAAACAATTATCAGCAAGGTCACCCTTAGAAAACTGAATTTTGAGTGGATGATTGTGTTGTGTGCAATTTAGAACGTGGGCAAATGATTTGCTCTTTTCTTTTCCACAAACGATATATAGTTAACAAAGAGTGGTGGCATATGCTTTCAGAGCTACTATTCCTGTAATATATTAGATTTCAAAGATGTGCTTGAATCGTTATTTAAAGGCATAATGAACTTTTTTTATATATATGACACTTTCACACGACTAACTGCCGCAGTCCAGCGTCAGCGAAAAACTACAAAGAATGCTGATTACTGACTGGATAAGAAGGCGGACACGCACATGAAAGCACGCGAACAATTGTCTACAGTTTATCTACGGAAATCAGCTACCAGTGCAGAAACATGCAATAGGCCATTGTCACAAAGACCCCACGAAGACCGCCTACTGATCGCATCAGTAGCCATGAAATACCTCGTTTCTCGGAAGCAGCAAGTGCAAATGCCACAACACGGTATCACGCCTTCCTTGTCTGAGAATGTACTACAATACGTTTTAAGGCGAAAGATTCAGATGTCTTATCAAACGGGAAAGGGGACCATCACTGTCAACACGAACGATGCAAAAAGTCACGGGATCAGAGATGAGTTCATAGATGGCATCACATATCGTCACAACTTCTGACGCCATCGTGTTGTCACACATCGTCAAAATATATGACGCCACCATGACGTCACTATGACGTTTCATGATGACGTCATCGCATGACATCGTCGCTTCGTCAAAGTTGGACCGATACCGGAGGCAATGCAATGGCACATGAGGAGCAAAAAGCTTCAGGAGTGGGGCAAGGATTAGTATAATCGACTGACAAGAAAAATTCGGCAGATCCCATGCCTTGTCGGAATGGATTTCATTCGAAGCAGTCGGCAAGTAATGTCAATGCTGCATTTTTTTTTTCTCTCTCTGAGCCAAGCGTTACGAGGTGGATCGCCGTGTTTTTGTAAGTGTAGTAGTTGTGTGAACAGCACCCACGTTATAGCACAGACGTCAGTATTATCGAAACGAGGTGCACTTGACGGTGCGATTGATGTGAATATCATAGACAACTTTCATTAGCGTATTCCTCCGGGGTCGAGGAACGCTTGAATACAGCTTGCTAAATCATAAGGATGAAATGTATCGTTTATTAGACTACAAAAGCGGAGCCAACGCTGGAACCAGTATTGACGTTAACCCGACACGACCCCTGTATCATAGGAGCACATACGTAGTGTTTATTGCTTTGTTATAAAATTAGATAGCCAGCACCACAACCACAATCGACGTTGCACAAACATTACGCCTGCATAGGCTGTTTTTCCAAACAAGTTTATAGACCTGACGTGGCTCTGTGGTAGAATACCTGACTGCCACGCAGAACGCTTGAGTTCGACACCTGCTGGATCCTGACTTTTATTCTTCGCATTCGTCGGGTCAAACGCTGCCGATGTCGGTTTTTCTTAACTCCCTCTCATTTAAATGGCCAATGTCTGTTCTCGCCGTTCCTGGGTAGACATAAACTGTCATTCTCCTGTGCCGCATACCCGCATACCGCGGCCCATGGTATACGGGTATGTGCCACACGTGTCTGGAGGAAAGGGTTTGACGACGTACGCGAGGACATTCACGTTTTTACAGCGAAAGCTGTTATGAGATCATTTCACCGGCCGTTTTCGGCGCCGTAGTTGTCCGCCGCCGCCGCCGCCGCCGCCGGTGTCCGTAACCACTATCGCTCGAAATAAGAAAAAAAAAACGAAATAAGAAGAAAATTCAAGGATGTAACGATGTTCGAACCTGGGCCCTCTGCGTAGGAGCCCAGTATTCAACCTCTGAGCCATGCCGGTGCTTGAAACTGCTTTGCAAAAGGTCCTATACAGGCTTCATGTCGGGAAGGAACCACATTAACATATGCAATATAGCGTGGTAGAAGAGTAAAATAAACACCAAGCGTCGCACAACGCGAATTCTGTAATCAGGCGTCACACAATGCGAATTGCGCAAGGAGAAGGTTGTTGAATGCTTCGAACCCATTACAAAGGGCTCCGCCATAATTCTTCATCGTCATGAGGCACAGCATCAACAAAGTGCGCATAATGCCTTACATGCGTTTAGCAGGTACCACGGCTCTCCGTAGAATGACGAAAAATGGCATAATGCCTGCTTTCTTACTTCTCAAAAATTACAATGATTTATAGCATAGTGGGTTCTTCGCAAGTGCACTTGTATTAGTTGCCAAGGAAGCCCATAAGCGCATGATCCATTTCCTCGGGGTCTCAGTAAAGTTCTTCGCCCCCCCCCCCACTCTCTCTCCCACGTCAACGTATGTTATACAGCATGGCGGGAGAGGGACATAGCGACCGGGCGTCACCTAATGCAAATTACATAACTGGTGGGCCGTTTAAAGCTTCCAACCCATTACAAAGGGTTGAGCCATAATTCTTCATCGTCATCAGTCGTCGCGTCAACAAAGTGCACATAATGCTTACAGACGTGTAGCTGGTGCCTCGCTTCTCCGCAGAATGACGGATAATGGCTTAGTAAGTGCTTCCGAACTTCACAACAATTGTGATTTATTGTGGGTACCTTGCTAGTGTACTTGTAGTAGTAGCCCCAAGAGAGCTTACAACGGTGCTTTAGAAACGCCACTCTTCCAGCTTTCGCTGTGACTGTGCTGCGGTTTCAGCGCAGGCCTGGCGTTTTTTCATATCATGACCAGACAATCATATTCGTTAAACTCTCTTACCTTCCCATACCAATTTATGTCTACAGCAAGTTAAGGAGGCCATCACAAGAGCGCCCAGACGTAGGCGGCTGATAGATAGGTCGATAGATAGAAACGCTCAAAGTGCCTTGGGTTCACTCAGAAATGCTTCGCACTTAAAAATGGCTTTCGCCTTTGAGACGTCTTATGAGAAGGCATAAGGGGCCGTGCAACCTTTCATGCCCTTAGACAAAGCATTCTGCCACAATGCCAGCAAAAACACCACCAAGAAGAAGCACTTAGAAATCGAAGCACGATTCCCATAAGACTATTAAATCGTGGACTATTACTCTAGCGCATAAAAAGTTAACGATTAGGACATAAAAAAATAGGCATCACGCATAAGATACTTGCCGTTGCCAGCCGAGAGTTCGAAGTGTTCCTGCGAAGAAGAGGGTATGAACTGGACAGCCAAACCATCTTCAGGAACGATGAACACTATCACTTCATTACGAGCGACTCTGTCGGCACTCCGCAAACACATTTGTAAACCATTAATAAGAAGCGCGTTCATTCGGAAGGATGATTCCTGTCAAAACGTTCTGCAGATCTCAACGGTATACGAAATACTCGGCGTCATCGATGAGATCTCGAGCAGACCGCCTTGACCTCCGCGGCACCTTCGAAGACCCAAGCAGCAACGGAAGGCGCGAACCGGACTATGTGAAGACCACGACGGTCCTTCTATTGGAGATTCGAGAATGCACCCTACATCGCCCGAGTCATTATATAAGCACTTCCGCCGCCACGCCGCGGACAACCATACATGAGAAGCTCGCGCCTGGCAGTGTTCTTCACCCTCACCTCCTGCTGCCCGTTAAGCAGCAAGTGTGTGTGTGTGTGTGTGTGTGTGTGTGTGTGTGTGTGTGTGTGTGTGTGTGTGTGTGTGTGTGTGTGTGTGTGTGTGTGTGTGTGTGTGTGTGTGTGTGTGTGTGTGTGTGTGTGTGTGTGTGTGTGTTGAAGAAATCGTTTTGGAACGGTCGCTTAAGGAGCAGACGTTTGACCGGCGCACAATGGACCATCAGCGCCATGCAGCGGCATCCGAGTCACGCTCTGGTGATCACAGAGACCAGCTGGGAGGGACCGCTGTGCCAGCGGCCACTTTATTTCTGTGTTTGTATACACACACTTGCCGTTGAAAAATTGGTCCTCCGCTTTATACGGTCGCCCTCTAAAACGCCGTCATGCCCTTATGTGCCCCTTCCACCACCTCTGAGAATCCCGTTGTCTTCTACGCGGCGAAAAAGAGGTTTTGAGAAATACGCTCCGATCGTGTCCATGAGAAACGACGTTTATAGATCGCGCGTCCATGGTCGCTTTGGTCCCTCCAAGAACTGTCACGTCCGATTGTAACGCCCATTTTCGGGTTGATTGATCGATCGATTAGCCTAAGACCGACGGAATAGACACGCTGTTCCAAAGCAGGGCAGCGATCACTGAAAGAAACCAGTATACGCTCTGGGACATCCTGTTAACTGAGCGAGAGTCAAGCTGTGTAGTTTTGAGAGGTCGCGCGATGAAGTAGAATGTTTTTATTTCTAAGATGAGAGGAGCTCATGTTTTCTTTGGCTTTTTCCGAAGCAATTTATGATACTTAGGTAGGGTCCAAAACGATGTGTCAGGTTCCGGAAGACAGCCTGAGCATGCATTCTGGTTATCTTGGTGTGTAACAGCTTGTCCCAATTTCCACTGTTCCATTGGTGTAGCCAGAGGGGGCGGGGGGGAGGCTGTCCAAACCCCGCCGAAATTTTTAAATATTACCTGTGTATATATACACGCATACATACAAACCACACGCACGAACGTACATAAGGGGAACATACATAAATGGTAGATTCTACTCCGAGCCGTTAGCTTCCAAGTTCTCTAGCGTCAGTTCGCGTTGTGAGACTGTTCGAACTGACTACAATAGCCGGCATGGAGTTCAACGAGTCAACCCCACATTTCTTGCATGGGACAGGGCGCCTGCGGAAAGGATTTCCACCTAGCTAACGTAGCATATGCAATGTGGCAACCCGTTCGTACTAAACAGACAAGGAGGAAAACAAAAGAAAGACTAAACAATAGGTTCACGGGTCCGGATGCTCTAGGCGAAACAGAACGGGAGCCCACGTCTCAGCTGAGTGCGCCGGAAACTTCGCACCTGTTCCAGACGCTGGTTACTAACAACCCCCACCATGACAAGGCCCCACCGGAACCGCACCTGTTACCGCTCAGGACCCAGTATATACGGAGGGGATGGCGCGTGGTGGACGCGTGTGCCGGCAGACCGCAACAGGCCGGCACCTGCTGGCTCTTTGTCGATGCTCGGAAGAAGCTAGCTCGCCCACACGTGCCAAAGCGAAGACCAGCCAAGCGTGCGGAGGATGTCGCGACCCCTAGCTGCTCGCTCGGTGAAAGTGTGAAGGGCTGCCCGAGCTGTTCGCGTGCCGCGGTTGACACCTGTTCACAGGTGGCTGGAAGCTGAACGGACTGGATGAAGGGGGTCTGTTCGGGGAGGGTCGAGTTCCTAAAGCTCTCGGGTTAACGGTCTCGGCAGTCTAAACGACTTCAGTAATTAACTCGCTTTCTTTCGTTCCAGAGCCCACGTGGTCATATCGTTAACTTAGTAATATCAGAATGCCCACGGAATGATATGCATGCATGACAAAGATAACTGACGTGTCATAGTATGGCATGCATGTCATGCAGGGATGAAAAATTCGTCAACACGGGGTGCCGCTGCAGCCGACGCTTCGACAAGCGGACCTGCCTTCTTCAAGGCGGCAACTTGAAGAACAGTGTAGCCTTGAAGAAGGTACACTGTTCATCAAGTTGCAGCCTTCAAGAAGACAAGTCCCCTTGTCGAAGCGTCGGCTGCAGCGGCACCCCGTGTTGACGAATTTTTCGTCCCTTCTCCATGTTCCCCCGAACTCTTTCCTTTTTTTGGATACATGTCATGCATGTCACGACATGAATGACACAAATCACAATATGAAATTGCGGTTCTTTCGTGAACGGGAATATCAAAATTTGCATGACATATGAGTACATGCCACAAATACATGCAGGGACATGCATGTAATGAAGTGGATGACGCAGATCACCTGACACAGTCATGCTGATTATTTTAACTCGGATATAACAATATCCGTGCATGGCATGGCATAAAACTTCTTCGCATGACACCGATTCCCACGAGTTTGCTTAACTTGTATGCTAGTATGGGCTTTGAGCCATGCTCGAATGTTTATGTTAGACCCAATTCCAAGATTTCGGTGTTTTAATAGCTCTGTGCTTAATATCAAAATCGATTTATTGATAGAATGGTTAACGTGGCGACAATATAGCGCCAGCGACTCTGCTCATACACAGAACTCAAACTCTACTGGGGCTGTTTTGTACGCAGCGCCGATAGCGTGCGATGAATCAGTGTCCGCTATTTCTAAAACGCCCTAGTTGCTCTTATCATTCTCAGTGGCGCGTCAACAGTGATGTACGTGCGCGTGAGTGGCCGCCTGAAGTCCGACTGTCCGTGTGGCGCGCCGTTCACAAATAACGGTGTTTTGGTGGTACACACAAGGCATTTTGCCTGCTCAAACTTATGGGGTCGAAACTTGAAGGATAATGAAGAACGAAGAACAAACTCGAAAAGTTAAGAACCACACAGCGTGCTATAGAACGAAATATGATGGGCGTACGTTGCGGACGTTGTGTGCATGTTTGTGTATTTGTGATTGACGTTGTCTGCTTCGATACTAATTTAATTAAAGATTCTCTGGTGCATGGTGCGACAGCGAAAAGTGTATTTTTTTCGATGGTTGTAAAAATTTACTTCCACACTTACCTGAAAAAGTTCCCCGATGGATGTAAACAGATACTCCCCTCATTCCATCCAAAAACTCCATCCTTTACGGGAGCAAACATTTTACTCCGCCTGGACGGGGTATTTAAAACCTCCATCAGGGCGTGCGCTACACTCTAAGAAAAAAAGGTGGCCTTTGACTCTTCTTTGCTGGACATGTGACTCTCCTACGTATAACTCTCCTATGTGACTCTCCTATGTATAACTCTTTTTTGCTTACAGTGTAGTTCACATTAAGAGCAAAAAATTCACCTGGTCAAGTCAAGTAATGCGAAGGACAGGTAAGTGATGGTCAGTTAGAGCTACGGAATGGATACGAAGAGATGGGAAGAGTGGCCGAATACCGCGAAGTGTTAGGCAAAGCGTCAAGTGTTAGAATCAAAATAAAATTCTTATTTCTGATTCCGGGGTGACGAAATCAAGAAATTGGCAGGCATAAAGTTGAATCAGCTCGCTTAGGACAGGGTGGGTTGGAGATCGCTGGAGGAGGAAGTGGACATAAGACAAGCTTACGATAATGATGATGATTGCAGATCAAGCTACATTTGCATTAAATGAGTTCGGAGTGGAAGAACTCACTCAAGTCCACTTTACATTACCAATTCACGACACACTCGCCTACGTTACCTTGCGTTAAAGTTAGTAACTGGCACTCCTACTCATGCGTGTGGCTGCACGCGCAATACGCTTCGCAGGCGATGTGCATTAGCCTCAGTCATTGCATACTATCACTCTAAGAACTGTGACTCTCTTTTTATGCATCTGAAAGTCATACGTGTAGCACTCCCTTTAGAGAGGCGCGTTGACCCTCTTTAGGAGAGTCGTGGAACGCACGATTTTACAAAAGAGAGTCAATGCACGACTCTCCTAGAGAGCGTCAATTTGCCTCTCTAAAGGAAGGTTTACACATGTGACTCTCACATGTATAAAAAGAGAGTCAAATGACCGCTTTTTCTTTTAGAGTGTAGCTGAAAGACATACAGTGCGCCGCACGTTTGCCTATAGAGCGCTGTAGAGCTGTGCCCTCGAGGGGCTAAAAACTTGTGTTGTTGCATAACTATAAAGGCTACGAGAGTGAGAAACCCGGTCTGTTCGACACAAATCACGCCTTCCTCGAAGCGGTGTCCTATTCTTGTCAGCGTCGCTTGAAGCTGCTACGTTGCGGGAGAGCATGAATGCTACCGTACCCCTTCTATCTCACACCCCTCCTAATATTTGTGAACGGTGAGCCACGGTGTACTGGCCTACCGCATTTATACTCCCGTGATACCAGGGCTGCTTAGTGTTGGTTAGTTTTGGCTAAATAATGGTTGATATCGAGAAATGTTGGCTAATGTTACCATATGTTAGCTGAGGGCAACTGTTGGGTATATGACGGAAAGTGTTGGTCATCTACTGCTGTTACAGCACCGTTATCTTCATTCAATCTCAATTCACTGATGCTGTGAGATATGGATAAACAACTTGGTTAATTCATTCCGCCAGAATACCAATGATGCTCTGCCGATCTTGCTCTGCCAGTAATGATCTGCCAATGATACTCTGCATGACAATGATGCTCAGGAATAGGCTTAGACAAAACGTTAGTTAGTTAACGCTAATAATGTTCTGCCAATAATACTTTATCAATGATGCTCTGCTAGTGATACTCTGCCACTGAACCCCTGAAAATGATGTTCTGCCAATGATGCTCTAGCAATGATGCTGTGACAATGATACTCTGCCAGTGATACCCTGTCAATGATACTACGCCACTGATGCTCTGACGGCGATGCTCTCGGATCTACGCAGGTAAATATTTAGTTCATTCATTCTATCAGAATGTCAGCGATGCTCTGCCAGTGATGCTCTGCCAGTGATACACTGACACTGGCATATACAATGACAACAGCTTATAGTTAATTCATTCGGCCATAATGTCATTGATGCTCTGACAATCGTGTCTGGGCAGCAATTTAATTCATTTCGCCAGAATTTTTCTTTGCATTGAATCGGGCTGCGCGGAAGACGTACAGGTGAGTGCCTGGAAGCCTGTCTCTAGGCCGAAAAAAAAAAAAAAGCGTCGTCAGGCAAAGCGAGGTACACGTCATCGGACAGGCCTTGACCCCTGCGAATTGAGAAAGGCGTCCAGTTTTGTTTTCTCTCGTCGAACCTCGGCGAAGGCATCGTATCGGCCAAGGTCGTCGGCTGCCGTTATAAGCAGTACCACGGCCTCCTCGCAGCATTTCTTGTTTCACTCCGTTTACTTGTTTTGCTCTGGATCCTCCGCGTGGCAAGTCTGTTTCCTCTGGGAGTACGAAAAACGCATTGCCCTCCTCGGCTCTGCAGCGATCCGGATCAATTTCCCATGGGTCGCGGGCGTGTGAATCTGTCGGTGTCTGTGTGTGCACCGGTGGCACGGATATGTCTTTCTGTTTGTCTGTTGCGTTTTACGGACGCTTATGTTTGTGGTTCGTCGAGGTGTTCCTGCGAGTATCGATCTCGTCAGTGGGTGCGGGGCGATGCGCTGTCGTTCTTGCCGCTCACGCTGACGACAGGAAGTGCATGAATGAATGCCGTGTACGCACGCGTACTATAGAGCAGACGGCCTGAAAAGATATCGAAACGTGGGACGTGCGAAAAAAAAGAAAGAAAGCTTTAATGCCCGCAAGAACTCCATCGGCAAACTGCACAAATATCAAAATTGTCTTTATTTCTCTAGATAGCACGATTGTATTGAAGATCTTCTTTCATGTTGCCTAATGAATAGACCGTATGGTTATATGCATATTGTTGTACTGTTATGGGTACAGTCCTGGGCGGATTTGTACAAGGACAGGAAAATTTGGCTCGGTATAACAGGCGAAAAATTACATTAATTTTATGTCTTTAAGAATGAAGAGGCTCTCAAAGGAACACCATATGTACGAGAAAAAACAGTGAATGTTGCGTGCCACGGAAGGCGACAGTGCACACAACGAATGCATTTAACAAAAACGCGATTTGCATCGCTGCCTAATATATAGTTTTTAGAACATCTATATACTGGTGCATTCAATCAGGCGCGCATTCATTAAAGGGCCCCTAAATCGCACCGAGTTCAAAGACAAGGATGTGGTTTCTTTCTCGTCTTGACTACCCTTTCTACTAACGCTATCTCCTCCTCGCCACATATTTCTTCATAAAACATGTGGACAATGTCCGGGCTAAGCGTTGAGCCTATCAGGATTTCACGCTTTTCGGTTACATGCTCATATCACCGCTTCGCACAAAACGAAGTGAAATCAGTTGGTCGCGCATTATAGCCATGCGAAACAAGGAGAACGGGCGTGTGACTGCATGGCGAAGCAAGGTAGGAGACAATTGACAACTGATACTCCTCGTATATGGACCAATCGAGAGCTTCCTTCCTCATGACGTCACGTGAACAGACTGCTGGCGTCACGAAATGTGCCGAGAAGACGGGAAACGCCAGGGGACAGTATAACGCGCTCGTTCTTCGTATTTTCAGAGGTTGTTTAGGGACCCTTTAAGCAAGCAGACGTTCACGTTTAACGTGGCACCATATGTTGCATTAATTTTCTTAGTCCACTGCACGTGGGAGCCGCATCGGCGGGGTTCCTCGCTTCGTTGCCTGTAAGTCACCTCTAATTTTCAATACGTCCACCTATGAATGAGACTTTGTATGTATACGTAGCGTTTTCTTAACGGTGCTCTTAGCGCTTATTATTCGTAGCGCACTGGTTGTGGCAAGAACAGCTGAATAGGCCGTGATAATCCGTAGCAGACCAAGAAATGCACATAGAACATCAAGATGTCAGGTCATCGTACGCAATGACAATGTACTCGTTAGTACAAGGCTATTCTATGGGTATTGTACAGGTGGCAATAGGGCGAAATGATACAGCAAACGTGAAAGTTGCGTTGCATGTATCTTTTGCTTGCGTATTTGTGCAGATTTCGAAGAAATCTTAGTCTTTTCTTGCGCTTATTAAGTTGTAAAAACGAATATATCGTTTTTACGAACAAGGGAGAAATGTACTTGTAGTCAGGAGAAAGTGGCCGAAGAACAGTCTGACGAACTCTGCTCTCCCCGACTAAACTATATGTAGCTGTTAAGCTTCCTGCCGTCTCTGAGCACTCGTGCCTCGCAACCAGCAACAGCTCGCCATGAATGACCAAAAAACAGCCCGGCAACAATATTCACATGGTTCCTTATGCTTTCGCCTAAGACGACTCGAATGCGACACACATCTTTTTATTCTTAAGCAATTGTATTGGTCCCCCTCCCCCCCGCCCCCCGAAAGCTTGCTTCACCTTACGTGGTTTTGCACTGACTCCGGGATCGCAGGCACTGCAAGCTTTCTCCACCTCACGGTGTTTTACAGTGCCTCCGGGATTGAGTCACCTTTGACAAACGTCGACGTCACGTGATGGCTTCATCATGTGACGTCATGCCTATGTGCAATCATAACGGCGTCATAAATTTTGGCGATCTGTGTCGTCATTGTGACGTGATATGGTGACGCCATGACATTATGTTGCTCTTTTGCATCGCTCGTGTTGACGTCGCCGACGCCGACGGTCAATTTTCGCGTTTGTCGATGAGGCATCTAAGGATTTCGCCTTAATACAAAAGTGGCGTGATCGCACGAACGCGTCACGCTCGACGGACGTGGTGGCCCGCGCCTTGTCCCTTCGGAATCGGTGGTCGAACGGCGAGCTACGCCCCACGACACGGTCAGTGTGCATGGACGCGCGCTCGCGGTCATCGGCTGGCATAATGGCTTCCCCGGAAAACAGGGGTGCGCACTTGCATGAAGCGCGCTCTCCGTACTTTCGGCGGTGGATTCCAGGCCTCCCTCGCTCTAATAGGCACCACCGAAACTGCCGATGCATTCTCGCTCCTCCGGGCTGCCTTTTCAAGAAGCAAAAGAAAGAACAAAGGACATATTCTGGCCTAATAGACAACCCACCTCATGCACATAGTATAAACCCCGCCATATTTTTTTTTGGCCAGGACTGCTGTTGATGTAGGCCATGCCGCTGACATAGCAGTTATCTGCTTGTGCAGGTAATCTATACGTTGTCTAACCATCACTACATTTACGGGAGCTATGTAATCGCGGTACAGCTGCCTAAGTGCAGCTGATCTGCCCTGCTTGTAGGTAGCAAGATCCCGAGCAGAATGGCATCAGGTCATGTTACGCATATTTCTGGTCAACTATATAGCTACGGGAAAACACTGCAGGCGTTGACCACATAAGATCTTTTTTTGTTTTTGTTTTTGGGGTTGAGTCTCCGGACAGTTACTTGCCTCTGCTTTTTACTCTGTGGAATGCGAGCGAGAGTTTAGGATAGTGAATCACCGCCGACAGAAGCGAGACAGATTTCTCGGTAATCTTACTGGACCCGCGACTCGCATCAAAAAAGAAAAAGAAGTCTTCGGTGTGCAGATGTTCTCAAGTATTGAAAGGCAGCAGGTAAACTGTGGGAAGACACCTCTGTAGTGTACCGATGTACAGTGTTAGACAAAATAAACGCCAATGTCCTTGGTCTAGACTCTGTGGTCCCCCTTGGGTAATATTAACAGCTGCGCCAGTTATTAGGTATACGTAGAAAGCCACTCACTCTAAGATCACGAGCTTCAGGCATTGCTTCTTGCCCCTCGATATACCTTGCACTCGGCAATTGGCCATTGAGCCACTCTGTCGGTGGACTGCTGTTTCTTTATGAAAGAGTTTCTTTTTTTTATGTCAGAAGTCGTACAACACAGTCCACCCTTGAAGGAAACAGAATTAACATAGGTTCGACATTTCTTTGATTTCATGCAAAATAAATTTTTGATGTGGTGGATCCGCTAGACGTACCTCTAGAAGACTCCTTTTTTCTCACATTGCTCCCACACTAGAGTGTTCTTACGCCTTCTTTTGTGTCTACTGTCTCATTTGTTTTAAAAAAAAAGAACTTCGCATTTGTTGGTGCTCATAGACTTTCTTCATTGTTTCTCTTTTTTTAATTTTTGACGTTCGTGTGTTCGTTTCTTCTGTCCCCTGCAACGAAGCCTGTAGAATGCCTTCTATAGCGCCAATACCTCCATAAGGGTTCACCTAATTCAGCAATGTGCTGGAGGCAAATATTACGCCCGTCACTCCACAGAGGAGGAGGAGGAGGACGGAAAATTGTCATTCAGGTCCTGTACGGAGACCTGTACAGGGCCACCTGCCTGGCTAGACCCATGTTGGGACCGGGAGGTCAAGCCTATCAAGGGCGTACTGGACAGCCAGGTCTTGATGGATATGATCGTGAGATTTGATCATTCCTGAAAACCGATCGCATGAAATGTGACAGAAACGCCCTTCCTATTCTGAAAGGAAAAGAAATAAGTTGGGTGTCGCTATAGCGCCGTAATTATCAGCTCGGCCACGCCGGGCGTTTCCCAACTGCAGGCAGGATGCCTGCTCAGTATCGACAGGCTTTATGCAACATCAGAGGATGGAGACGAGGCCTCACCGCCACGCGCGTTTCTAGTCGAGTTTGTGCGCCTGCACAAACGTGTCCTTGTGCGTCTAGACACTCGTACACGCACACACAGTATCGAACTATTCATACATCGAACGTCCAGGGCCTGCTCGTCAAGGACATCAGGGGGTCCGGAAGGAAGTCGCCTCCACGCAAGAGAACGCGACAGGCGTCCTCCGGTAGCAATCGGCTATGCCTCATCACGGAAGAAGTGAGACTGCTCGTGGCTGTGAGAGAAAACGAGAGAGAGAGAGAGTGACAGCGGGGCGTAGCAGAGGCTGTCGAAGCCTTGAGTAACATTTTTGCGGAAGCCCAGCATCCTTTGCAGAAGAAGTGGGGACTGCCGCCGCTAACTGGACGGACCCGGATAGGGGAAGAACTGCACTGGCGAAGAACAGATAGCAAGCCTTGCGCCTGCCTTCTAGATGGAGAGCCGGAACTGTCGCGCTGTGTCGCGACTCGGATATCTATATATGTGTTGTCGTAGGCGGTCCCGTCCAGATCCGCCGTGGGGACTCGATGGCTGAGACGTTGCGTTACTGGGAGCCAGATCGCGGATTCGATTCCCCGATACTTAGAACGAAACCTTGTTGCATAGTATGGATTCGCATTCATCTTCCGTGCGCTGAAGAGGCTTCATGTTTCATTGACTTTTCTGACTTTGTTAATTTATACTTTGAACAGGATCTTGTCTCCTAGCGTAAATTCAACTCTTTGCATTCGTTGTCTGTGTGCCGGAGAAGTTTCCGGACGTCATACATTCAGAGAAAATGAGATCGCTCGGTAATTGAGAAATATACAGCGCATGAAGAACAGCGCCTCTACGTCTGAACTTACATACACCAAAAAATCCGGCAGTTCCCACGCATGGTGCGAATGAGTCCAGAAAGAAAGAAAGAAAGAAAGAAAGAAAGAAAGAAAGAAAGAAAGAAAGAAAGAAAGAAAGAAAGAAAGAAAGAAAGAAAGAAAGAAAGAAAGAAAGAAAGAAAGAAAGAAAGAAAGAAAGAAAGAAAGACGGTCTAAGTGCCTTTGGTCTCCAAAGAAATGTTTCGGATTTAATATGGGCAAGTGGAGTTAGTAAGCGTAATTCCTGTAAAAGCTAGACGATAGCACCCGGCAAGAAAAGTAATGCAAGAAATCTAATGCCAGAAACCTAATGAAAGCTACTTTTCGCTTTCTTCTCCGTTTCAGTATATTATGTATATTTGCCACTGGTGGACCGTAAATCAAATTTAAAAAAAAAAAAGACGTTTCCGTCTGTCGAAACGCCAGAATTATTTTAAGGGAAAATTTGAGCCAGTCCTGGAGATCAAAGTATCAGTGAAAGAGATTTGGCGGGGGAGGGATGGGGGAGCAATTCGAAAGAACATATTGAGATGCCAACCCTGAATAGCCGCACTGTCTTCCGGTTCTTGAAAGAATATTTAGCTTCTATTAACAATGTCTCATGGACTCGCAGTTTCTGCATGGCTTAGTTTTTATTTTTCTGCAGGCAATGCGAACCATATTTCGCTGGTCATCGATCATCTGTTGTCCGCCTGTACAATGCTGCGAAATTCGAAAATGAGTACAAAACTGAACCTGCAACAGTTATATCCACTTGGAGGGGTACCGAAACCAATTTTAGAAGCCGAGTTTACTTCGCGTTACAAGTCTCCTGCATACAGAGACGGATCCGAGCAAGTGTGGAGCTCTGGAAATGCTGATAAGATGTGTTATTACGACATTAAAGTCAGTTTTTGCATGGCGCACCTACTAACATCGGCACTAGCATGGCGTCATGCTACAGTGTCGACTCTGGTGACTTCACGTACAAGTGTGGCTATTTGTGATGACGTCACATATCAGCACGTGTCGAGAAGCTCGTACCGCGTGGTGACGTCAGGGTATAGAGTAGGAACCGAAACTAGCTTTCAAAAAACGCGTTGTAATTAATATTTCAGGGCGTACTGACGCTTAACAGCACATTTTCTAGGCTTTTGAGGGCTTGGCCTCCTATTTCAAGCAAGAAAAAATACTAGTGAAAATGTTTCTGTCAGTACACCTTTTATATTCAGTGCAGACGTGGTAGTAATGGCATTACTGTATTGAAATTGCAGTAATTAAATTACTTTTTTGCTCCAATGAGCAATGTAATGAATTACTTGTGTCGGCTGGTAATTTAGTAACGTATAGATTGCTTCAAGTGAGTAATTTAAAAAAGACTACTCATTACTTTAACAATTACTCTCAAATTAAGTATGGCATTCCACTTCCCTTTTGGCCTGAAGTCTTGACGAGAAAAAAAATAAAGAAAAATTACAAATGCAAGTTAATCTAACTGTCCAATCTCAAACGTGGGAAGTTGAACAAAGGCCCCTGAGATTTCCATGTACATGTGCTATATAAAAAGTGTACATTAGTTGTGCTTGAATGAAGAACTTTTTTTAAACTAATTTCAAAGTAGGTTCATTACTTTTCAAAGCTAACGGTAATTAAAGTCATTACTGTCAGCCAGCTGTAACTTGTAATGTAATTTAATTACTTTTAGGAGTCATCTTGCCATATCTGATTCAGTGTCTGATTTCTGACGACAGCTGCGACAGGTCTATAGAGGTTGGAGGCGAGTGATATTCGTTGTGTACAGTTTGAGATATCTGCATTGGTTTAACGAATATTTTTACAGCCATCATAATTTCTTGTTCGGATAACTCGCCGCAACCAAACACCCTGAAAGATTCTATAGTGCCAGTCTACGATGTTGCGAAGAATCGTGCCATTATTGCTATCTTTATAGCTGCCGTCTTCAGTGTCAACTGACGCCGCCGTTGCTGTCGTCAGGCAAGCCGCCACTGTTTTTACTGACACTTAAAACTCTTCCTTACAGTGATCTCTACACAGCCGCAACGCTACACTTAAATCGCGCCGCCAATTCCTTCGGTTTGTTGCGTCAACTCGGCTTTCTTCCGCGTCTAGCCCAACATGTGCCTCTGATTTCGACACAATCCAGTTTCTCTGTACTGCGTGTCTCGGCATTAAAGAGCACCGCCGGAAGCACTATTACAGCATGTTGCGCTTTCAGCATAGTGTACAGGCGTATATTACAGCGCTGGCTATGCGCCAGCATTCATTTGGACGCGCAGTGCGTGATAAGCGACCGCAGAGCCGCAACATGGTAACCAGTGCACGAATTATCATGCTTTCAGATTGAGTAGCGTATGTGCTCAACTTTAAGGCACCCCACTATTGTAAACTGTAGCCGATTTTTCACGGAGAGATGCTTGAAATGCAGTCCCTTCGCTTGTAATGCTCGACATAATTCCCGCTCCGGCTTTAAGAAAAAAAAAAGCAATATGCAACGAACTTGATTGCTGTCTTACGAGATTTCTGCTATAAGAGAGAGCAGTGATGCTACCGAGGACTTCTGATTTGGAGCAATTTTTGGAGCAGCAAAATTTCCGTTTTGGAGCACTTTGGAGCAGCAAAGTTTTCATCTTGGAGCACTTTGGAGCAGATAATTTTGCATCTGGGAGCACTCTGGAGCAGCGAATTTTACATCCTGGAGTGCACCACAGAAGCATATTGCAATAACATTCAAGCACCGGAATATTACTATGGGGCTAGAAATATTTCGATTCATTGCAAATCTCATGGAAAAAATCTCAGGAGAACTCCATACTTCACTCGCTAATGAAAAAATAAGGGCTCATGCAGTTGAGTGTTCTGAATTAACCTCTTCGGCGATTATTTTCGACCCTAGCAAATACACAGAATACCAGATCAATAAATTTGCACTTTATGAAATAACACTCTAAATACATCTATGTGGTTATCAGCAGACATTGTAGACAAACGCCGTGATGTACAGCAGTGTCTCAATGCCTTAGAGCCACACTGTCCCTAATGCATTCCCCCTAAGAAAACTCCAAGGCGAAAGCCAGGTTCTTCTTCTTCTCGATCGACGGGTTGATCCTCCCCCTCCTTCTCTGCAAGCTATCTGCACCTCACCTGGTTTTGCGCTAGCTCCATGATCGGCGCACGGATTACGGAAGCAGTGTAAAGCGACGATGTCAGATTGGCGTCATCACGAGACATCACGATATATGACGACATGATGACGTCACAAGTTTTGACGATCTATGACGTGATGATGACGCCATCACATAATTATTTTTTGCATCAATCGATTGACGCCGCCGACGGTCAATTTTAGTGTTTGATAAAGCATCTGATGCTTTCGCATTATTATTGCGTATTCAACGTTAACAACCTGGCCTTACATACCAAACTGTCTTCCACCATGTCACCTCCTTGCCATGCACGAAACAGCTTCGCTTATCATCCACTTCACAGAGTGAAATGGCTCAACATTCTTAAATGTTTATTGTGATAACAATTATATGGACGCTCTCCGCGGATTTTTGCCGTCGCCATTGCCGTAATTTTCTGTATAAAGACCAAATTAATAACACCACCACGCGCATTCTAGCCGCGGGTAAAAGCTCGCGAGCGCTGGCGACGAACGCGACTGAAGCGGATATTAAGCTAGCCGGCCGTCTGTCTCCGTCGCACGGACAGCGCATGAGATAGCATCTTCCCGCGTGCAGGCCTGCCGTCGATTTCTCATCAAAAAGAAAGGAAACGCCCCGCCCGTCTTTCGTAAGGAGCATGAAAGGACGCCAGGGGAGCGGGGATGGGGGGCGAGGGGACCGCATCGTTCGAAGGGCGCAGTCGCTTGCGCGCGCGCCATCTCGAGGCATCAGGAGACGGCTCGTAAACTTGCTGTGCTCTCAACGCTTACTTCGTGTTTAGAGAACTCAGAGCAAGAAAACGCTTCGGTTCCTGGAGCGGCCATATTCCCTTAAACCAGTGTTTTGTTGAGTTACGCGAGATCGAATCCAAAAGAGTTAGCTACTAGCCTTACTTCGTTTAACAACACAATTTGTTGGTATCGCATTCATTGCTTCGCAAACTGAGTTTTTTTTACCCGTCAGCTGACCACCGAAAGTGAGGGGAGGACGTGTAACATGGGGTAGCCGCTTCACTGTGGGCCGTCAGCGACGGGCCCGCTACTGACAGCTGCGCATTTGCGGCTGCTCCGACCTGGATATATGCTTTTATTAATGAGATGACATTTTTAAATAGAAAGCAGAAAATTCGAATTGGAACCCTAGCACGTGAGCTCGAAAGGACAGGGCCTTTTAGGGGGTATTTACCGCAGAGTGATTAAACTCGGACGTGCTGGTATAAGCAATTACGAAAAAGCTCTTCCGAATGAAGCTCCATAGATAAAGTATATCTGAGGAAAAGTGTGAACGCATTTCCACCGTTCGCGTGCTCTTCCATAAACGCGAAGCAAGGAAAATTCGATATTGTTCCATATATATACTGCTAGCGATCCCAGATTTCATTCCGCGATGTCCGGAAACAGAAGTGAGACATTTTAGCAGCACACATGTAGTTATTACTGAACATTGCTTTTCTTACGTGCCGTGCGACGCTTGAAACGACATATCAGCAACGTTTCTAGAACAGACGACGTCCGCCGATGAATCGCCGTCGCACTTTCTCGCTACCGAGAGGCCTAGACGTCACGAGCCTTTGCGGAGAGCGCGTTTTGCTGTCGAGCCGACTTGCAGAATAGAAGCGGCGTCGGCACCGTGCATGGCATCGTGGCTTATTCGGGACGCACGCGCGAGCGCTATTTATTCAGCGGAATAATTCTTGGTCCATGGTTGCGACTTTGGCAGCCCCAAGATCAAGCTGCACATGTTCTGACGCGCCGGCCGTGCGATTGCCGGTTATAGACGCCCCCAAACCCGAGACTTTGGCGCAGTTTGGCGCAGTTTGGCGCAATTTTTGTCGATATTATCAGGATGGCGCAGTAAATACAATTTGGCGCACTTTGGCGCAGTTGGCGCAGGAGTGGAATCACTGGAGAGAGACATAGCCACCGGTTCTCACTTTCGAAAAGAAAGCTTCATGGCATTCGAACCCGCGTCCACATGTATCACTCTTGCTCATCACTTTGACCTGGTCAGACACCACAATTTCCTTTTTCGTCAGCCTCTGTTAATGGTAATTCCAAGAAGCGTGTTTGTTTTGCCGTAATATTTTGTCGTAAGGTGCAGCGTGTTGCCTCAAGCAACGACATGTTCATGCACTATATTGACCCCTAGGTGTGCTAAAATGCGAACAGCGATTAACGCGAATGAACGCAGCGAGATCGTTAGCGCAACTGTGCCACGAATGCGAAATCGATTGTTCTTGTTTCTCGAGAAATGAATGGTTAGGAGGGGTGTATGCAGATAACAACACGACGCCAAAGACATTGGTATAATCTATGCTGTCTGTCATACGCGTATTTCATTTCTGCGTCTTGGTTCTTATGGAAATCGGCGTAAGTGGGCATGCATCTACTGTAAGTAATGTGTCTCAGTCGTCAATCTCAACGAGGGGTAGGCGAGTGTTGCAAATAGGATTAGCCTTATGAAATACCGGTCGTATTATTAAAAATATTTGACCACGGGTTGAAGCTGGAGCCCAAGTTCCCACAAGTAGTCTTGTCTCCTTCGGGGCAACAACTTTGCTGCCTTGAAGACGACAAGACTACTTGTCCAACGTTGGCTCAATGTACACCTCGTGTTCAAACATTTTTCTTCTCTTGAAGCTTCCGTCTTTCCCTGAACTTCTCTGCCGTATTTGAATTGGCCCAACGATTACAACATAGAACTCTCGGGCTAGGGGACCGAGGTTGTAACGCGTTATCGGACACGTAGTTATATTATTTACTCTGTCTGAACTATTTACCAAGCCAGAATCGGGAACAAGAACCAACAGTAGCGGTCATGGCCAGCGAAATGCTTCGCTTCATGAAGTCGTACGAGAAAGCCTTTCGCCACGTACTATGTCCAGTGGCTGTAGGAAGCTTGTCAGGCGAGCCGGACAAAGAGCTGTTCAGGCAATGTTCAGCGACGGCCTATTCTTCTTGATGCGAGAGAAAAATAGGGGGCGTGGTAGAATCGCGATGAACTGCGCTGTATAGTGTACGCGTGCAGCAAGTGTGGCGTTGGATCCGCCAGGCCGTGCGCTGTGGGGCGGCCGTTTATTACGTCGTTTTCCGACGAAGAGAACAGAAGAGCCGACTGGTTCAATGCGACCTTGAATGTTGTATACGATGCATGTTCGTATACGTACACTGACGGTGCCGCCGCGCCTGCGCGAGACGATGCGCGGACTCAAGGGGGCGCTGGGGTCATTGCGATTCACAAACGGTGGCGAGCGCCCTCGTTCGGATAGATGCGAAGGCAAGGCATCAATTGTTTTCAAACGAAGCATACGCGAGACCTTGCTGCAGGGCTTGTTGCTCAGGTGGAGTCGTTCACAGAAAGGTACGCACCTGGCCCCGTGGAACGGTGCCAGAGTAAACGACGCTCGCAATGTTGTCTCGTGTGTGTATACGAGCGTCGTTAGGTTATTTCGGCTGTAGCGAAGACTTGGCTAACGATAAATTGAGTACGCGCGTGAGAGGAGACGCACAAAAGAGTTACGCAATGTCCTTTAGGTTCTATCAGTATATGAAAGTTCATTGCCGAATGGTCTTTACCTTTACAATTGTTTGCTGTAGCTGGCTAGTTCAAAGAGAATGCAGTCTTTATCTAATCTGCCTTTGGACCAGTCGCCGCTGAAGCTACCTTAAGAATGAGCTCACGTCTCCGGTTTTTAAGGCTCTGAATTAATCCTTCGCAAAAGCAGGAAGGCACCCACAATGGACACCGCCAGTTTCTCAAAATTAACTTTCCTGGTGACGAGGTACGCAACGCACAGCCTTTGGCTATTGGCTGGTATAGGCGGTATTAGCTATGGCTTCCGAAATATCACGCACACAAACCACTGCTCTTGGAGTCTCTACGTGTGAACAATGCCCCGCATGAACAAGTGATGACCGAGAAGAAATGCTGCGTGGAGCTTTGGCAATCATGTGGGAATAAGAAGATGGCCTTGTGAACAATAAAATCGAGGTGATCATGACATCGATGGCGCAGCTGAAGGGACTGACAGAGGCATGCAATAAAAGCGAAGGCGGCTTCGCACTATTGGAGCCAAGCCTGAAGGAAGTGCGGAAGCTGGGCAGCCTTCTTTGTTTCTCTCCGGTTTTCTCGTTCTTTCCTCCTTTCTTTCTTTTTTCGGGTTTTTTGTCCTTTTTTTCTCTCTTTATTTCTATTTATTTCTATTTTTCTTCCAATTTTTTTCTTTCCCTCTCTCTTTTTCTATTTCTTGCTTGCGTCCTCTTTTTTTTCTATTTTTATGCGTGGTTTTGCCTGCGTTACGCCTAGCGACGACAGCATACGACAGCCCGGGGCCCCTAAAGTGCTCCGCACTTGATATCATCATCAAGGAGCTTCAAGAAAAAGAGGAAGGAGACCTCACTGGGGCGAGTACGCGCTCATTATGCTACAGATGCGTTACAACAAGCTACATGAGAAGATGACAGCATACGACAGCATGCGACAGCCCGGGCCCCTAAGGTGATCCGCACTTAAAACGGCAGCAGAAGCTGTATTGACATTTTCACATAGCTTTGTGCGAAGACAACTGCAGAAGAATGGTATAATTCTCTAACAGTGTTTCTTTCACGTATATCTTGATCCTCACGTTCATTTGTTGAGGTGTTCTCTGTCCGCATTGTGTTCCTTCTTGTGTTATCTCATGCCCTGCGAAGAACTGTTCTGTCAGCGCACATGCTGTCTGCTATTCCGTAGTGTATGTGACATGACCACAATTGTCTGTTTTAAGGTCTACACTAAGCCACCTACGCTAGAATGCTTTATGCAGGACCGCTGACGTTCACGGGGCCGTAGGTTGCGGCTGTTGGTCTTACACCAGACTCAGAATGGTGTGTAAAAGGCAGCAATCAGGCGGGGATTAAAACGTGGCGCAACCAATTGCGCCACGTTTTAATCTGAGCATAATGCTGTTGTATCGAATGCACATGGATTAGACAAGCCCGAACTGACAACAACGTGTGCTCACTTGCACAGCAGATGTCTGAAACTTCAACAGAGGCAGCTGTTTCGAGGACGAATACAGCTTAGAGGTCTTGGTGAAATCCTAAAATTTTGGTTGTTATAACTGATTACGGAGTTTTTCATCTCTGCCTACGTTTAGAACCTTACTATGTTAGACTTGTTCACGAGGTAAGATTTCCGCCGATCCCAATGATTAGGAAAGGTCGTCAGACAAAACGCTTCTGTGAATTCAGCCCTGTAATGAATTTGTTTGTTCCAGCTCGTCCAATCAAAGTCGCACTTAAATGTAAGATTGGTCACGCGTCGCACGTGGAATCCTCCATTGGACGAGTGTCAGCGACTGGATCAATTTCAACGGCGAAGGGCGCGGTATTGACGAAACGACCGATGCTAGTATTTGTATAGAGGGGTGTCTCACCAAAAAACGGAGAGGGGGGGGGGGGGGGGGGGGAGCCGGTGTGCTAAGGAAGGAATATCGGGCTCTGGCTGAGAGGCGGGAGAATGTTAAAGACGTTTCCCACGAGTGATCGCTTGACCAGCCAAGCGCGCACTTGCTCTACAAGGTGGAAGCTCAACCCCCCTGCTACCTACATTGGTAGCGCGTGCGCGTGTGTGTACACGGGAGCGGCATTTCTCGTCCGGCGAGGGCGGACGCACCGTCTCTAATTTAATCGACGACGCATCGCGCGTACACGCGCGACAGGGCTCGCGCCAACCTCCCACCTTCCTCACTCGCCGATTTCTATGCACCTCCGCCCGCTAGCGGTGTCTCGTGCGTGTCGTTCGTCGCAGTTAGCCCTAACTGTGTCGAAGCCACGCAGTCTGCGCGCGGTCATTTTCGGCGCTGCAGGCTTTGCAGGGGGACACGCTTCGGTGGTCTTTTGTCGTCAATACGGTGGAGTGGGAGGACTGAATTATCCTCGACGTGTGCCGATTCGCTTGTGGACGGGGTATGCAGCGCGCCCCGCAGGAAAGCATGCAGTGCATGCAAGGAAGGGGTTGAGTCAGTGTTTTTTGGCCAGGCGCGTAATTGTCGTTACTCTGCAGCACGTACAAGGACTCTCGGGCTTAGTTGTGGGCCATGTGTCGTGTGTGATCCCGGATTCGAGAAGGGATTGAAACTTCCTCTCTTTTTGCAGCGAAGCTGTCTTAAAGGACCCCTGACACCGAATTTGGAAACTCGAGATGCTTGTGTTGTTTGATAGTCCTGCATGCGGGGGCACTTCTGACAGATTATGAGTGACGAGCGTTGCCTTTAAGATATTTTAATTTGGTTTTAAAGTAAGCCTGAGTGCTCATCTGAATTTTGAACTCCTATCAACATAACCACTAGTATGACGTAGACGTAGGCCCCTTGTGACGTTGCAGAGGTAAAGCAAGTGTTGTCGACGTCACAGACAGAAATATGCGCGGTGCATGCACTGTGGTATATTGCGAAGCGTGTTTGCTCTCCCACCTTCTCCTTCTTCGGTACGTGTCGGCAGGCAGCGTGAGCTCTCCGTGTGTGTGTTCTCCAACTGGCAGTTCAACAAGCGCGTGGCTGACGTCACCCAATACTGAGCGCACATCATCACGCGTGCCCCGAGGCGCGACCGCCGCGGCGCGGCGCTAGTTTCTTATCCTCTTTCGGCGCGCGTTTTGAACCTACACTAAAAATGACCACAATTAACGCTGCTAGGATTATTTAGACATCACGTTGGAGGATTTACGGTGTCATTCCGTGATTACACGACATAGACATACTTATTACAACATAAATGTCACAAACAAGAAATCGGCTGTCAGGGGCCCTTTAATCTACCCTGTGCCGTCGTCGTTGTAGTAGTAGTAGTAGTAGTAGTAGTAGTAGTAGTAGTAGTAGTAGTAGTAGTAGTAGTAGTAGCAGTAGAAGCAGTAGTAGTAGTAGTAGTAGTAATAGTAGTAGTAATAGTAGTAGTAGTAGTAGTAGTAGTAGTAGTAGTAGTAGTAGTAGTAGCAGTAGTAGTAGTAGCAGTAGTAGTAGCAGTAGTAGTAGTAGTAGTAGTAGTAGTAGTAGTAGTAGGCGTCACGCAGGTCACGAGACCAGAGCGGGAGTAAAGAAATCGATAAAACGAAATGATGATGATGGTCGAAATAATGATAATCATGATTATGAACTTGGTGATTTTCTTCAAATAATAAAATGAAACGATTATTATGACTTTTTGTACCGAAAGTCATCATCATCAATACAGCTTCGCTGTCCGTCGGTTTTCATAACGCGGAACTGGCTGACCTTTTTTTCTTATTTCTGAGATTCACACTGTCGCTATGTCGATCGGTGCTCCCTGTGACGGTTCCTTGTTTTCTCAGTGTCGATGCATTGCTGTATAGCAAAGGCGATGAGAGGAATGACGAAGCGTCCGGAATGTTTGTTTCCTTCGAGGCCGTTCCTCTTGGCTGTCCTTTGTTTACTGTTTTGTTTCATTTTTTTTAGCGAGGACGGCCACTCAACTCAGTTGCCTGTGTGGGCCAGGAGCGACACAGGAAGTTAGGCTTCCTGCGATTAAATTCTAGAGCGCGTGGTTCAAGGGCGGTTCCACGCGAACTATAGGATGCGTACGATCGCAATCTTGACGCACTGAAGGAAAGCGGGGGGGGGGGGGGGGGGGCTGGTGCTATGGAGGGTCTTGACTTTTTTTAAAAAGGAAGCAGTAAGTACAACATCCACGAGTGTACAGAGCCTCTGACCCAGATGACATTGACTCGTAGGCTGCTGAAAGCGGAAGCGACAGCTATAGCGAGAAAGCGAAGTCATTGATTGTCCGTGAGCGTAGTTCGGTGTCGATGACTGCGAAAAGGATTATGGAAAAGCAACCCTGATTGCTATCCATGAGTGTGGTTCGCGCACTATGTTGCACTATCTCAAACAAGGCAGAGGAGAAGATGGATGCTGGAAGATATGAAAAATTATTAAAGAGGGGATGTCGGTGTTGCCATCGTTTCGGAAAGTGAGCTTGTCTTCATAAAAACGACAACAGTCTTGATGTTGCTGCCTTGAAGAAGACAAGACCTCTTGTCGAAACGTTGGCACCACTGACAACCCCTGTTAAATGATTTTTCATCTCTATGTTGCACTGTGTGTTACGGGGCAGCTCTCTCAATCCACCACCGTTACAAAAAGCCCAAACGCAAGCGTTATTTTGGCTGTATAGGCTGTCTACAACGTACCTTACCTTAGCACGAAAGTCGACCAGTACTTAGTGGACTACTTGTTCAAGGACGCCGAAAACCCGAAGAACTCCTCGCGACCTCTTCGACCAGAAGCATAACGTCTAAACGATACCATCTCAGAGCCAATGTCAATGTTACCAATTTTATATAGGTATGTCCCATTACGAAGAATTTAAGAACGCACTCTTGCCACCGTGAATGCGCGAAGGTCAGTATAATTTTCAACCTTACGACTGCCGTTCGAGTGCGTGAAGTCGTAAAGCATTGAGTCGCTCATATATGTATAAGCCAAAGACCGCCGCTGTTTCTCCAGTTTTGCACCACCTTTGAGGTCAGCACACGCCATGAGGGAACGGGCTGTAACTTTTCTATACCCGCGTACACATATTCAGAGATATAATGGCATCGTCATCGTCAGGCTTCTCCAGTTGAACACATGCTCGCACCATGCATATTTACACAAACATGTCGAGTTATCTCTAATGCTTTGCAATTTGCCAAACCTTTGACAGAGCAGTTCTGCAAAATGCATCACATATCATGGATTCCAACAGTGCGTGTGTTACGCATAATATTTTGCTTTCTTGGGCTTGACATGTTGAATAAGAGCGGCGTATGTTGCAGATAGCCGCTTTCTCTTATGCTATGTGCCAAGAAGCTCTATATAGCAGTTTCGAAGCACATTTGCGAAGTCTCTATTCCTATAAGTTTCTAATCAAAAACAGTGAAAACGTCAAAACTGTTTCGCAGGGCTTTAGAAAAGTCACCTGTTACTGTTTTGGTGAGGCATGCATGGCCAGCCGTTTCCTTTTGTCTCTACCAAGGCGTTCACCTGCGGTGCCTCAGCGAAACATTTTCTCAGCGGCAAACTGCCATCTGTTGTCAGCGTCTTCCCATCTCACTGCATCTTTTCCAGCTACAAGCAACCCGTTCCTACACACGACACTCCGTTGCATGCCAGAAGAGCGGATGCTGATGTTCCAGCACGCTTCTTGACAGGAAGTTCTGCTATCAACCACGGTAACGCTGGCACGTACGGGTTTAAATGCTCGTTCAGAAGGGAAGAAGACGACCGCGGTGGGCTCAATTACCAACGGTCAGTGAATCGCCTACACGGTCTCAGCATATGGCGTATGCAACACCTTGTGCGCGAGCAACGGTCATAGCACCCGGTGGCGAGCCTCAAGGCTACAGGACAACGTCTCCTAGCGGTCAGTGACTAAGGGCTCTTCCGGTGGCAGGTCGTTAACGGCTTGCAACTCGGATGGGAGTGGGGATGAGCAAGTTTTCCAGGCACGTGCGGTTTAGAGTCGTGTCTAGCTACTCGCACACGGAATATGGCCATTTATGAGTCAAATGTTGTAAGCTTTGGCGCTCAAAAAGACTTGGATACTTAACACCAACACCTTCAACAGCATCATTACTGAGATCTCGAATGATTGCATCGCGGACATATTAAAAGTATTAACACGATTTTGAAGGGAAATTTTTCGCGAAGGGGAAAATTTTCGTTTCCTTGGTATGTAGTGTTAACGCTCTCCACATACTGGAGTCACACAACGCGTATAAAACATTTTGTTTGATTTTCAAGTTTTCGTCGCTCAGCATCTGCAAGCCAGCCCCACCGAAATGGACATCATCACGACGAGTCAACACTGTTCACTTGGTTTGCGAACACTGCATCCATGCATGCAGCCCAAATAGCAGAAATCGCTGTCGCAGTCACTGAACGACAATGCACTCATCGTTGTTTGCTATGCAAAATCAAAAATAGATGACGTGGGCTTAAGTTTAAAGAAAGCAACTGGTCACTTGAAGCCTCGTGGGCTTCGTTCGCAACGAAAGATACCAAATTATACAAAGCTTTTTCGAGCTGTTTTTGCTTTCAGGATAATCCTCATACTAGCACATAACATACGTGCTAGTTATGAGCTGTCAAAAACCTCGGCTACTGGCCTTACACCCTCGTGTCAGTGGCGTAGCCAGGAATTTTGTTCGGTAGGGGGCTCACGTTGCAATGCGACCTCCTCATTGAATTTTTCGAACGACTAAGTATATGAATAACATGTATAACCGGTGTCAATTTGTATTGAATGCTGCAAATCACTTCTTGAATGCTGCGCACTGTCAAGAACGAGTAAGAAATGTGCTTTTTCATAAAAATGTTATGTTACGATGCCCACAAAATCTTTTCAGTAATAACTGTCGTCAATCTTTTCAAATTTTTAATTTTTTTTGTGTGTAAGGGGTACAGGAAATATCACGTCAACTTTGGAACTGCATCATTTTTAAGCTAGAGAAGCGCCTGATAACGAAAAAAATGAAGTCCACAAAATGACCAGGACGAGATCAAATATTTTAATGCAGATTGTTTACGCAAAATGTTCATTTTTTTGGCACAAATGATGCGGCTAGGGAAAAACAAGAATAGGAAAGTACACCTCGAATACGGGCAAAACATAAGTCACCGGAAACAGTGCGCAGTATGCTTACACAAAGCATCACAAATGTACATTTAAATATGCAATCAATATACAGAACTAAGCAATGATCACTATGCATAATGTCGAAAATAAGGCAAACGAACATGCTGCCCAATCACAGAAACTGATATGTCCTTGGGCCATGCTGCTCTCTCGGACGCACCACGTGGAGAGACTTATTATGGAAGAGCGCAGAAATAACGAAAGAAACTATTTCAAAACTGTTTTAAAAGTGGGAACCACTATTGTGCACTCAATATAAAAGGAGGTTTGTCGCTTCTAGTTCAAAAAGCAATAAAGAACAAAACCGACAAATGAAAGTGACAAACAATGCCGCTAGTACGGCTTCTCAATAGCTGAATTTGTTTGGTAACGCCGCGTATGCCGACCTCTCAGTGAACAAGGTGAAGCTGTCGATTCGCTGTTAATGTCCACCTGATGCCCGTATTCGTATGTTTATATTAGGTCACGGTGTTAACTGCTTTAAGGTACAAAATCCTCACTGCTTTAAAAGTTGGTGAACAATAATATTGCGTCAGAATTACGGGCTCATTGACCTGAACTATGGAACAGTAGTGTCTTTTCCTTTCGTTTGCGCTGATTTTTGTCCTGCTCGGTATCAAAGGACAAAGTTCACCCGGTGAGGAAGCTCAGCGAAGTGGTCAATAACTTCCGACACGCTGATATCGACATTTCTGTGGGCGTACAGAAGTGCCCGGCCTACCATGCGTTCCGCAGACATCGTGGAGCGTGTGTAGTTCTTAAGTAACCTCTTGCTTGAAAAAGTTCTCTCTGCGCTGGCAGTGGTCACTGGAAGGGTGGCTGGAATATGGAGTAGCTTGTACACATTCGGATAGAACCTGCTGTCGCAATGAGAGAGGGCATCGGTTCCTGTACTGCGGCGATGGTTTGCTGCTTCGTTCGTCCACTTTGCCCACCATAGTCGCAGTTCTCCCAAAGCAGCCCTCGTTTCGACGTCATGCGCAAAAACTGTCAGGAGATTTTCTGCTTCTTTCTCCCGATCATCTTGAATTGGTGATATTGAGGATGGTACAATTACTGAAAAGTACTTTAGAAGTGCCCTGTGCTTTTCGAACCGTTGGTTTAACTGGGCTACGTGGTCCATGAACTTAATGAACAGGGTTCTGCTAAAATATTCTTCCACGCTTTTCGAATGCCAAGGTTTTGCTTCCGGACACCGGCTCGACGGCTGGTGATCTGGTGACGGCTGGTGCTTCTCGACGCTGGGTCGAGAAGCACTGCATCGTGCTTCTCGACCCAGCGCGTTTCGCATAGTCCCATAGACTCAGTACAGCTCAAGCTTATCATTTTTCGCAAAACGTGTGAGAGGCTAGAAGATTTATGCAAAAAGACTGACGTCGCCTTCACAGTCCGAGAACAGTTTCGTATGTCTGTGATGGAGCATGCCGCACACAGAAGTAGATTAAGGGAGTGACTGGTGCAGTGAGTGTAGAGTGCGGCTGGATATGTCTCACGAACAGCAGCCTGAACACCTTTCGTTTAGTATTTAGTATTTTGTATTTAGTTGTTGCATTCACAGCGAAAACAGTGAGGCACGGAATGCTAAATATTGTTTTGTCGTGTTCTTTTCGGCGCGATTTTTTGTAACCACGGGAAACAACACGCGAAAAAAAGTATTCGCGCCTTGCGCTAAATAAATGTGAAAAATAATCCCTGGGGATTAACAGCTCACCTAACTGGGGATAAAGAGATCATTCGCATGCAGTGTGTGAGCGGACCGACTATTCGTCTGGCGAGGTGATCTGTGAGGACTAAAAGTTGCCTTGTAGAAATACTGCTAAAAATTGGGGGACCCTTAAGCTTCGCCTTTAAGAGTTGAACGCGATAGCGAAATCCGGCCCCTAGTGCGCACTTCAACCACTAAGTGCATACTTGTTAATGTGTATTGTTACACACACACACGCACGCACGCGCGCGAATTTTACAGGCTTTCGATCTAAAGCAAGAGTCGCATGGCCTCCAAGATATACGCCGCGCGCCGGCCCTCTCGGATGCCATGAAAAGTCGAGACATATTTCTCACAATGCCTCACAGATGGCAGCACATTATCTAGCGTTTGCTGCGTTGGCTTGATATGTTTTCCTCTAGATGGACATAGTTGTCCATTTTTAGAGCCGTTTGAAAGTTCGTGTGTGTATTTAGCGGCGATGGCTGCACTATCCCGGCGTTTTTCGACGTAGTTTGATGGCCGCGCGAATGCGCCGACCGTATAGGCTCGTTTTCGTCGTGACACCTGCCGAACAAAATGCGTCGAGACTCCTTTCACTACATGACATTTATGTAGTGCTTTTGTCCGAAGCAGCTGCAAGCAACATCGTGGCTTTGTGGTAAGACACCTGCTTGCCACGCGAACGGCCCGGGTTCGATCCTCATTGGGAGCGAAGATTTTATCGTTTCTTTTATTAACGCGATAGCGTTAGAGAGCTCGTATCGCAGAAATTCCGCCGTCGGCCTCGGGGCCGTTGGTTGTGAGCGAAAAATCATCATCTTGTTCGTGACCGAAAAATCGAAAAAGCTGCAAATAAAATAAATAATAAAAATGTTGGGTCCGAGTGAGAATCGAACCCAGGCCGTCTGCGTGGCAAGCAGGTGTTCTACCACACAGCCACGCCACTGCTTGGAGCTGCACTGAAAGCAACTTTCATGCTTCCCAAAAATACGCGTCCTGTATACAGGTGTCAAAGTACGAGATGTAATATCGGAGTAATATTGCGTTGTACAAGCGTACATTGCCATCGGGCGTCACACCATGTCAATATCATAACGACTTGGTGGTTTAAAGCCAGCCGCCCATTACAAAAGGCACATATTACTGAGAGTGTTCCCTTAAGACCACGTAGTGGGTGCATAGCAGCTTCGAAAACTTTCTCGCGCATAATAGCTCCTGGTTTAAAGCATGCTACCCATTACATAAGGCACACACCTCAGTGCGCGCATTCTGTTAAACACTCGTAGTGTTGGAACTGCGCACTAGGAACAGAATATCGCTATCGCGTTCAACTCTTAAAGGCGAAGCTTAAGCGCCCCCCAATTTTTTGCTACTTTCTCGATTTTTCGCTCACGGATGATTTTTCGCTCACAACCAACGGTGCCGACGCCGACAGCGGAATTTCTGCGACACGAGCTCTCTAACGCTACCGCGTTAAAAAGAACGGATCCCTGAGGTTCTTGGACCTGATGCTCAGACCTTTTCGAGTAGCCAGGTATGCTGGAGATATGAGCCTCGTGCAAAAAAAGAAAATGCCAGGCCTGCGCTGAAACCGCAGCACAGTCACAGCGAAAGCTGGAAGAGCGGCGTTTCTAGAGCCCGTTAAGCTCTCTTGGGGCTACAATACAAGTACACAAGAAAGGTACCCACTACGCCATAAATCACAATTTTTGTGAAGTTGGGAAGCACCTACTATGCCATTATTCGTCATTCTGCGGAGAAGCTAGGCACCAGCTACACGTCTGTAAGGCATTATGTGCAGTTTGTTGACGCGACGACTGATGACGATGAAGAATTATGGCTCAGCCCTTTGTAATGGGTGGGAATCTTTAAACGGCCCACCAGTTATGTAATTTGCATTGGGTGACGCCCGTTCGCTATTCCCCTCTCCCGTCATGCTGTATAACATACGTTGACGTGGGAGAGAGACGGGGGGGCGAAGAATTTTACTGAGACCCCGAGGAAATGGATCATGCGCTTATGGGCTTCCTTGGCAACCAATACAAATGCACTTGCGAGGAACCCACTACGCTATAAATCATTGTAATTTTACTGAGACCCCGAGGAAGGGGATCATGCGCTTATGGGATTCCTTGGCAACCAATACAAGTGCAGTTGCGAGGAACCCACTACGCTATAAACCATTGTAATTTTTGAGAAGTAGGGCAGCAGGCACTGTACCATTTTTCGTCATTTTACGGTGATCCGTGGTACCTGCTAAACGCATGTAAGGCATTATGCGCACTTTGTTGATGCTGTGCCTGATGACGACGAAGAACTATGGCAGAGATCTTTGTAATGGGTTGGATGCATTTCACAACCTACTCGTTGCGCAATTCGCATTGTGTGACGCCTGGTTACAGTATTCGCGTTGTGCGACGCTTGGTGCTTATTTTACTCTTCTACCACGCTATATTGCATATGCTAATGTGGTTCCTTCCCGACATGAAGCCTGTATAGGACCTTTTTCCAAAGCAGTTTCATGCACCGGCATGGCTCAGAGGTTGAATACTGGGCTCCCACGCAGAGGGCCCTGGTTCGAACCTCGTTCCATCCTGGAATTTTTTCTTATTTCGTTTTTTTTTCTTATTTCGAGCGATACTGGTTACGGACACCGGCGGCGGCGGCGGCGGCGGACAACTACGGCGCCAAAAACGGCCGGTGAAATGATCTCATAACAGCTTTCGCTGTAAAAAACCTGTGTTGCCTTTTGCCTCTGCACAGAGCAAGCTGGTCCAGCGCGGAATTGCTCGTGCCTGTTTTACACAACGCATTGACCAAGCCATTCGATGCAAGAAAGCTTCTGCGGGCAAATAGCTCGTTTGAAGGCAGCTGGATATCTACGCCGCCTGCTGGTATCTGTTTCAGAGAAGTTGCGCAAGTTTTCGAAGATCAGTGACACGTGCACTGATTCGGAGGCAACAGTTCGTAAGAAGGTGGCTGTGATTCCATACCTGCATGGTATATCACACAATCTCAAAAAGATTTGTCAAAAAGCGGGGATTTCAGTTGCGTTTTCTGCGCCTAATAAGTTGTCGCAGTTATGTGCCAGAACCAGTCCGGTAAGAAGGCCTTCCAACAGCTGTAAAATTAGGCACCGAAATGAACTTGTTGAATGTGTGAAGGGCGTAGTGTATAACATACATTTGTCCTGCGGTCAAAGTTACGTCGGACAGACAGGCAGATGCCTGAACGTGAGATTGCTCGAACACAATCAGACAGTGAAGAAAGGTTGTGATGGTTTCTTGGCGGCTCATTGCGCGGAATACAAATGCATGCCTTTATTTGACAGTACAACAGTTTTGGAAACTCACCCTAAGTGGAGCACCAGGATCATCATTGAGGCGGCAGCGATTGATAATGGAAGCTGCGTCAGCAAGCCATCCATCGCACTAACAAAAAAGGAACTAGATTACTTAAATTCACTCGCACGGGTTGGTCCCGCGTAGTTTTGCTGTTTTTTGTTTAGGTTTTCCTCTTGTGCGCTGGCTGATATCGTTGTAATCCCATGTGACAGGTATATATCTGTGTGTTGCTTTAAGAAACGATAGTTGGAAGTTAGCGCTTGTACTCGTCGTTTCTTTGTCCGCTGTGCACTTTTTGCGCTAAAGCTTTAGCGGTACGGAATACCAACTAGCCCGCTCCCACACCTTGCTTTGTAGAAGTAACTGCACGGAGAGTAAATGTTAGACCCGGGGACGTTAGTCCTTAAAAAATAATGTACTTAAACGCGCGTCGCCTTGTAGACCTTCTAGGTTAGGAAGAACACAATGGCAGACGCCGGCTGCGTGAAAGTAAGGTAAAAATAAAAATAATCGTACCAGAGTCAATTTTCTTTTTATTGCTAAAAAAAGAAATCAGAGTAATACCCTGTTTCACAAACTGCATGGTTGAAAAAAATCTTGCAGACAAGCCACCTTCCGGAACTTTTCAACTGTCCACGGCATTGTCGTGCTCGAAAAAAAAAAAAAACACATTTTAGACGACATCCTGGGTGGTTTTCGGTGAAGGTGGTTCTTTCGGACGGCGGTGTATAATAGAAAGAAACAAATTAAAAATTTCAAGGGGGGGAGGTGGCGAGGAGGCTGAAGCCCAATAAATCCCAACCCCCGGGTGACGCCCCTGGTCGGTGGTGTATGAGAGCACGAAAAATTTCGGGGGGGGGGGGGGGGCTGAAGCCCCATAAGCCCCCCCCCCCCTGGCTACGCCCCTGCCTCGTGTGGACCTGTAATATAGAAGAATGTTTAGTTGTCCTTGCAAGTTTGGTAGAGAAAGGGCGCGATAAGCATCACCTTCGAAAGATTATTTTCAAATACTTAAGCATTTGTCAGGTCATTAATATAGAATATAATTACAGGGCCGAAGACCACGTTTGGGACACGTGTATATGCAGTTTATAATACAAATCAGTACTTTAGCAAAAGGCAAACATGGCACGGATTATTCGGTATAGCGCCAAAGATCCGTGCCGTTGATGATGGCGTCTTAAGTAAGCCCCAACGGCGCCCGCCCCTGAATGCGCGCATCCAACTGGCGGGCGTCCTTGAGTCAAAAACCGTTTCAACGGAATCGTCCACTCAATCTCCCTTTCGCCTCCTTTCCGAAATGAACTCCCTTAATTTTTATCTCTTCCGCGAACTGACATTTCTGCTTCCTTCGCGACTCCCACAAGTGAGACTAAGGAAAAGAGGGGGAGGGGGGGTCAAGTGTAACGGAGATGGTGGCGGTTATAATGGGCCCTCCTTATGCCCTCGTCGGAACATCCTCGACCACCGAGCGACTGCCACCTCAGCGGAACAACCCGAAGAGTTCTCGCTTGCGAGTCTTGCTTGGTTGTCTCTGTGTGCGGGTCCCCATTGATGTCCGCCTTCAAAAAAACACATTATATACAGTGTTGCCTAACAGGCCCGCAGATCTTTCGTCACGCTTTCGTCACGCCCAAGACCCCGCGTGCCGCCGTCTCGAGAAACAAAAACAAAGAAGTGTGAGAGTCGGAGTGAAGAATCCGTCTCGAAACACGAGAAACGCACCTGTTGCTGCCCGCTGGAATGTGACGCAAGAGCGGAAGCAGCAGTCGTTTGCTTCTTTCCTGTTTGCTTCTTTTTTACATTTCTTCGGCGCCCCCCGCTTCAAGAAGCACCCAACATTCCTACCAGGAAAGCAGAGCTGGGAGTATATACAGAGAGAGAGAGAGGAGGTCTAGTTAAAGAAGACACAGAGGCGGATGGAGGAGAGGTCTTGGAGTGGGCATAGGATGCTTCAAGGATGGTTATAAGGTGGTTGAACGGAGCGACCTCCGAAGTAACGTACCGACACGTAGTAGATGAACCTCCGTGACGTCACTGCGAATCGACGCATCACCGGAAACGGCAAGTGGCTCCGTCCCCTGTGCGTGCGGCCGAAAATAGCGTGATGCGTATATGTTACACGGTGTATGTGGCAGGTTCTAGCTCTCGCCTGTGCACGCAACGGAGTCCCACGGCCATGCCTAACAGGTCGTTTCTTTCCGTTACGGTTCTTTGGTCTTACTACGAAGGAGACCGGTGACCAGCTGTAGTATACGATTCGCACCGGCTCCATTTAGCGGTGCCACGCAATTTGTTCTGTCATTGCTGATTTTTTTTCTTCTTTGTCGGATGTTAATCACTGGTTGTGAATGAATGGATAACAGGAACTTGGCGTCCGGAAACAGGTGAACGAGATTTATTGCGAAAGAGACCCCTGCAAAAAGGAAGGAACAGGGTGATGCAGTTGGGAGAGCCGTAGCTTACTCGCCTCTCGCAAGAAATAGACATCGTGAAAGGAACCGAACGGCGGTGAATTTCATAATGAAATACAAAGCTAGTTCTACATGACGTCTCCTCTTTCTTTCTGCGTTAAAACCATTAGAATCTGCACTTAAACCAGCTGTGTAAGACCACGTGTCCCTGCGATCTTGTTAACACTATATTGACTGGAGGTGTATGAAAGTACGATGGCGCGATGGGTATTAATTATCGTGGAACATTTTAATGCCTTCATTTTCGATCGTCGTTACGTTCCCTTTTCTCAGATCTGTATTTACATGGACAGCACTGAGCATGTGTACGCATGATATAACAAGACAGGTGCTAATGAACCAGTATACTGCGGCAAATGCGGGACAACCTGCTTTCAAGGTTAATGTTCTAGAGTAACAAGTTCCTTTATATATCCGTTTATAATTCGCTTTTAGGAGACATATCGGTGTAATAAAGATATCGAATAAGCCAACGGCACGCTTATTGCATGCTAGAAATGCTAGAATTTCAACGGAATCTGCACGAAACATAATACTAGCGTGTGTGGGGATTTGAAAAATTTTTGTAGAAAGCCCACCATTCTCTGTTGTTCCTATATTCCTTCGAGAAAAACCACGGCAAGCAGCCAAATCTTCTTAAATTCTTGGCTAGCTGTCGATTCCGAAAGACGTCCGTTACGTCTATTTACAAACAATGTACATAGCACGTAACGCTGAAAGCCAAAGGACAGGAACCAATTAGCTAAGCTGGATCGCGACCTAACGATGGATGGGTGCTCTTCCTTTCTTTGACGCTGCCGACTGCACAAATAAGCAAGAGAGGAGAATAAACGGTTCTTACACTCTATAACAAAAGGCGGCAAATTAGCTTTGAAGCACCGTTTCACGGGCTAAGAGGGAGCTAAGCATCGGTACAACAATGCTCAAGAGTAATGTAATAGGAGAGGGTAGGGCACGCCGGTCATTTGTCTCCTCGGTACGTCAACGCTACTAATGGGTAGGGAGGGGGGTAGGGGTGGACATAAAAGGCCACCCCTCGTGCTTTCTTTCCAGAGTATTGTTCGTAGAACGTGTGTTCCAAGCGTCACCTGAGATAGATAGTTGAGGTAAAGCAAAACGTTCAGAAACCCGGGATAACAGGTGAGGAAAATAAAAGGGCCAGAAGGGAGGCTTCGGCAGTGTCCAATAGGGAACGCCCTCCTACGATCACGTGTTGTTGCGTCAGAACAAAAGAAAAGCCCCGGAGGCGGGGGTAAGAGACCGGAGAAAAAAAGGAAAGGAAGCGAAGAAGGAGCTCGCGCCAATCCAACATTTGCTCCCTGGCGCGCGGGAGGAGACGCAAAGACGGAAAAACGGGCGTGACTGCGCGGGAAAACAAAAGGGAAGTGGCGAGGGAGAGCAAAATGCGGAGGCGCCGAAACGTCGGCAGCGGTGCTAAAACGAAAGCGGCAGAAGGAAGTCAGGACCCGGAAAAAACGAAAGAAAATAAATGAATAGAAGAATGAAGGAAACAAAAGTGTGGATAGGGCGCGACGATTTGTCAAGTGTCGGCAGCTCTGCGCGGCGCCTTTTGAAGAGGCTGCGGTGTGGGCGATACGGGAGAAGCGCCGTCTGTGTGTGTGTCCGGAAAGAGCTCGCTTCCCTTCGTTCTGTTTTCCCGTGAGTTACTGTGCGCGTGCGTACAAATGTGTTCGTCCTCATGTGTGTGTGTGTTGAGACCTCGCTTGCTTTTGCAAGCCAACTCCTCCCCTGCTCTTCAGTAGAGTGACATTCCTTAGGGAGGGAAGCGAAAAGAGGAGCGAATGAGCCGCGGCGTGGGCCCTCCTCTGGTAGCGTGCCGTAGAAGAAGGCATGGAGCTCCGGCATTGGCTGTAAGAGCCCAAAGAGGGAGGAGGGGGGGGGAGAAGGGAAGGGGGGAGGCGGAGCGGGCGAAAGACAGAGAAAAGGAAGAGCAAACGGAAGAACGGGAAACTGAAGGCTTTGTATGACGAGAAGCTGAACCGCGCGAGGGAAAAAGACAGATATGCGGTGATTTCATTTCGGGAGCTTCACAAAGGTCACAGTAGCCGAAGTGGTTGCTAATAAAAACCGTATGCTAACGAAATTACGTTGAGGTCTTCTTTCCACAAGTCATCGCGCTCGCGTTCATCAAGATCCGCTTCAGGTGCAAGTCGATGAACGAGGTGAAAATGTGCGACAGGTAGCCCTAGCGAAAGTCATTGTCGAGATTGCATTGTGTTTCGGTTGTCATTCCGTACAATACAGCGCAAGATTTGTGTCCCGATTGACTACAATGTACAGTCGCGCACTTCCTCTATTGGAGAGCTGCCCGATAGTGGGCATGATTGGACGAACCCGCCATGACGGTGGAATGCGGTAGTGGGCAGATGACGGGTGGATGATGGGCAATGGGCACATGATGGGTGGACATTGGGTGATGGGCAGATGATGTAGGTGGATGTTGAGTAATGGGCAGATGATGGGTGGACATTGGGTGATGGATAGATGATGGGTGGACGTTGGGTAATGGGCCGATGATGGGTGGAAATTAGGTGATGGGCAATGAAAGGTAGAAAATGATGTGTGGTAGATGCCCGTGTGAAGGTTAAGATGAGATATGTTACGACCGAATCCATTTGCCTTGGGCATTGCGAATGTCCATACATTCAGGTCCGCTACAGCCACGATGTGAGAATAGTTGGTACAACTATTCAGCCTGTACAACGAAGGAATAAGGGTGACCTGGAGACCTGATTTGTTGTTTTACGACGAGGTTAATGACCCATTCGTGGTACTTGTTTTAAAACAAGAATCAGTCGCTCCACCCCGCTTACGATCATATTAAGGCGAAAGCCAAATGTGAAAAGTGAGCGTGGCGTCAACGCGAGTGATGCAAAAAATTGTCGCCAGTTGATCACGTCACCATAACATGTCATAGTGACACATAGGTCACCATAACTTCTGACTTCATCATGGCATCACATGATGACGTCATCACAGGACATCGTCCCTTGGTCAAAGGCGAGCCGATCCCGGATGCACTACAAAACCACGTGAGGAGTAGGAAGCTCCTAATGCCTCCGATTCCGGAGGCAGTGCAAAACCATGTTGGGTGCAAAAAGCATTGGGGGGGGGGGGGTGACTTCATGACTCGTTTAGATGACTTCATGAATGCTGCCACTTTTTTTCTGCCTTGTATTGCTGGGATGTGAGGCTAGTCAAGCTGCGTTTGTATCGCAGCTTTTCTTCCCGCATTCCACACCACACATTGTATTTTTGTTTCATGAATGACTGCAAAAATGTAAAAAGAAGAAAGAAAAAAGTGTAACACTGTCATGAAATAAACTTCGAACTTCAAACCTTCGAGTCGTCCTAGCCAAATGCATCAGGGACCGTGCGAGTTTTTTTTTTTTTTTTTATGCTTTCCACCCTGAATTAAAGGGACCGACAACTGATTTTTCTCGACCCAGTTTTTTACGGCGCGACAGGAAGCTCACCCTTCGTAGCGTTTGTAGCTGCAGTGGTTTATCCGTAAAGCACGTAGTTATTTTATAAGCAGTATTTTTCGATCTGAAAGGCTCGAAACACGCATGGAGGCTTGCTCCAGCAACGCTGAGAATTGATAGCGATGCCGCTAGCCCTTGTGAAAGCCGTCGTTGTTCTGCTTTCGCAGGAATTACTGTAACTATGCTTAACCACCTTTCTTTTGAGCTTTCCAATCATTTTTGAAAATAGCAAGTTGTTACAATGAGATGATGAGGCTTTATACACCTTCTCGGTATTTGTACAGCGCTGTGTGCGCCTGCGCCCAAGGTTGCCTGCGCCTGTGTCAAGGCTGCCTACGCCAAGCGAAGGCAGCGCCACTTTGTTGCATACAACTAACGCAGGCCTATATGCACATTTTATGGAGTAATATCTTTTAATATAAAGAAATCAACAATATTTCAGTACTAACAGAAAAGTCATCGAACGCGTACATCAATCAACGGTCACGTGACCGGCTTCATCGGACCATTTATGATTTTGCCGCCGGAGGCGCCAAAGGTCATTTTTCGCGACTTTCAATGAAGAAATAAAAATATAAATCCGCCTCTCACGAGATAAACAGGGTTGGTTTGAGTCAATGCGACGGACAATCTTTTCATCAGTGCAGTCATTTCATTTCATGTTCTGGGCAGTTGTCGGTCCCTTTAACCCCTGAGCAGTGACAAATGCTCGAAGTTGAGTGGGCAGATGATGTCAGTTATCTGTCATTCTTTGATGATGCCATATGATGTCAGTTATTCTGTCACCCATTTCGGCAAAAAAAAAAGATAGCTGCAATTTTCTTCGAGGGACCGTCACCACGACGTCTTCGTCCTTTGCCTCACCTGACGTAAAGGAGGGAGTACATTAATAATCTCCTCCAGGATGCCCCCGGAAAAGCACGAATAAAAATATCGAATACAAAGTAATTGTGCATATTCTTGGCATCATACTGAGGCTGGTCCGGAAAGCTGCTAGTCCATTTTGATCAAAAGCGCTGCTTTATTTCAGTGCCGTCACTTTTGAGTATGGCGAATCAGTTTTGCGGGAGCGCACAAGGTTCAGAAAAAGAGGTGCATGAAAATGAGAAACTTCCAGCCCCTTTGATAACACGAGCTACAGAATAAATCCGTACGCGTTTCTCAGAAATCACCCTACAAGTGCGTAAATGACTGCCTTCCTTTGATTTCATTGACTTACCTAAATTTGCAGCAATTTTCCATCGTTTTCGGTAGACCCCATCACCTCTCTCACTCAAGGACTGCAGTCATTTGCAGTGAACATATATCTATCGAGTGGTCACGGCATGCGTCTATCTTTTGCGGGTTTTGCGACATCGCAATACAATCTTTTCAGATAGACGCGTACACTCGTGCAAGCCGCGTCTTTCCTGTGTCTGTTTCGCGACACCTGGCGCCCTCTCTGTTCTGCCGGAGCAGGAAATCAAGCGGCAATCGCTGTTGTCCATCGCAGCCGCACCGCCCTGCACTGGTGGACCCGTCTTTTCTTGAAATTAATGTATTACGTCGCGTAGCCTGAAAGCAGGTTCGGCAGCCGGCAGAAAGAGCTTTAGCTGTAAAAAGCGATGCACTGCAGCAGAGCACAGCCTAGGAATTCTGTAGGATCTCCACGCAGAAAACAACAAGGCACGCGCCTGATATATCGCCCTTCGGAGGGACGTTGTAAGATGACATGCTGAATAGGCTTAGACTGATAAATTGTTCTTTCAGGATTCCATTAATTTTGCTATCATCGGTTCATTAACAGAAGAGAAAATGAGTGTGATATTTTCATTTTTGATAGATAGATAGATAGATAGATAGATAGATAGATAGATAGATAGATAGATAGATAGATAGATAGATAGATAGATAGATAGATAGATAGATAGATAGATAGATAGATAGATAGATAGACAGACAGACAGACAGACAGACAGACAGACAGACAGACAGATAGATAGATAGATAGATAGATAGATAGATAGATAGATAGATAGATAGATAGATAGATAGATAGATAGATAGATAGATAGATAGATAGATAGATAGATAGATAGATAGATAGATAGATAGATAGATAGATAGATAGATAGATAGATAGATAGATAGATAGATAGATAGATGTACTTAAGGGGGCTGTTTCTTGGGCGAGTTGGAAATTCATTCTGAATAGGGTAGCGCTTGTGAACACGGACTAAAGGAAGGCACACGGACGCTTCCGTCTGCGTGTCCCCGTGCCTTCCTGTAGTCCGTGTCCACAAGCGCTACCCTTTTCAGAAAGATACACTTAAATTTTGATATGCGTTAAGGAACTCCTGGTAGCTGACATTTCGGGAGCCAATCGATACGGCGCACCTCATATTCATACCCTGGTTTCAGCACGTAAAACCGCATACATTATTATAATTATCAAAATATATCACGTTATGACGAGGGTGTGCGAGACCCCTGTTTCCTTAATGGGCGTTTCGTCGCGCACAAACCTGAGTGTCTTCTCATGGCAGGAGTGGCGCTTTTGGTGTTGCGTGAAAGGGCGACTTACTGATACTAGAAAAATCGTTTTTTTTTCTTTATGTGTCTCTTTAAAGTAGTGTTGTTCGCCTTGTCAAGCCTATTTATATGCTGGCGTTTACTTATCTTTGAACGTTTTACGGCAAATGCCAGTGTGTACGATTATGCGCATTTGTCCGAGTTATAGCGTTAAGAGTTGACAGAGGTCCCGGCACGGTCAACAAGGATGTTGCAGAAAGAACGAGTTGACAGGAGAGCTAAAAAGAGGCGGTAAAGTCAAAGAAAGTTTGCACAGAGATGCGTAACGGCCAGAAATAAACAGAAAATAGAGCGGGGAAGAATAAAAAGGACGACAAAACAAAGGGAACAGGAATTCCAGAGCGTCGGCGGAATTCTCGAGCAGCGCTTCTTGCTATGCTCTGTGTGGAGCGTGCAACGATGAACCCCGTAGATAACGGAGAATGTTACTGCCCCTGCGGGGAGGCAGTGCCATCGTCGCCAAGTTGTGCCCTGGGAACCAGAAACAGGCTCTTCCGAACAGGCGTCATAAATCCGCTCGGCGCCTACGCTTTGAGTGTAAAAATAATAAAAAAAATGGCTATCGCTAAAAAAAAAGAAAGCTTCCGCAAGCACAAGCCTCTAATCCTTCATGGGTGGTCGTTTGTCATTCGCAGAGCACCTCTGTGATCACTGTGAAGTGTTCGGCCAACGCTCAACTTGCATATATCGTCGCCTGAGTCGTCATCAACCTCATTTACATTGGAGTGCTTAATTGGGCCAGTTTGTACATGTCCACATAACGAGGACTGCGCGAACAACAGGACAATACAGGACAGACAAAGGTGGAATAAGAAGTTTGTGCTTCTCTGTCCTGCTGTTCACGCTGTCTCTCGTTTTCCATGATCAATAACATACATGGCAGACGAGAGCGTCTCCCACCGCGGTCCCATTATTCCTGTTTTGCGTCAGCAGAGTAATTGTAATGTATGGTTAAACAATTTTGCAATTCTGCCGTACACATGTTGCTCCCTGCCGTCCTCAAGCACCCTTAACTACCAGTCAATACGAACTTACGTGGGATGAGATTAAGAGTGTGGTGACCGCTATATTGGAAAAGGCCCACCTACACGTAGGCGTGCGCACAAGGGGGGGCAGGGCGGTGACGGCTGCCCCTCCTAAGAACTTGGAGGACGCTTGAGCTTCGCCTTCAAGAGTAGAACGCGATAGCATAATCGGGCTCCTGCGCATCGCATTCTCAATTGCTAGCTTCGGCTCTCGGCGCATGCCTCAACCGTGCCGTAAGGAAACGAACGAATGTGCGCGTAGCATTGGCGGTTTCAAACTACCCTATAGAATGCTTACTGCAAGTACAGTTGTTAAGTGCCCACTATACTACGTCGTAGTGATTCCTTTTGCGAATCAGCGAAGGGCCCAGTAGATTCCGTAAGGCAACACGCAATCCTACGCAGCTGTTCCCTTTGTTGATGCTTTTGCTGCTGATGATGATTAAATATGTCTGAGCGCTTTGTAATGGGCGGGCCTTTAAAACACCCACTCGTTGCGCAATTCACATGTTTTGACGCCTCGCACGATGCTGCGTTTCTGCCACGCAATATTACATGCGTTAAGGAGACTCTTTCCACTTCATGACATTCATATGGTGTGTTTTATTTTTTTTTTCGGAGCGGTTTCAAGCAATATCATGGCTCCACCTGCTTTCCACGCAGACGACCTGGTTCGATCCCCACCAAACGACCAAAAATATTTTATTATTTTTATTGGCATGTTTCTCGATTTTTCGGTCACGGACAAGATGATGATTCTAAGCTCACAGCCGACGACGCCGACGCCGACACCGGAGTTTCTGCGAAACGAGCTCCTTAACGCTATCGCGTTAATAATCACAGGGAGGCTCCATGTTTGCCCCGCACCTTTACTTATACGGACATGTCCCGTCATTTGACACAGGTTTTTGACGATAATGGCGGCCAAAGACCTTTGCCTCTGATAATGCATTAAAGAATTGCTTAATTACGTCTGACCTTTACCTACGGAAAGCGGGGTATACCAAAGGCAGGGAGAACTGCGATAAAACTTAACTTAGCCCCCCCCCCCCCCCCCCGAACCCTGCATACGCACGCCTACGCACCTACATGTCCCTTATCCAAACTCATAAATTATCACACGTGCTTTTATGGAAATATGTAAATGTTGATACATGAACGTATAAGAACCTGTTAGATTCTAAAGGATCAAATGAGGTTCTCAAGGACCTTATAGGTCCTATACATTTTACAGGATCCGCTGTGGTCCCAAAGGATCCTATAGATCCTACAGAACGCCATAGTGTATAGGGTAGATCTATATGGCTCCTACAGGGTCCTATAGAATTAAATATTGTTATGAATACGAGGTAAGGGCATTCCAGGTTTTTCAATAGGGCACGCTTTCCTATTTCGCACTATCAAAGAACTTGTGGAATGACACTATGACTGCGATGATAGTGCTACACTGCTGGTGCTGGAGACACATATCACATAGCCACGCATGGCCTTATGGGCTTGCACAGGAACATACATGTTTTGTAATAGGATTCCACAGATCATGTAGGACTATATATGCAGGACACATGGGGCATGTGGGATCTCCATCCGACGTGCATAACGTGCCAGTCTTATCATGGTTACCAGCCCTAACTCTCTCGCATAGATTATGAACGCGAAGCGTTAAAGAGCTCGTTTGGCATAACTTTCCGGTGTCGGTGTCGGCTTTGTTGGTTGTGAGCGAAAATTGGCGTTACCCTTGAGCGGAAATCCGAGGTAGATGCAAATAAATGAATAATAAAAACGTTTGGTCCCGGTGAGAATCGAACCCAGGCCTTTTGCGTGGCAACCAGGTGTTCCGCCACGCAGCCACGCCAGCGCTTGAAACAGCTCCGCAAAGAAACGCCATAAGAATGCCATGTAGTGGGTAGAGTCTTCTTAATGCAAGTAATATTACGTGGCAGAATCGAAGAACCCAACCAGGCGTCAAAACATGCGAATTGCGCAACGTGTGGGTGGTTTAAAGCTGCCCACCCATTAATAAGTGTGCAGCTGCGCAGCTGCGCATGACATCTGAAGGACGCGTAGTGGCCACTTCGCCAATTTACGAAAGGAAGAATTATGGCTGGTGGGCACTTAGCAACTGTACATCCAGTAGACATTCTAGAATATAGTTTGAAACGGCCAATGTTAAGCGTACGAACGTTCCTTTTCCTGCGTCGTGGCTGAAGCCGATGCGCACAGGGTCCGATTACGCTATCGCGTTCTACTCTCGAAGGTGAAGCTCAAGCATCCTCCAATTTTTTTTTTGTTTCCTATTCACAATATACGTATATGTAGCTGGCTTGTAACATACCACACTGACCATCACAAAAGCAGCTGTGATCGAGAGGAGGCGCAGAGCATCGTTGCTGTTCTACGCATGTCGTACTACAGTGTACGCCCTTTCCAAAGGCGGGAAAAGCGAACTGCATGCAACACTGCGATGTCTGTCCAGCCTACGCGACTCGTCGTGCATTAGTATTGCGGTCTCGCGCCTCTCTCCTGCATGTGCACACGACCAAACAAAGAAAAGAACTATGCGTTCCGGGTCATGATTGCCTCTCGTCCACTCACACAACATCGACAGTGCAATTAGTTGCCGCTTCTCTAGTTGCCCGGTGAGTGTGCGCGTGCGCGATTAGCTACCCTCGTCACGCTCGTCCCCGTGTTTAGCCACGCACACCAAATGCGTGCATCACAGCGCGCGCAAAAACAAGTTTTGCGAGACTGTTTCGGAGGCAGTTATGACGCGACCGCGGCAGCGTGTAACGTGTACGACCTTTATTTGTATACGGCGCACGCGAGCCTCATTGACTCCAGTTCCGTGCAGTGAACCATTATGCTTTAGATAAATGTTGCCATCTCCGGACAGTCGTGACGAAAGACGTCGCCTGACCAGGAGATCCACATTAATTCATCAACGGAGCTTAATTGCTTGACAAGTTGCTTGTTGGCTAGAGGATGCGTCTTGCCCTCCTCGGTGGTACTGTGGTTACAGTGCTCGGCTGCTGACCCTGAGGTCGCGGGTTCGATCACGGGCGCGGCGGTCGCATTTCCACTACGGCGTGCCTCATAATCATATCGTGGTTTAACATAACTGGTTAACGTCCCTGCCTTTCTCTCCTCTTTTCTTTCCCTTTGCTTGCACGTAAAACCTCAGATATTATTATTATTATTATTATTATTATTATTATTATTATTATTATTATTATTATTATTATTATTATTATTATTATTATTATTATTATTAAGGATGCATTTTGGCGCAGCGATTACGGGCGCATAACGTGAACGAAGGTTGAGTTGTGAATTAGTTGTTTTGTCCAGCGAGCATTCCCTCTTTCATGAATTGTGTAAGCGTCATTCGCCATAGGTATGTCCCATCAACATGCTTCATCGCTGCATTCTTATCACCGGGTATTTCTGATAACGAAAGACGCAGCTGACCATGTATAACCACAAGTACTCATCCAGGAAACTTGACGAGACTTTTCCGCGGTGCCACTGCGCACGCGCCGTTCGCCTAGCGGGAAAGTCGCGAAACGCTGGGTTGGGCGCCTTTCGATCTCGGAGGCTTTTGTTCCGGAGATCCCGATTGTCCCGGGTCACCCCGCCACTCTAGTATACGGTCCCTATTACTCTAACAAAACGGCAGAGGGCAGCGCCGCAAAATAAAAAAAAAAGGAGGATTGTTGGCTAACTTGCTCTATGGTTCAAGTATACGTCTTAGCGAAAAAGTTCACGACTACAAAGTGCTATGGACATGGATATAATGGATAGAATCTGATACTGTTCTGAAGGCATGCAGTACGCTCGACTTTTGTGTGTTTCCAGCGAGCGTTCCGTCTTATGTACACTTTGTGTTAGCGTGATGTACCACAAGTATACACACAGACAACAGGTATGCACCGCTGTGTTTTTATAAAAGAGTATTTTTATGGCGCACTCCGCCATCTCATCTCCTACCATTTCGTCTTCCAATTATAATTTACCCTCCGTTCTGTTTTATCCTTTCCAAATTTGCGAGGGATATGTTCTTCTAACTTCTCCGGAACAGAAACATAACCTTGCGTGCTTTTTGTTCTTTTCATTATTACGAGGAATGACCTATATATTGTCGCGAAAGGCAGAGTTAAGCAGAAGGTTTTTCTTTTCAAATGTAGTTAGAGACGTTCTTTTTCGACTGCTCTTTTGAGAGGGACCCTCGGAAGAGAATTCCAGCCGACGGAGGGAAGAAGCTACATCCGGTCGTTTCGTTCGCGTACCCGTGGATGCTGCGAAACTCAATTTAAGCAGCGACTCGGGCCCATTTTTGAGGAGAGCGGACTCGGGGCCCACTAGCATCGCACCACCAGAGACCAGCCATGCAAGCCGACGGGGTATGCCATCACTTTCTATGTTTTGTATTTATTGCCCAGTGTATCTTGTAAATATAAGCTGTGTTAGATAAATAAACCCCCCAATGAGTGCTCTCCGGAATCATCGTGTTGACTCCTCGTCGCTTGCCTGTGCGGACTTGCTCCCACACTTCTTCGTCTCCTGGTCTTCCGATGCTCTTAACTTTTAACAACCCCGACGTTTCGCTACAATATGTAGCCAAGAGCAGTGGCGTAAATCTAGAAAAATCAGAACGGGGCACGCACATATTGCTATGGCGGCCATTTTGTTTTTATTTTTATTGATATAAAAGTTAAAATCATGGTTTGAAATAAAATTTTAAAAAAATGAGCATGGGTTCCCAGCTCATGTAATTGCGTTGTTCTATTGAGTCTTCTCTGAAATAGCGGCAGTTGCGATTACAGTAGTATCACACAGCTTATGGTTAGTGAACACAGGCCGACACACTACAAAATAAACAAGCATTAACAATAGAAGTTGATTACACTATATATACTTAAATCTCAAACAATTCGAATATATGGCGTTTGAAAGATAAGTTCAAAGGGGGGCATTTGCAAGGGGTGTCCCCCCCCCCCATCCTGAACACAAGAGGGGTCAGGACCCTCCTGACCCCGTCCCCCCCCCCCCATCCCCCCGTAATTTACGCCGGTGTCCAAGAGGTTGGAACATATACGTTCTAATTGGCCGCGGCCACGAAATTAGAATTGCACGCTTCAAGCGGAACGAAAGCGCTCATAAGACCTCGGTCTCGGAAGCACGAGGTATACAACGGCAAGCTTTCAGCTCTGATGTACGCAACTGTGGGCAGTAGAACTTACATGCGGTGGAGGGCACGATACAAGAGAGTGAATCTAAAACAAAACAAAACAATAAAAGTAGCGGACATAAATACAGAAGTGCACTTGTTTTGCCGGGTTCACACACATCCTGCTTCGTGCAACCAAAGGACGCGTGAGTGGCTGAAAATGCACCGTTCTGTAGAATATCGGTTGCCCGACACCGCTCCTCGGCAAAGGTAACGTAATTAGACCCCCACGATCGCGTATTAACGAGCAGTGTTGCGTCCGCTCACAAACCCTCAGACCTTCTCCGTCGCGGTGTTCCTTCTGCAGGTGGATCCGCGGATGCGTTGAGGCGTACGCGAACAGCCCTTGCGTGCACCGAATTCAGAGGGTGTAATGGCCGTTTTACCACGCTGTGCTCATGGTACGTACAGCGGATTGGCTACAGCACTCTGAGCCTTCTCCGGCGGGCAGACAAATGTGCGGACGGAACGATGTTGGGAGGTGCAGGCAAAGTGGCGTTGGGAGTGATCATGATGAGCGGGGTGAAGTGCGTTGGCAAGACCACGGGTTGTATGAATAAATTAATGATTCAATTATTCAATAATACCACATTGCGTTGATTAATGACTCACTGATTGATTGATTGATTGATTGATTGATTGATTGATTCAGAATTAATTGGAATAGTTCGCATTGACGACATATATATATATCGTTCGAGATTGACATCCCTTTGAATCTAAGAATGCGTTTGTAAACGAGAATATTTATTTATTTATTTATTTATTTATTTATTTACTGCGTGCATCGAACAATTCGGACAACTAAACAGTGTGGGTGTCTACACAAGCAATCAATTGTTAATTTATTCTTGGACAATAGCACAAACTGACACGAGAGTATTTCGGTAAAGAAGCACATTCTGTTATTTGACAAATGTGAACAAATTACTATTAGTGTTATTAGTCATTATAATTAGTAGTACAAGGAATCAGACTGTACCTTGGTGCGGAGGCTCCATAACTTAAGAATGTTGATAAAATTAAGCTGCTTCGTGCTGTGTTCAGGCGTGAAGAAAAAAAATAAAACGGCTTAACATGCACATATGCACGAGTATTTGTTGCGCTCTGCCTCAAAAGAAATCCGACCGCTGCGGTTGAGTCTGATCCATGGCCACATGCTCGCTCGCTCGCTCGTTCACTCACTCGCTTTTTCACTCACTCACTCACTCACTCACGAATCATCAATTTTGTCACTTGAACCAATTAACGCAGTACACAGCGCTGTGACTTCGAGAGCGACAATGAGCTACCGCCCTCGAGATGACTGACAGCCGATCAAGGTGAAGGCGAGATCACACGATCGACCGCGCGCTTTCTCGGTCACACAAAGGAATCGCGTGCCACAACTCCGCTTATTATAAACCGAGGCGCGCGCAAACCAGGAGCCACGCAGAAGCATGCAGTGAAAATGGCTACCGTAATGCAGTGCGCCTAGTAGCAGGGGCCTCTGCCGTAACGAGTTTCTCTCAGTAATAACGGGTGCGACCTGAGAGGTGGCAGAACGTGATGGAGGTGGGGGGGTGGGGGGGAGAAAGCAGGGTCGTGGTTCGAAGCCGCCCGCCGCCTCAATACCGTATGTCTTCTATACATAGCCCCCATACGAAGCGGCTCTGCAAAGGGAGAGATGGCCTGGGGGCCAACAGGTATTCATAGGCCTACAGGCCTTCTATCCCCCCCCCCCCACACCACCCCCTACGACTCTTTCTCTCTCTCTCTCGTTCTCCTCTCTTTGCTCTTTTCGTAGGCCGCCCATCGTCGAAAAGAAGGTCCGCATTCCAGAGACGACGTCCCGCCACAGCGTGCCGGGAAAAGGTGGCTCCCCGCCGACACTGCTTCTCCCCCCGCTGTTTACACGACCCGTGCAGGAGGAGGCCACATTTGCGTGCAGTAGGGACGAGCGGTGTAAAATTCGGCAGTGATATGCAGTGTAGAGCGCAGATGCCCAGCTAATGCAAGCTAATGCACAGCTAATGCACAGCTAATGCACAGCTAAGGCAGGCACGAAACGGCAGAAGAGACACTGGAAACAACAGCACTTCGTGTGCATCTACGTCGTGCTTCCATCACCAGCTAAGCCACAGGTATCTAAAGCTGAACAGCGTGAGACTGGGGGCAGCTAAACAGATTACCACTCTTGTGTGATAAGACATAAACTTGATTGACTGAGTTTCGATTTGGAATGCTCAACAGCGGATTTTGTATCGATAATGAAACGTTGCTGGTGTCTTCGAGTTTCTTGTCTCGTTCCCGACGTTGTTCTGGTTAGATTAGGTTAGGTTAGAGAAAAAAAGAAGAGGAACGAAGCAGTGAGGTCAACCAGAGCTGCGTTCAGTTAGGTTAGGCGACGTTATCTAATAAGTACTACAGGCTAAACGGTGCGGAGGAATCTTGCAGAGAGGAACGGCACACATATGTGCCATTGATTCTTGTAATGTCTCCCGCGTACTAATTTTGCATTTCGCGCAGTGCTTCTGCTCCTATTGGCCTTGTGCTGTCAAGGCGTATACAGTGGACACATAAGGAACAAATGGGACTCTCCTTTAGAAGTGACACCAACGTGCTTGAAATTTCAACAAGAGCTTTACTCTTCCCTCCCCACCATATTATTTTTTCAAGCAAGGGCAAGCAGCGGGTTTACCGATGACGTGCGCGGCAGTGTTGCCGTTAATCTGGAAGAACCCCAACTTTTTGTTAGTTCAGCTGCTACCTGCATAAGGTCTGCAATGCTAGGCTCTGCCCCATGTCCAGAAAGGCCCTCTGATTACTCGTCTTTACCTAACTTTGTAACTCGATTTTGTTTTCTACGACTGATAGGCGGAAAATTCAGTTCATCTTAACACCACTTCCGCTGAACTCGTGACATTTTACACCATTTCAAGAACACCATGCGACGAAGCGAAAACGATGACTTTCTTGAGCCAATCAGAAGCACAACCATGCGAAATGGTTCCCGCATTGTTCATCTCTTATCGCTCTCTTGCCGACTATTTACAGAAGGATCAGTGCAGAATGATGGCCAGTGGCACGTCGAGCCCTTCACTTGGAGTACAGTCAGGAAAGCACTGTCAGCTGATTGGCTGACACCAGGAAGCCTCCGCTGCAATGCACGGGCACTAGGTGAGATTGGTCAGATTGAGTATTGCGACTGTGACCTCGAAATAACAAGGTTAAATCTGAATAAACTCGATGATACGGGTGAATTTTACCGAGATAATTGTCTAGCTTAGATTGAATCCGTTCAAGTATATAGTTTTGGGCGCAACAGGTACCATTTCTCGCCGAGCTCCTCATTCCGAGGTGAGATATGCGTCGTGGTGCATGTGGCCCAAGTGACAAGCACCCATTCTTGCTTTATTTACTGCATAGCGTGATGGTGTTCGAACGTCTCCCTCCGCAGATCCCTAGATGGGTTCTCTAACACTCCCCCCCCCCCCCCCATTTACCGAACTGGTCCAAGGAGAGGGGATATGCCCCCTCTCCCCTGCCATAGACGTTATCATCCCGGATTACCGGCTGACTTTATTGTAGCTGGAATTAGCTTTCCGTAACAAAACTTCAAATTTTGATACAAACATTGCTTTGTTTGGTGTGCCTCTCGCAATAAACAGCTGCTTTGGCTTCCACGCCGCCCTCTGGTCACTGCGTTCCTCCAAGACCGGAAAAGCTAAGCCCCTGACTTAAAGCTGTACTTTCACAATGAAGAGATGTCATTATACGGCTCACATGAAAGAGAAGAGCCAGATCATGCAACATTGTGATGGACGAATGCGTCTTTGTGCGATGGACGAATGCGACTTTGACTTTGAGCGCATCGTAAAGCGTTTCATCCTGAGAGAGTGATAGTACCCGCTGTGAGATTCCGCCGGTTTCAGTGTAAACGAGCTCTGAACTGGAGGATTTGCTCACGTTTTTTTGTTTTATTAATTGTCTAACTGTCACGCTGGGAATCGTGTACAGCCCGGCTACGCACACGTATGGCATTGGGGACGTGTCAAACGCCGATCGCGTCACGGCTAACGCGTGCCCCCTTGAGACTTGACGTATCACGCGCCTCGAAAAGCGTCGTGGGGGGAAGCGCGCCGCCTGGGAGCGGCGAAAGGTTCCACTACCGAGACTGGGCCTTTCGCAGCGCCAACTTTTATTTTATGCAGAAGGAGGCCTCCGACCGGGCTGGGCCACCGTACCGACGAAGGGAGGATAATAACCGGAGACGTGTACGCAGCCTGTGGGCTTCGCGAACTCCTGTCGAACGCGTCCGCGTCCTTGAAGGTGACGTCGGCGTCTAATGACTGAGGGTCCCGCCGAGGGGTCCGCCCAGGGAGTGGAACACGCCGTGGAACGACGCAGACCTGTCTGACGCTGCTGCCACAGGGGCTTGCATAGCGGCGCCGGCCGCGTGTGCTGCTCACTGCGGCCGGTGAGCCTCTTGGAAGCTGAGCCCTGTGGGAAGATGTGGAGGCTGGGAAGCGTAGTAGACAACCGGGCGCAGGAGGCGGCGGTGTTGTGCGAGATGCGGCGTGCGGTTGACGTGGATCGAAGAGACCGACAGACAGGATGAGCAAGAGAAAGATGGAGATTCCTGGAGAAAGGGGGGGGGGGGAAGTGAGGGAGGGGGGGTGCCTTTGTCTTTTCCCGTGCTTGAAATTTAAGATGTGTTCTCGCCGGCTTTTATGCACACGCTGGTGCATCTTCGACTGGCGTTTTCCACTGAGTATTTGCTGTCGCACAGTTCATCACATTCGAATTTTTTTTTCATTGATATGTGTCAAAGGAATCGCATCGCGGTAAAGAAGCTGAACTTGTTGGCTAGCTGGTTGAACATCTTGAATCAGGAAACAACGCAGTAAAAACGAAGACGAAGCAGAGGAACGGGCACACCATACAAAGCGCAGTCAAGTTTTTTTTTTTTTTTCGTTCATCTGCTTCGTCTTCGTTTTTACCGTGCTGTTCACTGATTCAAGCGGTAAATGAGTTAAAGGGGTCATGAAGCACCCCTTGGGCTGATTGAAAAAACACATCCTGCGGAATGCTGACACGGCTATGAACTGCTCTGCCAAATATTACAGTCGTGCGCGCCGCGTAATGGCCACAAGCGGAGCGCGAAGTTGCCGTTTCCCCAGGCACCCTCTTTTCAAACAGAGGCCGGTTCTCACTCTCGTCGGTGGGCGGGGCGTCTGTCCGCTGTACGTCGCAAAGACATAGCATGCTTATTGGCCGATAGCCGACGTAAATCGAGAGCGGCGTTCGGATCAGATGCGCTTCTTGCCGCGGAATGCCGCCACTTGCCGGCGCCGCACTCGCGCAAGCGAATCACAGCGGGAGAGCGATCGCGTTTCATGACGCGCGCTGGCGTAACTTCTTTCCCCCATGCCATCCCTCCCTGTCTAGCTTCCAGTGCGCTCGTCGGCACGAGAAAAGAGAGAAAGCGCTGGGAGCGTGCGCCAAACCCCCGTAACTCCGCTGATTCTTGACGGATTCGAGAAATTTTTGCGGCAGTCGATTCGGGAGGCAGTACACTCCGATACTGAGGCCATTAGATCATTACTTGTAAAAGTGGTTCATGACCCCTTTAAACGAAAAGTGTCACTGCTACAACAAAGCAAAAACAAAGAAAAGAAAGGAAATCAAGGAGTACTGCCACAAAATATTGTGACGAGCGTGACACGTGTGAACATGGAATGAGAAAGGACAACTAACATGGCGGTGACTAAAAGGTTATGAGCTTCTTTCTTCTTCCGAGAAAAGATGTTTATAAACTAAAGCATATCGGAATTAAGACTGCCAATTGGGCTAGTTGGATTTGGTTCCTGGTGGAATGGAAACCAGTGCAAAAATGGAGGCAGAGGAAGAACCGAACGACACAAGCGCTGCTTGTGTTGTTGGGTTGTAAAACATGTCGGAGTTTTAGGTAAGACACGCAGCCAGTATAAATTATCAGAACGGTCATTTGGCTTAGTAGTACTCCATAACTTCAGGCTCTCTTATGGGGTGAGTGTGACATTGAAAATTTACTGACGTCGAAGCATCGCGTACACGAACAACGCACCAGACAGCACTTTCGTTCCCTGTGTTAGCATTACAAATAATGTAGATCAAAGCAAAGTAAACGACGAACCGACAGCCAACCACAAAAAAAAAAGAAGAAAAGGAAAAAGAACTCAAGTCACGCGATCATTCTAATCACTGGTCTTATTATTGTATTCATTGAAATCAACGCATCGCCAAGCGATTCTCTATAATTATTATTTCCCAGCGGAGGAATGCGTGGAAAGGAGTGTAACGTACCCGACACTTGTGTCAAGAGTGACGTCACTCGCACCTCCTCTCTCACAATGCCACAAAGGTGAGACACGTGTCCCGACGCATGCGCACTAGCATTAACAGGGTGATGCTGCGAAGCCGCTCAACGCCATAAAACCCTGCTCCAGCATAGTGACCGCCGCGGAGACCCTTGAGTGGAGATAACACCTCAACCGGGCCGGTGCTTGCGCGACTGCTTGGTTGCGCGCCTTTCGGCGATGGACATTTAAAGGGAGGCCAGGCGATATATTCGGCTCGGGTATTTACCCGGCGCTAAGGTTCGACGAGCTTGGCGTCCTTGAAGTGTCGAGAGGAGCCGTAATGGCGTCTCAGGCAGTCGCTGCCTGTATACGCCGTCAGACACTCTCACGGCGGTCGGCTTTTTCTTCAGAAGTTGTCTAGAACTATTGCAGCAGCAGCCGCGGTGGTGAAGTGGTTGCGGTGCTCGGCTGGCCCGAAGGTCATAGGTTCGATCCCGGCCGCGGCGGTAGCATTTCGATGGAGGCCCGTGTACTTAGACTTAGGTGCACGTTAAAGAACACTACGTGGCCGAAATGTCCGCAGCCCTCCAGTGCATGTGCCTCACAATTGTATTGTGGTTTTGGCACATAGAACCCCCCCCCTCCCCCATACTATTAGATTAGAACTATTGCTGCATTGGTAAAGAGACTAGCAGTAATTGCCAAATCATGGTCTAGCTGGTTGTGATATATCTGGTGCTTCATTTCGACTTCATACGGTGTGTTGGGAGCGAGAATGTATATGGTGTGTGGGTGTCGTGGTAGGCTCGAATTTCTTCTGCTTTCAGTTTATATTGTTTTAACCTAGCGTTGGTTTTTTCACTATTATAATGGCATGATTAAGCTCGCAGGGATAAAATGGATTCAGCTCGCGCAAGGTATAAGGTAAATCCCTGGGAGAGGCCTTCAGCCTGTATATAGTGGACCTAAATAGGCTGTAAGTGATGATCACCAATAGCATAGCCGGTCCTTTAGTAGCAGAACTTGCAATGCTCACATTTTGCACCTTACAGAAGCGAGCTATTCTTCTCTGCGGGAGCTCACAAGCTCCGAACTTTCTAGTTAATTAATCCAATAGGGTCTTCCCTCTCTCGAAAGCAGCAGCCTGTAGTCCCTTTATAGGTAAAGGGTATCACGTAATGCTGCAGGGTTTCCATTATACCCTCTGTAGGAGTTTAAACTGTTTGACTTTTACTTGCAGACGGACATAGGCAAATGGTCTTCTGGATTACCCGTTAAAACAACGATAGGGGGAAGTGTGTGTGTGTGTGTGTGTGTGTGTGTGTGTGTGTGTGTGTGTGTGTGTGTGTGTGTGTGTGTGTGTGTGTGTGTGTGTGTGTGTGTGTGTGTGTGTGTGTGTGTGTGTGTGTGTGTGGAGGGGGTGGAGGGGAAGGAATAGCTTTTTCTTCGTTATTTTTTACAACCCAGCCACTTTGTAATATTTGTCCGGGACATGACGATAACGGTGTCAGCAACCCCTCCAGGTCAAGGAGATCCCGCACCTCCCAGAAATTCCCCGCGTACACGAAGACGACGACACCGCGCCATTCAAACAAGCAAAAAGGGGGGGGGGGGGACTCTTAAACTTTTTCTTTTTCCAAGAACGCCGTACGCACAAACAGCGTCAGCGCAGTCAAAAAGAACGCAGAGAAAACGAAACGCCCATTACAAAAGGTTACTTCCAGCGGTTCTTTGCACTCGTAATTTTCTAGCACGAGGCGTTGTCCTGCCCCCCGCGCGGGTGTTCAAAGGATCCGGACCGCGTAGTCCCCACACAATCGTCTCGACTCGGCCAGAACAACTCGTACACGTATAGTAATGGCCATTGCGAGAATAGCGAGGGCGTAAGCGAGTAAAAAGAATAAAGAAAGTAGGACGACCAACGAGAAGGTAGAGAGCCCCTCCTTAGCGCTACGCTCTCCTGGTTAGCCCACATTTTTTTCGCTGGCTAGCCCAATGAGAGCAGGGGCAGGCACCCACGCTGCCCTGTCCCATTGGCGCGGGCGTGTATACCGTCGGCGACGGTACACCTGTACGACGCAGGCACATCAACGACGCATGCTCGCCAAAGTGGGCTGTGTGCATATGTGTGTTGTGTATGATCTCGCCGCTAGCAACACCGTCACCCCTTCCACTACAACCACTACGGCATTGATAAAGGAAAGACGAAGACGACGCGAAAGGAGTAACTGCGCAGTCTAGCTCCCGCGGGGAGGGTGTCTTCGCCGGGGGAGTAAGAAAGAAGGCCTTGACGCCCCGTCCTCCCCTCTCAGCCAATCACGATTGCGCGCAAGGTCAGCGGGCGCGGATCGGAGAAAAATGAAAGCGCTGGACGCACTGGCGAGGGAATGGCTTCGCGTTGTACTACAGCGCAGGGCATATTTGACCGTATTTACGTAACTCGCCGTTGATTTTCTTTATATATCTTGGTTTCTTCGTCATCTAATTGTTTGTTTGTCATTCTGTACTGCACTTTCAGAAGCCAGTTCTGTGCAACGCTAAGGAACGTACAGTGTACGGGCTCGCGATAATATGTCTGGTTGGTTTGTCTGTAATTGGCGTGCTATTGATTTCATTTTCTCTATACCTTGATATCATTATGTGCTTTTCGAAGCCAGCTTATGCTTTGCGAGCACCTGTGCTTTTATGAAGCATTCCGTAATATGTGCGTGTGTTTTTTTTTTCCGATGTGGAAGATCAGACGCACACAATATAGCTGAAGCACGGAACCTGCAGTTGCTTGGCCTATAACGAACTGAGAGAAAAGAAATGCGACGAGCCGTGTGTAAGCAAAGAAATAGAATGGCCTAAATGGTCGAAAATTTAGTGAAACGCTACGGTTGCTTTAATTACCGCTATCGTCAACGGATAGAGAATGAATGGCATATCCGATTATTTCTTAGCACGAGAAATTACTCCCCTTGCCGTACGAATAGCATCATGTTTGCTCTCCTATAGCAGTCTCAGAAGCGAGGACTAGTTCGGCTCCGCACGAAAGGCGGACATCACGGAATAATAATGAAAGACGAGAAAGCGCCGCTTGTAATTCCTGTCAAAAAAGAATGTCAAAACAGAAACATGTAATCTCACCTGTTATTCTACCTGGCTACAGCAGTGCCCGCGGCTCTGTCTTCACGTCCACCTGGCCACCTGCGCAAACAAAAGGGAAAAAATTAAAAACGAAGGAACACTCACTTAGCAACCTCTACGAGGCAAAGCACTATACTGGATTAATTTGCCATTGATATTACAACAGTGGGAGTTGAATGAGAACAGTGACGAAAATACTTAAGTTCTATCCCGGTATATCATTCCTTGGAAGCATATACGGACATAATAGTAATTTATGAACGAAATATCATTTTTAGGTGCTCAGAATTTGCAGAGACCTTACATCTGCATCGTAGGTGTGGTGGTTTCACACCGTCGAAGCTGGCCTTTGATTAATCGTCATTCTTATCAATATGTTATGTCAAATATTAAATGAAGAGACCGGCTACTGCATTAAGCCGCTACTCAACCTCCACCCGTGAACAAAAGATTATAAATATAGGGTACAGAATAGCAATTAAGGGTGATTATGTACTATATAACACGCATAGACGTACATGATACTCTCGGGCAAACTTCCCAAATTGTAAAAGTGTGTATTGTTGCTCGGAATGGGCATCTTTCATAGCGACTGCCCTGCATTAAACAATATGATGAGTTCGTAATAGATTGTAGAAATCGTAATAATATCGGTCGTACAAATTGCAACAAGAAACACCTCCTTAAATTACCAAGCATTGTGTCAAGCGCTCACTGGCGAACATGATCAGATCGCGAGTATTTATGATTGCGTTTGCTTTCGAACGGAAAGTGGCAAGGGGGCATGCATTCACATGCACGCACCATGCATGATCGTGTGATCATGCAACTGCTGGAGTTCAGCACGGTGACGTCAGGTTCAAGGCATGTTCTTCACTTATTGATCAATGCGTGAATCGAAGCTGGCACTGGGTGACAGTCATACTGACGAATAGTACACAGCAGCATGAAACGACGGTGAAAATATATGTGAAAGGAATCAAGATGCTGTGCTGGAACCCGGAGCTACGGAAAGGCTCAAAAGACGTTTAGGATTCGGACTGTCTGTAATATACACTCGCTTCACATGGTACGTCGTCGGGCCTTTGTAGCTGCATGAACCCCTGTCATGCACACCTACTTCGAGTGACGTCGCGAATTTTCTCAAGCTCACTATCGAAGCTAAAACACGATTCGCATGCTGTCACTCCCGTGTTGCATTTTAACATGGAAAGATGTCAGGCTACTTCAGCGACGTGTGGACGGTTCCTAGAGGAGCCGTCTCCTGTTTTGTCTTAATTTCTTTCATTTCATTTATTTCATTTTCATCGTCTTGTCTTTCCGCTCACGACATTTTGAGGAGTAGGAGGTTCCAAGTCAATCGAACGCTGTGCAGGGGGACCACCCACCTGCAGCTGGAATGCCATACGAACTTCTCGTCCAGCTGATACGGTCTTCGAGGCCTTATGTCTGAGAGCGTGTGATTACTGCGAATACATGACATGGGCTTTCTTCTTGATCAATCGCATGATACAGAGCCTCCTTCACGGCGAGATGTCATGATATGCCCGAAAAAGGAAAGGAGCAAAACATCAAACACAGATGGATACGTGTCACAGGTTTCAATCTTAGGAGAGATGTGGCTTGCCTTTCAGTAGATCCAAATAAATATAAGTCTAAAATTGGTGGATTACCTTAATTTACTTGGCAGTGTCGTTTTAAAGAGCGCTAGCTTAACCTGTAATCGTGCTTGCAAAAAGGAAAACAAACAAAATACATTCGAAAATGAGAAGTTACGGAGCAGAGCCGCATTGGACCGAAACTAACGGTTACGTCGGCGAAATTCCTGAAATTGGGAATGGTCCCGCTGTGCGTCCAGCGGAACGCAAGTGAGAACAGGACCATTACCTCTTATTCCGGAAGGCCGGGTATATGCAACAATAACAGCAGTTCAACAACAGCAACTGCAATAACGACCACAATGGGAGCTGCAGAGGAAGGACTCGAGGCTGGGACTCTCGAACAAGCCTTGTTTGTGGAATTGGCCATCGCGGGGAACTATAAGCGAGGCTCGACAACAAACCAAAAACAGCAACGAACCATGAATGGGAAAACAAAATAAGAAAGGCATTGGTCAGGCAGATAATGCGAAAGTTGTACAGTCCCGCTCGCCTCAGAAGTGCGCAAGCGCGCAGTGCATGATCCCGCTTTTTCGGAGCGGCGCAGGGGCGCAAATTACAGGACGCGGCTGAAAAGAAGAAGCAACGGCGGCAACTTGCTCGCCGCGTTTGTTTGCCGGTATATGTGGGCGCCCGTGGAGGTGACGCCAGTGTTACTGGATATACAAACACACGCGCCAGTTCGAGTTCTCGCGTGTGCGCATGCGTGTGCCTCAACAGCTTACTGCAATCATCAACAACAATAGCAACAACAACAAAACACAAAAAAAGGGCAAAGAAAGCAACCAGAAGGACACGGGAGCAGCAATGGGAGCCCCAGAACGCGTATGATGCCCGTCGCGGAATGGTCTCAGACCACGCTTCTGCAGTCGTACACATGGTGGGCATCGTTTCAGCACGTACGCGCTCGCCAAAGGATGATTCCCTTCTCTTTTGTTTCACGTTTCTAATTTTCTTTCGTGTTTCTGTGTTACCTTTCTTTTTAGTTGTTTCTTGCATTTTTCTTCTGTTTACCACTCCGCAGAGGGCGCCACTCGCCGACGCGCTTAATGGACAAACACTGACCACCACCGACCGATCCTGGCGCCCCCCTCACAGTTGCGTCCAGAAGCAGCGGAATGCCTCTCGTAGTGCTCGCGATTTCGGGGACGTAATAATGGCTCCTTAAGGGGCGACGACCATTAGTTTTTCGAGGGGGTGAGCGCCCCTCCCCCCCTACCAACTCTATCGGGCATATAGTAAGTAGAGTGGGCGAACCGACCTTGTGCCTGAGGAACAGTTCCGCTACTATTTTGACGGGGAACCACCCTCCCCTCTTTATATTTCTTGCGCATGCTCGCACAGACCACCCCTTCACCCCTCACTTAAGGCCTCCGGCATCTCTCCTTCAGCGGCCCTCGCTTCGTACTTCCATCAACACCGTCCTTAAGCCTACCAGAGAGCGCCCTTCGCCTAACTCGTGTGTTTACTGCAGCAGGGTCCAGCTACGGGCTTCTGCGTACAAGGCTGCCGTCCGGCCAGTCACCCACTTCTGTTGATCGGCACCCACCATAGCTGGGCGAGACGTGCCTTCGCAATGAGAGGCAACGCGCTGTCGGCTCCGGCACAAAGTCGCTGCAGGCAGCGCTGCATTTCTCGAGTTGCGCCGAAGATTCGCCACGGACCCGCGCCAATGGGCATCCCGGTCCGAGGTCTGTGAAGGGGTGGGTAATTTAGAAGGGGTTTGGCCTCAATCAACACGTCAAGATGGAGCGGTCGGGGTGCAGAAAGTGCGGACATCGCGATCAGGGACCGATGTTGGTGCTAAAAATAATGCGAGGCGACACAAAAGTAAACGCAAGAAAAGTACAAAAGAATGCATCCATGGCGTGGGTATTTGGCCAAACAAAATCGCTTGATGGACTATTTCGAAAACTCAATTGCACTTTGTCATTCTCTCGTATTTTTTTCTGTCGGTGTATCTGTCATCAATGCCTGATGACAGACACGCCACAGATGGCGTGCGCAAATTTTGAAAAGCTGTGCTGAGTACAGGGTGCTGGTCCTGATAATGTAGGAATTATTTCTACAACATCGTATCATGAAATATGAACTTTAATAGCAAGTTTGACTTCATATACAGCTTGTGAGCGAGAGTCGCCAAGAGACATACGCATACAAATTCAAATAGTCTGTGAAGTAAAGAATTCATTCAAATAAGCCATGTTATAGAGTGTATAATCATAACTTCGTGCTACTAGCTGTTTCAGTACGAATATTGCCAACCTAGAGGAACAAACAAGGGATTGACATGCAGTAAGACTTGCTTCCTCAGAAGCACCATGAAACCACGACTACAAGCGATTGTCCACATAATCGACATCCCGCTTAAGTACAAAATGATATAACGCATTGTTTCAGCTGGACAGCCAAACAGTGCATCTTCCGGATCTTGGATTACACACGTGTGCCCTCAATAATAGGGTACAGGAGCACACTCCGGGTAGTGCCATTTTATTGCCCACTCGAAGTTTTTCAAACTCTTCATTCACACAAGGACCCCCACGAGATCCGATAACAAGGCTTTAGCTTCTTTTGTCATGGAACAGCTATACGGACAACGCAGAGTCGTAACACAAGCACACCCATAAAAGTCAACGCAGTGAAAGTCCTTCCAAACCTGACTCTTTAAACATGGAGGGGAATGTAAAAATTGCACACCGTGACATATTGAGCTGTTAAAAAAGGAAAACCTTACACGTGAACTCAAGGGACTTCCCCTTGTCCCACAGATATATCAACACTGCCAAACAGCAAACACGCAACGCGTTCGCAAATCACGGCGTTGATCGACCACCAACGGCTCGCATTGTACAGGGACAAAGAAGAACCTGTGGCTTTGAGTTCACGGTGTAGGACATACGTCGAAATAGCGGCGACAAGTTGGCGGGAAAAAAAAGGGGATGCTTTAAAAATGGACGAGAAAACTTTTACGACCAGAGTCTTCTTGCATGGGGACCCCAACACGGAACCGTGAACGGGGGTGGGGGGGAGGATATGGCACTGGCGGCATCCGGTCCGGTCCAGAGGTTTGCGGCGCGGTTGGTTTTGCTCAACGGGCGTCGTAAACGTAAACCCGGTGCCAGCGCAGTCTACAATAACCTTACGCATACACACGGGGGCTCGAAGACCGCGACCGATCATCCGTGAGCGCCTGTGTGCACTTGTGCGTGCGGCTTGTCAGGATGCCGAGGACGCGTGGACAACCTGCTGATAGACGAGTCGTAACCTTCCGGGCGGGGTTCCATTGAAGCCGAATTCTCAGCAGCGCCGCCTGTGTTTTCTTTTTCTTTACATGGTGGGTATTTTTATGTGTAGTGTCCAATGTTTGAAGATGTTATTTCGTGCCTCGTAGCGGGCCATTTCTTTAACTTTTTGCTTGCCACAGACGGAAAATCGTGGGTCCACGGAGCCTACATCTACTATTTGTTTTTTCTTCTTTATTTTCTTACGTGCCAGCGAAGCGCCGAGAGATTACACTGGGCTTATTCGATTCTTGGTTCCGGATGGCACCTGCCCTGTATAAGGCGCTGCCTATGCCAACGCTCATTGGATGAAACAAATTGAAATGCGAGAGTGGCGGAGTGGGTGGGTGGGTGGGTGGGGGTGGGGGGCAGTGAAACGTGGCAACTTTTGTAGCACTATATTAAACAGCATCCGGAACAGTAATTCTAGCTTGCTTGCTATCTCAACAATGCCAATTTGAATATTAAAATGTTGTATTAACGATCACAAGTCAGTACTGCTTCATCCGTTCATCGCAAATTAATTCGACAAGGCAGCGGAAGGTTAAAATGAAAGAGAAACAAAAGCTTCCCAGTTGTTGAAGGATACATTCTGGCTGGGGTCCGAACCCGGGCCCGACCCCTTTCCCAGCTTTACCAAATAAGCTAACCAGGAGGCAAGCAGGTTGCGGTAGGAGGGTGAGTCCTAGCTTCCTGGTTAACTAACTTAGCAGAGAGCACCAGAAATGTGCTGATCTCCGGTGCCATGAACGCCGGACTTCAACGAATTTCTTAGCGCAAAACAAATTAGAGCTAGCCCGTAAACTAACCTATCAATGCTATGCTTATGCCGGTGACCAGAATTAGTAGTAGTTACATGAACGTTTCTAAAGCTAAGGAATGTGTATCCAACGCACATTTTTCGCACATTTAATGTGATTCACATTTTGCAGAATACGCTGCGCATTTCCCTGGTTCACATTTCTGTCTTTAGCCGCTCTCCCACAAACTTGGGTCATTGACTACGCCCTAGTTAGATGTATAGAACTTCAGAATGCTGTGCTAAAAAGAAAATCTTCGAAAAAATCATTTCACTGATTTATGCCAGTGGGATATATGCTACCCTTCACAGCAATTACCCAAACATCTTAAAAATGTCACCCCAACTTACATATCCATCATAAGATAAAATGCTAATTGTATTGCCCTAAACAACCACCTTAAAAATGAAGGATGGGCGCTGTTTTGTTTCTGTTCATTCAAATACATTTTAGTGCTGGAGCCAACACAACCTTTATACTTCGACGCTTTAGTGGGGCAAAAAGTGGAATGCTTTTTTATAAGTCTAGCGAGAAAATGAAAGGCTAAAACATTTTAACTTTTCCCTCGTAAGAACCAAAACAACTGCGAACGTCAGTGAAGCAATAAGAAAATAGAGCAGCAAACTGTAAACAGGAACCACTTCCACACCAGAAGCTGCACCGGAGAGGGCAAATGCGAGAGGGTGTGCGGGAGGGCAAGCCGTTCTTATGTACTTGCGGAGGCGTGGCATTTTCCCGCGAAATTTTTCTGGGAACGCTGGTTTCGGAGGGGGGAGTGATGCAGTAGGGGTCCAGTGGTTGTGAGAAGGCAGCCACAACAAGGTGGGATAGCGCGAAAGAAAGCACAACGAAAAGAAGTGTTTCCGCGGCACCTCAGCAGCGACTGGGATGAAGGAAAGCGCACACGTGCTGCAGCCGAGAGCACGCAAGCGAAAACGCCAGTTCGTAGGGGTGCGGCCAAATGTGTAGGCACGGCGCACACAATGTGTGAAGTATGAAGACAGGAATGTGAGCAGAGAGAGCGGAGGCATGAAGAGCTCTAATGTTGGCGCCAAATTGACGCATCAGTACAGTATTGTAATAAATAAACCAACTATTTCAGGATACTGCGAAGGAGGCGTGAACGTGCCCCCATCAGTGCTGTAGCATCGGTGTCGAAATGGTGCTGTTGGAAGCAGCACACCCCCGAGGGTTACTCAATTTTGCCGCTAGGAAAAATGAGCTTCTTCGTTATGATTTCTTAAAATTAAAGAGCGCTATTCAAAACAAAACTTTAGCACGCGAGGACAAGCTTTCCAGGTTCAAGAGGACACTCTTTAAGATGACAGACAATTAGTATCCAGGTGAAACATTTCAGTTGACTTCATGGTGAAAATGGTACGTGAGTGATACGCATTAAGTAGGGAACAATTGCTCAAAAAACGTTTATTTCATTAGTTTTAAATGTTCTTGGGCGCAGGTGCGATTCCATGCTGTGGCGGTCACATTTCGATAAAGGCGGAATTCAGCCATGGCCGTGTACTTAAATTTATGGAAGCGTTAAAGAGGCCCAGGTGATCCAAATTAACCTGAAGTCCCTGGTAGGGCATGGCTAGTGAAATTATCTGTATTTCGTTACGTAATAGAATCAAAAAGTTTAATCCTCCGCTGGCTTCCCTGGGAGGCAAAATATCCGGCAATCCTGACGCTTGGTGTATCATTAGCTAATGATGCCGGCCATTAAGCAAACATTTAAGGCACTTGCGAAGAAAAAAAGGGGTTTTGTTAATTCGACCTCTGGTACTCACGCAAATACACACACATGCGCATGCATTCCCACGCTTTCCCTATCAAAGAGATCGCCCGCATGTAGCGGCCTTCTGCCCCCTGCATTCTATGTGCGGATGAAATGCATAGAAAAGGGCTCCAGTCGGGACGACTGTCAACTTGCGAACTGTACCCGCGCGAATAAGAAAATACCCCGAAAACGCGCACATTTTTGGGACCCTCGGACTTGCAGTCGGTGGTGCCTTGGTTCCCACCAAGTGCACAGAAGGACCTCTTTAGTAGCGGAACGCCGACTATCAGAGAGGAGAAGCAGCACTACAAAAGCTACAAGAAACGAGATAAGACCAGAGTTCTAAAGAAATATAGAGCGATGGAAAATGGGAAAGGGAACGATATTTGAGAGAGAGTGGAGGAAGGAGAATGGTGTGGGAAGTGCTGTGATGGCCGTTAAAGAAAAGAGAGAGAAGGGAAGCGAGGAAGGGATGGAAGAGGCTGAAAAGGAACCGAGTCAAGAGAGACCGATTCCGCAGAGGAGAGGCAAGGGGACCCAAGTTGGCCGAGCGGCGATCTCTTAAAAAGTACCGTAAAAAGGAGGGCCGCGCTCTTGGAAGACCTCCGCGGAATTTGCGCGCCAAGGCGGGCAACACTGCGCAAAAAAGAAGCAAGTCCGCGGCGGAGAACAACATTGAGAGAGTGACGACCCTTGGTGCAGAGAGACGGAAAAAGAGAGAGAGAAAGAGTGTGTGCCACAGCAGCGCCACCTAGCGGCCAGCCGAAGGCTCTGAAACAGGCCAAGCGGGAGGGTGTGGTATGTGGTGGGAAAGACATCGGCTGAGTGGAAAAGGAGCTAAGAAATGCAAAAATCGAAATTCTCGAAAGTAAATTTAAAGAAACCGAAGAAATAAGACGGCACGCAGTGCGCGGCTTTCCCGCCAAAAGGAGCGAGAGAAGACTTCGCGGTGGTCGTTGGCCACCGAACCGCTGCGGGCTCTTTTGTTTTTATTTTTTTTTTTCAAGTGGGGTGTTGCGCGGTGTTGATTTTGAACCTGCTATCGCGACCAGGATATGCCTCTTCGTTAAGTCACGTCTCCTCGTGCTTGTGTTATTCATTTCCTTACCGCTTTACAGCTAAGGCTGGGGGGGGGGGGGCGGTTTGACGGAATGGCGCGAATGGGATTGGTGGCGATTGTGTTTCAGTGGCTTTCTCTGTGGTAGTACAGTTGCAGCGTTGTTTAGCGCCAGGCGGTCGATGCTTGTGAGTGCTCCCACAACCCGCCTCTCTGAATATAATGACGCCCATGCCACTCCGAATTTGGCGAATCATTGCCGCAGTGAGAAAAAAAGACAGACATGATAGTTCCCAGCAGGCTACTGTAAACCCTTCAGAAAACTATATTGCAAGCAACCATGCTGAAGGCTTCTATTCTGTTCGCTCTTAAAATTTTCTTTCAGGATGGCATAACTTGGACCTCGCCTCCCCTTCTCATCCACGAACAGCGTCCAAATTCCAGGCCTTGCCTCACTAAACTATTAATCGCCTTCTGCACAAGCTTTGGATTGATTGGATTGAATTGATTGGAAGATCGTCTGGTAAATGTGCTACGCGTACATTGTAAAGCCAATGCTAAGCGAGATCAAGACTTACTCAATGTACCCTACGCGGAAGCAAGTAATGATGGCATGGAGCTCGAGCGAAGGAAGAGCCAACGATCAATGACATTAGTTTCACAAAACGAATGTCTATGCGAAACACGTGCGAAGTCGAAGGATATTGGAACAATAGTTGACTTAGTGTAACCAGCATGGAACTAGATGACAGGTGAAACAGGGAATCGCCGGGGGGAGAAAAACCGTCGTCAGTGGCCAAAATGACGACGGTAGCGCAGTGGTGATGATGATGACGTGGACTAAAAATAAATGTTTGAGTGGCTTTTGTACTAAAGACGGCAAGATTGCCAATAAACCTGGACTAATTTCCTCCTTACAGTTTATTTAATATTCAACTGTGCTTAATAAAAAACGCCAGGCCTGCGCTGAAACCGCAGCACAGTCACAGCGAAAGCTGGAAGAGCGGCGTTTCTAGAGCCCCTTGTAAGCTCTCTTGGGGCTACAATACAAGTAGACTAGAAAGGTACCCACTATGCCATAAATCACAATTTTTGTGAAGTTGGGAAGCACCTACTAAGCCATTATTCGTCATTCTGCGGAGAAGCGAGGCACCAGCTACACGTCTGTATAAGGCATTATGTGCACTTTGTTGACGCGACGACTGATGACGATGAAGAATTATGGCTCAGCCCTTTGTAATGGGTTGGAAGCTTTAAACGGCCCACCAGTTATGTAACTTGCATTGGGTGATGCCCGCTCGCTATTTCCCTCTCCCGTCATGCTGTATAACATACGTTGACGTGGGAGAGAGACGGGGGGCGGGGGACGAAGAACTTTACTGAGATCCCGAGGAAATGGATCATGCGCTCATGGGCTTCCTTGGCAACCAATCCACGTGCACTTGCGAGGAACCCACTACACTATAAAGCATTATAATTTTACCGAGACCCCGAGGAAATGGATCTGCGCTTATAGGCTTCCTTGGCAACCAATACAAGTGCACTTGCGAGGAACCCACTAGGCTATAAATCATTCTAATTTTTTAGAAGCAGGGCAGCAGGCACTGTGCCATTTTTCGTCACTTTACGGAGATCCGTGGTACCTGCTAAACGCATGTAAGGCATTATGCGCACTTTGTTGATGCTGTGCCTGATGACGATGAAGAATTATGGCAGAGATCTTTGTAATGGGTTGGAAGCATTTCACAACCTACTCGTGGCGCAATTCGCATTGTGTGACGCCTCGTTACAGAATTCGCGTTGTGCGACGCTTGGCGCTTATTTTACTCTTCTACCACGCTATATTGCATATGCTAATGTGGTTCCTTCCCGACATGAAGCCTGTGTAGGACCTTATTGCAAAGCAGTTTCAAGCACCGGCATGGCTCAGAGGTTGAATACTGGGCTCCCACGCAGAGGGCCCAGGTTCGAACCTCGTTCCATCCTGGAATTTTTTTCTTATTTCGTTTTTTTTTTTCTTATTTCGATCGATAGTGGTTACGGACACCGGCGGCGGCTGCAGCGGCGGCGGCGGCGGACAACTACGGCGCCAAAAACGGCCGGTGAAATGATCTCATAACAGCTTTCGCTGTAATATAAAGAAAATGTGCTAATGCATCAACAAGTGATACTAGATGGCACGGATGTTCTTTTTCCCTCATGCCTTGCGGGATGTTCCCGTCAAGCTGATTACCCGCTGTTAAGTCTCCCTCGCCCCTCCTTCGTCTCATTAACGCACGTTTAATATGCAACCACGCATTAAGCTGACAGAAAAACTCGGTTCAGCAATGCATTGACAAATCATAGATAAAACAAAACTTATTTCCTTTAAGTCTAGTTCGATGAGCCTTCTTAAACCCATTTTTCGGTAAAAGGTCTTCGGACTGTCCTTGCTCTTTCTCTCTCTCGCACGCCCTCTGATCTCCGACTGTTCTCCATCTTCGTCATTACTTGCGTATCGCGGGATCCTCAACATCGGCGGAGCTCGTACACACGCTGTCAAAGTTTACACGCACACAGCTGAGACAGACCGGGGAACCTCGTAGGCTTTCGTTCATTTCCCACGCAGCCGTTCATTCTCATGCGCTTCCAGAGCAGCCGATCAGTGACAGCGAAGGGCGACCGAGTTTCCCTCAATGAATGCGTTTTTCTCCCCCGTAAGACGCGTCGCTTTGGGATAAGCTGCGAACAACTACAGCGCAATCTTGGTCAAAAAATGAAATAACAAGAAACAAAGAATACCAGAAGCTCTCGCGATGGTAGTTCTCTGGTAGTAGTGGCTAGAGGGGGGAGGGGGGTTGTTTCGGGTGAGAGCGAGGGGGGAGGGCAAGCTGCTGCTGGAAGCCGCGTGCTTATTTCGGAGATATATAAGAAGTTGAAGCGGCGGAATCGAAGAAGGCGGCAAGTCGTAAGAAATCCAAGGACTAGCAAAAAGGTTGAGGGCATGCGTGTGACATAGGCGTTCGTACACGAGGAAAAGGCGAATCGAAGGAGGGGGAGGGGGCTTGGTTGGTGCAGGTTTGCACTTTGCAGCGATGTCGGCAAGCTGTGCCATTGGCCACCAAACGCGAGGGCCAGTAGGCGCCACATTCCGGACTGCCTCTCAAGCAAGGAAAGAGCGGGCATGTTCCTTTTTTTTTCTTCTTCTTTATTCAGGCAGAGAAGGTCCTATGGCGTGTTCTCTTCTTTGCCCCTCACCACCACCAGAAACGCTTTAAGGAACGCTTTCCTCCTCGATGACCTCCTCTCCCCCACCCTAAAAACGGCGCCGTCTTGACGCCCGGGCAGGCACGTCGTCAGGCCGTCGTGTGCTGTTGCCGCTGCTGCGCTAGTGCGACTGCGCGGCAGCTCTGTCTTCTGTTTACGCGCAGCCAGCCCGCTGGGGGGCACTGCTTTTGGTTTTACGCATCTTTAGCTTTCGTATTCCTCTAGGACCTCTGCATCTTGTTTGCTGGCTTCCTCGGGCCGCGCGGCTCGGTCGAAAAGAGCAGTCTCCTGTTTCCAGCGGACCTTTCTTGCCGGCCTTTCGTCGGGGGCGGGAAAACGTCGGTGAGGAGGAGGAGATGTGAGAGAGAGGGTAGACGGCAGGCAGGAATTCCGCGCGCCACAGAGAGGCTCGAACTGCGCCCAGTGACCCCCCCCCTCCCCCCCTCCTCTTTTCTACCGACGAAGCCACCACAATCCACTGACGACGACACCGCTGCGGGTCGTGGAGGCATGCGAGTGGTGGCAGAGCAGCTCTGCTACCACATGTCGATAAAGGTTACAGGAGAGGCAGTGCTCTCTTTACTGGCGTAGAAACTATTGGAACAGCTGATCCTGCTCCAAGCAGCTGCTGTTCGCATCGAGACGTTCAACTTTAATGAACGTCAAGGCGACTAACTAGCTAAAACTTGTCATTTCAACGCCCCCATTGTATGCCTTCAAGCACGACCTTTACTGAGAAGGTTTGTTGAACCAGGCATGAATCACTGCGAACTGTCTCAGAGTGGAATTCGGAGGCACGCTTCGGAATTTATAACGTCGGAAGGTTGTCGTCACAGAGGGCGGATGTGACTTGAGTAAAGAGATGTCTAAAAACTCATTACGTCAAAGGGAAGCGAGAAAACAGGTGCGCCTTCGTACAGGTGTATTTTCTCGAATCCTTGGACCGGGAACTTTCGACTTCCACTGCGTGGAAGGTAAAGCCATTTAACACCCTCTAGAAAACCCCTCTCCTGAAAAAGAACGTCAATGCGGACAAAGTCAACTGCAACGGACTTTGCTGTGGGTAGCTTTCCGTATGTGTCTGTGGTTGTCACACTCTTAGAGCGTCAGGATTCGAGTTCGGCCACTCAACTTCGGCTTGAGCGTCACAACAGCTCGCAGAGCACTACTCGCTTAAACGACAGTGCTGGGTGCTCGATCAGCTGTTGCCAAAATTGGATAGTCGGCGGAAGAACTACACTGCGGTTTCGCGAAAGCGTTGCCAGAGCACTGCCACTCCGCTCAGGAGGATACCTCATCCGGCAGCTGAAGCCGTGTCCCGAGCGGTGTCTCCCATGAATGAATGGAGCTGATCCGGCGGCGGGCGCGGCGGGGGGGCCTTCGTGTCGTCGTGGCGGGCTTCCACTCCTCCCTACCCCCCTCCTTCTTCACGTCTCTCCCTTCAGCTGTACTTCAGCGGTCCGGTCCTTGCTGCGTCTGGCAACAATTTACACAGCGACATAGTAAACAATGTCGCCAAGGGCAAGCGCACGGCTGATGGCCTGATGCACACATGCACTTGCGGCCGGCAAGGCAAGGCTGGATCAGCTCTGCTTTGGTGCTGGCCGAAAGAGAGCGTGGGAGGGCGCGGGAAAAGGCAGCCCCCCTGCCCCTGCGGGCAGCATAAACCACGTCTGGTGTGGCCGTTGTTTTTGAGCGGCGTACGAGACGTCGTTGACAGTACGCGAGCCGCACTTGTGTGTGCGTATTTGAAGCGCATCTGTTTGTTGGTGAGCGTGCTTTAGTGCACGCGAGCCCCGTAAAAGCGCGGAGCACGTGTTTCCATTATCAACTCTGCCGCGAGCCCTGGACGAGTCACGTGATAGCGCTAGGACAATGGCGATGCGAGCACACGTGTGTGTGTGTTTCTGCTAAGTGCTTCAAGGTACGAAAATGAAAGAAAGTAAAGGAATTATAATTGGCATCATGCTAATTAAGGCGGGTTCTTCTACTCTTGCGCCCACGTACAGAGCAAGTGCACGTAATCATGACCCCATTTATCGCCTTTTGGAGCCGCCTGCACAGGTACAGCACAGGGACGGCTCGTTCGGTTACGTCACAGCTAACGGCGAGCGAACGCTGGCAACCAAGCTGAAGGGGTCATAGGAGTTCCGGAGTAGAGAACCCTTCCCCCCATTTTAATTTCTCTTCAATAAGTGTTTTTTTTTTACATCATCATCATCATGAGATGAATATGATGATGATACCGTATCGTGTGGTTGTTCATGGCTGACCCGCAGAACTTCGCCAATGTTATACTACAAGAATTTTCCTCACTTGCCAATTCTTGTGGTATAACATTACCAGGATAAGCTCTGGCATTGAGTTACCTGCTAAAGTCACCGAAGAGAATTGTAACGTTGACATCATTGCACTAACCTGGAAATTATGTTTAGTGTGCGGATTCGTCTAATCTTCGTACTTGGTGCCTGTGACGTTCATGTGACCACTTACTACTTTTGCTTTATTTTACAAGCGTGGAACACAGACACACACAATTATCGTCTGCAAACACACGTGCTCATCGCGAATTGTTGCAATTATGAAGCGATAATTTCTAGGAGATAAGCAATTTACAAAGTCACAAAGCCGATTAAAGGCACAAGAACGAAATTTAAGTCTGTCGAGAGAATGCCTATTACGGGCAATACCGAATTAGTGGCATCTCACGGAGGCATCTGTGCCGGAGCTGATGTAATCGCCAGAGAATTTGTAATCTTTTGTAAAGAACTGTATGGATTCATTCGCGGCTTTAGATGTGCACTGACTCCGAGATCGGTCGTCGTTACCAGCCATCACAAGGCTCTTGCGAGGACAGTAATGGAGCCTGTTCGATTACCTGTCCCTAACAGTCCCCTACAGTGCGAGGTGATGTCTCAGCAGTCCGGGGCTCCCAAGAAAAGGTAATTAAGGACACCCGTTGTATCTTTGCAGACTGCTACAACAATAAAAGTACAACCAAGACTCTGATAACATTGGCTGTTTGAGTGAGTGGCCAGTTTTATTTATATTTGCGTCAGTAACGAAGGTCGGGGACATTACAATGTTGTCGCAATGCGTAAAGAGAAAACAAAAACATTCAAGCCGGCGGAGAAGCACTCGCAAGTTCCATCATGTCTGCACTGCATGCAGCTGAAAGAGGGTTACTAACATATACAAATAGACAAACACAGCTATGCGTGGAGAGGTATACCGGTGTAACTGCAAATGGGTGTATGCATCTAGCATGCAAAGCAGGCGTATTCGGCTCTCTGCATTCTGAACACGCGCGTCCCTGAAGCTTTCAACCTAAGTGAAGCCAGCATATTCCTATGGTTGTTTGATGACTTCATAAATAAGACAAAAACCACGCCCCGTAGACTTGGGCACGCCGAAGTAATTGCTTTCTTGTACTTTTGCGTCATTGTCTTACATTCGGGGGGCATCCTTACACTGAATTACTTCGCCAACAGGGCATTACAGAATGAACCACGCAAGGGTCCACGCAGGCTTGTGCGATTGCGCAAAGTCGTGCAATACTGTATGTTCGCACACTACGACGTTTGCCAAATATGTCCACCTGTAAACGCCAGATCAGGTCGATACGCGACGTGCGACGTCACGCGCTGTAATGTCGCAAGGAAGAAGGTAATGTGTGATGCTTCCCAAGGAAGGATTGTTACATTTGTACGTAGATGAATTTACGGCAACTGATAGGGTGTTTTTGGATTCACAGTATTTGTGTCGCTTGCACGTACACATTGAGGAGCATGTGCTATTTTAAAGGAATGGCAAAAGGTCTGGTCAGTATTCTACTCCGAAGGTCTGGTCAACAATGCGTGCATATCCAGGGGTTTATGGCTTGTGGCTCAAGAACGGGCCATATATTACATGATGTTCTCAGCATATATAGTGCCATGCATGCTTATTATTTTTGAATGGTACTCGGTCTCACCGCCTAAAACTGTTACGTCTTCTGAAGTCGTGCCTGAATGTATAGGAACATTCTCTAACGTTTTAGATTGTTCACATCAGTTTTCACGCCAGGCGCGAACATTGGAGAACATCCTGGAACGCGGGCCGGCAGAAGCGAGTTTGCTGCAATGTACCGTGAGTCATGTATAAAGAGTGTCAGATTGCCGATCATATTTCAGATATCATTAGATCCACAAGTCAGATTTCCTAAAATCGACGACTCTTCTTACCGCTGGGCGCAACTTCGTCCGATAAAGAGCTCAATCTTTGCTCGAAGCCTTGGCTGCTGAAGTCTTCATCGTCACAACATCGTGATTATCGAATGCTTCGCTTTAGTAAGACACCCTAACTACTCGTGATTACGAACGCAGCTAGAAAACGCGAACGGACAGATGAAATGGCGCTCACCGCTGGGGGTGAGATGTCTCTGTGTGAAAGCTTATCGCACAATGCGCGCACGAAGTCGTCCCACAGACGAACGCTTATGCAAAGAACCCCGCGCACGGTTTTCTTGTTGCGTACTCAGTGAGTTGCACGTGCATCAGGAACAACAGCAGCAAAGTGCGCCGCTAATCGCTTGCCGTCTGAACCATCTGCTGTGTCAGCATTAGCGGTGACACACCCTCAGGCAACAAGCCCCGGATGTACCCGTTCTGGTTAGTCCTAATCGAAACACGATCCTTATCTGTTATACCGTGTGTGCGTGTCAGCTGAGCCAGTACAGCGAGCGTGTGAACCGCGGAAGCTATGTTTAGTTTGGCACATCTGTGCGTCTCATTCACGGCAAACGCAGCTGGTCAGCGCGTCCTCGTTTGCTGACATTTAAAGTTCGAACCACGTTACGAGTAAACCATGTCTTCAAGCACATATGTACTTGTGTCGGGAAATATATCACAGGTTGTAGTAATTTAGGTTCGGCTTTATTTTTTGTCTTTATGATAGCGAATAGTTAGGTGGGAAGCCGACTGGAGACTTTAGCATTACAGAAAAAATATTTTCGTGCTGTAATATTGAAAGAAAAAAAAACAGTGGTGATGTAAACTATGATTTACAAATGATCATATAAAACAGCCATCAACACTAAATATGCAATAAAACAATACAATATTTTGAAAAAGTTGTATAGTATGTGCGGAGCCTGTCGTATTTGCTCGTACAGCGCCAGCGGTGGCTAAATTGCTTACCCACTGTTACGGCAAAGTGATAAAACAATGCGCTTGCACTACAATGCCTCTACTTCATCCTACAAATGTCTTGCTCAGTACGGCAATTTACCTCAGCGAAATTCGCCCCAAGTTTTCGCTATCACCTGTAAGATATGAAAAGCCTTCGCCACTTAACGGGCCGGATATATCTAAAACATATCGCACGCGGCATACCAATGAGCATGGTAATAATTTTCGTTATTATATGCGAGATCTGGGTATATAGTTCTGTCACTTAAAGGGCCGGGTATTCTGAAAATATACCCTGTCGGGGATGTACCAATGAAAATTATAATAATATCATTTATAAGGTGCGCAATAAGACAGTATGGCCACATTAAGGGCAGGACACATCTCAAGATATATATTCCGGTTAATATACCGGAGCAAATGGTCGTAGTTTTTCGAAACATTAACCAAGCTTTCTTATCGGAAGAGCAGCTTCAATCGAAACATCTCCATGAAGCACAGCAGATCAACAACCAGAGGAAGAAAAGAGAGGTTATAATGGTAAAAGAGCACAAGAAATAAGGGGTCGAGAAAACGCATCAGTGTCGCTTCAATACTTCTTCATGTAGGAAGATCGAAGGTCACGTATTGTACAGAAAGTGTTTTGACACCCTTAGACGACAAAGGGAGGTAATGATGTGAGTGTGCAGATAGATTCACGGCTGAGGTACGCCAGCAGGCACCCCGCAGATCATCGTGCGCAGTTCCTGACCCAAGTCTTTGCCAGCATCTATGACGCAAAACCAGGGAGGGGTGAGCAGCCCAGACTTCCAATTAACGCCTTGGGTATGTTCGGAATTTCCGCTCCCTTCACTTAACCGAGGCAACTGTGGGGCAGGTGAAGATAGCTTATCGAGACCAAAAATTGTAGCAGTCCTTGGTGAAACACAACGAGCGATAGACAAGAAAAAGCACGAAAGAAAGCTACCGCTCAGTTTCTAGCCAGAGGAAATCGAAGCGACGGGGTACACAGACACACAACACACTTAACGGGATCTTGAACTGGCGCAAGGGGGGCATCTTGGCGGTGGTTTCGTAAGAAATCCTTGAGAACCGCGGTGGAGGAGAAGCCTACAGACTTGAGGAGACGCGAGTCAGGGTGGCGGCGTTGTAAAGAAGAAAAGTAAAGGCAAAGACGCGGGTACACAAGAAGAAAAAGACCTACAAACAGCATGTTACCCCAGACAGACAACCACCTGCCCAAAAGTCTTCGTCATCGGCGGTGTCAGCATAACGAAGATTACGGCGGTGAGCGGATCGAGAAGGTAAACAGCTCAGCGCTGGTGGTTGTTGGCTTGACGTCGCCGACGGCGTCTCAAGCGAGCCACACACCCGGACCAACGCAGGGTGACCACCGACGTCGACTTTAGAGACGTGCCGGCCACCGGCAACCTCGCAGTATTCACACCTGCAGCCTTGAAGCAAAAAGATCACCACGAGATCTTCTTCGCCCGACTGCGGCGAGCGTGTAAGAGAGAAGAAGGTTGAATGGCCACACGCGCAAGTTGTCGCAGGTGAAAGGAGATGGTAGTGTGTAATTGCGCAACCCTAGTACACGTGAAAGTATAGCGCTCCGAGGACGCCTCCGTTGGGAGGTTCCTGGCAACAAACCTCGTTTTATTCATCCTGCCCGAAAAGCAGAAAAGAAAAACGTGGTGAAGCCGTGTGGCCACGGAGAGATATAAGGGTATCGCCGATTTTCTGGCACCGTGCCCAAAGATGGCGCTGACTCAACGCTTGTATTATTGGTCACCCGGCGGGAAAGCCTATAAATGATAGACCGCCGGCTGGCGTATTCGGAAAGATACTGGAAGGACCCTGGTTGCGACAGAAGTGTTGCGCTGCGTGCGCGTAAATATTCTAGAAGCTCTGAAGCTGAGCACGTCACGCGAACAAACAGAAGGGTCGCAGGAAACAAAGGACATGTTAATGCTACGCAGATCCTTTCGATGTCATGGAAGCGCTTGCGTGACAGCTAATAAACCGCATTTATTGCACAAAAATGCGTCTCGTAACAGGCGTTACGTAACAAGATGTCAAGGCTGGCACATTCTGCTACCTTTATGTGGTTGTTAGTAAAAGTAGATTGCTTTTAATGCTTCCCCTGCTCTTGCGTGTGTCAGTGTGTTCGTCTGTGAGGGGACATGTGTTTGTGCCTGTGTGTGGAGACCGGACACAATGCTAATTTGGTTACGTCATAGCGTGCAACTTGGACATGCGAGGAAGACATGTTTAATAAGAAGAGGATTCACACATTGGACTGTTACTATAGTATGACCACGATCCCAGGCTTTCTCGATCGAAGCTTGATATTGAGGCAGCATTTGGCAGGAATAGGTATATATAAAAAAGAAAGAACGAATGAAAAATTAATGATCGAGGCTATTTCCGAATCGCAAAAGCATTTGCGCTACCACAAACATTTTCTCAATTCAATATGAATATGGTCAGCACCCTGGCCGAACGAAAAGGTAATCGGAGAGAAAACATCTGCAAAAGCATCTGCCAACACGGAGGTCATATACAGCGTGAAGAACAAAAGTTATGAAGAAGAAAATGACGCTTGAAATCAAAACAAAAGTATCTCAAGACATTCATTCAAGGAATTCGTTCTGAGAAGCGCTTTCTGAATCGGGCCTGCGATCGGAAACAATGCTGTCAGAAACTAAACTGGGCCTGTACTCAAACATGACTATGTACTTTAAAAAGTTCCAGCCAATGGCGACATCAAACATATCATTAGAGAGGGGAAATGGCCAATGGCAGACAGTTAATTCACATTCACTCTTTATTCAAGACAATTTTACGAGTTGTCTTTGCAGGCATGGCAAAAGCCCCGGAAGGTGCCCGACTAGGCACTGATGCGGCTGCTCTCTGGGTTAGTTATTACAAATAAAAAAATTTCTGTCTAGCAATAGGCCCCGTGGTATCTGTACCCGCTCTCAGAGATGAATAACGTTCCTGCGATATATCTGATCTTAATTGCAGGCACCAGCCAATGGCAGTGCTGGACATAATCTGAAGAAGACACGCAAGTTGGTGAGGTTCCATGGTAAAAATATAAATCAGCGCTTACTTAAACACAAGACGAAGGAAGAAGAGACACACACGGCGCTGAACTTGCAACTGGTTGCAAGTTCAGCGCCGTGTGTTTCTTCCTTCGTCTTGTGTTTAAGCAAGCGCTGTTTTATATTTTTACCATTTAACCTGGACATAATATTAGGGAAGGCAGCCCTGAAAAGGTCAAATAGCTCTCACGAACAAAAGGGCATTCGTGAAACCGGCCCCATAATGTTGGCTGACTGTGAGCCATGACCATTCGTAACGCAACAAAAGTTTGAAGATCAAGCTGAACGGGAGTGATCATTGGCTATGAGGAATGCGTCGGGCAATCCTTTCATTTTCTTTCTTGTTGCTGCTTCTGTGGGCTCCAAGCCTGCCTGTCATGACGGATGAGGACCTCAGGAGGCAAGCATCCGCAAATGCCCGTGCGCACGCACTTTCGGTTTCCGAACGCACCGCGGGACCAAGGAACGAACGAGGGCTGAAGGCAAGAGAGAATGCGAGAGTGAGGTGGAGGGCGAAAACGAAGCCATGCGAAAGCCTTTCATCGCAGTCGGCATCCGTGAAAGAAGGGCTGTACTGGAGAGCTGGTAACCCGTCGGTGAAGCCGTGCTCCGGCGCTGCAAGCTCCGAGAATCCACAGATGAGCCGTTCACCATTCATGAGGGCTGGCCAGACGCTGTGCCGAGAAAAGCAGGGTGGGTAATGAACAACAGAAGGGTAGACGGAAGGACGTTTGAAGATAAGGAAAAAAAAAAGGTATAGGGGAACGAAGATAAGAGGAAACAAGGCCGAGAAAAGGGAACGCCTGCCAAGGCCGAGGATGGTTGAGGAGGACCTTAAAAAAAGAACGAGGAGGTTGGAGTCCAGTCGTACACAAATTCTCACCGCGTGGCTTCCTTTTCTTCATCCGCACGGCTTCCTATGTTTTCTTCTTTCTCTGCGTTTTTTTTCTTTCTTTTTCTGTTTTCTTTTTGCTTGAGTTCTGGCGAACACAGGAACACCCACAAGCTGCACAGGCACTTCTGTAGCGTGCCGGCCGACGCTTTGGTATGCGGTAAACCTAGTAAAACGAAGAAAAATCGTGAAAAGGGGCCGGGCAAAAGCAATGGTCATTCGGCCCTTTTGCAGTCCGAAAGCGCGGATCCCTCTTCTTCTTCTTCTTAACTTCTCAGTGGGACCAGGGAAGCCGAAGTTTTTCCTGGAAAAGCGTTGGGAAAACGCCGAGATGTTCGGCCCGCACGACCGAGCCATGCCAGAGTCCTAACACAACCACGGAAGAAGGCGCAAAGCTGCGCACGCACGCACGCACGCACGCACACACACACACACACACTCTCTCTCGCTCTCTCCCTCTCACTTACGTACGCGGAAGGTCACAGAAGGACCTTGCGGGCTACTTTGCTGTCTCTGCAAGAGGTACACCGCACTGAAGAAGTGGGGCACTGCACGCTGTGCCAATCGGAGTGGCGTGATCGAACAAATATATAAAAAGAAGCACGCTTTGTGGTCGCGGACAGGTAAGATCTGTGGGATCGCCGCGTTGGGGTTGCCAGAGTAGTTGATGGCCTGTTGCCGGCTTTCTCCCTGCGTGCACCTGTACTGGGGAAGGCATTGTAGGCTGTTGGCATTGTAGGCCAGAACAGAATAAAAAAACAAGCCAGACTGAAGATATACCTGGCCGTGAAAAGGGACGGAAGAATCTCTTTGCAGTGTTGCTGGGGAAGCTTTCGCCCCCTCACCCATCTCCTCTTCACTTTTTCTCGACTGAGCTCTTCAGTGTGTGAGCAAGATTCACGTTTATCTAGTTTTTTTTTTCAGATTGCAACCGTAGATACAAGCATTTCCGAAGGTGTGAACCAAGAGAGGAGATAGTACGAGCGAGAAGGAGGTAAAGGTGTGGCTCTGATCTCCAGAAGCGCTTATACGCCATGCTGTGCTAAAAACTCTTGTCCATTCGTGCCCCCTTTTCACTCATTTCTTCGCTTGCTTATTTTTTCTATTGGTTTTCAGGGGCTCTCCTCTATTCCATCCTCTTCCATGCTCTCGACCTTGCCACTCCTAGGCTGCCAGCGCTGTTCCGAAAGTGCAGAGTTTGAAATGAACCGCCCCTTCCACACCCAATACCTCCCCACCTACCTACACACACATACGTGCACAGTATCCATTTGTACGAATGTCGGCAGTGAATTCCTCGGGCACGCTGCGTGCGATCACAGCGGCGCCACCATTCTAAAGCGAGACATGGCGAGTGGGTTTGGACCGCGGTGTTTGCAAACTTCGCCAGCCACAGGTGCATCCCCTCTAGCAGCCAGTTATGCGGGATCTAGAGTATGTATACGGTATGCGGAAGATGTCTCCGCTGCGAGCTTTGTTGCTACTGCTCGGTTGCTGCTTGGTATGTGGAACTCGTTGTGTGAGAACGTCAGCTGCGTGATTCCTGCCTGGCGTTTCAATGTGTGTTGCGTGCCGAAAAAAGGTGTGTCACGGAGGTGCACGTGCATTTAATCTTACTCGAGCGGCTACGCTTTTCAAGTGTAGTAAAAGGCAACCGGTGTTCCTTAGCACGGGAAGCAATGTCGACCCTCGCGGCTCAGGTGCCATGCCTTCATCGCTGAAATTCCGGATGAAACTGCATTTTCCCTGCTCTCCTTGTTTCAACCAAACATCAGCCATTTGTTTACTTTGCCAAGCGCGATTGCAACAAAAAGCATTCGCAGATATATGTGTGGAACATAAATATGGGGATATACACTGGTAATCTATTGATTTTGACGTAAATGAGAATGCTGGTAACTAATTGGCCGCCAGCTATTGCACGACAACTCACTGTGCTAAATGGATGACAGGTCATAACCTGATGATATGGGAGGGCATTTAGGAAGCAAAATAGTTATTGAAAATCACTGTTGAAATCAAATTAAGGTTCAACTCAATCTGGTTATGTATGGATCACCAACATTAGAAGGAGGGCATATAGCTCTCCCGTAGTAGAGTGCGTAGTACTCTATGTCATTAGTCATTCAGTCAAGAACTTTATTCATCGGTCCTGAGGAGTTTAAGCCGCCGGGGGATCCAGGGGGGACACCCTTTGTCATCGAAAATTTTTTTCTAAACACAATGGAGGTCGTTATACGGTTATAGGGCAGTTGCATGCCGCTCTCCCATGCTAGTGTATAAATACTCTCTATCGTTTACATAATTTAAGGCGAAAGCCTCATCAAACACGAAAGGTGACCGTCGGGGTCAGGGTCAACACGAAGTGGTGCAAACAATCATCGTCATCGTGACGTCACAGGTCGGCTAAATATTGTGACGTCACTATGATGCCATCGTGACGTTACATAACGTGACGCCACAGGATCACGTCACCACACGACATCGTCGCTTGACCAAGCGTGGGCCGACCCAGGAGGCAGTGCTGCAACACTTGAGGTGCAAAAAGCTGCGATGCCTCCGATTCTGGAGGCATTGAAAAACCACGTTAAGTGCAGAAAACTTTCATGGCAAGGGGGAAGGACCAATAGAATCGACTAAGAAGAAAAAGAAGATGGCTTTCGCCTTCGACTCGTCTTCTGTGAATGCATAATGAACCGTGCGACTCTTTTTCTTGACACAAAACCGTGAATTGTCATGCTTTCCACTTGCACCAAGGAAGGAAGAAGCCAAGCTTTTAGGGGCGAAGCACCTTAGGACCTAGCTTTGACGTCGACTCTCACTGTCCGCTGTCACGGTATACAGAAAAACGTTGCTATAATCGAAACATACGTGTGTATGTTGCGATTACGATTACGATTTAAATGCTCAGATAAAAGTCGTATGCAGCACTCAAAACACTCCTGAATTATCTTAATAAAAATGTAATCGAATAATAATGAAAGGCACTATGTTCCCGAAATCAACAAATCTGGCTAGCACAATTCTGAAGGATATGCACAGTCACGGGGATGTGGAAGGTTTCGTGCCTGGCAGTTTGATCAGATGGTTCTCCATTTCACAGACCACAAAGCAGTAATAATGAAAGGAAAACGGAATCCAGAACTCAAGACGATATACGACTTGCAACAAGAGCATCAAAAAAAAAAAATATATATATATATATATATATATATATATATATATATATATATATATATATATATATATATATATATATATATATATATATATATATATATATACACTTTATGTCACTCAATTTACATTCTCAGTGGCAACGTGCGGGTGACGTACGGTGTCATACCGGTACGATACCCAGTGCTTCACGACTCGTCATGATTCACATTAGTGGAGATGCGGTGATTTTTTTTTTTCTGTTAAGGATAGCTGCGCACAAATCTGCCATAGCAAATCATTAACCTTTTGTTTTTAACAAAGAACTGGCGCCTTAAAGAGCGTATGAATAAATATAACTCGAATTAAATAACGTAATCGTGTGAACATCAGTAATAGTGGCTTGAGCAGAAAAGAGACACTTATTTCTGCAACTCATGAAGGAACAGGTGTGGAACAATTTTAGGGTGATTGTCGGGATCTTCCTGTGTAGTGTTAAGAGGTTGTTGAAAGTGGGAGGGGGGAGGGGGAACAAATCCTTGAACCGTACAAGTTCAGTGGTCGTTGACACACAAAACTGTGTCAGACAGTATCAAGTGCACCAGGAACGCACACCCGAAACAAGTTTAGCCCAGGAGCCACCAAAAGCGTAACTAAGGGAATTTCCGGATATTATAAATTTTTGAACACTGCAGTTATGGAGGCCATAAAAATACTTGAGAAATATAAACAAAATGAACCAAAATTCAAGCCTAGTAATAATAATTGATGGAGTTTTACGTCCCAAAACCACGATATGATTGCGAGAAACGCCGTAGTGGAGGGCGCCGAGATTTCGACCACCTAGTGTTCTTTAACGTGCACATATAACTAAGTACACGGGCCTCAAGCATTTCGGTTCAATCCGAAAGGATTCGATCCCGCGACCTTCGGGTCAACAGCCGAGCACCATAACCACTAGACTTCCGTGGCGGGTGGAGACAGCGATATGCTACGACGAACTATATTCAAGTCCTGAAGATCAACCTAAAGGTCCTGAAGATTGATCTTCAGCACCTGAACGTTACATCGGGACAGTAACATTTAACCTTACCGCCTTATTGTCGGCCTTCAGGACGGCCTGTACTTAATCTAAAAAAAAAAAAAAACTCTACTGTGATAGAAATGAAAGGCACCGAGGTTAGCCACGCTGAGTTCAGGAGTTCAGAAGTTCATGTGCAGATGGATTCTTGAAGAGATGAATATTCTTCAACGGGGGGGGGGGGGGGGGGAGTGTCTTTGGTGCAGCGACACCACCTGTTCAGGAATACTGACATCTGATTTGAGCAAAAGATATTTTGGGCATGTAGAGCACATCAACTGCCAGGACGAATCATCCGACCTTGTAAGTGGAAAATGCTGATCAAGATGCGAATTGCAAGTGAGATGCTGGATTCGTCGACACGGAAGTATGGTATTGAACTCACGCCGCACTTTCCTCCGACGTTCCGTGACGCTTCTGGAAGACGAAACTACGCATTTAGGAAGGTATACGTACAGCCGGGTCGTTGCACCCTCCGCATGTATCACCGCAAAAGCAGCTGTCGTAGTGTACTCGAAAAATATAAAAAACAGGGGCACACAAGGTGCCTGCGCAGCCACGCTGCGCAGTCGGAGGCGGTAATTAATAACTACGTATGCCACGCGCACGCCCCAAGAAGCCTTCGTGATAAGGCGTCGTGGACGGGTGCTGCGGCTGCACGCTGTGATCGGCCATTCGGATTTGAGTCACGGTTCGCTACTGCCCCGCGGCAACTCAATCGCATCAGCTGCCACTCGAGATCTATTCGCGTCTTGTACGTCGTAGAAGGCGAAGGGCAAAATAATCAGTCAGGTTGAAGGTTCGTGGTACAGGTGCCTATACTCAAATGGTTAAAGGAGTACTGAGAGGATGTTTTCGGATTTTTAGATTTCTTTTTGAAATCGATATTTGGACGGACACACGTCTGGTCAGCAACAGACATGAAGGCAATTAAAACAACACTCTGAGATTTCTTTTTACAGCGGAACTGTAAGCTTTCCGTGTGTGCTTTTCGTGGATCCTACAGAAAACTCGGGCGGGTATGCGCCACGTGAAGTGAGCAATGAAGCCCCTCTACCGAGTACAAGCATTTATGTGACCCATATAAGCGCGTTGCTGGTGGGAAATGAAAGTCAGGGTGAGGAGGAGGAAAACGAGGATGGGGAGAGAGTAAAACATAGAATGGCTTTGCGTCGTATAGGTTTGCTAGAGGGTAATTGGGAAAGGGAAGTGAAGGTGATGAGAGTTTAATTGGGAAAGGGAAGTGAAGGTGATGAGAGTTTAATTGGGAAAGGGAAAGTGAAGGTGATGAGAGTTTAATTGGGAAAGGGAAGTGAAGGTGATGAGAGTTTAATTGGGAAAGGGAAGTGAAGGTGATGAGAGTTTAATTGGGAAAGGGAAGTGAAGGTGATGAGAGTTTAATTGGGAAGGGAAGTGAAGGTGATGAGAGTTTAATTGGGAAAGTGAAGTGAAGGTGATGAGAGTTTAATTGGGAAAGGGAAGTGAAGGTGATGAGAGTTTAATTGGGAAAGGGAAGTGAAGGTGATGAGAGTTTAATTGGGAAAGGGAAGTGAAGGTGATGAGAGTTTAATTGGGAAAGGGAAGTGAAGGTGATGAGAGTTTAATTGGGAAAGGGAAGTGAAGGTGATGAGAGTTTAATTGGGAAAGTGAAGTGAAGGTGATGAGGAGGGAAATGAGGAAGGGAACGCCACCACCAGCATCCGTTGTTTTCCCAGTCTTCGCAGCGTTATTGCGCAGCTGCCCCAATGTTTTTCCGTTCAATAACGTACGGGACCTCAAAACCATAGAAGTGCAGCCAAATGTCAGAGCGTCCTCAATAATTTAATACCACAGCTTTTCTACCAGCAGTTTCGGTTTTGTTTCAGCAGTTATACTGTATCGTGGCGTCAACAGCCAGATGTAGTCACGTGGTAGCAGCACAATCAATCAATCAATCAATCAATTAATCAACCCCATCCATCCATCCATCCATCCATCCATCCATCCATCCATCCATCTATCTATCTATCTATCTATCTATCTATCTATCTATCTATCTATCTATCTATCTATCTATCTATCTATCTATCTATCTATCTATCTATCTATCTATCTATCTATCTATCTATCTATCTATCTATCTATCTATCTATCTATCTATCTATCTCAGGGAGTCACCGTGCAGGGTGACTGCCCGCGAAGTGTGCCAATGTTATACATTACATGGTTTTCCTGAATGGTGCACATTACACGCATTTCATTGAAAGTGAAACTTGAGACCCAAACAACGCATTCTTTTGTTGGTTTCCAGTAAAAGGCACATGAGTGCGCGTGTCAGTCTATGACAGCGTAACAAGAACAGTCAGCGCAATAAGACAGCCACACAGTACTGTTACTACAGCTGTTGCAATAGTACCACGCAGGCAAGTAGACCGCTACAGTTGCAGCAACAAGTAAGCTCATATATCATGCACTTGCAGCCAAAAGAAAGCAAGCAAGTACAGCGGTCATAAGTAACTAAGCCATGTGCGAGAGCACATCCAAGCATAATATCCCCCCGCCACCTCTTTTCCTGACGTATTTACTCGCTTACAGCCAGCACTGATTAACACTGGTCAATGTTGTCTTTTCCTTGTCAATTGGTGGTAAATTTTGCAACGTTTGGCTACTTGACTGTCAACATTGGCTACTGCTGACTTGCCAGTTGTAAATGTCGAACAGTGTTAGCTCAGTGGCTTCAAATGGTGGATAATATTGGCTCGGGTTGGCTATCCCCTGTTATAAGAGCAACGATCTCTTCATCTCAATCAATCAATCAATCAATCAATCAATCAATCAATCAATCAATCAATCAATCAATCAATTAATTAATTAATCGATCGATCAACAAGTTTGATTGATATAATCTCAATCGAATGCTTGAGCCTTACAGCAACTTTATACGTTGTGGTAATCTTTCAGGCTCTTCTCATACCTCGACATTCATCGTCGTATTCTTGCCGTTATGACAGTGGGAAATGAGGTGCATGCTGAGTAAATCCGTCAAGAGCGAACATTCTGCACTTCGTAATATGTGTGCGAGTTCTTGCGCTTCCGCACACGAATGGACAAGAATCCGGAGTCCCTTCTGCCTGAATTTCTGTTTCGACGTGGCGTCGTTGCATCTGGCAAGAACGTCAAGCGCAATATTCTCCCAATCTGGTTCTCGTTTATTCTATATATACCCAGCTGTTACATGTGACCGAGAAAGGCGTTACGTAAACCATTGGGCAGTGTCACTTGCCGTCGTTATCTGCGGGCTGTTTCCGGTGGTACAGAGGACACGCTGTTATCGTCTGTTATTCCCACGCCAAGCATTAGACCGTGCTATCAGATTTCTGAGTGGGTCATCGAAATTCCTGTAGACCTCATCCGAGGGTTTGGCCTGCTAGTCTTTATCGCATGGTTGTATAGAGTAACATATGCATTGCCGACATGTTAGGGGAAGACGAAAGCAATTTTTCTCGCATTTTGGAAGATCACGCGCACGTACACAGACATACACATACACGTACTCCTCAACAGTATCGAAACAAGAAGGCAAGAGAGTCAACATAATGGAAAAAAAAAATTGGTCGCATGCCACAGACGAGGGACAAGAGGTATAAAGACCAGCGCTCGCGTTGTCATAATCTCTTGCCACCTCGTTTGTGGCGTACTGGGCCATTTTTTAAGTACTTTATTTAATGATGTACAATGCAGTGTCTGGGTTTGTCGCTTGTGTGCGCTGACTCCACTGCACAGTATCAATTCCTTTGCCGAGCTTCTCAATTTCCTTTGTGGGTATTTGCATTTCCTGCTCGCACCAGAGGATCCCAGGCTATCTATCTCTATCTATCTATATCTATCTATCTATCTATCTATCTATCTATCTATCTATCTATCTATCTATCTATCTATCTATCTATCTATCTATCTATCTATCTATCTATCTATCTATCTATCTATCTATCTATCTATCTATCTATCTATCATCCTAACTAACTAACTGACTAACTAACTAACTAACTAACTAAGCGGCTCTGCAACCCCTATGTCGCAGTATGTGCTTTGAATTGATATTAAACGTCATTAGCAAATATTTATTCACTCATCATTTAATCTGATTTTTCGCGCACACTGCGTCCAGCCCTCGGGGCAATTTACCACCAGATAAAACGACTATGATGCATGCCACGAATGGTCTTCGAAACAAAACGTTTGGATTACGATAATTTTTTTTTGTTGAAAATCATACTCCACGCAAATACATTGTGGTCAAACACGCAGGAGAATTCCACAACGTCCTGCGTATGCTACTCTGCTCTCCTGCCATGGCCTTCCAATCCCAAGCGCTTCGCAGCATTTGCAACCGATGCGCCCTCTTTCTTTGCCTTCAAGCACTCCGATCTGGCTCGCGTACGTGCCGCAGAGGCAGGCTCACCTTGCGGCGAACGCCGGCAAAGTGAGACAGGCTTCCCACCGCATTCCAAGCACCGAGGTGCAAGAGAGCGCATGTGAGCCCGTTCCCACCGTCTGTCGGGCCTGCTCTTCTGTTCGATGCCGAAGATCCAGGAGGAATGCCGCCCCCGCACCCGAACACCGCCAGTCAACCAACCACCTTACCTTCCCAACACACTTCCTCTCCATCTGATTCACCCCTTCCCACAGCCTCCTCTGCCAGCACCAAACAAACACCGTCTTGGGATGGATACGCATATTCATCTGTACTGGAGAGGTAGGCTTACTGTCCGCACTTGTCCGCCGCTTTGTGAACAACGGAGGGCTCTCCCTCCGAAGCCTGGCCTTGTATACTTCCTCTTCCATACTTTCCATTTCTCCGATCTCGTAACGATGATGATTTTGTTTCCTTTTTTGTGCTACACAGTCACCGTGTGATGATAAAAAATTTGATGTAAAGATGTGATGCTGATGCTTCTGCACATTTCATCATCATCCCCGAAAACTTATTTAGGTACACTGTATGACGAATTCCCTCTCCCAGCGACTTCCAATGTTCCCTCCGCTTGCACAAGCTGACTCTGTCTTATATGCCCACAGATTTCCTGATTTCATAGCCTCTACCCGGTTATTTCGCCCCCTGAACTTTGCTTCCATTCCATTGGCACCCATCTGCTTGCCACTAGCAGACCATGTGCCAGTCATCAACCCTATGCGTTACATGATGTGTCCAGATTTTTATCTCTCGTGACGTCAACTATAGTCGGATACAGCTTAAGAATATCGAAGAGGACCCACCCAGATGTCAGAAGCGCTGCAGCCCATCGCCTCCGCGACGGAAGAAATAGTCCCGCTGATGTACTCGGCAATGTACTCCAAAAGCGGGGTTAGCAGCAGACGGGTTCGTGACGTCAGTCCAGAGTGCGCGCCCATTGGAGCAGGCTTACGTGCATCCGCATTTGAGGAGGAAATGACGCGGTCTTCTTAAATTGTATCGGCTACCCCATTTCGCTCAGTAATAAACAATGCCGTCTTGCTGCCTGTTAACGTAGCGGCTAACGTTTTTGCTTACGTCACTCGTTTCGTGGTCCTCAACTTCTCCAGCTTCTTTGCGAAGCTCCAAATTTTTTCCCCTTACGTTAGTACCGATGAAAAGCAATGATTGCATTGTTCTTTTCAAGCGCTGTGGTGATGTGAGTGTCATTTAGAATTGATTGAGCGAGTGAGGCGCTTTTCGTGCTAGCGCCGTCTAGCAGCCGCCATTCGGCTTCGCCAGTGTATATGTGGGAGGTTGCGGACGAGAGAAAAAAAAAGAAAGAAAACGAAATTCGAGAAGGGAAAGTGAAAAAGAAAGTAGCTAGGCAGGAGGTGGTAGAGGAGGAGGGTACCTTACAGAGACTGGTTGACACCTCGTCTGAATGTCGCCTTGAAGGTGCCGCGGCGGATTCCTACCTGTGCAAGTGTCAGAACTGGAATGGCCTTGGTACGACATCTATGGCAAGACACTGGGTTTCTTTCTTTCTTCCTTTCTTTTTCTTTCTTTCTTTCTTTCTTCCTTTCTTTCTTTCTTTCTTTCTTTCTTTCTTTCTTTCTTTCTGTTGTTGATTGAGGAGAATGAAAGATGAGGGAGACGAAGTGACTTAGTGTTGTGACACCCGGAATAGGAGTGGCCACTCTCGCCGGATACACTAACAATTCGCAGTGAGGTATACGGCCATGTTCCTTGCATCAGTTTGAAGGAAGCTTATGAGTGCAGTATTAACCTTGGCCTGAGTGAAACCACAATATATGCCATTCCTCTACTATAAGTACCTCCACCAGCATTGCCGTGAGCTGTGCGATACATATCTCTTTTCAGACTACTTGCTAGGGAGCCGTTCTTAGAGGTTTGTGAGTAGGGTAACTCTGTTTTTGAGACTAAGGATGCGCCTCCTGGTGAAACTGCTTCCTCGTGGGGCGTGTAACTTCTTTTCAGCGAGAAAAATATATTTCATCTTCTTGTCAATACAGATGGAAGACGATGCTTTGGCTTAATAACTGCGGCGGCGTTCTGTTGCTGGGCACAGGGCAGTGGGTGCGTCCGCCTTCGTACACTGTCGTCCTTTATGAAAGGGAACACGCGAGAGCGTAGCCTGCGCTCTGCGGCGGCTGCCTACAGAGCAATCAACCAACAACCAACAAGAAAGCATGTCCGCTTTTGGCGTCATCTATTGGTAAACAAATAACGAGTCATGGCTGTTGGACAAGCGCTGCTAGATTACGCTCCCGCTCCGCTCTCGCAACGGGAGATGCCGCCAAAAGCGGACGTGCTTTCTTTAGCTGTCGGTTGATGGGGCTGTAGGCAGCCGCCGCAGAGCGCAGGCCACGCGCTCGCGTGTTCCCTCTGCGTTGAACACATCTATAGACTTTTCCGGAACGAAGGACGCGAGTGGGTTCGGTTACGCGATTAAAAGATAGCGCGAGTTATAACCAATGTGTTCTTTTAACCACCTATAACCACTGGTTTCCTGACCGTTGTCACGAAGTGATCGTCGCTGCAGATAAAGAGCCGACTGGATAGTGGGAGCACGAACAAACAAACAAAAAAAAACCCTAAAATAACATAATCCCCTTTTCGAAAGTCGATCACTTAAGACGCAATGAAAGACAAAAAAAAAATGTTGCAGTGGCTTAGCTCGGCTACGCCAGGATAACGTAGCGTTAGCAAAGGTTCAGCTAATTATTCTTAGCTTTCCTCATTGTCTAGGATTAGCTTGATTATCATGCTTACTATTGCTCGAATGACACACACACGGTATACGTATTATGTGGCACATGTATATCTATTTTGCCAGGCAACTATTTCGGGATACGATGAGTTAAGCTTCTCCGCTCTTCTGCACCGTTGAGCAGCATTAGCGCTCTCCTTCATGGCTATACTAGACTGGCAAACGCCAGTCAGAGGCGCTATCAAGCGGCTCCAGCGCAGTGTCAGACGGCGACTGCACAGCGAAGGCAAATAGCTGCGCGCGCCGGCGCCACTACGTCTGCCAAGGCAACGACGTCACTCCTCTGGAAAGCGCAGACTGGCGGCGGCGAGTCGGGCGCAGCGGCGGCGGCGTGCGCGGGAGCTGCCGGCTCCGGTGCGTGACATCGCTGATCCTCGCGCATGCGCAGCACGGCTCTAGAGGATCCACGCGAAACTGGCTCCGCTAGGACAGTGTAGCCAACGCTACAAAAAAGACTCAGTGTAGTTTATCTTCCGACCAGAACAATTTGACAAACATTCGATTGGCGATAATATAGGTGATGATGCAAAGTATCTATCTATCTATCTATCTATCTATCTATCTATCTATCTATCTATCTATCTATCTATCTATCTATCTATCTATCTATCTATCTATCTATCTATCTTGTAAAGGCGTTTATTGACGGCGGGATCGACGGCGACGATGCGCAGCGACGACAGTAACGACAGAGCGCACTCGCAGACTCACGAGCAAGCGCGCGAGGGGCGTGCTCTCCGAGAAGAGGCAAAGAGGGCGACCCATTAGAAGGCGCTCAAGAGGACGGCCCATTACAGCGTTCTAATGCTTCTGTACAATTACCCCGGGTACGCAAAGGGAGCCGCCCGGCGACCTAACAGCTGGTCACTATGAGCGGGTCATGGTAGGGCTTGAGGCGCTCCACGTTCACAATGTCGCGCCCTCGACGGCGCATGTCCGAAGATGGCTCAATGGGTTCAATCAGGTAGTTGACCGGGGACGTGCGTTCGACGACACGGTAGGGGCCTTCGTATTTGGGCAGTAGTTTGGAAGAGAGGCCAGTTGCAGCGGTCGGGACCGAGAGCCACACGAGCGCTCCAGGGAGGAACGTGGACTCAGAAGTGGTGGTGCCACCGCGAATACTCTTCTGCCGCTCTTGTTCGTGCGTCGTAAAGGTCTTCGCAAGCTCGCGACATTCTTCAGCAAGCCTGGCTGTGTCCGAAATAGGCGCACATTCAGATCGATCCGGCCTGTAGGGAAGGATGGTGTCGATTGTGTGCGACGGGTGCCTGCCGTACAATAAGAAAAATGGCGAGAAACCAGTAGTGCTCTGAGAGGCGGTATTGTAGGCGTACGTGACGAAGGGCAGAATGGCATCCCAATTTGTGTGGTCGGCTGCGACGTACATTGAGAGCATGTCGCCGAGCGTGCGGTTAAAGCGTTCGGTGAGGCCATTCGTCTGCGGGTGGTAAGCAGTAGTTTTGTGGTGAACGACGTTGCACTCTTTGAGAATGGCTTCGACGACTTCCGACAAGAAGACACGGCCTCGATCACTGAGCAGCTCCTGGGGCGGACCGTGACGCAGCATGAATCGGTGGAGCAGGAAGGAGGCCACATCGCGCGCTGTAGCCGCTGGGAGGGCGGCGGTTTCGGCGTATCGCGTTAGATGGTCAACAGCGACGATGGCCCAGCGGTTACCAGCCGAAGTCAGTGGAAGTGGTCCATACAAATCGATGCCCACGCGCCCAAACGGACGGTTAGGGCAAGGTAATGGTTGTAGACCTGCTGGCGACACGTGCGTTGCAGGCTTTCGGCGTTGGCAATCGAGGCAGGAGCGAACGAACTTCTGGACGTAGCGGTACATCCCTCGCCAGAAGTATCGTTGTCGAATGCGGTGGTAAGTTTTGGATACCCCAGAGTGCGCGCATTGCGGGTCACAGTGGAAGGCCTCGCATATTTCAGAACGCAGACTGCGGGGTATCACTAGTAGCCACTGGCGGCCGTCGGCGTTATAATTGCGTCGGTGCAGTAGGTCGTCACGAATGGCGAAATGGTAGGCTTGACGACGCAACGCGCGAGTGGATGGTATTGCCGACGGATCCGTCAGCAAGTCGATCAGCGAGGTGATCCATTTATCCTTGCGCTGTTCGGTAGCGATGGTGTGGACGTCGACTGAAGCAACAGCAATGGGAGATACTGAGCAGGGTGTATTGTCGTCAGGCAAGGGAGAGCGCGAGAGGGCGTCGGCGTCAGCATGCTGGCGTCCGTTGCGGTACAGCACGCGGATGTCGTAGTCTTGCAGGCGAAGTGCCCAGCGGGCGAGACGGCCTGAGGGATCCTTCAACGACGACAGCCAGCATAGGGCATGATGGTCGGTGACGACATCAAATGGGCGACCATACAAATAAGGTCGAAACTTTGTAAGGGCCCATATGATCGCCAGGCACTCTTTTTCCGTGACTGTGTAATTGGTCTCGGCTCTGGTAAGCGTACGGCTTGCGTATGCCACGACATATTCGGGGAACCCTGGTTTGCGCTGCGCAAGAACAGCGCCGAGGCCTACACCGCTGGCGTCCGTGTGTACCTCCGTTGGGGCCGTAGGATCGTAGTGGCGTAGTATGGGAGGAGACGTCAACAAACGACGGAGCTTTGCGAACGCGTCGTCACACTCGGACGACCATGAATTTAGGGGTCCGTTACTTCCAAGGAGCTTCGTCAGCGGCGATATGATGGTGGCGAAGTTTCGTATGAAGCGTCGAAAGTACGAACACAGTCCTACGAAACTGCACAGTTCTTTGACGGACGTAGGTTTGGGAAATTCGGCCACGGCCCGAAGCTTGGCCGGATCGGGAAGGATTCCGTCCTTGGACACGACGTAGCCGAGGATTGTCAGCTGCCGCGCTGCAAAACGGCACTTCTTCAGATTCAGTTGGAGGCCTGCGTTGCGCAAACGCGTCAAAACATGCCGCAGACGTTGGAGATGCGTGGAGAAGTCCGGAGCGAAAACGACGACGTCGTCCAGGTAACACAAGCACGTGTGCCATTTCAAGTTGCGCAGAACGGTGTCCATCATGCGCTCGAAGGTCGCGGGCGCATTACACAGACCAAACGGCATGACGTTAAACTCGTACAAGCCGTCGGGCGTGACAAAGGCTGTCTTCGGTCGAGCGTCATCCGCCATGGGTACTTGCCAGTACCCCGAGCGCAAATCAAGAGATGAAAAGAATTCGGCTCCTTGCAGACTGTCAATCGCGTCGTCGATTCGCGGCAGCGGGTAAACATCCTTGCGAGTAATCTTGTTGAGCCGTCGGTAGTCCACACAGAACCGCACGGAACCGTCCTTCTTCGCAACGAGAACAACGGGAGAGGCCCATGGGCTGTCCGAGGGCCGAATAACGTCGCGTCGAAGCATATCGTCGACTTGTTCATTAATGACCCGGCGTTCTGCTGGAGACACGCGATATGGACGTTGCCGCAGTGGTGTTTGGGCGCCAGTGTCGATGCGATGGGTAACAGCGGAAGTGCGGCCGAGAGAAGTTTGCTCGACATCGAAAGAAGAACGAAATTCTTCCAGCAGGCACAGAAGTTGGGAACGCTGGTCCGATGTGAGGTTGTCAGCAATGGAGGACCTAAACACATCAGCAGGTGACGAATCGGTCGTGGAAACAGCACTGAGCGTACGGGAGCTGGCGCAGTGCGTGTCACCCGGTGCGTCTATAACTTGTGCGTCTTCGAGGGGTTCCGCTCTGCCGAGACATTCCCCTCGCACCAACGTAACAGTGAACGGGGATGGGTTGGTCACAAAAATATCCGTGTTGCCCTGAGTGATTTCCACGGTCGCAAATGGCACCAGCAAGCCTTTCCTAGTGAAAACGCGGTCACATGGAGAAAGGAGTGCAACGACGTCGCAGAAACCGGTGCAATAGACTGACACAGCCGTTGACGAATTTGCAGGAACTGCGATGTCGTCTTTGACGAATACCTTGGTCGCAGCCGATGAACTGTCTGCCGGCGTCAAATCTGAGAATGGTGAAAGCTCTATTTCGGCTGGCGCGCAATGAATGACGGCGTCGTGGCGGGAGAGAAAATCCCATCCCAGGATGACGTCGTGGGAGCATGAGGAAATTATGATGAATTCGACGGCGTACAGAGCGTCCTGAATGATGACGCGGGCTGTGCATACCGCCGTCGGGTGAATATATTGGGCGCTGGCTGTACGGAGGGAAAGACCGGAAAGTGGCGTCGTCACTTTTCGTAGCAGGCGGCTTAGTTTAGCGTCCATAACGGATACGGCGGCTCCAGTGTCGATAAGGGCAGATGCGCGAACACCGTCCACAAAAACGTCTATTACGTTCGATGGGCTTCGCTGAGGGCTTTCGCAGTTCGATAGCGTCGCAGCCCTTGCCTCGTGGACTGCGACGACTAGTTTTCCTGGTCGCGTGCGACCGGACGCGGGCGCATCGGCGACAGTGAGCGACAGTCGGGGAGACGGAGAGCGCCGAGTAGATGGAGCTTGGCGTGACGTCGGTGACAGAGGCGTAGGTGGGGCGTAAAATGTGCGGTTTGACTGGCTGGTGGCGGGCGACACGACTTGAGGCGGCTGGACGCGATTGCAATAACGCGCCACGTGGCCGGCGTAACCGCATGCGAAGCATATGGGGCGGTTGTCAGGTGTGCGCCATCGGTTTGCTGGAGCAGGGCCCGCCCATGGCGCAGGACGTGACTGACGGGGTAGCGACTGATATGACTGCATCGTGGGCTGCGGTCGTGGCCTCTGCATTACGTCGGCGTAGGTAGCAGGCACAGCCGCTTCGAAGGACTGATGTCTAGCGGCGGCTTCGGCGTAACTGTGTGGAGCTGCCGTAGGTATTACTGGGGACGTCCTTGCGACAACTTGGGCGTAACTCAGTGGTGCAGGAGCGGGATGGTGCTGGTGGTACTCAGGCATGACCTCCGCGATTTCCTGCTCAATCGCTCGACGGAGGGGAGGGAGAAGAGTGGTTGACGGCTGGTGAACGTACTGAGGTTGAGCAAAGTCCAGCAGAGAGAACTGGCGCGCGATTTCCTCGCGTACGAATGACTTCACCTCTGCGAGCAAGGCGGAGTGGTCGGATATGGTCGACAAGCCAGCGAGCTCGGCGTCGCGGGATGGAGAGCGACGGGTCATCGACCGCTGCCGGCGCAGCTCCTCGTAGCTCTGGCAGAGCGTGATGACCTCGGCCACTGTGCTGGGGTTTTTCGCGAGCAGCATCGTGAAGGCATCGTCGTCGATGCCTTTCATAATGTGCCTCATCTTGTCAGATTCCGACATGGTGGCGTCGGCTTTCTTACACAAATCGAGGACGTCTTCAATGTAGCTGGTAAAGGTTTCGCCGGCCTGCTGAGCTCGTTCTCGCAAACGCTGTTCGGCCTGCAGCTTACGAACGGCAGGGCGGCCAAACACGTCGACGATGGCGGTCTTGAAAGCGGACCACGTCGGGAAATCGGATGCATGGTTGTTGTACCACATGCCTGCCACACCCGCGAGGTAGAAAACCAGGTTGCTCAGCTTGCCTGCTTCGTCCCATTTATTGGGGACACTCACCCGTTCGTAAATCGTGAGCCAGTCTTCCACGTCGGTGCCATCCGCGCCGGTGAAGATAGGAGGGTCGCGGATACGGGGGACACCGGGACAAGCGGTCGGGGCAGGAGGCGGCGTTTGCTGAGCGGCGTCTTGCGGCATGGTAGATGGCACGGTACGGGATCGAAGCTCCAGGGGCATCAGATGGAGACCGAAGTTGTGGGGACGGTACAGCACTCTCCACCACTTTGTAAAGGCGTTTATTGACGGCGGGATCGACGGCGACGATGCGCAGCGACGACAGTAACGACAGAGCGCACTCGCAGACTCATGAGCAAGCGCGCGAGGGGCGTGCTCTCCGAGAAGAGGCAAAGAGGGCGACCCATTAGAAGGCGCTCAAGAGGACGGCCCATTACAGCGTTCTAATGCTTCTGTACAATCTATCTATCTATCTATCTATCTATCTATCTATCTATCTATCTATCTATCTATCTATCTATCTATCTATCTATCTATCTATCTATCTATCTATCTATCTATCTATCTATCTATCTATCTATCTATCTATCTATCTATCTATTTTTCTTTCTTTCTTTCTTTCTTTCTTTCTTTCTTTCTTTCTTTCTTTCTTTCTTTCTTTCTTTCTTTCTTTCTTTCTTTCTTTCTTAATCCTGGGCGCTCGCTACAATTAAGGGCTTATTGAGATTTCAGTAAATTTGGCATGAAGGCAGCTATGCATTGTAAACCATGCAGAATCACTAAAGTTGGCTTCACTGCAAAGGAATGCTTATTGCGGGGAAGCCAGTTTAGACGAATGATGGAGTCGCACCGGTATGCATGGTGCGCTTGCTGGGTGCATCGTCATGCATAATCTCTGATGGACTGACTTGCGTGGAGTTTAAAGATCTAACCTGTTACTTATGCACTATTATTAGGGAAAAGATTTTTCAGCGAAACCCAGTTTGGAAAGAACGTTCGTCGGCATACTTATCCATATAGAATTCCTCATCAATTTTGCCCACTTATAACTAAAAGCTGAGTAAGGCACGTATAACCGTGACGCTGTATGTAAAATGGTTCAGGTTGAATGCACACGCATTCGACTGCAAAATATGATCCAGCACACAGCTTACCGGCACGTAAGAGGTTGTAGCAATCCACACGTCGCACTTCTGTGTACTTCACAACGCGGCACATTCGACGCGCATGAGAGTTAGTGGTCTAAATGTTCTCATTGAGTTCATGTGTTTTGCCTTTTGTTATCCTTGAGTTCAAAGGCAAGTCAGCAAGCTTTAACGGATCCCCGTCACCATATCTGGGCATTGTCGATAAACAAGTGTGGTGCGTAGATCACGTGCTCTAATGTTGTTCTAGAGAAATTCTGTGCTTCGCCTAATATGTAGTCTAACCCCGTTATGAAGAAGTAGCATCGGGATCATAAATTAGTTTGTTATATCCGATATTCGTCGTAACTGCTAAGACAGAAATCGGCGAACAAACGTGCAATCGGACTCCGGCGAAAATCATGGATACAAAAAGAAATCATTCTAGGCTGCGAACCCACCGTATAATCGAGGTAATCTTGACCTGCCTGCTTGACGCATTAATTTCAAACTATACAGACCGAAACATGAGAAAGTGAAATCACAACAGAACAAAGTTCATTTGGCAAAACAGGCCCGCGTTCACGTATATTTGAAGAAGGATATGATCACATTAAAAAAATTATTATCACAACCACAGCACTAAAATTATTTCAGTCACATTACAGTTATTTCGATCTATCAGTCAATCAAATTGTCACAACCACATTTAAAAAATGTGGTTGTGAATTATCTTTCAATAATTTTTTTTTATTTTTATGCTACCTATTCAGTTTTGAGCTTCGCGCAAACGAAATATTGCTTTGTTATAGACGACATCATAAGCGGCACTCACGTTCTGGCTTTCGTTATAAATAAAATGCCATTGAAATGAAGCATGGCCAACTGAAGTTCGCATGGGGTTCGTAATAACCAATAATTTGCTATATCAGTGTTCGTTGTAACGAGGTTCATCTGTATACGTAACGAAATGAACGTGCCACGAAAGTTGAGTGCAGCAAACGATACGGTCTTTTCCCTTTATCTTATCCTTCCACGAGTATAAAAATGCTTTACATGGCAGGTTCGCTTCGCATCAAGACATGAGCACGATGAAAGGGTACCGACGAGGACTGCTACCGAGGGGTGAGCAAGAACTGCGTGCCTCCAAACAACGAATGTACCTTGTATTCCGCTTTTTCGGTATAAACGACGTTCGTCGAAATAGAGACGGATGGCGGATAAACTTCTCCATTTTCAGGAGCAACGCAAACACGAGGGGAGGGGGGGGGGGGAGGGAGAAGGTGGGAGAGGAGACGAAGGGGGTGGATGTGGGTTGTTGAACAACTTCAGCGAAACGATCGTGCTCGTGTTCACCCTGAGGACGCTGCAGTGTTATGCCTTCCCTTCCACAGTCACGAAAAGGGGCGTGTCACGAAAGGGCTTGCACGGTACGTGGAGTCGAGGAAAGAGGTTCGCTGCGGTTTTCACCGTCGTTCACCCATGACCCACAACGGGCTGGTCTACACACCGCACTGTACGACTTCTTTCTACTCGCCCCACTTGTTGTTATCTGCCACATTATACCCTGGGTTGCCCCTTTTTCGTGAGAAGTCGTGAACAACCTCGTCGTAAAGCGGGTACTGTTGAGAACCTCAACTGAGCTCCTCGTCTCTCTTTCGGCCTCTTCATATGTGTCTCGGTTCCGCGAATACATAGTCCGGCCTTTCGTTTTCGCTGCTGCAGTATGCGGTTTTAAATGGTAACCTAGGAGAGATTGAATCGAAGTGTATCGACATTCCATTAGAACAGCACTGGCAGAATGCACTTGTTCTGTTACAACTCCTTTTCTGTGACATCCGTTTGGTTATCGTTCACGACTAGAGAATGCCTGTTCTACCCTGTGCGCAGACGATGATAATGATGATACCATGTTCCTAATTAGTAGCGGACGGGCAGATTTGCGCACCCTAGCCGATTATAAAGTGAATATAAATATACATAAAGAAAGTGAAAAAGTTTACAGGTATAAAAAAGAGAAAACTAATGAGATAACTACATAGTGGCATCAGAGACGGCCTTTTGTCGATTCCTCTTTGTGCGTGTCGTACGCGCTGTCATTCACTTCAGACCATGCAACACCAACTACCCAATTACCCTTTGGCCTTCTCTGCGCCATCTCTCGACCAACAGAGACAACATCGCCCGCTTTTCTTTTTACTTTACCATTCACCTGCCGCCACATAAAACGGTCGCACAATTCGTGCGAGAATCGCGTTTTGTAGCCCGCTCAACATCGCACTCTCCGCTTTGTGATGGATGCCTCCTATTCACGGAAAGTCACGACCCGAGACGTCCCTCTCGGAGATGGAATCTGACCGTCGATTACTGGAGGCAAGGGAAGAAAGAAATGAAAAGGAAGCCAACGAGAAGACGTGTAATGTCGAGTGGTTGTTCGAAGGAGGGCGGTGCTTCTTTTCATGTCTGCTCCGAGGCCTATGATGACGTCTCCGGCAATCGTGACTGGACCTGTGAGGTCTTCTTCTTCTACGGCCAGTCCTTCTCTGATGCGACTCAATGCCTTCTCGCAACGCCGCTATACGCTGCTGCTGTTCGTTTTCTTTTTTTTTTCCAAGGTATAGATGCGTATTTTGGGGGCGGTCACCTGGATTGCACTGAGTGGTGTTTACTGTAGCGTGAAATTGCCGAGCGAGCTTGCCAGCAACAAGTGGAACGAAAGTCAATTCACCTGCTGGACGCTTCCGAATTCACGGGAAGAAGAAAAGGCAAAGCACCAAAATTTGACGTATTTTTCATCCGAGTCAAGCCCAAGAATGGAACACAACAGTATGCTCTGATTTCGCACTGGCATAGATCCTGTTCTGGGCATAGGAAGTAGTATATATCCCACATTAGGAGGAAGAGCAGGGGTGGACGTGTAATGAGTGTAGGATGAGTAACCAGCGATCAATTGCTGTTACAGAATAAGAGCTAATGAAAAGTAAGCCAGCCAGAGGCGCCAGTGATTTAGCTGGGGCGATCAGATTAATAAACTTGCATGCACAATGTGGAATGAGCTCACATGATCATAATGACAATTAATGATGGTTGTGTTCACGACGACGGTGACACCTTCCTTGCTTTGTGCAGCAAAATGGCTGCCATGTGGCTAAGTCTGCTAACAACGTTCGGCTGGCGCTATGACAGTAAGAAGGTCAACAGTTTCGCCGCAAAAGCGAAGCAATGAATGCGATAACAATTGGAATGTTATACGAAGTAGGGCTGGCAGTTAATTCCGTTAGGATCCGATCTGTCGTAACTGTACAAAAAGCTGGCATAAGGGAATACGGCCCCTCCAAGGAGAGAAGTGATTTTCCTGCTCTGTGTCGCCTCAACGCGAAGTAAGCGGTGGGGGCACAGCACGTACAAGGGTATGAGCCTTCTACTTATCTCAGTCGAGACAGTGCGCGCGACCACGCCTTTTTGATCAGACCTCGCAGTTGCTGCGAACCTTAAACTGGGGTTGATGAAAAGGTCTAAATGTACGAGTTGCAGTAATTTGCAGTAAATGTACGAGCTGCCAAATTTCAGTGCGTTACACGGAGACCCAGAAATCTTACCACTTACCGTTGCCGCTGTTGTAACCCAAAAGGAACTCGTTTTAACAGACGAAAGGACGCGAGTTCGAATCCCGAGTGCGGCGCTTGATCTCACTATTGTAAGCGCATTTAATGCACTTCATCGTTCTCATTTGTACATAGCCATCATCATCCCTGTTCTTCTTCTTCGTGGTTCTGTGCCGAGGCAGACACTGGAATAAACGGTTCTGCTGGCGTTCTCTGGTCCGGTCGTCCTGCGTCTTTCACAGTGGTGGAGGTTCGTCAAGATCCCGACGTCCTCCTGCGTTCCCGTCCTACCTGGAGCTACGATCCGGTCGCCGCTTGCGCCCGGCCACCCCTACAGCTATGCAGCCATCGGACCACACCGCGAGCCCTAACGCTACAACGCCGATGTCCCCGGCTGCGCACTCTTCGTCAACTGTAACAAGCCCTCAACGCGAACCACCCGTGTTTGCGGGTCTCCGCGGTGACGACGTCGACGACTGGCTCGACATTTACCACCGCGTGAGTGCAGTCAATCGGTGGACCGAAGCAGAGAAATTGACTTATGTCCCATTCTACCTCACCGGTGTGGCGAAAACGTGGTATTTTAATCATGAAACTGACTTCGCCGATTGGTCCGCTTTTACCGTCAAGCTGCGGCAAATCTTCGCATGCTCATCGGGCCGTTCCGAGATCGCGAAACAAAAGCTTGCTGCGCGTGTTCAACTCGCACACGAGTCATACCTCTCGTACATCGAGGATGTCTTGGCCCTCTGCCGTCGTGCGAACAGTGAAATGACGGAGGCCGAGCGCGTGCGCCACATCCTCAAAGGAATAGGCACGATCGCGTTCAACGCCTTGGCTGTTCAGAACCCTACAACAGTAGAAGACATTACTTCGACATGCCAGCGCCTAGACGAGCTGCAGTCTCTGCGTCTTCAGCAAGGCAGCGATCCGCACGTTCCGCCTCACTCTGATTTACGAGCCCTGATCCGCACCATCATTCGCGAAGAACTTCAAGAACAGGAACAGAGGCAATTCACTGCTGCCTCCACTCAATCGGCACCTTTCGACCTGCGCAACCTTGTCAAGCAAGAGTTGGCAGCCATGACGTCACCGACAGCACCTGTCGCTCCACCAGCACGCCCGATACCCCTGTACGCTGATATGGCAGCCATGACGACACCGACAGCATCGGTTGCTCCAACAGCACGTGTGATGCCCACATACGCCGATATTGCTGCAATACCGCCTGCTGCCGTTACATCTGGGCCTACTGACCTTGCCTGTGGCCATTTGGCTTCTGTGGGCGGCAGAGCACCACCTGCACCTTCATATCCTGAGTGGCGTTCATCCCGTCCCGTCTGTTTTTACTGCGGTATACGTGGCCACATCTCCCGTTACTGCCGTCGCCGCCAGCAGGATGAACGACGAGGTTATGCTGACTTCGAGCGAGACCGGATCCGAAGACCCGATCCTTATTGCCCAGATTCCTATACGTACACGCCGCACCGGTCTCCGTCTCCTCCCGCGTCCGCGCGTCAACGTCAGGACTCCCGTTCCTCTAGACGACGCTCGCCTTCGCCCTACCGCCGCTCTGCATCACCGCTTCGCCCCATCTCCCGCCTTGTTGACCAGCATTCGGAAAATTAAGGATCGCAGTTTTTGGAGGGAAAACTGCATCCTGTCGACTACCAAAATTACCTCCTGTCCGCCCGGCCAATATGTTGTCAGTGACTATTGAAGGTGTTCCTGTGCAAGCTCTTGTTGATACCGGTGCCGCCACTTCTGTTTTGCGTCGTGACTTGTGCTCGCGGCTCCGTAAAGTAAGAACACCCTACGTAGGACCTGTGTTGCGCGGCGCAAATAACGTACAGATTCAACCCGATGGACAGTGTACGGCTCGTGTCTTCATTGACGGCATACGTCACCACATCGAGATGATTGTGTTGCCCACGTGCGTTCATGAACTTATCCTCGGCTGGGACTTCCTACATTCTGCCTCCGCCGTTATATCGTGTAAAGAGAGCGTCGTTCACATCACGGATACAACGGATGCATCTATATCGGCCCCGTCACCCTCGATTTTCAACTTGGCTGTCGCAGAAGACTGCGTCCTGCGCCCTGGTCACGAAGTCGTGGTAGCTGTCACATCTAGCCAAGTAGCCGATGGTGACGCACTAGTTGGCCCTTCTGCTCGCTGCACTTCGCGTGGAATTCTCGTCGCCTCATGTCTTCTCCGGTTGTCCTGTGGCTGCGCCCTTTTGCCTGTCTGCAACACCACTGCAGAATCCATGCTGTTGCCCAAGGGGATGACCGTAGCGACGATAGACGCCTCTCCACTGATCTCCGTCGCAGCACTTTGCCCGTCTTCATCACCAGTACCAGCTTCAGGTTCGAGTTCTTCCTCTTTGCGAGCAGTGATTGGTTCCGACCTGACATCTGCACAGTCCGAAGCGCTACTGGCGCTTTTAGATAAGCACAAAGCCTGCTTCGACAGCTGTACCACAACACTGAGCCATACTTCCGTGGCTGTACACCGCATTGAAACCGACGGTTCAGGAATTATACGCCGTCGGCCATATCGTGTTTCGCAGTCGGAAAGGAAAGTAATCGAAGAACAAGTTGACGACATGCTATCACGAAATATAATACGACCCTCTTCCAGTTCCTGGGCTTCTCCGGTCGTTTTAGTCAAGAAAAAAGATGGCTCCGTCCGTTTCTGCGTTGATTACCGAGCGCTAAATAGGATAACGCGCAAGGACGTATATCCTATGCCTCGAATTGATGACGCTTTAGACACACTCCAAGGGGCGAAATATTTTTCCAGCCTTGACCTGCGATCGGGCTATTGGCAAATCCCCATGAACGAGGCTGACAAAGAAAAAACCGCCTTTGCTACGCCGGACGGGCTTTATGAATTTAATGTAATGCCATTTGGCCTGTGCAACGCTCCAGCCACATTTGAGCGCATGATTGATACCGTTCTTCGTGGCCTAAAATGGAGGACCTGCCTTTGTTACTTAGATGATATCGTTGTTTTTTCATCTACCTTTACCGAACATCTTCAACGATTAGACGAGGTACTCGCGTGTCTTTCCAACGCTGGCCTTCAGATAAATCAAAGTTCTCGGACACGTCGTTTCGAAAGACGGCATCCAGCCAGACCCTGACAAAATCGCAGCTGTACTACAGTTCCCTCGACCCTCCAACCAGAAGACGTTGCGCAGCTTTCTTGGTCTGGCGTCCTACTTTCGTCGCTTTATACGCAACTTTGCTAGCATAGCGGCTCCTCTGAATAAGCTATTAGTCGCTGGTGCTTCTTTCGCATGGTCCAACGACTGCGAGTTCGCATTTAAAACCCTTAAAGAACGCCTGACGTCCGGACCAGTGCTTCGCCACTTTGACGAGAGAGCGCCCACTGTACTCCACACTGACGCAAGCGCACAGGGTATTGGAGCAGTGCTTCTACAGCGTGACGCCGCCTCTAAAGAGCAAGTTGTGGCTTATGCTAGCCGGACCCTGTCGACAGCGGAGCGCAACTACACGATCACGGAGCAGGAGTGCTTGGCTATTGTCTGGTCGATACAGAAATTTCGCCCATATCTCTACGGTCGGCACTTCACCATCGTCACCGACCATCACGCACTTTGTTGGCTGTCATCAATGAAGAATATGTCGGGACGTCTAGGGCGCTGGATACTGCGCTTGCAAGAATACGACTTTACCATCACGTACAAATCTGGCAAATGTCATCATGATGCCGACGCGCTGTCCCGATGCCCACTTTCGCTTCCTCTTGACAATACGCCCTCCGCATCTCCTTCGAGTGGCTCTGACGTCCCGCCTGCCTCACACCAGCTCTCGATTGCCTCAGTGGATCAAATACAACTTGATTCGCGCTCCGATTTCCGCTCACTTCAGCTGGCAGACTCCTACTGTCGAACTTTCATCGATCGCCTTCGCGGCATCACTAAACCACCCAACAGCCGCTTGCGACGCCAGCTTCGACAATTTCGCCTACAAGATGGGGTGCTTCATCGCTACATCTATCATCCCACGGGTAACAAGTGGGTGCCAGTCCTTCCCCGGTGCCTTCGTCTTCGTGTTTTAGAAGCATTTCACGACGACATTGCTGCCGGCCACCTAGGCTTCCACAAGACCTACGACCGCATCAAGACCCGCTGCTTCTGGCCTGGCTTATCCACAACGGTTGCCAAATACGTGGGCTCGTGCTCGTCGTGTCAGCACCGTAAGCGATCTACATCCCCTCCCACCGGTTTCCTTCAGCCTATACCCTGTCCGACCTCACCTTTTGAACTTGTCGGAATTGACTTGATGGTCCCTTGCCGTTGACGCCTTCCGGTCACCGTTGGATCGTCACTGCAGTCGACCATTTAACAAGATACGCCGAGACTGCGCCTCTTCATTCTGGCCCCGCTACAGAAATCGCCAACTTTTTTTTGAACTCTATCGTCTTGCGCCATGGAGCTCCTCGCGTTCTTTTGATTGACCATGGCAAAGCCTTCATTTCGCAGGTCCTCGATGATGTTCTGCGGGCGAGTAATACGGTGCATAAAACCACGTCTACATATCACCCGCAGACGAACGGCCTTACTGAGCGCTTCCACCGAACGCTCTCAGACATGATTTCCATGTACCTACAGCCTGACCACAAAAACTGGGACAACATTTTGCCATTCGTCACATTCGCTTACAATACTGCGACACAACGATCTACTGGCTACAGCCCTTTCTTCCTAGTATATGGACGGACTGCCTCCTGCGTCTTCGACACGGCATTCTTTTTTACCCCTGCTCCGTACAGTACTTCCCTACCAGAAGAGTTTGCAGCTCGAGTCGCGCATTGCCGTGAAATTGCTCGTCTAAACACGGAAGCTGCACAAGAGGAACGAAAACGTCGCTGTGGCAGTAAACGACGTGACGTGGCCTTTTATCCAGGCGATAAGGTCTTACTATGGACCCCAGTTCGAACTCCTGGACTTTGCGACAAATTTCTTCACCGGTACATTGGCCCCTATACCGTTCTACAGCAAACTTCCCCAGTGAACTATCTCATCACCCCGCTTCAGTCCGTCACTGACCACCGTCGTCGTAGCACAGAGATTGTTCACGTCTCCCGCATGAAGCCGTTCCTTACTCGTTCAGCCGATCTTTGAGTTGCGGCCAGGCCGGCCGCTTCCAAGAGGGGGGAAATTAGTGTAAGCGCATTTAATGCACTTCATCGTTCTCATTTGTACATAGCCATCATCATCCCTGTTCTTCTTCTTCTTCGTGGTTCTGTGCCGAGGCAGACACTGGAATAAACGGTTCTGCTGGCGTTCTCTGGTCCGGTCGTCCTGCGTCTTTCACTATTTCTATCGTTGCAGGTATTCCTTGGCAAATCGACTGTCACTGACTTCTCATGAGACGAGCACGGCTCGTCAAACGTTTTGTCAATACGGGCTTGTCGTTTGCCATGTTGCAACTGCACACAGAGCTAGTCTATGGGTCCTAAAACTGCGCACTTCCGTGTCTTGCTATATATACAGGATTTTTCCGTGAGCTATTCTTAGACACCACCTGATCGGATCTTCACCAGCCGATTCAACACATCCGTTGACTGAACGCAAAATGAAGCCGTGCGTCTGTTTGCACTTGGAAGCACAGCACGCTGTAGGTCGGCAGCACCCGAGTCTTTGCTATTGTGAATGCGTCGGTGCTCGATATATTCGCGCTCTTTCTAGGCTTTCTTTTTTTCAGTGCCTTTGGTTAAAGTTCACACGATTATATCTATTTCAAGCAAGTGAAAGTTCACGACGCGACGTCATCAGGGATGACGTGTAGAATGCCAGTGCCCCGTGCTTGATGTCATCGCAGTAAATGTGTTCCGCTGGATGCCTCGTAGAACGTTCCTAAAATGCACGCTGCTTATACTTCTTCCCCTTCCCGAAGCGACTTGTGAATCGTACCCCTTCCGCCTCATAGCTGTACAAGTAATTGAGGTCGTGCGTCTATATAAAGCACAGCGGCAAAGGGTGGTGCCTTCTGAACTCTCATAGAGACACTAAAGGCAAATAACATTTTATGTCAGAGTGAAAAGTCAATTTTTAAGAACGCCAAGAACGCTAATATTACACCCAACAGCGCTTTAGTAACCGAGAATTTAAGGTAAATGTAGGACACGATTTGAGCCACCAGTGGGACATTCTAGAACACAAGCCTGATGATGTAGTATAGGACCTCAGTAAAATTAATCACAAGTACTAAAAGTACCCGTCAGAAAAAAAGAACATTTCATTGCACTAAAACGCAAAATAAAATTAAAGCTGTGTATTTCAGTCTGATTAATGCAGAAAAATACTTGACGTTACCAAAGAGAACGATGCAAGTTCCGTTTTTGCTGGGCTGTGCTCCGCTAAAGCTCCTTGCCCCGCTGCGCCGCTGTCGTGCTGTAAAGGGCGGGCACGGCGAATGCTACGTCAGAAGGCCGTTCATAGAGGCGGGCGTTTTGTATTGCACCAAAGGTGTACGGACAACTAAAACTTGATTTTATATCAAACTAAACATTCGCTTGACACCAAACAAGCATTACGAGGTTACCGAAGCGCTAGTTCAACAATCCACGTCGGCTTAATGTTTGCCTTCAATGTCCCTTTAAAGGGCCCCTGACAGCAAAATTTTTGTTGGTGACTTTTTTACTGTAATTTGTAGCTTTGTGTCTGGTAATCCCTAAGTTAAATCGTAAATGCTCTAGCGTATCGTATAACTAATTCTAGCGTAGTTAATTGTGACCATTTTAGCGTCACTTCAAAACGCCCGCCTAAAAACCATAAGAAACTAGCGCCTCATGCGGGGGAGCGTCAGAGACCACGTGCACTCAAGCTGTGGTGACGTTAAAAGCGCGGTTTTCAAATCGGGGCCCCGCGCGCGGTAGAGATTGAAAGTATGTGGGTGCCTCGGTATGGGTTAAACCTGTTAAGCGCGTGTCCCCTCACGAAAACTACCTCGAGAGGTCCACGTGCACGTGCACCCCGAAAACCTTCCGTGACGTCCACAATACTTGCTTTACTCGTGGAACATCACACGGGGCCTCTATCTACGTCATACCAGGATGTCGCGAGGTTAGCGAGGTGCAGCCAACTCAAATGAGCACTCACGCTTACTTTTAAAACCAAATTAAGATATCGTAAAGGCAACGTCCGTCACTAATAATCAGTCAGATGTGTCCCCGTATACAGGAAAGTCAAACAACAAAAACATCTCGAGGTTTCAATTTTGGTGTCAGGGGTCCTTTAAAGGCCAACTCCGGCGATTTTTTGGCCATGTCAAAGTAATGGTGCTTTTACGTTCCTGAGACGCTCCTGTTACGGGCCCGATAGCAGAAATACTCGGCAAATTGGAGAATAATTTTAAATAAGCAAAAAAGCGCGACACCGAAACCGAAACCCAACCGAGTGTACTGTCAACGTGTGACGTAGACGTTGTTACGAACGAACCGGAAGTCGTGCAAGGCATGCCGGTCACACCGGCGCGGAGTATGAAAACTGTGAGAGCCGGCACGACCAGCGAAGCGCCGGCCAAACCAACGCTGTCTGTCGCCTTGTGCACAGCAGACGCTCGCTGTAGCGGCCTAAGCACCGAAGTTAGCGGTGCCCTCGGCTGCGTTACTTCCGCCGCCTTGCCAATACTGACGTCACAGACGCAATGTTGCCAATAATTGTGGGAAGCCAGGAGGGCGTTTGCAGACAATCTTTAAAATTCATTTGCAAACAATCTGCGCATGTCTCAAGCCTGTAATTTGGCATAAATGACGGAAACGTGCAAAAGAACGTACCCAGCGAATTTCACTGAGATCCATCGACCTCGAAAAATCGCCGGAGTTGGCCTTTAAAGAAATATTTTTCGTCAATGACACTGTTTCTTTTGTTCTTAGGCTTACGACGACGCACATTTCCAGTTGAGTGTATTCGAACTATGCACTGTGCTGTTCGTTCATATCGGGGTTAGTCCGTGATCGGGGTTTCGGGTGGGGTGAGGAAGGGGGGGGGGGAGGGTGATTACAAGATTGTATTGTGGGGGATAGCGGGGAGATGCAAAACATATACATAGATGTATAGGCAATAAGCCGGGTGTGTCGATATTCTCCTGGAAGTGTCTAGGCGAACCATTAGGGGTACGTGGGCAAATCACTGCGTTAATCTCGTATCAGTAGAGGAACTACTGCAGCACGAGAGTTCCTTATATGTGCGTCCTCAAATAGGACCCATCATATTCATCAATCGAAAGTTGCGCTGCTGGTTAACAGCGTGTCCCAAAGATACCTGCCTCGTGTTAGCCTGTTTAATTTGCACCCGCAAGTTCTTTAATCTAATTACAGTAGGTCTTAATAACAGTACGAACACGTTTTTCTCAGTATATCGTCACCAATTCTGTTACTCCAATAAGCCACCAGTGCACCCAAATCCAGGTGCACCAACGCTGATGCGTTTCGTGCCCAGCGAACCCACGACCGCGAAGATGTATGTATCTATGTATGTATGTATGTATGTATGTATGTATGTATGTATGTATGTATGTATGTATGTATGTATGTATGTATGTATGTATGTATGTATGTATGTATGTATGTATGTATGTATGTATGTACACGAGTCGAATCATGTAAGACTGTCACTCTGTGCATTTGGAAACCATGCTAAGCACCATATTCCTTTATAATGCTTCTTATCAGCAGATAAAATGACACTACGGCGCACATTCGCTTCACGTATGTCTTCGTGCTGCTTCTTTCCCTCGTGACATGCACATCCGCAAACGTCCTCTCTAGCTTCTGCCTTCCTATCAGCCTTTCGCTTCTGATACACAGTAGCCAACCACGTGATAAGGTTCCGGCCCATCTCTCCCGCTTTGCGGACTTCTGTATACCGCTCTTGTAAGAGAACATGAAGCAATGTATGTCACTTGTACGCTCATCTTCTCTGACTTATTTTAACAGGAGCGTACTAACCTCCGAAAATCACGGGCCCAAATCATGAATTACTCCGAAAATCACGAGCCCAAATCATGAATCACTAAGTGATCCTTCCCATTCAGCTTACGTCGTCTGCATTCATATTCGTTCGTTGCCCGGATCCTTCACAACTTCGCTGTCTTCACACCGGTGTTTGATTCACGTTTTCACGTATTCATTTAAACACGTGTGCCCCCGCAGTCTTTTGTTCAATTATTTCCCTTAATTTCTTGTTCCTAACTTGCCCGGTGATTTCGTTGTGAACTTGTCTACTCATCGGTTTTGAATGGGTGCTTAACTCATGCAACCGTTATCCAAGCCAGGTAACTCGGACGGTTGGCATATGGGTGCATATTTCGAGTACAACATGAGAATATTTGGATGAGAAGAAAACTGAAGAATTCTTCAATCCCTTCTTCCGCATTCATTCATTTATTCATTCATTACGTATTTGTTAACACTCCGTAGGCACACTGGGAACCTAGCAACCTGTTCCGGGAAGTGAGCCTACTAAGGTTTTCTTAGGAAGTTGAGAATAAAAAGTCTTTAATGTCATCTTTATCATCATTCATTCATTCATTCATTCATTCATTCATTCATTCATTCATTCATTCATATGGCGTAGTGGATAACGTTGCCTGGCAACACCGTGGAAGTAACTTGTTCCGGGAACTGGGCCCTATTGAGATAATGGATAAGCTGATAGAAGAAGAGAGAGAGGGAAAAAAACGAATGAAAGAAAGAAAGCAAAGCACAGGAACGCACTCTGTACTGGCGAAGCTCCTCGGCCGAGTGAGCGAACGTGGATATCGCGCCAGATAGGGCCGGCCGTGCGTAGGTGGATACAGCTGTCTCCGCCTCGGCGCCGGAGCCTGTTTCAAGATCTCGCGTCGCGTGCACTCGCCGCCTAGCACGTGCCGTCTTACAAAGCAGCTGACGACTGCGTCTCCGGCGACTACTACACTACGACGGATGATGCCCTGACGTACTTGCTCGTCTTCGCGATAAGCGAGAGATAGCCCTCCCTCTTCTGTTCGCGTACGTCGAGCTGTGACGGACGTTTCCTCTTTGATACAGCGAGCGATGCTGAAATTGCACTAACGAGTCGAGGAGGAACTCCGATACCCCGCCGGAGCTTATCAGTCGCGGAGGGTTTGAAGAGATAGTTCTAAAATTGGACTGATGTGGAAGGAACGTCGTATGATGGCTTCATGTTCACATGCTATATGATTTGGTGGATGAAGCGAGCAGACAGTGAAGCCAGACAAAGAGTTTTAGTTCGAAAGTGTACAAATGAAAAGGAAAGAAGGGAAACGACATTGACCGCAGAAAAGACTTCCCATATGTGGGAAAAAATGAAAGGATGATGCAATTATGGCCGTCAGTGGCGCTAGTTGATCTTCTAGACAAGAGAGAGTACGCTAGTATTGTGTGTTCGTCTCCCCAGAAGGTGTTGTGGACCAAAATTGAGAGAATACAAAAATTAGCCGTCCGTTTCATATGCGGTAAATACCGACGCACACACTCAGTCACGGCTTTGTTAAAGTTTGTGAGCTTGAGTCTTTGGAATATCGCAGGCGCAAACATCGCCTCAAATTTCTTTTTAAGATTATAAGCGGGCAAACAAAAATAAATAAGGATTTATATCTTCAGCCGCCTGGAAGGCGATGTGATCGCCTTAATAATAGTAGAGCAATTCAACCCTATTTCACACGCACGAATGCTTTCCGCCACTCCTTTTTCCCAGACACAATAGAAATGTGCAATAGTTTACCCAATGCGGTTGCTCAACAAACAACGTCAATGAATTTCGCAAATGCGTTAAACAGTTTTCTTTGTACTGATGCGCGCGAAATTCCTGTTGTGAGCATTTCTTCGTCGATTTTTATCTGTACAGTCACTGTTGTTTGTTTCTTATTTTTCTGCTGTTGGTTATTCATCTCTTATTTCTATGTGCGTTTGAATGTTTCTTTTTGTGGGAATGTTGTGTATTATGTGGCGCCCTCCCTGCAGTGACCCCAAGCACGGGGTTGACAGTATGACATTTTTAATTTATTTATTTATTAATAATTAATTAATTAATTAATTAACAAATAAATAATAAAATGAGAGAAAGGCAGGGAGGTCAACCACAATTGTAGCATCCGGTTTGCTACCATAGACAAAGCGGAGGGGGAAAGGGAAATGAAGAAGGAAAGTAAAGTGGAGAGAAGAGCAGGCGCGCGAAAAAAGAACAAATAAACAAAAGGAAGGTATAGAGCGGGAGTACTATAGCCACTGCCACACAAAAAGTTCAGTAAGGCCTTAATTGATTTTCGGTGTGACGACAGTTCGGCTCGGCATTCTAGCACTCACTGTTCAACAGGAGTTTGTCGTCAAGGCGGGCCAACACAGCAGCTAGCGGCGGTCTGTGCGAGGGCAGCGACAAAGAACGTGGTCTATCGTTTCTTCGCTGTCACACTGGCTGCAAGCAGCAGTGTCTTCCATGCCGAATCGGAAGGCAAAAGATTTGGCGAAACCAACATCAAGCCGCAGTCGGCAAAGTACCGTTGTTTCGAGTAGAGAGAGTCCGGACGGAGGCCGAAGTCGACGACACGGCTCCAGTCTATATGCAGTCGTGTGTGCTGTAAACTTGGTGTGTTCCACAAGGATTTTATCTCTTCATTGGGAATCTCTCGAATGTTTATTGCAGCATCCGTTCTGGATAACGGGGTGGATTCTTGTACGCCATCTCTGCGTGCAGTTCGAGCAGCTGCGTCATGGATGGGGGGGGGGGGGTATCTACTGAAGTTGCTACATTGTGATCGTGTACCTCATAATCGGATCGTTGTGTTTGTGCATCAAAGCCCTAAGTTTAATGAATCCATATTAATTCTTGGGTGCTGCCGCAATTCATATTTCGCACCAACGTTGCACAAGAACCACGGGATAATTTGGGTTCGAGCAACTGTCAACCATGTTTTCCGGCTGATTCTCCCCTCTGAATATTCTCTGGGAGGCGTGTTTCTTTAGGCCATATTATGCACCTCTCTACTGAAGTAATCTTTTGTGACTATCGGTGTTTTCCTGCAACAACGTGCGTGTCGATATAACCGGTATACCTATAATGTACAGAATTGTTAGTGTTATCCAGCGTAATTAGAGGTTCCCTCAGAAAGGCATTCAGAATATCGAAGCCGAAAGCTCGATTCTGAGATCTCGAAGTCCTTCAAGAATGTGGTGAGTTGGGCCAGTTGGCACATGATTGAAGATGAAACTAGCAAGCGCAGGACATAGAAAAAGAAGCCGACAGGACAAAGCTGGACAGAAGAGGACGGGACAGCTTTGTCCTGTCGCCTTCTTTTTCTTTGTGCTTTGCTGTACTTTGCTCGTTTTCTTCATCAATCATGCTTCAAGAAGCATGTATTTGTTCTAAAAAGACAGGGCGTGCAAACACGGACACAAGAAAGAAGTCAGGACACCACTTCTTTCTTGTGTCCGTGTTTGCACGCCCTGTCTTTTTAGGATGATACTTACCAACTAGCTCAGCCCTCTGTTATTCTAAAATGTATTTGTTCTAACGAAGCAGCTGCGTTGTAGTGAGCGTAGCGACAGGTCCTTGCCTTGTGCGTCACTGAGGAAACCAACAAAACGTGAACAACACAAGCCCAGGAACCCTTGACGCGGAGTGTCTCTGCAAAGCGCCTGTATTGCCGCTTCGGTTATCAGCACTAAATAACTTCAGCGTCTTCTTGCAGACCGCTGCGCAGCATTTTGCTCAGCGACTGATATCGCCGAGGTCACACACACAGTTTTAGCGAGGTATAGTGCAACGTGAATTCGTCTTGCCAGTGTTACTGCCGTAGTTCTGGGGGAAATGGCCGACGCCCAGTAAGTCCTTGATTTAGACATTAAGGGATTCTCGAAGTTCACGTGCCAAAACCACGATATGATTTTGTTTATTTCATTTGTTTTACCCTCAATCGCAATAGTCAAAGGAGATTGGTTTTGCTTCTTGCTGCAAACTGCTGACGGATGCCTCTGAAATATATCATAAAACTATTGGTAGCGCCGCACTAGTGTTGCCAAGCCTGAAGGAAGAGCAGAGCTGGGTGGGCTTCCTTGTATCTCTTTATTTTTTTTTCTTCTTTCTTCTCTTTCTTTCGCTTTCTCTCTGTTTCTTGTATTTGTTTCTATACCTGTTGCTTTATATTTCTTTTTTTTTTATATTTCTTTCTCTTTCTCGTTGTTTCTATATTTATTTCTCTCTCTTCCCTTTATTTTTCTCTCTCTATGCTTCTCTCTCTCTTTCATTGTTTCTCTTTTTTTCTGTCTGTTTTTTCTATCTCTTTTTCGCGTCTGTTTCTTTCTTTCTCTTTCTCTATCTTTCTATGTCTTTCGCTGTCTCTATATCTTTTTATGTCTTTATTTCCTCTATTTCTCTCTATTTTCTCCTTTCTCTTTCTTTCTATCGCTTTCTTTCTCTCTCTATCTTTCACATGTTTCATATGCTCCACATCGCCGAGCAGAGTTTTCATTTAACGATCGCAGCATCTGTACTCGGTAGCGGGGCTTGCCCAATTCCTGTGGCGCATACCCACCCGTGGTTTTCTGCGTACACCAAAGTTCTTACGGCCCGCTTAAACGGCTCCTGTGTTAAAATTATAAATAATAAATGAGAACATAAGCCCATTTCATGTCCCCAGCGGAACGAAGGGCCCAATAATCTCGAAATTTAATTGTCCTGTGCAAGCTGATTCAATTTTATGCCTGCAGACTTCCATCACCGAGTGCACACCAATCACAACGCTTAATGTCTGCCCACTTCGGCTGCACTTCGCATCCTTTGATACGCATTATGCAACTCTAACAGACCACCGGTTATCTGTCCTAAGCATTACGCGGCCGGCCCCAGCTCCATTTTGTCTCTAAATATGAACAAGAATGTTGACAGCTTCACGTGTTTTTACTCTGAACCACTATCTTGTCTTCCTGTCTCATAATGCTACGTCTATCATTTTTCGCGGCACGAGCACCAAGCGACACTCTTTTTCTTCCAGGCATATCCGGTCTAGCATTTACTTCCGGTTTTCCGAATATTCATAAAAACCTTCTAAAAAATTAAAAAGAAATAATTTTTCTGGTTCAAGTTAAGAGTTATAGTGGACTCATATTATATCGGAGCATAACTTGACTTAAGGTAATGGCCGATTAACAGTCATGATAATTAGTGAAAATTGATTGAGTTCATGAAAGATTGTGAGCAGTTGGGATAGTAGTGGCACCTGGCGGATCAGATCTCAATCAAGCTCTTTTTTCTACATGGCCTCTCAGATCCGAAGTTAACCCAAGAAATGCCCCAGGGTACACGAACGCAGACGTACGAGTACAGAATATATGTCTAAGTCGAGGATTAGGGTCGCCTCCCGGAATTTTTTTGTGAGGTCAATCGCCACAGTGCCTTTGGCTTCTCGAATATCCTGCATAAGGCACCAGGTTTCTTCCCTGAATGTTAATACCGGCAGATTGCAATGGTTGTACAATTTTCTCTTCATTCTAAAAGATTTTTTACTCCGACTTAACTCAGTTAAGTCGGAGTAAATCTTTGGAATCATGAACTCACCCGGCTTTTGGAACATTTTCGCATTTGCTCTTCAAAAGCAACGGTAAGCTGCTGTTCATGATTTAACAATGTCTTTCATGTGCGCTGCAGCCCATTGAATTTCGCATGTGAATTTTCATCTGACAATCAGACTACCTGTAAATAATCAACTGGGATAAACATGCTCTAGCTCAGGTTTTACAGGATGCTGGCTGCCAGTCATGACTGTATGTGACTAAACACGCCGTGACAGAGCAAGTTAGACAGGTATTTTGCATCGTATCAACGCGTTTCTTGCTATCCTTACACGTTTTCGCGCCAGGAAAACTTCATTGGACGTGAATTAAATTGAAATTGAAACTGGGTTCATGAAATATCCCTCAGAGGAAGCCTTGCAGTCCTGGACAACCAGGAATGTTAAACATGAACCTATGTCTAAGTACATACACGACTGCTTATTTATTTATTTTTTGCATATTTTATTCCACAGTATGGAGTTCGCACACACCAGTTTCGCACCCGTGGCCTCTTGCTCAGCTGAGAAACGCCATGACGACTGATACAGCGCGACGGGTTAGCAGCCTCTTTCCAGACTATCGTTGAGACGCTGCCAAGTTCAGCAGAATCAGGTAAGGCGATGTCGTGACCCTCTACACGCGCTACTGTGAGCTCCTCGTGGTCAGATAATGCCTTCACAATAAGGCACACAGCGACAGTTGCTGCCGTGATGCCCGACGCCGATCGAGATAAAGCCGGACATGCGTTTCTTGTGACTTTATCGGTGCCTTCAAAATGTGGACATTCTCACATTGAAGTAGTCTCGCACGTGATCGAAATATGTACAATATCTGTCTCATTTAGTAAAAACATATCTTAACGAGTATTAACGTCACATATCTGAATTTTTCTTTTTTTTTCTCTTTTGCTTTAACGGAGGTCGCAGACGTACATGCCCCGGAAGAACACTCGCAGGACCTCAGAGCACCCTAATTAGTTTAGGATATCAGCTACATTTGGTGTCGTTTTCGTTTCTGCGGTTACTCTACGTGACGTCATGATGCAGAAGGCAGTCACGTGTAAGAAGGGCATTATATGGTGTTGATCATTATTTCTCTCCGGCTTGCCATTTCACCTCCTTTGGTGCTACTCATGAAGGCCAATGCGCATAGCAGCGGATTAGAGGGCTAAAGCGAGCCGATGCGGGTGTCCAAACGTTGCAATGCCGTGCTACCATGTGACCAACCTTGGTGTCATGACGTCACGGCACAGTATAACTTCCTGGGCAACGATAAAGAAACAAGCTGTAGCAGAGCTGTCACTTTTAGTTAACTGGGACGCTCAGGTCCCTGGTAGCGAGAGTGAAACGAAGAGGCTAAAGCAGGAAGGTTAACCAAGGACGTCCTCTGTTGGCTACCCTACACTTCGAGAGGGGGAAAGGGGAATCGTAGACAGAGCAGGCAAGATAAAGACAGGTATGAAAAATAAGATATGGGCTGCTAATGGGAACATACAGAACACGCGCTGGCTGTCCACAAGCGTTCGCAAAGCCCAGTCGACTTTAGGAATCACAGTAGGGCTCCTGTGGCATCGTGCATGTGAGAATGTCTGTATATATCAAGGTTCTTGATAGTATCTATTCTAAGGTTTCGACGTCCCGGGCTTACACTTAGCGCGTCAAATGAATATTCGAACACAACATGTCAGCAGTCCTTTAAGCACCTTCTCGTTTGTCCTGCGAAAGGTGCAAGATATTCTTTGGTGGTGGTGCCTCGGAAACTGCTGCCGCCAGCAGGGCTGCCAGGGTCATGGACTTACTAGAAACATGGACGTCTGAGTGTAGTGGGGCCGTGCTGGGACCCAGGGGGCCTGGCAGGTCCCGACTTCCCTGGAGATAAATGTTTTTCGACTCGACTGGCTTAATGCGTGGATATATGGTCTTCTTCCTCACGGTGTCGAGTCTTCTCTTCAAAGCCTTCGATGCTGCCTTTTCCATCGCCAGCACGCTTCTTAATTACGCTGCATGTCTTCATTGTTCAGATCAGCTGTAACACTGCGTTATTATCTACAAGACGTCAGACAAGGTTGAACCGGGGCCTCATTCCGACGACTCCAGGAAGTAAGCCCTTTCTCGAGGAGTTAGCCAATACCCCGGCGGTCAAGCACGCATGTTACATGCGTTATCTGCGCCGCGTACCCTCAGATACGCGTTTCTGACACGCACGCGATGCCAGCTCCGACCAAGCAGTGAAAGGAATGTGGTGGAGACCTCTTCAACAAGGGCCACCGTCACAGCCTGCCGCAAAGGGCGACGGAAAGGAGCGGGTCTGGAGAGGAAGGACACGCGATGAATGGAACTGCTTGCTTCTTCGACGCTTCATATCAGCAAGCGCTCGAGTTCCGCAAGCTTGTGTGTGGCCTCGTGCGCAAACACGGCGAGTTGCAATTTCTCGAGGACCCTTCTCGCCCTTGAAAGAGCGCCGCCGCCGACCAATCAGAGTCTGTGCTGTTGCCGGCGCCGCCATCGCCGACGACGCAGAACGTTGACAACGGAAGGTCGTGCATATGCACGGCCAGAAAGGGACGACGTCGAAGCCGACCCGCCGCCAACTCGATTCGACTTGGCTTGACTCGGCTTGGAGTCACGGCAATTGGCCAAAAGCTCGCTCGAACGGCACTTCCCCAAGCGCTCGTGTCTGCGGAATTACCCCGTTCCGGACAAGTTGATTCGCAGTAGAGTTGTGATCGGAATTAGTTGGTACCCGCCGCGGTGGTCTAATGGTTATGGCGCTTGATTGCTCGCCCGAAAGTCGCGGGATCGAATCCCGGTCGCGGCAGCCGTATTTAGATGGAGGCATAATTGCTAGAGACCCGGGTGCTTACATTCGAGTGCACGTTAAGGAATCCTTTGTGGTCGAAATTTCCGGAGCCCTCAAGTACGGCGTCTTTCATAATTATACTGGGGTTTTGAGACGTAAAACCCCAGCAATTATTTTTATGAACCAATTGGTACATATTCATGACGAACTTAAGCCCGTCAAGAGACGAAACACAGACGACAGACGTGGCACACACAGTCGGTCACACGCACACATAAACAAGTGCCAGTCGTCGTGTTTGCCACGTGTCTCCTCTGTGCTTCGTTGACTGGTTTAGATTTCTTCACAAGTTGGCTCATACTGAGCAAGTAACATACTTCGCAAATTGGTAAACTAAGACAAAGTACACACTACGAACAAAAAAACTAGGTGGGGTCACTGCCTTATTGTTGTAAGTACTATTACGAGGGCGAAAGCCTTATCTTGCTCATCGGTCGAATAATCCGTCGTCCGGCGGCGTTGTGAACACGAGTGGTTCCAAAGTTCTCGTGACGTTAAATGCAGATGTTATGATGCCAAATGATAAGGCATGTAAATTAAAGGGAACTTAAAGGGAATCAGCGAACTTTTGTGCGAATCAATAGTGAATCAAGTTAATTAGACGTGAATAAAAATGAATCGATTTAATGCAACAGACAATTAATTCAAGGGAAGCATAGGAGATTACAACTGACTCAAGAGTGAATCAAGTGACTTGAATGTGAATCGAGATTTAATTAAGTGAATCGAGGGTGAATAAACACGTACTAAAGTGAAGGGTGCATCACGTGAACTAAGAGTGCCTCGCAGCGCATAGGCTTTCGCCTCTGATCTCCTTAGCGTTAGTTAGAGTGACCTGGTGATTTTTATTATTTCAGAATACTGCCCAAAAAGGGGCATGCACGCATGACCTATTTGGGCCACTGGAGGAGCTGATATGGTATGTAGTGAAATCCGTTAAAAAAGAAAAGAATATGTTTATGGGAGAACCAGAATGAAGAAGGCTATATGCTCGCACAAATGAGAATGTAGTGCATGAAGTATACAATTACAATATATGTGCCGCTGTGTTCATGTACATGCTCCCTCAAAAGACACCGATGTACCTCAAGATCCCCGAAAGTTACTTAGCCATTCATATTTCAAGTTACAAGTACGGTCAACGGATGCATCGGAAAGAAGCAGTTTACGTCCTCAGGAAAGGCTACCTCGTCACATGCTCCGAAATATAGTACATATGTGGAAATAATGAATATTTGTGATGGCTATCATAACTGTTCTGTGTTCATTTATCGTGATTTCTTTGAGTTGAACACCTAAGCGGATTTCCTTCCAGCCTTCATGTTGAATTTTGATCACTGCGTAACTTGTTATTCCGGTTGATCCTATCAATGTATTAATCGTATGGTTAATTAATATATCATTCTTTCGTTTATTCACTGATTAATTGTCCAGATATACAGTTAAGCTATGTTGAGCTGCACTAATCATTTAACCTAGTACCTGTAGATACGCTTGGATTGCATAAAACTCACTCAAAGGTTGATTATGACTATCCTGTATTTCCGTTTTTATATGCTTACATTTTCATTCCATGGAAACAGCCCCATCGTTGTCGGCGTTGCATTCATTCACTCCCTCACTCACTCTTTTTAACTGGTTATATATATAAGTTCATGATTGCTTAGTTCAGGGGTCGGCAACCTGCGGCCCGCGGGGCAGTATTATGCGGCCCCCGGCACGACGTCAAAACCCCTCCCCAATTCTCCCTAATTGTCACTTGTTATCGGAAGGCCGAGATGGTGGTTTCGACCTCAAATGTGGTTTCCGCTTGTAACCTATGTTTGTAAATTGCAACCTTCTGACATACGTCCTGATAACAAACCTGGTGCCTATTCCAGTTTTGTATAGTTTTGTCAATTCGCCGAATTTTTTCCCTATTCCTGTAAAGAGCCCCCCCCCCCCCTTGCCCTACGGCCCCCGCTGTGCCGGCGTCATGCAACTCGGCCCTCCGCCTCAACACGCTGCCGTCCCCTGGTTTATTGTATTCACGTATTCAATTCTATTGGCTACATATTCTACGCGATCGTCACACTGGCGATATCGAAAGGCGCTGTCGGATTGGAAACAGGGAGCGAAACAGCTCGCAGGATCTCGGATAATACGACTTCCTCTTTCTCTCCCATAGTTAGGCCGGTCTTTTCTTCTTCGTTACTTATTCTACACGTATACGGCGAAGCGCACACCCGTCTGGGAAGTGCTGTTACGCCGCCGACGCCAAAACAGTGGCTCGGTAGGTGGTTCACGTGCACGCACGTTGGGAGCCGAATAGGGTCACGTGCTTACCTAGACATAAAAGGGTGGAGGGGCGACTCAGGGCTCTGCTGTCTTTCGTGGTGGCGCCTCGCCACCGATTGTTTGTTTTACGACACCGTACAACAAACCGTCGGCGAACGTGTTACGCAAAGCCATGGAGGAGGCTTGTGCTTCGAGCTTACCGAGAATGAGGGCCAGGAAGAGAGTGGGAGTGGGCGTTGGGAGGGGGGTAGAAACATCTAGCCTGCCTCTTTCTAGAACAAGAAGCCGGTCTGCTTGGCGAGCCTACCAGGCGAATGACCTCCAGCGCAGCAGACCATTCAGGGAATACGAGGACTTAGGCGATGGTAGCATAACTGGACAAAGTGAAAAGACTCTTCCCGGCCCATTGCGACATGCATGCATACCGCCACGTGCCCGTGTTGCGTTCTTGTGTGTGCGCGCGCTACCGCGAACTTCGGGGACTCTGGCTGCAACAACTTCTTCCTAGGAACGAGAGGTATATGGCCATTGTGTCGTGCATGGAGCGGTGGTGCGTCTGTTTCAACTGTTGCACAAGAAGCGCGTTCTTGTGCGTATGCTTTTTTAGCTTGTTCGTACCTCAACACCGTCAACTCTGGAAGCGTAGAAACTCCTGACAAACATGAGAGCGTGGCACGAATGCCGATTCAAAAAATCATTGGTACAAAAAAACGTTTATGTCACTTCTTCTCTATACATTTGCTAGGCAACAACTTGTAGAAAACTGGACCACTTAGCTCTTTCTCACGACATCATCTATCGAACGCTTTGAGAATTTGCACACCACTCAGGGCATAAGCGTGAACTGCATACACCAAACTAAACCGCTAGTGTTTTCAACGGTAAGGGGTATGATGTTGAACTCTCTTGGATGTCGGACGCATGCTTCCACTCCGCGTCGTGAAACGGCCACATCACCGCCGCGTCAATACCCTTCCTTACCCTGTCCAAACTATGGCCCCGTCGCGCTGCCGGTCAAAGTCCTCGTCTCGTCTGCGCCACATGTACACGCCCTCCTGCTAGTTCGCTGCAGCCGCTTTGAAAGTTGCGCTATACAGGCACGATCCTCCAGCACGCTCAAACCCCTTAGCCTCGTTTTATACACGTGCGCATGAACGCGGGTCAGTATCCTCTGGTATTCCGCTCTTTAGGCACCTTTCCTTCTCACAAACGACGTTCCTTTCTTTGGATAAAAGAAAAAGGGTAGGTGATCTTTTGTTTAACGCATGCTCGCGGGTTACGCGAGCATGCGTTGCCTCAGCAAAAAGGGCTGGCCTTTCGCGAGGATATGGATGGGTTGTCACTGATCCGGACATGTCGTTCTGTCTCGAGAAGTTGCGTGCAAAAGGAATCGCGACGCAGGCGCAGTTGACTCAGTGGCTCAACCCTGAGTAGCTCTGTCCTTTCCGGGCGCAATGCCATCATTTCAACCAGCAACGATAAGTCATCTGGCGGAGTCCCTTTAGCACTCAATTTTGAAATTCTTTAGTGATCCAGATTTTTCAGATCAGGAATTGAAACATATTAGGGAGGAGGAGGAAAAGAAGGGAAGGCTAAATCAGCCACGAGAATGTCGCGTAGTTAGGGACACGCGTAATGATAAAGCGCATCAACGGCAGCCCACAGTTGATATCTATGATACCAATGAGAATGTGAGCACAGGGAACCGCGACAACGTCGCGGAAAGCTGTGTGGGTGTGCCCTTGCGGACATGCACTATACCCATTTCCAACTAATCAGCTTTGCCGGTAGCCATTTCATGCTTACATCTACTCTCGATAGCGGGAGAACCAACCATTTTATTTGTCCAGAGGTACAGTGGCGTAAATCCAGAAAAATCACAAGGGGGGACACACACCCCTCCATGGCGGCCATTTTGCTTTTAGATATATAGGTCTGATTTTTAATTATGCAAAATTTAGTTATGCCTTGAAATAATATAAAGAAAGCGAGCATGGGCCTCGGCGCCGGGCCAGGGAGCTTAATCTAACAGCAATGAGCAGCCACATAGTAGAAACGTACGTTGGTGAAGTGAAGTTTCGAAGTTTAACTCTTAAATGGGCTCTGGCATACTTCTAGTAAATATGTCATTCGGGTTAAACAATCAAGTGCAAATGCTAGCACATTAAGGTACAGCTTTCGTTTAACTACAGCTCCATTCGCCGTCGTGTATACCTTTTAGGAATAGCCTAGTGCTGTATTGAACTGTGCCGTATAGCCTAGTGTGCTGTATTTGACTGTCGAGTGATTAAAATGGGATGTTCGAAAGCTAAATCTCAAGGGGGGGACACTTGCAAGGGGTGTACCCCCCCAACCCGACCACAAGGGAGGTCAGGATCCCCATGACCCCCCCCCCCCCCCCATGATTTACGCCACTGCAGGGGCATAACACACAAAAAAATTATTCCTTTTGTGTTACTTCACCTTCAGGCTAGGTCTAGCTTTCCCCGCGTGGGAGCGGCCTGCGGTGTCGCCCTAAGGGGTGGCACTTCTCAGGATGCTTTAAATAAAGTTCTTCGTACCGCACCGCACCGTTAAAATTCGTGAACCGTTAAATTCGTGACACATATAGTTACTTACGAATGAAGGAGGAGAGTCGTGAGGGCTCGTTTCTTTGTTTTCATTAGTATAGTTACTTATAGTTACATATACACAGGTGTTGTTCCGAGATTGCTGCCATTCATTCGGTTAGTTTAGTAGGCCATTTTTGTTATTAGCGCTGACCTTTGAGAAGAAACATCCAACGTTAACGTACAAACGCGCTCATCAGTCTACGAACGGTCTAGCGGCTTCACACTCAGAAACACAATGTTAATTTCATTACGCCTTTTAAGAGTCAGAACCTAAAGTGCCTCATCTGGTGCAACATCGTACAGAAAGGATTCACGCTGACAGGACGCCGTAGAACTTCCATAGCGTGCCCTACTACGTTACACTACGCATGACGAGCATTTGGTGAACGTTTATAATTCAGGGAGCACCGAAACAGGACATCGCCGTCGTGCGAGCAAAGTTCAACGAACGCATCATCGCCGGCATGGACTATTGCACCAGGTGAGCCTCGCGAAGACGCTCAGAGTTCAAACAGCGCATGGCGAAAGGTTGAGCGTGTTGGGAAGGGGAAAGCGGAGGAAAAGTGGTCCGGGGGTGGGAGCCCTCATCGGCACGCCGACGTGTTTCGGTTTGCGCAACCGAGTTGCGCGATTTAGTATATGAGGCAGGCATCGCGATTCGCGAGGCCCGGCTGCTCTTGAATGCTAGCGCGCCGCCCAATGTCTTGAAGCATGCACAATTTCTTCCGGGTTCTACGTGACAGCCTGTGTCGGACGCTGTTGCGAACGTTGTTCTCACTGCTCAGGCCTTGGGAAGCACCTCTTTTGTCTATGGCGCCACCACTAGACGTCCAAACTCCTCATTACGCCCCACCCCCTATCGTTCCCGTCCACTTTATGTCTGCGAGACGGCTCCAGACGGCATATGAGGACACGATGCCCGTGCGTCGCATCAGGACTAAAATCGCCATCATTTTAGTCTTGGAGCATCAGGACCTAGAATGGTGGGGTTTCTCGTGCCATAGTGGCGGTCTAACAATGTGGGAGACATGAGAAGTGGGCTAGCAAGAAATATCGCCTGGAGCCAGCGTTATGTTTCGACCCCGGTTCTTTGTGTTAGGGCAGCAACTGGTTTTCACTGTGAACCTTGATCAGCGGAGTGATTAGTGGCGCCACCGATGAACTGCAGGGTCCCTTAATGTGACAGTGACGACACGTGACAATATTTTACAAGAACTTGCTGGGCGAGTTGGTGCACATCTATGATGGGAATCGTTGCGCGTATACAGTCAGATATACACAGGAAAAAAACGATGTGGACAGAGAGATCGCTCCTTGGGCTCTTTCTGCCCACATCTTCCTTTTCTGTGTTCGTCCGACTGTATGCGCAATGATTCCCATCACAGAGATGTAACAATCACTAAAACAAAGTCTCTTGACCAGTTCAGCAGCTTAGAACCGCTGCCTGCCACCTTCTTTCTCTGAAGTGCTCAAGAACACACGTCAGACAATGGATCGACAGAATCAGAGCTTGGTATCACGCGCATGCTCTGTATTATACTCCGTTGAGAGATGCTGCATCTGCGATAACTCTTAGTGATTGGTTCCGCGTCCATGCCAGCGGTTATATACACGCCGGCAAAAACCTGTTTTTCCGATAAACGGTCTCTCTATTTCTATACGTCGACGTGTTCCACGCGATGCCTTCGTGATTGCTTTTGTTCTATGACATATGTCTTCGTAAGTATCTTCCAGCCGCATAATGTGACGGGGTGCGATGTCAGACATCTGACCAAAAATATGGGACAACACCGTAGGCGGTGCAGTCACTTCGCTCCAAGCATACCCTATTGGTTCGCATATCTCATCCAGCACCCGTTAACACAGGATTATCTAAATGATTACTTATGCTGGTCAGTGTTGCTAAATGATGGCTAATGATAGCATGTGCTATTGGCTAACTTGTGAAAAGTTCTATTGCATGGATGGCAAATCCATCCTATTGTGGTAAATGTTCGGTATAATGCTCGTTAGAGCTCTTACAACACCAACGTGTTCCGCCTGTCGCTCTTTTCATTTTTTTGCATGGCGCCTGCGCTGCCACTGTTTAGCCGTCATCGTCCTCGTCCGTGAACCAGCTGTTGCGGGGGTCGACGGGCGCGATCCGCCGCCATCCTCGTTGTGGGGGGGCGCCCGCGGCGGCGCGACACCGAGCGACCCCTGGCGGACAGTGTAGCAAGTGCGTCGTCGCGATATCACTTTTCACGGCCGTTGTCAAGGGGACCTCCTCGGGACGAGGCATCGCGATTCGTTCATTAACCCAAAGTCTCGCCGGGTCGAAGGATGAGGGGGGTGTACTCGGCTTCTGTCTCGCGACGACAGTGTTTCCCACGCGCTTGCGTAGTGCGCGTGCGTGCTTGAGTGCTTTGCCTGCGTGCCTCGGTGTGCGTGCGCACGCTCAAACGGGTGACGCCAGGCGCGAAGCGTTGACGAGGCCCCGCTAAGAAGACACGTAGATGACAATACTGCGCGTCTGGTCGTGCGCGAGCGTGTACACATTTATAGGGCTTTGTTTACAGCGTCGGAGCCTATATACAATACTGCGTAAGCCAGCCAACGCGCGCTCCTTTCCCCGGCACCAGTATCTAAAGAAATAATGTCGATCACCCAAACGTTGCGTATGAAGGTCACTAAGCCACGTATACAGGGCGCCCCGGAGGCGATGGGAAAGTGGAGGCTGCTGTGATGACCGGATGCGCTGTGTTGTTGAACTCATTTCTTCTCGGGTGCAGCCTCTTATCTCTGTTTCAGCTTAGAGAAGTTGTATATGTCGTCGTGTATGCCCCAATCTGAAAATAAGTGACTGGGATCTGGAAACGGTCCTCAGGACTATCTTACATGGAGCGCTTGACGTAAAAAACGACAGCATATTCATGTGACGTCACGTATACCGTTTCACTTGTTTCTTTCCCAACTTCCAGCGTTATGCTGGAAATAACTGGGTGGTGTTTCGCAGTGCTTTGCTGTGTGACAATGTGGCGACCTTAACAATAAAAATGAATACTCGTCACAAGGCTATAACTCAGCTATAGTCTGTTCTCTACAATTTCGCTTTACTTCATCTATTTCAGTCTAGTATTCTGGCTATCTCTCTCATTTATCTTCGTACAAGATTCTGGTTCTGTAACGTACTGTTTTCTACGCCTGCAGTGACCGCTGTTCTATCAGTTGCACCGCTAACACCATTTTCGCCCAGTAATACATCTCTGGCTTATATCAACCACTGACCAGCTTGTACTTCAACCCACTTTGAAACTCAGAGCCTCTGAAAGAGGCATGCCTTCCACAAATCTTGTTGGGTGAATACCTCGGCGTTCCATTGCGATGTACTGTGTGTTTCCCGTATATTACTTGAAGCGGACACATGCCTCACACTGTGGCGATGGACCGAAGGGTGATCAATTCGCCACCATCGGTCACCACGCCACTCAATGCGACGTGGTGACGCAAGTACCATCAACGCGTCCACAACTGGGCTGTTGGGATCCTTCTCGGTGTATAAGAAAGCAGGTCTTTCTTTGAGGTCACGCAACCAGAAGCGCCGTTCGTGTCCACACAAACACAGTGGATCTAACGACAAACTTTCTCCTTTCTTAACAGCTAGCACTCGGAAAGAGAGAGAAATAATACAAGAAAGACAGGGAGGTTTAGACTAGAGCTGTGCACGGGCCGTATTTACGAGCCCGAGCCCGGCCCGGGCCCGCTAACCTTGTCGAAGGCCCGCCCGAGCCCGACGGCAAAGGGCTGCGAGCCCGCCCGGCCCGGCCCGACGTACGAAAACACAATCCCGGGCCCGGCCCGGCCCGGCTTTTTGAAGGTTGGCTGCGAAAACAAAACATCGTTTTCCGGCCGGTAATATGGCATTTTATTGAGCATATCAAGTATGATCAAACGACACACGACGAACAGCCTATTACACAGATTACAAATTACAAGCAGATGGCCTCATGCCAGCAACAATGGAGTTCGCTCGCCAAAGCCGTCACGTATGCCCATGCAAGCGTCAGCTTGCACGAAGGCGATCTACGTCGGGTCGCTGTCGCGTGCATTTTCACTCGCATGGGATTTGGCCTTAAATCTAACGCGAACAGTCGCGTGGCGCCGTCACTGGCTCAGGTGGTGTTACTTCTCTTTTTGTCGGAGTGCAGTGCTTTACCTGCTCCCCTTTTGTTTAAAATATAGCGAATGGAAAGGAAAAGCGGTGAAGGGCGGTCGCGGAAAAGGCGCTGTATGCGTGCAGGAAAACGACTCCCGCTCATTCTCTATATTTCGGGCTTGAGTCGAGCTTTGCGCAGGGCCCGAGCCCGGCCCGATAAAACTCCAAGTAGCCCGAGCCCGGCCCGAGCCCGAGGTGAAAATACGTCGGCCCGCCCGAGCCCGGCCCGCGGGCCGGGTCGGGCTCGGGCTTTCGGGCTACCCGGAGCCCGTGCACACCTCTAGTTTAGACTACGCCCAGTTTGCTACCCTACACACGGGGAGGGGAATAAATGGTAAACGAGAGAGAAAGAAAGAAAGAGAAAACCATCAGCGCACACGTTTCACAACACACACAGTGCAGCGTATCACAGGCGGTCGGAGCCACGCACTAAGCCTAGGTGATCAATGAGGCAATTAAAGCACGCCGACTAGCGTCACTGCGGCTCGTTGCTCTGCGTGTGTATGCATGAGTGGGTGGAGAGAGGGTGGGGTATACGTGCCCGCCCGCGAACTATCCTCTCACAGATCCATCGCCATCATTAGGGCCAAGCCCCCGTTTCGAGCCAACGGGTTTCTTTCTGTGATGTACTGCACATGCTCCTGCGAAGGCGGTCCCTCATTCACTTTTGCGTCTGTGCTTATCCACCGCGCCATCCGCTCGTCGCTTCGAAAATGCGTGCAGCGGGACCAAAACGATTAGAATGTAGATAGTGCATGAGAGAGAGAGAGAGCGGAAGAAAAAGCTCAGCCAGTTCTACCCAGTGAAAACCGTCGAACAGCAAAGCTGTAAGCGCGCGAGTGAATGTATAACGCATTGTAGAAGCAGCGCGAATAGAAAGTTGCGCTAGTTGGTACAAAGAGAATAGAAGTTTGGGCTTTGGTACAAATGCATCGTCGAATCAGCGCGAATAGACGTAGACCAGGAAAGCACGAACACAGAGGACGCTTAATCGCAACTGAAAAAAATATATATATATTCGAGAATAACATCTAGGAACACACAGATGCGAGGTATACTCGAGAGGTGATTGAAGCTTTTTGAAGCTTCAGTCTGACATCATTGTCACTGACGGACAGAGAGTTTGCTTTTCTGCTTGGCACGTACGTGTTCTGGGAAGTGATGCTTACATTACTGACTAGATCACCCCCTTTGATTTTAATAATTGCTGGGGTTTAATGTTCCAGAACCACGATATGATTATGAGGGACGCCGTAGTAGAGGGTTCCGGAAATTTCGATCATTCGGGGTTCCCCAACATGCACCTAAATCTAAGTCCACGGGACTCAAGCATTTTCGCCACCGCCGAAATTACGGCCACCGCGGTCTGGATTCGATCCCGCGACCTTCGGATAAGCAGTCGAGCATCATAACCACTAGACCACAGTGGCGGGTCCCCTTTGCTTTTGCTCACGTTTGCCTTGTTTCGCATTGTTTCGCGTCCTTTTCCTGGATGTTCTTTTCGAATAAATTTTTCAGTTGCGACTCAGTGCTCGTCCTGTGTGTTCGTGCTTTGCTTGTCTACGTCTTTTCACTCTACTTCGACGACGACGCATTTGTACCAACTAGCCCAACTTTTTATCCTGTTGTATGTAACGGTAGACTGAGGCAGCTTAGTCTCATTTCGAGCATAATCATCATTATCATCATCATTTAGCGTCATCGTCATCGTCATAATGATTTCGAGCATCATCATTTCATTTTATTTATTTCTTTAGTCACTTCTCTTCGGTCTGCGTGACACCGGACAGACAAGCAGACGGCACAGGCTCAACCTAAAACAGCTCCCATTTTAAAAGGTGGAGAGAAAAAGTGAAGGCAGGGAAGTCAACACGTGGTTTGTCCGGTTTTCTACACTATACATGACAGAGGAGGTTAAGTTTGCGGACGAAAAACAAAATTGAAGCAGTGCCAACTCGGGTTTCTGTCTATGCGTACGCCATAACAACAGAATCATTGGCCCGATATTGAACAGAGACAACGCTGATGCTATAACAGCGGAGCCAGTGTTAGACCGCGTTAACCAATACCCACCATCGTTCACCCAACGCTAGCCGACATTAGCGGTCATAGAACCGTATTTGGCCAAAATTGGCCAACATTGGTCATATCTTAGTCGACACTGTAGTGAACATTACCTATAGTCGGGTGCAACTTTAGAAGGCAGCGGCATTTTCCACCCCAAAGGCAGATGCACAGAAGCCTGCACCAATGGGCGCGCACTCCAAACTGATGTCACGAGCCGGACGGCCGGTAATTCTGCCGACGGAAACATTTCTTCGTGTAGTCGTGTGGAGGCAGGCTGTCGCACTTCGGTCATCTGGGAGGGACCTTTCATGCCTTCTTAGGCTTTGCCTTACTATAGTTCTTACCAGAGCTGATAGCACGTGAATAAAAGACTTGAGAAGGCTTGAGGTTTGCCTTCAAGAGTAGAAGGTGACAGCGTAATCGGGCACCGTTCGCATCGCCTTCTCAAGTCCTCATTCACTAGCCTGGCTTCGCTCCTAGACAGACATCTCGCAAGGAAGGGATCCGTCTGCGCACGTAACACTGGCGGCTTTAATCTCTCGTAGAATGCATGTCTACAGTAGCGAATGGCCCTCTACACCACAATTCATCACTTTGCGAATTAGCGAAGTACCCACAACGCGTCCGTAAGGCAATAACGCAAACCCACGTAGCTGCACAATTTGTTGTTGCTGTTGCTGCTGCTGATGATTAATTATGCCTGTACGCTTTGTAATGGATGGGTCTTTAAACTACTCACTCATTAAGCAATCACAAGGTGTGACACCTGGTGCGATTTTTCGCTTCTGTCCCGCAAAATTAGGTGTGTTAACGCGACTCTTCGCAATTCATGACGCCTGTATTGAGTTTTTCACTGCTGTTCAACGCTAACAATTTCTTACAATCGTTTAAGTAGCCTGCACGAGTCCTAATTAGTCATAATTAATCGGTAAGTTAGACATTTGGAACCAAAATTAGCCATCACTAGCCAGCGCTTGTCGTCATCAAGTCAACTATAACCATAATTTAGCCAACAATACACCAACGACCGAGTGCTCGTTATGTGCAATCAAATACGGAAGTTATATGTGATTTGACAGCCTTGCCTTGGTTATCGGTCCGTATATTTCATTGGAAGTGGGCTATCTCAGTGCGCCGTTACACAATCTGGGTTGAAGAGGCACATGAAGACATTGTCTTCAGATTCATCAAGCGAAAGCAAATGCCACAACCAATGACTAAAACTGTTTTCAAGGCGAAAGCCTTAGATGCCCCAGTAAACGCGATAAGTGGCTGTCGGTGTCAACGCCATTGATGAAAAAAAAATCATCATCATCTGATGACGTCACCATACGACTTCATCATGACGTCACAAGTCGCCAAAATTTATCATGTCACCTTGACGACACACAACCTGACTTCACATGATAACGTCATCGCATGAGATTGTCGCTTGCTCAAAGGTGGGCCGATCCCGGAGGCACTGCAAAACTACGTGAGGTGCAGAAAGCTTTTCACGAGGGGGGGGGGGGATATATCCATGCATCGACTTAGAAGAAAAAAAAAGGATGGCTTACACCTTCGAGTCGTCTTAGGTAAACGCATAAAGGAAAGTGTGACTTTTATCCAGTCGCCAAAGAAGCTGCTTATTTTAACGTAAGGCGCGATAACGAACAAGTGCGCAGCACAAAAACAGGACGAGCGCACCGTCCCTGTTCGTGCGCACTTATTAATATGAGCAGTCACCAACGGGCCCAGTTGGCCATCCTACTAAATATAGTTGCTTCGCGCATATCCTTCTTGAGACACGACTGCACGCAACTATTACGCAGGTCGAACTTGTTCTACTGGGCCAGCCGCTGCGGCAGCGCCAATGTTGGGACGTCAAGGGAGTCCGCCCTCCGAGTTATATATCGCCCGTGCACGCCTTCGAAACGAAAGGCTTCCCTGGTAGCGAACCGGAACTTGTGGAGACGGCGGCGAACATATGCGATTGGCGCGAATAGCGCGCAACCGGCCGAACGAACTGAGTGCCATTTTCTTTCCTGATCAGAGAAGCACAAGCCCTTATCCTGAAACTTGCTGCCAACCTTAAATCGGGGTTGCTGTGAATGGACAGTTTTAGAATATCGGTTGCAACCAGATGGAAATGCATTACGTATACGCCAAGAATTCAGTCTGTTACTCTTAATGACCGGCGGTTATCTTGCCTTTCCTCTACATGCCCTGCCCATGCCTATTTCTTCTTCTTGATTTCGGCTGATAGATCCTTAAAGGGATATTGACACGAATATTTTCAGTTGTCGTTTTTTTTTTTGGGTCAAATGAAAGGTCAAGCCCTCAAGAGCCTAGAAAAGGTAGTGCTAAGTGCGAGTGCGACCTGAAAAAGTAATTACAGTATGTTTTTAAAATCTAGTTTCGGTTCCTACTGTACCCTGACGTCATAACACGGTATGAGCTTCTCGTCACGTGCTCGCACAATATATAGTGACGTTTCCACGGCCGTTCAGCACCGTGGCTCCGTTGGGGACGCACAAGCAGCCATCTTGGAAGTTTTGGTACCTAACCTCATCACAACTAGCCAGACTGCTGCGTGAAGTCACCAGAACTTGTACTGTAGCCTGACGTCAAGCTAATGTCGATGTGGGTAGGTGCGGCACGGAAAAACTGACTTTAATATCAAATTAAAATATCTTATCAGCATTTTCTGAGCTTCACACTTGCTCAGAGCCGTCTCTGCATACAGGTGATTTGTATGGCAGAGTAAACTCGCCTTCGATAAAAGGTGTCAGTACCCCTTTAACACCCGTTTGTTCCCTGACTCACTCTGCACTCTTCTTGTCTCTTCGGAGCACTGACACGAATTTTATCAATTTTCGCATTGTTGCTCCTAGTAAAAGTACTGGGGTCCAGAACACTAAAACGTGTACTGTGATTGTTTGGAACGCATTTAAAATGGTTTTAATAACGCTTCCTTAAAGAACCACTTTCGGTTTCGGTATCGAGGAGGTGGTGTGACAATGACGTGTAAACACAGTCTGACGTAGGTCTAAGTCATGTGGAGACAGCAACTCTGGACGTTCTTGCAGCACTCCGTAGTTTGCTGTTAAGTTGTACGTGTTGCACGTAAAGATCCAGCGGCTCAGATAGCAATTTCTGCTTCATCCAGCCCGCAGAGTTCGCAAATCCAGTGAACTGTGTTGACTCGTCATGATAATGTTCATTGCGGTGGGATTGTCTTGCAGCTGCTGGGCGACGAAAAATTTAAAAGTCAAACTAAAATATGTTATACGTGTTTCCTGGCTCCGTAGTGCGGAAAGCATTAACACTACATGCCAAGGAAACAAATATCCCTTTTGCGATGCCTTATGGTTGTGTCGGTATTCCTTTCAGATTACACATATCCTTTTTCTTTCATTCTGGCTGCGTAGTCTTCAATTTTAGTTGAACCCTCTTCGTAAGCTTGGTTTCTGCTCCGTAGGTAAGTAACGGTAAGATGCAGCTATTACAAGATGCGCAATGGGGAAGCAGGAAGTTAGGCGGGCAGAGGAGATTAAGGAGTTTGGGAGGATGACGTGGCCCCAGCAAGCACAGGACCGGGTCGATTGCAGAAGCATGGAAGAGGCCTTTGCCTTGCAGAGGACGTAGTCCGGCTGATGATGGTACTGACTCGCAAAGAAACAGCACCGACCTAACGGCGCATGCTCCGTACGTTTCTGCTTTTTACATGACCTGTGTTAAAATGCTCCATGTTAACTTTAGTGTTCTCGGGAATGCGAATGCATGATGCGCTTGATGGTGCATGTTTTGTAGTGATGCCAGAGGCCTGTGTACTGTGCAATGACAGAGCAGGTTAAAGAACCCCAGGTGGTCGAAACTCTCCAGAGCCCTCCACTACGGCGTGCCTAATAATCATATCGCGGAGTTGGCACGCGGAACCTCAGAAATTATTAAATTAATATTTGTATTAAGAATCACAACAACAATGTGTTACCAAGTGCATCATGTATTTCATAAGGCGAATAGCATTCTTTACAATCGCTTTGGCTCAGCACTGAAAACTTTGTCGTCAATAACTTCAAAATGTTTAGCTTTCTATGACTGATAATACCGTTTTCTTTCTTTATTTCGCACGTTCGGTTCATCATTTTTCAACTTTCTTCGAGGTACAAGTCGGTTACAAACGGGTAAAAAGTACATTAAATTCATATAAACACTTCACATAGCAATAAACAAGAAGTGACTATTTTAGCTTTTGACAAAATCTTAATCGATCTTTCACGTGCGTTTGCGACGCACCGCATGTGACGATCTACCGATTCATATCTAGATCGACAGATGTCACTCACCCTCTAAGCTCTATCGGTATGCTCAGCGCCTCTCAGTTACTTGTTTAAGCCTTTTACAGTCCTGACGGCAAGCGTGTAGGGATTAGTTAAGTACAAAACTCAGCGTACGAGTGACGTTAAGGCGAGAGTGCGCAGGGGTTTTTACGTCAGAACGATTTGTCTAAACACTGTGTGCAGAGGGCTGCAAAACGAACTGGTAAACAACTTGATCGTTCGATCAAAATTGAACGGAGACAATGCTGCCCTTTTTGCTTATAGAGGTGCAAGCTGTTTTTTTTTTTTTTTCGTAAGAAAAAAGCCTTTCCTGTTATTTTTTTCTTTTTTGCTTACAAGCACCTTTTCATTTGCACCACTCCGTCGATTCCGTCAACCAGCACTGATGGTTTATTTAAGCAGCATTGATGTAAATATAGAAAACATGACCACAAAAAATGTTGCATCATTGTTCTTATAAATTGTATCATGATGTCGTTTACCCTTTTGTATCAGTTTGACCTCTTATGCATTTTGTAACACATGTATACATAGCCTTTTTAAGCTTCTGATGTTTTGTTTTCTCTTCATGGAAACTGTTGTATCCTGTTTACGTATAGATTATGTAATTATATTGATTGACATTACCATATTTCTGTATAGTATGCTTTTGTTACCTTATTTGTATGCCAGTGCTTCTGACCCATTCATTTTTAGGTAGCGGGAGCTAGTCAAGCTGTTTTAGTGCAGCTTTTACTCCCGCCATCCTTCATGTAGTATCAAACATGAAAATAAAGATTCAATTCAATTCAATTCAATGTTGTCATAGGCAATCCGCTCATATATGCACGTGCACTCTAAGAAAAAAAAGTGTCCTTTGACTCTCTTTTTATACATGTAAGAAAGTCGCATGTGTAGCACTCCCTTTAGAGAGGCAAACTGACGCTCTTTAGGAGAGTCGTGCATTGACTCTCTTTAGGAGAGTCGTACCTTCCACGACTCTCCTAAAGAGGGTCAACGTGCTTCTCTAAAGGGAGTGTTACACATATGACTCTCTTACATGTGTAAAAAGAGAGTCACAATTCTTAGAGTGGACATTACGTTCCCTTCTCGCTCCATAAAATGCCTTGCAGACTACGACAGCCCTCCTAAGTAGAACGCGTTACAAATTGTATCAGGTATTGAATGTGAAGGCGTAATTATCAACGCAAGTAAAACAAAATCCACGCAGGATCTACTTTGGGAGCATAAGTTACGCGCAAGCGCAGAGTTTTGTCGTAGGGGGTTCCAATGGCTGCGGCCTTCCATGGAAAGGTCGGGCGCAATCGGTGTGACGCCTTTCATCTTTCTAGCGTTTGTCAACGCCTAATGAAAATTTCAGTTTTTTGTGTTTCTTTTTTTTTGGGGGGGGGGGTTACGTCCCAAAACCGCGAAATGATTATGAGAGACGCTGCAGTGGACGGCTACGGAAATTTCGACCACCTGGGATACGTGCCTAAACCCAAGCCCACGGGCCTCTAGCATTTCACCTACATCTCAATGCAATCGCCGCGGTCGGGATTTCATCCCACAACCTACGGGTCAGCTGTCAAGCACAATAACCACTAGACCACAGCGGCGGGTTTGTAACGGCCCAACGGAATTAAAGCGCGCCCCGCGACCACCGACACGTGTTATCTGCACTAAATTTTCGCGAAGTCGGAATTTTGCCGATGTGTACAATCCTCCAGTAGGCTTTACGTGCATGTTGTCCTAGAGATGAAATTTATTCCAAAATCATGAAGTATTTCAACGAAGCCTTCATAGAAAGTGTTATATTATGTTGTTTTTTTATTGGGGTAGTAGTAATTAGATTAATCCTATAGGCTCATTTTTTTGCCGTCGATGTCGGCGTCACTGTGAGATTCCGCATAAATTTCCAGATTTTTTTGTTGGTACAGCTGGTACAATTATGAAAGGGATAATTGACAACCACACGTTTGTACCACGAAGGAATTCTCGAAGAAACCCGGATGACCAGGATTTGGGGACATATGCACGTAGCGCCATCTGTCGTCGGGGACTGCGGTGGCCTGCCGTAACTGAATGGGAAATAGGCGAAAAAAATCGTATCTGACGAAAAAAATACAGATATCAAAAACGACTCCCGGTTCTATACAGCAGAGACTTACTTGAACATTCTGTTAAAATTACAGTGTGGCGCTACTAACCGCGTGGCTTCCCAAAGTGTTTAAAATTTTACAATGGGGCCCCATGTATTTCTAATGGGCGGTGTTCAATTGCCCTGGGAAGCCACAGGCTTTGTAGTGCGATACTGTAATTTTACCAAAATGTTCCAGTAGCTCTCTACTGTATAGAACCCCGAGTCGTTTTTGATAGCTTGCTTTTTTCAAGAGATATGATTTTTTTTCGCATATCTCCCATTCAGTTATGGCAGGAGGCCGTCGTCACCGCCGAGAGATGGCGCCACACAGATGTCCCCAAATCCTGGGAATTTGTGGCAAACGCGCCACACGTCGTACCGCACTCGCTCGAACGCTGCTTATATTCATAAAGGCGTTCTATTTTACCTTAAAATTCAATGTGCCTGTGATGTAGTATTTAGAGCACCGGGATTCGATGCTAGAGGCCCAGAGTTCAAATCGAGCCATCCGGACATTTTGAAGCATATTTACTTATAACAGCGAAGTTGTATGTGATGGTCCGTGCGTGGCGGTCCGTGTGGTGATCCATCAGTCCGTGAGTGCGCAGAAACTATAATGAAGACGCAATGCTAGCATAAGCTACCTCGAAGGGTCTCCGTGCTTCCACTAGACCTTCTTCAGGTTTTGTCAGCATATACTATAGCTGGGGATGATACCCAACCGCAGCATAAATCATTACCCGGAAAATATCCTTCAGGCGTTCTTAATATCCTTAAATTAACGTCACCAAGCGCAAATTTTGAAGCACGCAACTCTCGAATGTGGTGATAGAGAAATCGAAAGCTACAACAGAAGACAGCTAGATGCCAGTTCGTGATAAACACCGGGACCGCACGTTTGTGCTTCTGTGGTTAACCATATGTACGGAGTGCTTGGCCGCGGATTTTCACTCACATACTTGACTTCATCGACGCCGGCCTTTTCTTATAGCCACTGCAGTCTGCATCCTCAGCTTCGCACACGCCATAGGCTTCATATCAACTAAACGGATGATCCTTCTGAGCTGACGGTCCTATTGTTAACGCAGTAAAAATGTATGAATAAGCGCGAGTAATCCGGGCAAAGACACAAGGAATAGACAAGAACTCGCTCCGCAAGTGCGTGGCGGCGACTTCGGCGGAGACGTCCCGGCTGCTCCTTTGCCGCTTTCCCACGGAGCTTTCTTAAGCTGGGAATCCCTGTCGCCGTGCGTCGTGAACCGTCTCTTTAAGCTGACGGCCGACGAAGTGTGTCTTCGGAGAGGATGTAACGAAGTATGTGCGAACACAAAGAAAAAGAGCATATAGGGGAGAGGTGAGAAGAACTTGCTGTCGTAATCGCTACTGTCCCTGCAGCTATAGTTGACGAATTTCACTTCAAATGGGAAGACGTACTTCGCTCAGTATGACTTGTTGCTGGGCGAGTAAGTCCAGTTGAACACACGTTGTTGGAATGCCCGAGATACAGAGCAAAAGGAACTTGCCTACACAGTGTAGTGTGCTTAACGTCCCCAGTATCACTAGAGCACTGAACAATTCCTTGGTCGTCTTGTCCTTCACAGCAAACTCAAATTTTAAATTTTTGCTTTCATGTTCCTCGAGGGCACTAAATTATTTGATAAACTCTAAACAGGCCTTCCATCACAAGCATTACATGTGTGGTCTAATCTGTACTACATACCAAGGCCATATATTTCCCTTTCCTGCCCTCCAGCTCATAGGGGCTTTCTGTTTTCAGTCCCCTTCCTCATAGAGAGCAGCACGCAGGCGCCTACACGTACGCCGTTAGAATTCTCTTTCAATAAATAGCTTTCTCTCGATTAACCAAGAGGTAGCATTTGCCATCACTTATCCATCATTCAGCCAGGGGAAGCGACCCTCCTCCCCTCCCCCGCGTTCTGGTAGCATCCCTCCCCAAATCTAAATTCTAGATAAACTTCTACGCTGCTTCTAATTCTGCCTTTTTGAGTTGCGCCGGCCAGAATACGACTTACAGTACACAACCAATTTTCCCAAAAGCGAATTCCACCGAACTTTTAAGGCGAAAGCCTTAGATGCCACATCAAACGCGAAGATTGACCGTCGGCGTCAATGCGAGTGATGCAAAAAAAGAAATGGTCACGTGGTGACGTCACCATATGACGTCATCATTGCGTTACATAGCGCGGAAATTCGTGACGTCATCATGAAGTCACTATGACATTATCACACGGCATCGTCGCTTGGTCACAGGTGGGGCGATCACGGAGGAAGGAAGTGCAAAAGCAGGTGAGGTGCGGAAAGCTTGCAATGCCTCCGATTTCAGAGGCAATGCAAAACCACGTTGAGTGCAGAAAGCCTTCTGAGGGGGGCGGAGGAGGACCAATACATCGAACGTGAAGGAAAAGAAGATGGCTTTTGTCTTCGAGTCGTCTTAGGTGAATGCATAAGGAGCCCTGTGAGTTTTTGCAACAAATTTAGATGGCGGGAAAGAAGAAGAGTCCTGTTGCGTGTTGCACCGTTTTTCGTCTTTCGTGCGCTCTGAATTGGTTATATACAATGTTTCTACGGCCAAGTGCTACGTTATAAACAGGCACTGCCCCGCGGGTGTTGCCCGACGAAATGTGTGTGTCCTTCACGGGTTGCGGAAGTCCGCATGACGTGTCGTCATTCTTCTCCTTCCACGGCTCCGGAGACAAACGAGCAAATAAAAAGCAGGGCGATGCACCAAGGGCGATGACGACAGAGGCGACGTCTGACGGACGACCCCTCTCGCGGTCGGTCGCCCAATTCCAACCGAGCTCGCCACTAAGAAGGGACTGCCGGTCGCTAGACAGACATCCCCCATCCAAGGAAGTGGGCATTCGCGGTCACAGAACTTTGTCTTACTTCTGATTACTTGCTTTACGTCTCGTTCTTCTTTTTCGTAACGTTGTTATATCTGCTCGCTTCAAGGTCTTGTATCTAACTCTTCCTCTTCTTCCTCGCGCCTTCACTTGATGCAAGAAGGAAGAGAGTGTGCCCCCGGCCACGGCGCAGTCATTCATCCCGCATTTCACGCCTCGGGCCCGCGTCAATGGCACTGCGGCGGGAGACGCCGACCCCATGGCCATGAATGAAACGTTTCGGTGACCCGGGCTACATATGTGTGTATATCTTTACGAGATCCCCGAAGCTAGACACGCAGAGCGTAATCATAAGTCGCCGTGGCGTAGGCGGACTGCGCGCGCCGTAAATATATGGGCGCAACAAGGCGTTCCGCCTTCGGACTATACTCGCGCAGTTCATTCGCGCCGACGCAGTTGGGTGCATCGTCACCACGCTTTAAAGGGTCCCTAAGCAACCCCTTCAAAATACAGAGCGAAACAGTTATTCTCTCCTGGTGTTTCCCGTATTTTCGGCGCAATTCGTGACGCTGCTCACGTGACGTCATGAGGAAATTAGCTCTCGATTGGTCAGAATACCAGGGATATCAGTTGTGAATCTTCTCCTACACCTGCGTTGTCATGCAGTCCCAAACACTTTATGCTTCGTCTAGCATGACTAATCGTGCGAGATCAACTAATTTCAATTCGTTTTGTGCGCTTTCGACTGCGCAAGCGAAGGTAACAGCATGTAGACGAAAAGCCCGAAATCCTGGTAGGCTCATCACTTAGTGCTGCCAGTTCACGTGTTTTATGAAGAAATAAGTGGCGAGAAGGAGGTAGCGACTGTAGGAAGAGTAGTGTAGGCGAGAAAGAAACCCTCTCTCGTCTTTAAACTATGAGTGGTTTCGGGGCCATTTAAAGGCACCCCTAAGTGACACGCCGAAGGCCAGTGTTAGCAAACCAACCTTAAACACCTCATAGGCGTGCGCAGGGTTCCCCATTGGGAGGGGGGGGGGCGAAGGTTCATTGCAGCGCCCCCCCCACCCTACTAAGTCCATGTATGGGGCAGATTTTGCGCCCCCCTCTTGGGTGATTAGGGGGGGCGGCCGCCCCCCCCCCCTGCCCCCCCTGTGCGCACGCCTATGAAACACCTGTCTGTTGTTCTCATAAGTTTTTCCGTGCTTAACGCGCGTTCAGGGCGCAAGAGCGGTTAGCGTGGCAAAAGACAGTTTTCACATTGGCTTGTGAATATTGGCCAAACTTGTTTATGAAGCGCATTAAGGGACACAATTTAAAGACAATAAGGTTAGTCAGGGGAGGGTTTAGGGCGCAAACGCGACTAAGACTATGCTGCGCACGGCACAAGCTAAACGACGAGAAACCCGATATATATGAAAGGGTTGGTTTAATATATATATATATATATATATATATATATATATATATATATATATATATATATATATATATATATATATATATATATATATATATATATATATATATATATATATATATTTGGACTGATAACCTATCATCTGAAAACTCTATGGTCAATCATTTCGTCATAAGTTCATTATAAAAATTAACAGTATTGTTAAATATATGAATAAATAAAATTATAAAATGAAGGTCGAAGAATCACTTTCGAATTTAGCGCCGGAACAGCACCACTTAAACGTCGGTACATCTGCGCATGCATACATTGCCGAGTAGGGGTTATACTCTTCTAATATACTACTGATACTTTGCGTTCGCATAAAAAAATGTGTCATAATTTTGTTTGGCTCTTTCTCTTGCACCTTTGTCGTAGTTGGACCTAACTTTCCAATTACGAGATAATCTTTTTTTTTTATTAGCATTCCTGGCGAGCAACGGTAACTAGGAGTCATTCCGAGTTGTTTCCAAGATGAACCTCGAATAAATCACCTTCGTGAGAGCCTGGAAAACTAAAAAAAAAACAAAAAAATGGACGCTCATTACCAATGATCAAAGTGATTGAACCGTGGTTGTACTCCGCTAAATAAAGGAGAGCCGTCATTCAGTGTACTGCGCCACTTTTTCGTCCACAGCGAGCTCTTGAACGCACCCTTTAGCGCGAGTTTCGTGTTGAGCTCTGCAGTAATTAAAGTTTATGAGCCAGATTTGATGTTTGATTTTGATATGTTCACTATATATGACGTACAATGAACATTCAGGTGATATGCCTTCTGTATTGTATGAAGTGACTGATCGCCGCTTCTACTGATGACGCTATTTACTTACATGCGTAGGACTCACGTTGTAGTAACTGCAGTGTTTGTTTCCTTATTCTCTACGTTGTTGCTATGATGAATTGCGATAAAAGATTGTCACTGCAAGAGCTCCTGTATTTCTGAAGAAGCCGTTATTTGTTATTTTTTTGTTGATGGTATTGTATGGTCACATGCTTGACATATCGCGTTTTTTCTTTCGTTGATAGTTCTTTTTTCATTTCCCAGGTGGTTTGTTTCCAGTGTTTCAAAGAAAGAAAGAAAGAAAGAAAGAAAGAAAGAAAGAAAGAAAGAAAGAAAGAAAGAAAGAAAGAAAGAAAGAAAGAAAGAAAGAAAGAAATGCAGCGCTATTATCGCGAGCTTCAAGTATGGCGTCTGAATCAGCATGGGAATGACTAAACTATCATATAATGGATTAGCACGCACTTTACCCCGTAGCTTCAGGCGACGTTTTCTAACTCAGCAGAACTTGCAACAATACATATTGCGTTACAAAGGCGTGAATTTTTCATTTATGATCGAGGGCGGACACTTACGGCTTCTATGCATGCCGAGAAGTGTGAACGCTTGAAAATCTAGAACGTTGTAGCAAAAAAAATTCTTAATGAAAGAAATGAACTAAACGTATGTATAGCGCAGTGGTTGACAACACGTCGAAGAACGAGGCTGGGAGGAATAAATGAATGCGTGAACGAGGTACACCAATAACGTTTCGAAATATAAGCACATAATTTTTTTTCTTTCAAAGAAAGCTCGACAGCAGAATTCGTTGACATTATGACAATGCTACTATGTATATTTCGAAAATATTTCGAGAAATAGCTCCAAGGAAATGGCTCTTATTAACACTGTCGATTGCTATTTTTCTATGTTCATGCTGCAGAATCTTAAGTCCGATTTGCTGATCATACTGTCCCAATTGCAGTACTGCACTTGTAATAGACGAAAAACGAGCTGTGTAATTCATATACCGCTGTAGAGTGATACGTACTGACACTTGACCCTCTCACTGCAACCCATCTACATCTATAGTACATCTCAAGGCCCGAAAGCAAATCCATGTACAGTACTTACGGATTCAAATGAGATATCAAAATTTTTAGTATAACGACGGGTATTCGCAACTGCTCGAGATAACCACGTCATGTCATGATGAATCTGGTCTCTAAAGATAATGTCGGCTCTGATCTACGCGTTCGAGTCAAAGTTACGCCGATATGATCAGAACTGAAGACGCTGGAGATGAAAGTATGTGCATTACTTAGCCCTAAATTGTGCTGTTTCAATCCGTGAGTACTTTACGCTTATCACTCACTCAGTGAGCAGAGTGGACAACAGCGGTGTCCGTGTTTCCTCGAGTAACTTCTTGAAGGAAAAATTAAACGGTTGACTTATTACGCCGTGGGATGGGCGGTCCAAACTATAGAGACAGTCGGTGTGTCTGTCTGTCCACTCCATGCTGACGTGCACGTTGCCAGTTCGCAGACAGACACGTGCGAACGGAAATTTGAACGGCGACATTCATGATTGAACGGCTTCCTCGAGTAAGGGAGAGAAGGGAAGGGGGAAGGGGGGGGGGGGGGGTGCTCGGCCTGAGCGATGCCTTTGAGGGAGCTCGCCCGCTCGGCCTCCCCTGTCTGGTCTCAGTGCCGCAGCGAGTTGCTTGCTTCTCGTTCGCAGAATTTCAGTTCTTGCTCTTTATTTTTCTTCTATCTCTTGTGTGTATGTGTATGCGTGTGCCATCTTTTTTTTTCCTCTTCGCCAGAAAACACAACGCTCGAGAGCATGACACAACACTACTCATGCAGTCATATAGGCGCCGCCAGGTATTGCAACAGTCGTCGGCAAGGCGCTTTAAAAGAAAAAAGGTCTCTGAACCGAATCTACGGACTGACGAGTCGGAGGTCACAAAGATTTCCTCGTGTCCTTTGCATCTTTGTTTTGAGTGAGTGAGTGAGTGAGTGAGTGAGTGAGTGAGTGAGTGAGTGAGTGAGTGAGTGAGTGAGTGAGTGAGTGAGTGAGTGAGTGAGTGAGTGAGTGAGTGAGTGAGTGAGTGAGTGAGTGAGTGAGTGAGTGAGTGAGTGAGTGAGTGAGTGAGTGAGTGAGTGAGTGAGTGAGTGAGTGAGTGAGTGAGTGAGTGAGTGAGTGAGTGAGTGAGTGAGTGAGTGAGTGAGTGAATTATGGCATGCACCATTGAGTGAGCGAGTGATGAAGTGAGTGAGTGACCGAGTAAATTATGGCATGCACCATCGAGTGAGCGAGTGATAAAGTGAGTGAGTGACCGAGTGAGTGAATGAGTGAGTGAACGATCAAGTGAGTGAGTTATCGCGTGAGTTATCGAGTGAGTGAGTGACTCATAACGTGAATAGGTGACCGAGTTGTCGCGTGAGTTACTGAGTGAGTGAATGTAGGTGTGTGTGAAACTCCCTGTTACTTAGTCGAGCGACGAAAGCGAACCAAATTTACATGCACTCTTACAGAATACTAAAATGTAAATAAAAACTGGATCCCGCCCAAGTATAGATTAGGAACATCCCTGTATCCATCTAACATGATTCTATGCCTGTCTCATCAATTCTGTTCTTTCTACCGCTTTTTCCTTGTCCCCTGCTGTAGGGTAGCAGATCGATCTTTTTTCTGCCGCTATATTCCATGTTCCCCTCCCCCCCCCCCCCCATTCCTTTGCCTACGCCTTCATCACTCCATCTTTTCAAACACTTCTCACTATACTAATGAACATATGGTTTCTCTATTAGATCACTGTGCCCACAGCTTCGTCAGCCGAAGCAAAGGCGAAGTGTTTGCTGTCTACGTTTCTTCGAATGTATATTGGGCACACATATCAGTTTTCAATATCCTAATAGCACATGCGGTAAAAAGCGCGAACGCCTAACGTGCAGGAAAAATCTCCAGCCCTCGAGTAAAGGTACATGCCTATATACTGACTAGCCGTGGCGTAAGTAATTGATAGTTTTCCTCGAAGACAGCCGTAAGCGAGCGTTCGAGCGTGCTGTATATTTCCCTTCTCGGTACGGGGGCACCTGTAAGAAACTAACACTGAAAAGAGTTGCACATAAACCACCCAATATCGCTGCCAAAGTAAGCGAATCTTATACTGCGTTTTACCCTACCGTGCTTGCCTCTGTGTGTGTTTTTTTTACTGGTCAACTACGAGCATCACCATATTGCGTCGAACCTGGCGTGGCTGCACGTCACAGTCCTGCGGTATTTGTAGTTTCCTCACATAGATATTTGGTTATTTACGGGTTTTTTATGACAAGCATCTTATGTGATGTAAACGGGTATTCGCAAGCGCTGTTGGGGTTCACCTAAAAAAAATATTGTTTCCATTATTTCAAAAATAAGCTTGCAGTGGCGTAAATACGGGCCATACAAACGGCACATCAACAAGAAATAAAATGAGACAAGCAAACGCGAACACAAGATGAGGGTACAATACAACACAAACACCCTTCTCTTCTCCTGTGTCGATGTTTTCACGCCTTAAAGGGGCCATGACACGGCCGCCCAATAATTTGCGGTTTTCAGCGAAAAATAGTAGTGCATGGGTCCATTGTGCCTATACATATACGAAAAAATGAACTGTAAATAAATATTTCAGTGCAAAATAAGCCCTAGATATCGCCGGCTACAAACCCCACCCACCGCCGGCGACCGCGATTTCGCCATGGCGTGTGTGACGTCATGTGCTGCATGCATCGAACGGAGCCGTTGCCTTCTACCGAAGATTCAGCCGCTGCTAAGCGTTCAATTTCAATGCCAATCTGAAGGAAACTAAAATAGCTCGATTGCACGTGCAGCTGACCACGGAACAAAATGGTTCGCTGGAATGCAGACGCTCGCACAGCGAGCAGCTTGTTACGTCACGGCTCGCGAGTGCGCCAATGTTGCCCGATTCTCAGGCCCTTCGCGGGTTTATAAAAATCTTCAATTATAAGTCAAGCGCTCGGCCAAATGCGCTGAAAATTCGCCAGCTTGTTTGTGAACGAACAAGGACCAACCCATAGGGCACAGATTTTAATCGAAAATTGGGTGTCATGGTCCCTTTAACTTCTTTCATCACGAATGCCAACAAACTATAGTTTAACGTTCTGCCATTACGTCATATAATAACTAATCGAAACGAAATATACGTTGTAGCGTTATTCGTTTTTGAAAGAACTGTATGGTTTGTGTGAGGCTGGCATATACTTGCATAATACTACTACTGAACTACTAGTACTACTGCAGTGCTACTACTACTGTATTTATTCATGACATTTCTGCAATGTGCTGTTGTCATTTGTTAAAGGGGGCAGGACCCCTGTCAAGCTTCTATAGCTTTTAGTCCTGTCTTCTCTTTTTCAATGTGAAAATAAAATTAAAGGGATTGATTGATTGATTGATTGATTGATTGATTGATTGATTGATTGATTGATTGATTGATTGATTGATTGATTGATTGATTGATTGATTGATTGATTGATTGATTGATTGATTGATTTACTTATGCTGGCTCACTGTCGCCTAATTGTTGGCTACTTCTACCTATCTTTTAGTCACTGCTGCCTGATATTTACCAAGGTTGATTATTGACTCTTCTAACAATACGATAACATAATACTACTATACCGCCGCGTCACTCCAATTTAAAGTCGCGCTCAATATGACCTGCAACACGGGAGTGCATGGTCTCACAAGATCCAAGATCCCGCACGGCTTCCATTAGTCCTTATTTTCACAACTAAATGTAGTGCTCTCACTTCGCGATGATCCAGAATAAGAAAATGTAATTTAGTTGTGGAAATAAAAGCAAGCGGAAGCCATAGGCAATCTTTCAACTCATGAGGCCACGCGCACGCGTGTTGCAAGTCACATTGAGCGCGACTGTACCTGCTTCGCACATCATGACTGACAGTTCTGCTTAGCAGAGGTGTAGCTCCCCATTTTGATCGGACCGTGAGGAAAGAGGGGGAGTCGGAGAATGGCATAGAAGTAGTAGCAGCTGTGTATTGAGAACGGTGCACGAAATAAATAATCGCGGTGACCAAAACTTCGTTTTAAATGCACTAGGTTCATACCAGCAGTGTTGCTGCATGTCTACAATAAATTCAACTGGTCAACGGGAACGCTAAGGTGCTAAGGCGTTTAGTAGAGAAATTCAGCGCACTTTTCTGCTTGTTTTGACGGAGTATAAACGGTCTTTGTCATGTGTATTGCGTTTTATGCTGTCGTCACCGCTCATTCTGTGTAAGCAGTGTTGCTTAGCTATATTATTATTACAGCGAAAGATGTTATGAGATCATTTCACCGGCCGTTTTTGGCGCCGTAGTTGTCCGCCGCCGCCGGTGTCCGTAACCAGTATCGCTCGACATAAGAAAAAAAACGAAATAAGAAAAAAATTTCAGGATGGAACGAGGTTCGAACGTGGGCCCTCTGCGTGGGAGCCCAGTATTCAACCTCTGAGCCATGCCGGTGCTTGAAATTGCTTTGCAAAAAGGTCCTCTACAGGCTTCATGTCGGGAAGGAACCACATTAGCATAAGCAATATAGCGTGGTAGAAGAGTAAAATAAACACCAAGCGTCGCACAACGCGAATTCAATGCGAATTGCGCAACGAGTAGGTTGTTGAATGCTTCCAACCCATTACAAAGGACTCTGCCATAATTCTTCATCGTCATCAGGCACAGCATCAACAAAGTGCGCATAATGCCTTACATGCGTATAGCATGTACCAACGCTCTCCGTAGAGTGACGAAAAATGGCACAGTGCCTGCTGCCCTACTTCTCAAAAATTACGATTTATAGCGTAGTGGGTTCCTCGCAAGTGCACTTGTATTGGTTGCCAAGGAAGCCCATAAACGCATGATCCATTTCCTCGGGGTCTCAGTAAAGTTCTTCACCCCCCCCCACCCGTCTCTCTCCCACGTCAACGTAGGTATGTTATACAGCATGACGGGAGAGGGAAATAGCGACCGGGCGTCACCCAATGCAAATTACATAACTGGTGGGCCGTTTAAAGATTCCAACCCATTACAAAGGGCTAAGCCATAATTCTTCATCGTCATCAGTAGTCGCGACAACAAAGTGCACATAATGCCTTACCGACGTGTAGCTGGTGCCGCTCCAGCGAAAGCTCTTCCAGCTTTCGCTGTGACTGTGCTGCGGTTTCAGCGCAGGCCTGGCGTTTTTATTATTATTATTATTATTATTATATTATTATTATTATTATTATTATTATTATTATTATTATTATTATTATTATTATTATTATTATGCGGGGCCTTCGTTCTCTCGGATGTGTTTGTAGAATATCTCGAGAATTCAGGTCTCCCATAGCCCTCCACAAATTGTACACGGCAATATGTGTTCCACAACTTGAGTATGCGTCCGTGATATGGAATGGCATTGCTCAATCCAGCGGTAACACCATTGAACGAGTCCAGAAAAAATTCCTCAGCATATATAACCATCGCTTTGCTAAAAATGACTCTGGATCTCGTTCAAATACTGCTGAATTATTATCACTGCCATCACTTCACTACCGACGAAATCGCTCTGATCCCTTATTTCTTTAGAAGCTAGTCCACGGTGTCATATCCTGCCCTGTACTTCTCAATTGTGTTAATTTTCGAATTCCGCGTAAGTTAACCACAGAGAACAGACCGTCTCATGTACCCGCCTGCTTCTTCCAACACTATACCGTTCACAGAATACAAAGTCTCTATAATGTTAATTTTCTTGATCTTGACGTTTTTCATAGCCCACAATCATTGTTTTTATCCGAGCTTTGCACTGTTTTGACATAGTGTGGCACAATGTACAAAGTCTTCCCTTCTCAGTCTTTCCACATAGTTGTATATATGCAATCTAATTTTTTATTCCCCGTCAATATTTCTCGCGTTGTCTTATTTTACTCCTCCCCTTTTGTGTTCATTTCTCTTTGTCTACGTGTTTTTGCTCTTTTTATTTCTGAAAACTGTCTGTATTGTATTGTTTATTTTTATTGTTTTTTTGCGTGCGCCTGCACAAAGACCTTACGGTTGTTCCTGGACACGTTAAATTGGTTGATTGATTGATTGATTGATTGATTGATTGATTGATTGATTGATTGATTGATTGATTGATTGATTGATTGATTGATTGATTGATTGATTGATTGATTGATTGATTGATTGATTGATTATTAGTTTTATATCATTTAACGATACTGTAGCTGTTACATGGGTGTTCTTCGAGTTGCTTATGCGGCTTTTCGCTCAGAAAGAAGTATGTGGCTCGTGGAATACGTCGAATTGAATTTGAATGAATAAACATAAGGTATCGCTATCAATGAGTGAGTTAATGTGCCGGTTGTTGTGATAAAATGCGCGCCCTGCGATAAAGAAAGAAGGAGAGACAAATGAGGAAAATGCAGGGAGACTAAACGGAAAATAAGGTTCTGGTTTGCTACCCTACACTACAGGGAAGGGGAACGGTGGAAGAAAAATGTAAAGGAGAGCGGGGAAAAAGTACAGGCGTTCGTACTGCGGTTTCTGGCGCGACGTAGGGACGGGGGCGGTACCACGGCATTGCGCTGACATGTTATTTTTTTCCATGCGGGCATATTTTTTTCTTGTATATACTTTTCCTTTTACTCTCAGGTTTTTTCTTCTCTTCTTTTCTCTTTTTTTTGATCACCTGGTCTGTATTATATATGTGTGTTCTTCTCGAATAAATTTTAGTTGGAAGAATGCGCTGCGTCCACGTCCTCTCCTTTGTCCTTCGTCTACTGTTTGCGCTAAATACCATTATGACTGCGGTAAAAAAACGTCAAATCAATGACGCGCTGGTAATACGGAGTTTATGTCAAATGAAGGCGAGATGACTACGCAGATAATATGGAGATCAGGTTCCATGAAGTTCAGGTAATATCATAACCATATTAATTAGTACTTTCGCAATGGTTTCTTAATGTTTGTTCACGGATAGTATGAAACGCACTGATAAGCCGCGCATATATTACTCACGCATGTACGCAAAACAAAACAAAAAAAAACAACGAACATCGATCAAACGCGTGCTCTTATGCACGTTTCGTAATCGCATATGTGTTTTGGCAAGCTTCTTTGCAATGCAAATATGTATTCCGGTGAAGTTGATAGTATAGCTGGCACGTTGGTACACTGGTTACGGTGCTCGGCTACGGAGACAGAGGTCGCGGGTTCGATCCCTGCCGCGCCAGTCGCATTTCCGATGGAGGCGAAAATGCTAGAGGCCCGTGCGTTCAGGTTTCGGTGCACGTTAAAAGAACTTCAGGTGGTCGAAATTTCCGGAGCCCTCCACTATGCCTCATAATCATATTGTGCTTTTGGCACGTAAAACTCCAGCAATTATTATTATGTTGCGGGTAGGCTAAAGTACAAACAACACAGGCCAATCGAGGGCTCAGAGGTTGAGATTATAACAAAACTGGTGTTTCAGGACCTCCAGCTAAACCAAGGGGCACCGGAGATATCAGAACTGGAAACAAGGGCGGAGCCTAGGTTGGGTCGTTCTTTTGCTGCGCAATACTGTTACACCAAGACGAAAAATGAAAAGATCAGACACACATGCGCGCAAAACACTGTGCCTTGGACACATGTGTCTCTCGCCTTTCCGTATTTTAGGGGCGAAGCTCCTTAAGGCGGCACCCGTTCGTCCCTCGTAGTCGTAGTCGTAGTGCGTAACCAGTCTTACGCTTTGACCTCCAAGGTGGTACCGGTGGGAGATATTTCCTGTGCGTTGTTGAACAATAAAAAAATTCGCAGCGTTAGCTAAAAGCCGACTTCTTCTGTCTCTCATTCCCATTAGCAGCCATTCTTTACCTCCAAGGTAGTGCCTGGTGAGATTTCTCCTGTGCGTGATTAAACAATAAAAATTTTGTTCAAAACGCCGTTGATTGATGAAATAAACCAACGAAAGACGCCAGATGTTTTGTAAAATCAAAACGAAAGAACGCCAGATGTTTCTAAAGCGAAACGAAAAGACGCCAGATGTTTTCTAAAGCAATGGTTTTCTAAACAATGAAAATTCACAGCGTACATGTAAAATAAAGTGAGCTGCAAGTCGTCATAACTCATCGAACCTTTAGTATAAACGCGCCCGATCTCACGTCGGTGATGATGTACTGGGCAGAATTCACGGAAGATTCACGGTTTACCGATGAACCTCCGCAGCTTCGCCCACACATCATCATTCACTCCGTGGATATGCTGTGATTTTTTTTTCTTTTTTGCCCTGGTGTAACAGTACAGAGCAGCAAAAGAACGATGCCATACCGACTAGTCTACGTCGAAGCCTTATTGGACAGAGGTTCGTGCAGCGAAGGCCAATGCGCGCCGGAGGGTATTCTCACAGAAGATTGGCTTTCCCGCATGGAGTCTTTCCAAAAGCGCTGCGGGTGTAACCGCAGTATTCCTCGCTGCACCTTTGGTGTCTTGGAGGCCACTGTCAAAACAGTACTCATAATAACGACACGCTGATTACACTTACCTGTGCCGATTGTTACTTCCCTTAGCCGTAATCCACTGCGTGTGTTTCACCGCATAACATATTTGCACTGCAGTGAAGCCAATATCGACAATGCAGTGAAGCCCAAGATGAAACACCCCACCTTTAGTTGGACAAGCTCTTCTTTTGTGTCAGTTTTTATCTTCAATAAAGTTTTTCCACCACAACCACATCGGTTTTAGCGCAGCAAATATGTTTACGAAGTCGTTTCAAACCAAAATGGACGTTGTTACGGCTGAGCTGTCGTGCTTAATTGATAGTTTCGCAGGCATTAGCGTCAAATTTCTGTACGGTGATGTTTGCAGTAAGCTCCAACATAATTCGAAGGAAGGCCTAATTATTCGAGCACGATACTTCCCCTTTTTTTAGAGGAAGTACTGCGCATGCGCACGTTGAGTACTATGTACATAATGGGCTGTGTATATGAAATTGATGACCTGATAATTCTAACGCTTGCTGAACTACTGAACTACGGGTATCACCCCTCTAGTAGATGTGAAGGGGTTAAAAAAGGGATATAGAGTAGCTTCAACTACACCCTTAAGAAATAGCAGCCTTAAGGTTTAGGGGAAAGAACTAAGGGGTTTGATAGAAGGCACTAAAATTAGGAAAAATTTTGGGTCCAGGTCATCGAAAAAATTGAAGAAACATCGCTGCACGTGCAGTAATACAATTCTTGCAGGAACGATAAACGTCAAAAATATACTAAGAAAAAAGTTCTTACTCGCACTGTTATTCTTAGTCTTCAATATAGCATCCACTCTAAAAATGGCAGGTGCATGTTACGTTATCGTAACATTGACTAATCATGATTATCAGCTGTTCTAAAAGCTTTCAACCAACCTTAATTCCTTTAGCGATTTAGTGGCCGGGAATTCGCTTTTTCATTAGCTGTACAAACTTACGCATCGCAGAAGCTTCCGGCGCCTTCGCGATATCTCGGCGAGCAGTGCACGTTAGGCGCCTCGGAGACATTTATGAATGACATTCTCGCGCACTCCGGAGTGCGAGGCGGGCACGCGCTCGTCGCGAGGCAGTCGGCAGCCAGCGGTCATGCTTCCGAGACCGCGTGGGCCGTGCGGTTGTGTCAAACAACTTGACTCCGGCATGCGAGTTGAAAGGTTACCAGATAGAGAGGCGGCGCGGGGTGCAGATAGACGCTGGTCCAACATCCGGCGCTGCCGCCGCCAGCCCGAAAATGCCGACGTGCCCGGTCGGCCATCGCCGGAAGCCAGCACCCCCTTATGTGTGCCGGCGCGAGACCCTTTTCGCGTGTCCGCGTAGAGTACGGTGCACCACTGCCACGGCTAAACCATAGTTATGGATGGTGGTGAAACTTCGGCAGCTCGTTAAACCCTCCGTAACACTTCAAGGAGAAAAACCTTCTTCATACTTGATGATGATAATTAAGTTGATGACGTCATATGGCGTCATCATCATCTATTCATATGATGACATCAACTACGGCAGCATACTGCACTGTCTGTAACATATGAAGGAGAAAACCTGCTACACACTTGATCACGATAATTACGATGATGACGTGATGTGACATCATCATGTGTTCATACGATGACATCGTATGACGTCATCATATGAATACATGTGATGACATCACAAATTCCAAAGATCTGTTTCGTCATGATTACGTCACTTGATTACGACGCTAAATAACGTCATTAGTGACGTTTGTCGCGTGGCTTTTCGTACCCCTTCATACGCCTGCCGTGTTTCGCCCAGGGGGATGCTCAAAGGGATACCTAAGGCTTTTGCCTTAAAAGGGTGCGAAATGCATTGTCCCTTGATTTCTCCGATTTGAAGCTACAGTCCGTCAACTTCGTCTGCTGACGGAGTCCCTCAGTCGTACTTTCGCATCCTGCTTGACGACGATTAAGCCCTGATAAAGTGGGGAGTGTTTGATATTCCAATTTTCCAAAGTGGGGAGTGTTTGTCTGCGTCCAATTTTCCGAACGGAAGTTCGGAAAATTGGACGTTTCTGTTGCACATGTTGGGGCTTATGTATGGTATCAATATCACATCGGCTGTACTATCCCTGGGAACAATGTTGACATGAATAAGAGGCAGGGCGCCTGAGAATTGGGTAACCATTATTTAAGATATCCCATGCTCAATGCAAGCAATGTTGAACGCGAGTTCTTTTAGAAATGAAAGAACCAAAATTTATGGTTATATGTATGTTAGTTAAGAAGGAATGTAGCACATAGTTTTGATGTCATCTGGCTCTTTGTTCCGCTAACCTTCTGATAGCAGAGTTCTTGAGCCGAATTCTCGTATCCTGCTTTGAATTAACGAAGCTGTGACGCAACTAGTTTTCTGCCACGAGGAGAAGCGGCCGTGCCTTAGCATGACTGAATCACTCAGCGCCTGTGTAGGAACGGGCCTCACAGGTAAGAAAGACTAGGCAGAGATCGAACCAACTGGATGATCCGAGGGATGTGCGGCTGTCTCAGATTGAGATAGCTTACACGGTTCACCGTTAGCTTCACTTATTGAGTGTTGCCCTGCGAAGCCGGATGCGCCGCACGAAATTAATCTGCAGTGGTGTGTTGTCCATCTGGATCGAAAGTCTACATAATCTTCGTTGAAAGGTGCAACATTTCTGTGGTTCTTGCTCCTTCAGGATTTCAGGGTGTCGATTGGTAGTGGGTTAACAGTAATAAGTTGCAAGTAGGTATTCCGACTAAGCGTCGTTCCTAAAAATATGTCTAAATTCGGACCTCTGGCTTTTATACGTTCTAGAAGGTACACACATTTCAAGGTTCTCCCTCTATATAGGGGTTGTTTAGGGAAGAAGTGCCTCTACCCTCAACAACCACTATATAGAGGGAGAACCTTCTATCTGGGAATTACAAAGGCTGACGTCGCTGCCTCAGCAGTGCATTTTTGGTGGCGCCTATTTGAAACAGCCGATAGCCAAAGGCAGCAGCCAGGAAGCCATCGTTGAAAAGGTTCATATCCTTATGGAGTGTATATACCTTCCGGGACAAGCCTATGGGTATTCCCTGGAAGCTTGCTTGCTTACTTGCTTGTTCCTAAATTCTTAGCTCCTACCCTCTACTGGGGATTGGCCATGAAACCGGCCGTTAATATAAGGAGAACATTTTTGAAATGATACGATGGATGAAGAATAAATCGATCGTCTAGGGCATAAAAAATTGAGGAATAATACAATTATTTAGAATACACTCAATTGGTTAAATGAATTACGAAGTAAGCATATCGAACGATCCTACTGCCCAGCCTTCATTTTCTTCTTCTTTATTCACGGGTCAACGGCAGAAGTAAAGGGGTCTTCTTTCTGATGAAAGTAACGGACGTATGAGGGACAGCTTCTTGACGACAATAACAGGCATATGAGGGACTACATTTCTACGGCAACAGCCGACGAATGAGCAACTTCCTTTCGACGACAATCTCAGACGACTACTTTCCTACGACAATAGCACATGCATAAAGGACTACTTTTCTCGTACTTATCATAATAATTGTTAGGGTATCCCACCCCAAAACCACCACATGATCATGAGTGACGCCGTAGTGGAGGGCTCCGGAAATGTCGACCGCTTGGGGTTCTTCCTAAATATAACCTGGGGTTTTTCGTAAAGCTAAGCACACGGGTCTCCAGCATTTTGTCTACAACTAAATGCGGCCACCGCTGCCGGGATTCGATCCCGCGACCTTCGGGTCGGCAGTCAAGCACCATAACAGCTAAACCACAGCGGCGGGTCAAGGACTAAGCTTCGTCGACAGCAGCAGACGAATATAAGGGACTACTTTTCGTTGTGCAACAACTCCGCGATTCCCTCCCAGCTAGGCGAACTCGCGCACGAATAGCTGGAATGGCGATGCCGCCAGTGCTGCACGCAAGTCTCTTGATTCTACGGCCAGGCCAGACCCCCCACTCCCCGCCTTGCCTTCTTCCGCCCGCCAGTGATTTACTAGATCTCGCCAAACGAGACTCGAGGGGGCAGCGCTATGGACGTGCCTTGCCCCCGTGGCTCCGCGCTATCTCCGCCAGGGGGCGTAAGGTCATCGCGCGTAGTAGTACGTGTGGTTTCATTCACACACGCGGGGCAGCCCAGAAGGGAAGGCGGGTCACGTGACCCGTTCCGACGTCGGCTGGACAGGATGGAAGACAGTGCGCGTAAAAGAAACAGATACAGTGAAGGAAGATAAAGCTTATTCATTTCTGACTCCACTTCATATATATATATATATATATATATATATATATATATATATATATATATATATATATATCAGCACTAACAATGGGCCAGATCACGGTTGTTCCCATGGGAGGAATAAAGATTTCGGTCTTTTATTCGAGGTTGACACATACGGTACATTTCATTTATATTCCTTGGTATTACGTGCCAAAACCACGATATGATTACGAGGCGCGCCGTAGTGGCACCTGATCAATTTCGACCACCTCCAGTTCCCTAATGTGCACCTAAAGATAAGTATATGCACGGGTGTTCTTGCATTTCGCCCCCATCAAACTGCGGCCGCCGTGGCCGCGGGAATCGCACCCGCGTCCTAGGATTTAACAGCGAAACAGATTAACCGCTGAGCTACCACCGCAGGCAAAGCAACATTTCGATGCATGTACACATCGGATTTTCCGTCCGATCGCCCGATACAAAGCGCACGCCATCATTAATAATCATCATCAACTAATATCCTCTAGCGAGCCCGGGTCGGGTCTGGTCATGAACAAGCGCGCCCTGGATTAGTTTAGTAATGAACGCCCGGACGCGGGCCGTACCCGGACTTGGAACGATGGACCCGGGCCGGGCTCGGGCTTGGAACCACGGGCCGGGGCCGGGCTCAGGCTGGGTTCGGTCATGTACGCCCGGGCCCGGGCCGGGCCCACGCTTGGAACCACGAGTCCGGGCTGGGCTCGGGCTTCATAAACCGGGCCTGGGTCGGGCCCGTGCAGTGCTCTAACTGATGCCCAAAAAGCTCATGTGTATGTTCGGAATGGAGAATTTGAAGAATGCATATCCCTTTCATTTCTGTAGTGTACGTGATTATGGGTATAGGTGTAGAAAGTAACATATTTCCTTCATTATTATAATTTTCATTTCATTGTGAATCGGCGTGCGTGCTCCTTCCTCCGTGTACAGATGATGTAACCTTGTAGCCCTTTGGCGGTCGCTTGAACATCGGTTGTTGTTTTCTATGCGTGCGCGTGTGTATATGTATGTATGTGCGTGTTTATATATATGTATATATACATGGATATATGTATGTGTATACATTTTTATGTGTATGTATGTGTACATGTTATACATAATGGCTCATTTGCCGAAGGAAATGTTTGATGTACTCCCTCATTCCGCCTATCCCGGATCCTGGCAAAAAGAATTGCTTGGCGCAATACAAACATGGCACACAAGGAAGGTACACTAGGAACAAACACTAGGTAATTTTTGTCAGTATGCACCAGCTAGGCCCCCAAAATGTCCTATTATATACTGCATCTGTTCTCAATATTGTGCACCGGCGAGCTGCATCTGTGACTTTGCGGGCGGTCCTTGATGAGTGCCGCCAGCGCCTGCAAGGCCTCCGAGGTAAGCGGTCGACTTCAATAGCTACACCGAACCCCATCCCTCAGGTGCACGGGTGTGCACGCACTTAGACTTTCGGCGGCCTTCTACAAGATAACACGCTGAACAGACACACGCGCTGTGCGTTGACATCCGGCGTCCGTGACTATATTTTCCTTTCATCCCGAAGTGTACGGATATACCTTTTTAGCGCGGTAATCGCGTTCTTGCCTTTGTCACTCGTTAACCTTTTTCTTTCCCCCGAACCACACACGTAGCCCTGTTTCTTTCGCCCTGTCTATTTGCTATTTATTTCTTGTTTGTTTGTGTGTTCTGACCCCGCCTCTAAGTTTTAACAAATCGCGACACTGTGCACGTCAGTATGTGTGTCTCTCCCTCTCTTTTCTTTTTTTTTGCTGTTGATGTTCTGGCCCCTCCCCTTGTCCCGTTCCAACGAATCGCGACGGCGTGTGCACCTGTGTCTGTATTGCGAGAATCGGTACACAGCTTAGGTTGTAATCTCGTCTATTCGTCGCTTAGAATGCTACTCGAACAAAACAGGTGCACAGCAGTATGCATATCTTGCCCACGGGGCGTTGCAGCCATTCTTAAGCTTTCTGAACCCGCTCGGCTTATGCGGAATTCTCTTGTCTGTATGTTCAGGATTTCAAAGGTTGCCAAAAGTTAGTTTTCTTGCAGCTTTCCTAGACACGAACTCCTTCATGACTTGGTCCAAATCAAGCGCAGCAGTTCTGTCCCGATGAACATGAAGAAGAAGATGGGTTAGCCTAGACTGGGACATTGTGCATCGTTGGTATGTCTTCAGGCGCCGAAGACCACTAAAAGACCTTTCTCAACTGGCTGCAGACGCCATCACCGTGAGAATTAGGATGATAAGTCTGACCACTTGATCCATGAGGTAACGTACAACTGAGGATTCCACGCTAATTCGTCTGGCTATGGACTACGCATTGCACGGTTGAAGGTATCCTGCAATAGATGGCAGCATCAGAAGCTGCGCATGAAGCCGGTCGAGGTCAAAATCTGAAGTATGAACACCTAATTGCTCTTTCATATTCGCCCATAATGGTGGACTTCATTCTGCTGAAGTGCTCAGTATCTCTTCGAGTCTGATCAGCGTGTCAAAGCCGCCCTGCGTAAACCTCCTCTGCACTTCATTGATCAACCGGTCTAATACTACGTAAAAATCCTGCCTAAGTTTTTCGTCAGAGGTAAGCTGGGCCGGAGCTGCGGCATTATCAGTTGCCTCGAACCTGCGAGGTGGTTTCCTCGCTCTCTGTGGCGGGCCCGACATTTCAATATGCATTCCCTGGACGCAACATTCGGTCTCTTTGAGAATCCGATCGAAAGAGTCCTGCGTCAGGATTTCTGAAAGGGTCTTCTCCAACATTTGTGCAGCCTTTTTGGCACTTCCTGCACTGTACTGAGGGCTTTGTAATGCCCTTGCCAGCAGCTCACATGGTCCAAACACTTTAATCACGGCATTAAGAAAAAACACTTTGTCGAACCTTTTCATGCGCTTGGCAAAACCAATCAAAGCCGCTCGCCTGCTGTCAGCCACAGCGCCATGTTGTTCCTAGAATATCTTCCAAGGTTCTATACACGCGCTCATAATTTTCCCGGAAGCGCGACAACGACTTCACCTTTACTGCCTAGCGCGTCGGACAGAGTGGTAGTTCAGGTTTGACCCGCCATCACAAGGCTCGAGCACGATGTCCATGTATATGCCTTTTCTCTTCTTGGCTGACTCTAAGATAGCATTTGACACATCCTTCACTATAGTCAGCACCTATAGCGTCAGATTTTCGACATACTTCCTGGAGAGCGAGATCCAAAGCATGGTTGCTGCAGTGAATGTAAGTGCTTTTAGGTTGTTCATTTCACAGTATTTTTTGCACGCCATGCATGCGGCCAGACATGTTAGCGGCGCCGTCAAAACAGTGCCCGCGAAGGTCTTGCAAGGTAAGCGTTAGCCTGAGCAACACATCCTTAATACAAGCAGCCAGCGTTGCTGCTGTAGAGTCCGGTGGGCTGTACACACCGATGAAAAACTCCTCCAGAGACAGTGATTCTGGTTCCACAATACGGACACAAACAGCTAACTCGAATCAGTAATTGTTGCATAGAACGGGGATCTTTTGATTTCTGCAACAATGCCTCGTTGTACAATATGTGCCTGTATATTCAGGATTTCATTTTGCATAGATGGCGGTAACCAATTGTCTCGACGCTTCAGCCATGATCTTAACTCAGGAACATCATTAGCTCTCTCTTCCAGCAATGACATAAGGTTCCCATCATCCGCATCGTGACCACGTATGCCATTACCTGTACGTGCCAGATACCTTAGAGAACTCAAGATTACTGATAGAGCTGCCCGGCTTTTTTATCTGCTCTGATATATTATGCTCAACCAATTGCGAACTGACGGGATTGTTTTGCTGCCGTTCGATAATTATTTCTGTTGACCTCCGGTGAAAGTCACTCTTCTCATGAGACCTGAACTTCTCGAGCGCTTTTTTCCACTTACGAAGCCCTTTGGTTCAAAAAGCCATTTCCTGGCACTCGAGGGACCGACCTTTTGGCATATTGACTGCACTTATGCAGTGAAAGCAGAGTACACAGTCACGTTCTTGGTCGTAATGTAGCCAGCTGAAAGTGTTGAACCAGTCGTACTGTCAACTTCGGCCATTGGTCTGCGGAAACTTTGTCGTCTCAGCTGGTCGATGTTGCTCAATTAAAGGAATATCTTGGCGTCCTTCAGAATCCGGTGGCCCGGCCGATGCAGTAATTCCGTGAACTGCGGCACTGCCTGGAGAGGTCCAATCAAACAACACGTAAATTTATGAAATCGTTGAGCACTCGAGGCACGGTAATGCGATTTTCATAAGAGCCCGTTCGTGCACGAGCGTGAAAAGCGACTATAACTAATGGAACAAACGATGTTTTCGTAGATTCATTCGCCAAAGTCGCTGCGAAGCGCCGATATTTCACGTAGTGGTTCTTTAAGCGTGCAGTCAACCGCGAAAGCTCACCGTCGAAAAGTTGTTGCGATGAACAGCACATACAGAGCTGATCAAACAAATGGTGTTTCCTCCAAACATCATCTCTGAAACCAAGGTAACGCGACATCTAGTACTTGCCACGCGGGTAAGCAAAGCACACGAAGCCATCTTAGTTCGATTAGCTTTTGCAACCACCCCAGATTACCTGCCATATAAGTCTCGCTTATCACCTCTTATTTAGCCCGGCTAGGCTGACTAGAAAAGCGGACGCACGTACACCTGCCCTTGCCATCCTTATGCAGGCGTTCGATTAACCGAACGAGGGTGGAGGATGTTACATGCACAAAAAGTAAATTTACATAGTCGAAAATTAGAGAAAATTAGCTGGATTGCTTTAACTCTTCACTTTGTAGTAAGTATTGGATTTAACGAATTGTAGTCTATGGCCGCGGCAGTCGCATTTCGATGGAGGTGAAATGCTAGGGGTCCGTGTACTGTACGATGTCAGTGCACGTCAAGGAACACCAGATGGTCGAAATTTCCGGAGGCTTCCACTACGGCGTCCCTCATAACGATATCGTGGTTTTGGGACGTTAAACCCTAGATATTATTTAAATTCTAGTGTATGAGTTCGCAAGTCATATCAGATGGTAATAAAATCAGAGCGTAGCGCTGCGTTTGATATGTGTCACCAATGTAACTAAATGTCTACTATTGTTTCTCTTACTGGTTTAACGAGGCGCCGTTTTGTGCACTTTGTGCATTAAAGCACTAAGTAACTGGAACGCCCATCTGTTTCGTCGCACACAGCATACATGAATATATCGAACTAACTTTGACGTCACACTGAACATTTTCTCAAAGGAGATACGTGCTGAGAACTCACCGGCTTCAACTGAAGACTTGAATGAGTTGAGCGCATACGAGGACACGGACAGAAGGAAGAGACGTACACACACTGGCGTTGTGTGTACTGGCGTACACACAAAGCGCCAGTGTGTGTACGTCTCTTCCTTCTGTCCGTGTCCTCGTATGCGCTCAACTCATTCAAGTATGACCAACCAACGAGCCCGCATCGCCACCCTCGTCGACTTCAACTGAAGAATTACGATAAGCACCGTAAAGTGATTCGCGTAAATTTAGGCAGTATTCCTTCGTAAATTAGCTGTTTAGGTATATGGATCTCTCGAGCAGGTGATGTCCACCACTTGGAAAGAGCTGAAAACTACAATTATGATATCCATGGCAGGAAATATTCAACAATTCCGTATTGTCTAATATATCCCCCAGTACAGTAGCACATATGAATGCACACAAATCCAGTAGTGAAACACAACATACTTATCCGTAAGGAAAGAATTGTCATCCAAGCGTATTGCAGCGCAAAGCTACAAAGTAAACCATTTTACTGAAGAAAACCTTCCCATGAATGAAACGTCGTACCCTTCAAAAATCTTTAACTGGAAAGTTTCTTTGTTTTTTGCTACACCCGCATGGGTTTCCTCCGTAGTTTTCTTCTAAAAACGGGCAATGAATTTTTTTTCTTTTCATGAATGCCGTTGTCGGCGTCTGCGTAAATGATTGGCATATACGTACATGCCATGGGGACAGACAGGGGCGTAGCCAGAACTTTTTTTCGGGGGGGGGGGGGGGGGGGAGGTTCAACCATAATTAATGTATGTTCGTGCGTGCGTTTGTATGTGTGCGTGTATATATACGCAAGCAAAATTGAAAAATTTCGGGGGAGGGGGGTTGAACCCCCCCCCACCCCCCCACCCTTCGCTACGCCCCTGGGGACAGGTGTCGCAGCGAAAGGCGCTGTAGCAGAGGCAACAGCGTTGACGGTGCTATTAGCAACAGACATTGGTCTCTTCACCACAAATTTATCCATTTCGCGAGCGCTCTTCGACTTGCGGAAAAGGAAACGTAGCTGACGTGTGTGACCTTGCAGAATCGCGTTTAAAGTGAAGCTAGTTCTTCGTAAGCGTTAGCATTAATAGTTTTATGTGTCCGTGATTTCTAGAGCATTTCGTGCGACGGACATGGCAGGAATCGGTGACACATGAATTACTGCTTGAAAATGCAACATGCGATTTACGTTCACGTACTGCTGCTAGCACAAAGGCAGTGTTGCAGCCATGAGAATGACACATCAACGTCCCCAGCACCTGCCAACAACTATTTCGCAAAAGTTGGTGTAATAACAGAAGCGATGCCATGAGCTTCGAGATCACACCGCGCATCGCCCGATAGCGGATGCTATGGGAACTCGATCAACCGTCTGAGCAGGCTTCGCTACCAGCAGGCGCCGACTACCGCTAATGCCCTCTTCATATTTGTGCCGCCTGATGATATCATGGGCGAAGGAAATGTGTCATCTAGGCCAGCGAAGAATTAAGTTGAAAGCAACTAGCATTTGGCTTCTATTTTATTACTTTCTGTTACCGACAAGTCGGCTTGTGTGTAATAATAACGATCTCACATTAATCTTTGTCATTTGACGCGCTGTAAGTAGACTTGATGAAAATATGATGCTTTGAATAAAGTGTTGCACGACTAAAAACCGCACGTCTTAAAGCTTCCCGGATGCAGCACGCCCGAAACATTCACTGCATGTAGAACTTTAGAGTACTTGTCGAACGAGCTTTTTACAAAGGCTGTAGTTGATCAAATCGCGTGTAGCAAGCACACGTCGGCATAACGTAGCCCAAATGTTCACTAAACTGTTTTCTCGAAGGCAATTTTATATTTGGGGGGGGGGGGGGGTATTTAGAATATGGGACGTCCGCTAAACACTCCTATAAGGCTACGGAAAAGCTTGGAAGCGCGTTTCTGTTAAAAGTCATAATTAACCCTTACACTCCGAATTTCGCTCGCCCACTGCCCACAATCTAACCCTTACCTTTACAAAACATAAGCAAAATGAATTTTTTAATGTGCTAAGAACACTCGTGAAACACTCGAATAATCTCGCGTAACAGCAGCGTGGGCCCATAAAATGTAAAAATAAGTCACCATTATTTTAAAAAAGTGAGGAAACAATTCGGTTTCAGCAACTGTTTAGAAAGAGCCTGATTAGGCCAGCGACATTAAATTTAGTCACGCGAACGAATGTTAAATGCTAGCACTAAGAACTTAAAAAGGTGTTCCCGTACTGCATCTTATAAAGCGTATGTTTGCTTAAGCTACAAGCTCAAGCACATCAACCATAAGATGTTTCCGATAAAGATATTAAGTTTGTCTTGCCAGCACGTAAATTCTATAACGTTTCCTATAACGCCTTTGGGTACAGGGATTCGGGAAAGCAGCGATTCTGGAATTTTCCATGCTGCTCCTAAATATCCGGCATGATTCAAGGTTCGCCTATCATATAAACTTCGTCAACGATTCAGTCATTTCAGGACACTGTGAAAACATGCTTATAGCGCGTTTATGCGCGCTTGTGAAAGTATATTCGCTGTTTGTCTTGGAAGCGAACTGTCCGTAGCGATAGCAAGCTTTTGCTGTACGCTGGAGCACCTTGAACGGTGCAATGACCGCAGGTGGGCTTACGCGACGCAGTGAACAAGACAACTGCTTCTGCATCACTGCTTTTGCATCGAAGCGCATTGCACAGATTCGCAAACTACCCAAGCGCGGGCCCCGTACGCTGCCGTGGATTCATTGAAAGAACGGCGGCTGCGCTCACGGCGCGAATTCGTATCGTGTGTCGTTATAAACCGCTAGCAAAGTAAACAATTCATCGAGATACCGGAGTTTATAACGCAACCAAGCGCCGCAGTAAAACTGTTAAAATCGCACCTTACAGCATTTCGTCTTACCTGCGCGCCACTGCCACAACTGGTGCAGCTCAGCAATGTCGAGCACACCCGGCACTCGCTACAAAAATCACAGCTGTCATCAAGCGTACTCATCCAAGCGCTGACCCGTTGACACTGTGTGAAGAGGAGGACACCGTGGAGAGAAGGGCGAGTGGGCCAGGGGTCCTCTCTCAGGCAGGCAGGAGGCTATACTATACCGTTCTCCTCCTCAGAGTCTGGCGCCACTAAGTCGAGACGAGATCTGTGCAGCGGCAGCCTCCTCCGCTACGTTGCCATGTTTCCGCTCAAAGCGGCGCGCAGGCGGCTCGCTCCGCAGAAAACATACCGCGAGTCTTGGTGAGGAAGGAAGGTAAATCTGCGCGGCCGAAGCGGGGGTCGCGAAATAAAAGTCCGTTAATTACGTGACTGCTATGCTGAAAGAAATATTGGTGTCAGTTCCTGGATTTTTCAGTGTGCTGCCGACAAACACCGCTTTCAAAAGTGGGGGGGCTTATCCCCCCCTACTTCTGACAGTGGGGGGCCAGCGCTACCCTTGCCCCCCCGCCCCCTGGTAGATACGCCTATGTAAGTAGTCTCCAAAGGACTTAGACTCATTGGTTTTGCCGAAATGGGCTGATGTGCACCAACTTTATTGTATGTAGATCACACGGGAAAGCGTTGTGTTCTGCAGCACGTACGTCATGGATCGTAGAATGACGAGTAAATATTCATTACACCAAGCTTCATTTCGCTTGCGGAAGCTCGTGCCAGTCGTCAGCGTGTCTACTCTGTAGTGTTTCATGTCGAAATCCGGCGGACTTTGTTGAAGGTATGTTGACTACCACAGTGATTGAATCGGACGTTCGTTCTTTTGTAAGAACTCGGCTTGCGTGCAGCGGTGTTATAGATTTGCCGCACTACGTCAGAAATTACGTGGCAGTTTAGACAAATTGCAGCTCTGAAATCAACAGCAAGAACTCAACAAAAGGTAGTAGCATGACTGTTTCTACCGACTTCTGAAGCCTGCAAAGTGCGTCGTAGGTATTTGAAATATTTCACGTGTCTGTTTGACAACATTTCTTGTTTTATTGTAGTACGTTATACGATTCTTTTTTTTTTAACAAACTACTTCTCTTCCTCAATGTCAGATATTTCTTTCAATTGCAGTTCTTATAACTGAATGGGAAGTGACGCTTTTACCTAAATAATGCTACTGAAATACTACCACTATTAATATTGTGTCTAACGAAGAAAAAACGAGCCCTTAAAATTAATCTTCTTTCCTTCATTCAAAGCGAGGGTCTGGTTCTGGCAGACTTGATGCCTTCAGGTAGTATGCGAGGGATTATTGGTCAGCTGCCAGCTCGTAAAAATATCACGTGCTACGTGACGCCAAAAGGCAGAAAAAGAGTGTTCCACATTCGCCGCCATGGCTGCGATCGGCGCTGAGTAAAACTCCTAGGTTTAAATGCACACACATACCCTATAAAGTGGACGAGGGGATGACCGCCGCCGTAGCTCAGTGGTAGAGCATCGGACGCGTTATTCGAAGGTCGCAGGTTCGGTCACTGCCGGCGGAAAGGAACCTTTTCGTCCACTTTACTTTCTTCACATTTATATCCCAATAATTACAAGTCAACATCAGCCTGCCTACGCCTACTGCAGGGCAAAGGCCTCTCCCATGTTCCGCCAATCAACCCGGTCCTGTGCTTTCTGCTGCCACGTTATACCTGCAAACTTCTTAATCTCATCTACCCACCTAATTTTCTGTCTCCCCCTCACGCGTTTGCCATCTCTTGGAATCCAGTCAGTTACCCTTAATGAACACCGGTTATCCTGCCGACGTGCTGCGTGCCCGGCCCATATCCATTTCTCCTTCTTAATTTCAGCTATGATATCCTTAACCCCCGTTTGTTCCCTGACCCATTCCGCTCTCTTCCTGTCTCTTAAGGTTACACCTATCATTTTCCTCTCCATCGCTCGCTGCGTCGTCCTCAATTTAAGTTGAACCCTCTTTGTAAGTCTCCAGATTTCTGCTCCGTAGGTAAGTAACGGTAAGATGCAGCTGTTATATACCTTCCTCTTGAGGGATAGTGGTAGATTACCATTCATGATTTGATAATGCTTGCCGAATGAGCCCCGTCCCATCCTTATTCTTCTAGTTATTTCACTCTGATGGTTAAGCTCCGCGGTGTTGTGCCTCAGCACAAAGGCCACAATGTCGTCGACTTTCCAATAAAGAAGGATACTGGAAAACGGAGTCTTCGCCCAGCCGGGAGCCAACACCTGCGTGCTGCTCATAGCAGCGCGTACCAATTTGGAGAACATGAAGGGAAGTCAACACCTACGTGCTGCTCATACCGGCGCGTCCCAATGCGGAGAACATGGCGGAAAGCCATCACCTGCAACCGGCGGAGGGCCAAGAGGACAATGGACGGCTACCCGATTTAAGGCCGTCCCCGTCCATGGTTAGAGAGTCGAACCAGCCGACGTGGTCGGGCTGGCAGTCATGTTGACTGAGAGCGAAAACATGTAAATAATATGTACATAAAGTATTTCCTTCTTCATCTTGTCCTTCCTGACTGCTCCGAGCACGATGCACACCCGTGTTCGCACCGGTCACGCAACCCGAGTCCCAACAGCGGTTCCAGAGGTGGGATACAACGACGCGTATTCCCAGCAGAGAGCCTGAGGGACAACATCGCACCAGAGGGGGCCTACCTCATTCATAACAGCGGTTACTACCTGTCCTAAGTAGACGTACTCCTTTACAACTTCCAGTGTCTCGCCACCTATCGCAAAGCGCTGTTCTCTGCCAAGATTGTTCCATATTACTTTAGTTTTATGCATATTAATTTTCAGACCTACTCTTCTACTTTCCGTATCCAGTTCAGTAATAATTATTAGTAATTTTTACAAGTAACATCCCCTATACTTTCCTTGGCATTATTGTCTGTTAGTTCTCATTAATATTGTACCACCAGTATTGGCGTATATAGCCAAGAATGGGAGGTCACCTACGTAGTGTTTTTCACAGCACTGTATGCATGCGTAGTAAGCACATAGACGCACGCAGAAAAGTATTTAACCTCCCCCTCCTCCCTCCTTCCTAAAGTAAGATCCTGGGCGACTACCTTTCAAGACAGCTTGGATTCTTATCAGATAGCAAAGACAGTAGCAGCGAATAAACTTCACAACATATCTTACATATGCGTTATGCAAAAATCAGTCAGTCACTCCATCAGTTCAAACGCTTGACCTAAGTTTTTTTCCATTAAGTGGCGCTAAATGAAACACTAACACTAATTAAATCAAATCTAAATCAGAAGGGATAAATAATGTTTAACCCTCTATTTTCGTTGATCATGTGAACATAAGTACCTTATTACAACAGAAAATGAAGATAAAACTTTCATTTTTGGGTTTCACCTTGCAATCTCAGCTCCTAAATTTGATTGTGACGGAGCAGAATTCAGTCTTTTTTTTTCGTATTTTGGCCACATTGATTAATTATAAATCTTGCCTCTTGCCTCATGATGTCTTCGACTTCCTTAGCAAACAACGTAATTGATTCTCAACGATGACGTATCACGTAGGCACTAGGATATACGCATGTATATCCACTTTTCTCGCGTTTTATCGCTTACCAAGCTTTTTACCCGAAGTAGCAGTGTTGCTTTTTGTATTACGGAAGCGTAATTTACTAACACAAGACAAATAATTCTAAATAGTTCTTATAGTTAAAGTCTCTTTAACGTTAAGTTGGCCACCATGCAGCAGACCACTCTTGTATTACACATGTCCTCGGGGGCCATGATCTCACTCACAGGGGTTTATTCAGAATTTCGATTGGGGTGGGGGGGGGGGGGATGAGAGCCCTTATGTAAGAGAGGGAACTAGGTTGCTGTGGAAGAACTTGGGGGGGGCGGGGGGGGGGGGGGGGGTCAGGATCTTTTTAAACCGCGAGAGGGGTTGCTGTGATTGCTGCTGCTATACGCAGTTACATGCGCACGGGTAACGTCTATAGTACATTGTAGAAATAGGGGCTCGCATGCGGGGAGAAAAACAAATCAGGGCGAGGTAGCCACAGTAATGTTAGTAATCTTTAGTAGCCACAGTAATGTTGGTAATGTTTAGTAACCACAGTAATGTTTCAAAAACAACATGTTCTTGAAACCTAGTTTCGGCTCCGACTCTATTCTGACGTGCCGACACGGTGTGAGCTTCTCCTCGTCACGTTTCTCGCATAATGTCTTGACGTTTACACGGCCGCTCCGCTCCGTGGCTCCGTTGGTGACGCGCAAGCGTCCCTCTTGTATCTTTTGGAACCTGACGTCATCACAACTAGCCATTCTTATGCGTTAAGACAGCAGAATTGACACTAAAAAAAGGCATAACTCAGGGAAAGATGGCAGCGTCCGATGAAAAATTGGTAAACAGGGTTTGCGGGCTGGAACTGACGTTTGTCTTCTTTGAGGCTTATCTTCTTTACGGCTGCAACTGCAACTGCAAAAGCAGTCGCAGCCTTGAAGAAAAGTCCAGTTGTCGAAACGTCGGCTCCAGCACACAAACCTTGTTTACCAATTTTTCATCAAAATTGCCACTGTAGCTTGACATGCTAGTAGCTGAGCATACTAGTGTCGATGCAGGGGCGTAGCCAAGGGAGGGGTTGGGGGGGTTCAACCCCCCCCCCCCCGAAATTTTTCAGTTTTGCTTGCGTATATATACGCGCACACATACAAACGCACGCACGAACATACACGAAAGTATGGTTGAACCCCCCCGAAAAAAATTTCTGGCTACGCCCCTGTGTCGATGTCAGTAGGTGCGCCATGCAAAAATTGACTTTAATGTCAAAATAAAATATCAGCATTTACTGAGCTTTTCACTTGCTCAGAGCCGTCTCATTATAAAGATATATTTGAATAGCGGTGTAAACTCAGCTTCGAAAATTTGTGTCAGTACTCCTCTAAGCTACGTTGACATCATTGGTAGAACAAGCACACAAGAAGCACAAACGAGAGGGCGCACATGGGGCAATCACCCGTGAGAGAAAAGTACTTTATCGAGGAAACTTTTATGACTGTTCCCTTTCATAGATTGGTTTGCAACATAGTACATGGTAGTACATTAAGTTGTACAATTGGGGTCAGACTTCTTGCAAGACCTAGCAAGCCGAAGTTAGAAGTGACGTTCTCATTCTATCGCATCGTTCCAACTCTTCCCTTATCACTGAAGTATTCTGCACCTCACGTCATGCTGCACTACCTCTGGGATCGGCCCACCTTTGACCTGGCGACAATGTCGTCCGATGACCCCAAAGAAAGTTTCCGTGATCTATGTCGTCATGATGGCTTCATATGATGACGTCAATACGAGACGTCATCCTAGAACAACGGAGCGCTGGGCGAGTTGGTAATCCATTGTGACGGTGAAGTACGCAAAAACTGCGAGACGAGACTGCGCCCGTCTCGTGTTCCTTCCTCGTCCCTGGTGTATTAAGGCGAAAGCCTTAGGTGCCTCATCAAAGACGAAAACTGACCGACGGCAACGTCACATGATGACGTCACCACATGACATGGTCACTTGGCCAAATGTGGGCCGATCACGGAGGCAGCGCAGAACTAGGTGAGTTGCAGGAAGCTGTGGCTCTTTCCTTTTGTTGTCCGTGTTCTTGTGCACTTCACCAAACTCAAGGTCGGTATGAAAGGTCGCCATGAAGTCGACGGGACTGATCGGCTGTGTTGCATAGGGTGATCACAGTTCTAGTGGATCGGCGACTTCAATGTGCATCAAGCCTAGCCTCTCTCCCCTTGTATAGGTATTTTCTCACCTTCTTCTCTGCGGCTAATAAAAATCACACCATCTCTCGCTAAAGGGGACCATGAGGCGATGCGAAGCAGTGTTTCGGCATGTAGAGCCCGCGTTTCAGAGGTGGAGTGGTGAGGGGGAAAGGGGAGAGGGGAATGGAGAGGAGGAGGGGGAAGGGGAGGGGTAAGGGGTAAGGGGACGGGTAAGGGAAGGGGAGAGGTGGTGTGGAGAGGGGAGGGGAGAGGGGGAGGGGAGGGGTGGAGCGGGGAGGGGCTGGGAAAGGGAAATGAGAGGGGAAAGGGAAGGGGAGAGGTGATGTGGAGAGGGAAAGGGGAGAGTGGGAGTGGAGAGGGGAAGTGGAGAAGGTTTGCGCATGCGCAGTAAGGGTGGTCACGCCGCACACCACCACCACCACCACCACCGGATTGAACTCCGCTATAAGATGCTTCACATCTAATAATTGTTAGGGTTTAACGTCCCAAAACCACGATAAAATTATGAGGGACGCAGTAGTGGAGGGCTCCGGAAATTTCAACAACGGGGGTTCTGTAACGTGCCCCTAAATCTAAGCACACGGGCCTCAAGCATTTTAGCCTCCATCGAAACATCTCTGCGGCTAACCGCACTCAAAGGGATGAAAAATCGTTGAATAGGGAGCCAATGTTTCGACAAGTGGACTTGTCTTCGTCAGGGCAGCAGTCATTTGCTGACCTGACGAAGACAAGTCCTCTTGTGGAAACGTTAACTTCAGCGACGTGGATTCGACGATATTTCAGCGATGATATTTCGTTGTTTTGAGCCACCATATTCTCCTCAAGTTCCTCCTTAAGCGTACTTAGGGTGCTGTGCTGGGCGCTTTCCAGTTCAGCTTTGTCCCACCTTTCGACCAATCAGAGAACCCGTGACGTCATCGGGAGCCAATCCGAGCCTGACAACATGGTCTATTGTACAGTACGGTCCACTGTTAAAGGGAGCACTCGAATGAACACCATTCAAATTTCTGGCCCCTTAATTGCATGCGGATGTGAAAAAAATCGTTCGTGTACAGAACTGGTCTGTCAAAAGGAGCCAGAACTATCAACCACCAGCATTGTTATGCCCGTCTATGTCACTATGCTTTTGCAAGAGAGCAGAATCCGGACATGCCCTGCACGCAACTGCTCCCTTTAACTAACAGTGGACCCATCTGTACAGCAGGGCGTCTTCACAATGGCCGGAACGTCACCTCGCGGACGACCATCCGTATCTTTCGTTTATCGCAATATTTCTTACCGTCAGAGGAGGCTTGAAAGACGAGCGAAACGGCACTTGGACGTATAGGCGGGGAAAAACTCACTGAACTACTGACGTCACCGTGACGTCACATGGATTTTCGAAGCGTTCACGTCGGTCTGGTTCGGGTAAAAGAAATACAGAAGCGTATTCAACGCACCCTTTTGGAATCTGCGTATACAACGAAACTACTTCGCATCTGCGTCTTTCACACTACGCTGCATTTATGAACGACGCGAAGGGGGCCTTCTTCCGGGTGCCGTATTCCGAGACGATTCCATTTGGAAATCAGTGCGCCCTGATTGGCTGATTCACGAAAGGCGGGCAAGTATACTCGCTTCATTCATTGGACGAGTGAGATTCTACGTTACGCAAAGCGGCAAAGCGACAGTAGGCTGTCGCCGAAAGTGACAGTATCAGAGTGCATGGCCCCTAGGCCCCTTTCACCCAAGTTCCGTAATGAGAAGTGAATGTCTCGGGATGTCGAGACGATCACCTTTTATATAACCTGTCTTAAGACCTTCCTCAGCTAGGCTATAACAGGAAGTGACGTGCTGACAGGAGCGAAATTGTGCGCATAGGGCAAGTGGAAACCATGAGAGCAAAACCTAATAATAGACGGATATAGATACCTGAAGTCATTTGCCTGACCAGAAGTATATGCATATATATAAAGTTTCAGAACAAGGTTCCTGGCTATTGGACTAAGGATATGAATAAAAAGTCGCAGTGTAAAACATAAAACGTGTTCTGACGATTGGACCGGTGACCGGCCTTTCTCAAACATTCAGTTGGATGCCGGTTCTCTGTCTCTCTCTGAATATATATACACACACACACACACACACACACACACACACACACACCACACACACACACACACACACACACACACACACACACACATATATATATATATATATATATATATATATATATATATATATATATATATATATATATATATATATTGCAGGTAGTTATCATTGAAAAGAAAAAATGTCTTTACCACCTTTACGGCTGTGTCACGTCTGGAACATTAGCCAAGACATTTCTTCTTTTCAATTTGTGCTACCTCCAAATACACACAATACAGAAAATACCAGCACCAATCGGATCTTCCCTTCATGTAGGATCGATATATGTATGCGGGGCCAAAATTTCTTGGGACTGCTGTCTGGGCTAGAGAACGCCTGCTAACGCGCGAAGAAGCAGTGCCTAATTTTATTGATAATTTTCTTATTTGCCTTCCTCAGATAATGTACTGCTTCAATTGTAACTAGTCTAAACTAGTTGCGGGAAGTCATACGTAAGATAAAATTATTATTCACTTTAAAAGAATTTCTTCTCGTTCTTTTCTTCATTTTTTTAGACAACACCACGTTTTCTGGGCGCCTGTTTTCCAAGGTAAACATGACATCCGTGACGTTTGTTGGTCCGTGTGCGGCCTCCAACTCCAAGAAAATTGTACTCGTGACACTGAAACGTGCACTGAACAATCGAGATGTCTCTCTCTTATTCACATTTCTCGCGTATGTGTTTTTTTTCTAACGCGTTAACGCTCCGAGCAAGCAAAACCGTAACTGGAACCGAAATGAGCCGCAAGCTGCCGTACTACTTGCGGAGTAACACGAATGTGCGGACGCCCCGCCTCCGTAGCCTTCGCTCCACTATCATTACTATCATGATGAGCTGTGTGCATGTGTGTGTGTGTGTGTGTGTGTGTGTGTGTGTGTGTGTGTGTGTGTGTGTGTGTGTGTGTGTGTGTGTGTGTGTGTGTGTGTGTGTGTGTGTGTGTGGATAGACATCCGCGTATACATATATATCCTACATGAATGCCAGATCCGATAGGTGCAGGCATTTTATATATTTAGTGCGTTTGCAGGTAGCACGCATTGAAAAGAAGAAATGTCTTTACTAACGTAACGTTTCAGGCGTGACACGGCCGATACGTTGGTAAAGGCATTTTTCCTTTTCAGTGTGAGCTACCTGCCAATTCAGATAGATAGATAGATAGATAGATAGATAGATAGATAGATAGATAGATAGATAGATAGATAGATAGATAGATAGATAGATAGATAGATAGATAGATAGATAGATAGATAGATAGATAGATAGATAGATAGATAGATAGATAGATAGATAGATAGATAGATAGATAGATAGATAGATAGATAGATAGATAGATAGATAGATAGATAGATAGATAGATAGATAGATAGATAGATAGATAGATAGATAGATAGATTCGAATGGCACATGCTGCCACAGCAAGGAATAAGGCGTGCAATTTCTAGAGAGCACTCTGCGTCGCTTTAAATATGATACACTGTTGTTGCTCCTATGCCGTCCCTTCAGCATTAAACGCCTGCACTAGACATTCTTCATAGAACAGGCTACGTACGGCGTATCAGTCAAACGTCAGCAAGAGCGGAATATAGTGACTGCATGCGTCAGTAACTACGTAGGGGGCCAACATACAATGAAGAAAGACTATAACAAATAAATGTACAGGAGTATAGTTCGCAAGTCAAACGAGCAAAGAAAAAAAAGACAGTGTTCATTGCTGTTCAGCTGGTACATGTATAGGCTGCATCCGCTGCGAGAAGCGCTGCAGTTCGTTGTGAAAGCAGCTGACGTGGCGGCGACGTGCTGCAGATGATTACTTTATTTTGCTTCTCTATGGGTGTGCGAATATGTGCCAAATTTGTGAATATATCGAAGCGGATCGAGTTCTGTTTGGTTCGGTTTACGAAAGGAATAACCGCTGTTCAGGGAATACGAATATTTTTCGAATATATTTGGGCACGTCAACTCTACCGCAATAAACGGTTATATAGTCGACTACAACCTTAAATATAGGTTCTACCCACTGCCATCACCGTCCCACTGAAACAAAATTTGCACGGATGATTATTATTTAGAAAAAAAAAAAGTTGACAATTTAGAAAAACTTGTGCATCATGTTACACTAACTATAACACTTCAAGGCGAAATCCGGCTACACACTTCATAATGCGTTAAGGTATGCAATCGAGAACCAGACTTCGTGCGAGACCTAACGAGCCGCTTTGTGAGAGGCGCACACTAAATATACCTACACGTTCTCAATCAACTGCCTAGTTCCCACCCACCCCCACCTCCTCCCTGAAGCTTTCTGCAGCTCACGTGGTGTTCCACTAACTCCACGATCATGCGCCTCAACCACGATCATGCGCATCTCAACTTGTGAAGACAAGTTGCTTACGTCGAACAGAACTATTTTGGGGTCTGAAAGGACTACAAAAGCTTCTGCGAGGATTTTCTGTGCTTTCTCTTCACCTAAAATACATCTATTCAGTGTTGTGTCACTATTTCCCTTGCGATATGGCTACATCGGGTAGCTGTCAAGCTGGCGATTGCATATAGCTCTGTTTGCTGGGCTAAATCAGGGCCAGCATCATTCAGTTTCAGGTACAGCAACCGCTCCCGGACAGGCGTTGGTCTCGGGTTCGAACCCCAGACGAGGACGAATTCTTCATCAACTAACAAGCTTTGCTTCCTCAGAAATCCGTATGGATTCTCTACTAGCCTTATGCTACAAACAGGTGAATGTCAAGTTGGAAATTGAATAGCTCCGTTTGCAGTGCTAAATATGGACTTGCAATATTCAGTTTCAGGTACAGCAGCCACCGGGTTCGAACTCCGTAGTAGGACGAATTTCTTTTTCATCTAAGAAGCTTTTTGTTTTGAGAAATCACTATGGATTTCCTTCTTCTCTCGTGCTACAAGCAGGTGGATGTCAAGTTAACATTTGAATAGTTCCGTTTGCAGTGCTAAATCAGGGCCGAGATTCTTCAGTTTCAGGTAAAGCGGCCGCCCCTGGACAGGCGTTGGTCCCGAGTTAGAATCCCGGACTAGGAGAAAGTTTTCGTCACCTAAGAAGCTTTTCTGTCTGTGGAATCCTTATGTATTTCCCTTAGTGCTGCAAACGGGTGCATGCAAATTTTCGCTTACGCGTATATTCTACTCACGTATATTTCACATAAATTTCACGTGCATTGTACTCGTGCAGCAACGTTGAAAAGTGACATGAAACAATGTAAGGTATAGTTCGAGAACAATGTACGGTGTTTTGAAAATACGTTTTACGTGATGACAGCTAGCCCAGCGATTCGAAAGAACTAGCTCCGCCCACGAACCTTGAATGCACCTGCTCTTTGCGCTCCCGCAGCTACAAAACACTGCAAAAGCCCAAAGCATTAAAACTGTTTCAACGAAACGCACTTTTCGACGCACAGACGACGCTGAAAGAAGCTCGCCTTTGGCCTGATACCACAGAAATGAGCTCACCTAATAGACTGGATTGTCTGCACACGAAATATGTCGGAGTTTGGCAACAGCTTTCTCAATGCCTATAGGTTGTGCAGTTAATGTCATTGGATTGACAAGCAGCTGATTTCAAATTTAAGAAACGCCCAGGTAGCAAGAAATTACGGAACGAAAAGTTTCCGCTTATTACAATGGAAATACAATGGAAAAACAACTTGTCCATTCCTCTATGCTTCTATAGTCGGAAACAACTTAAAAAGTCTGCGACATTTCCTCCTCAAACGCGGAGACACACAAATCTGCCCCAATGGGCTCGCACCCCAGACTGACACCATGAGCCGGAGGGCCGGTACACATTCAGGAACATTGCCGAGCGCATGAGCGGGATTATGTCTTTAGTCGCGGAGGCGATCGGCTGCCGCGTTTCGGTCATCTGGGTGGGACCTCTCCTGACTTGTGAAGTTCTACCCTGCTATAGCAGCTTATGATAGCGCTGTTCGAAAGGGACATGATGTTACTTTTCAGGGGCTGCCGGGTGACTGCGGAGTTTCTGGCAGTGATCTTGCGGATGAAGTTGACAAATGAGCTGACAACTACGGGCTATGCAATAACAAGCTATGCAATAACAAGACTTGACGCTCCCAGAACACTCCAAAGAATCGCGTATGTCATCACTACGGCTCTTGCGAAGACTCAGGAATACTCCACTCATGCTGCGTGCACGCTCCATCCATCACTTCAACTGTGATTGTCAGGAATTCTGTCTCTGCCTGAGCAATATTACGCTGCAATGCAGCCTTCTACTATCTGTATGGCCTCGACAAATTCATAATCCTTTATTGTAATAGCTGGCACTCACTACATCTGAATGAGGCCAGCTTCATCGATCAGGCTTCTCGGCTACTGCACCTAATTTGACGTCCAACGACAGTCTCTTCGAAGGACGCTCAGCCAATTTGACTGTGGATTCTATACAGAGGCAAGTAACCCGATTTGATAACCTCATTCATAATCAACGAAGAAAGCTACGCGTGCTCTAATTAACATTTCTGAAGTTAACAAACCTGAAAAGACGCCTGCGAAAACCGCGCGTCTTCTACTGTTTCAGTGAAATGTCCATCTCTCTCTCTCACTTCCTTCGTTAATCTTCCTTTCATCTTCATTCTATCACCATCATCATTAGCCTTACTGCAACCTACGGCGGAACAAAGGCCTCTTCCGTGTTTCGCCAATCAATCCGGTCCTGTGCTTGCTGCGGCTACGTTATCCCCATAAACTTCTTAATCTCGTCTGCTCACCTAACTTCCTGCCCCCCCCCTCCCCTCGAGCGCTTTTTTTCAGACAATGACAACTAACAAAATGTACATTTGTCCTGTCTAAGACGCTGAAAAAAAAAAAGGCACTAATGCTTGACAGAGCGTTGTACCCCTTTTTAAACATGTAATTCAATCAACAGAGGCGGTTACGTAAGCTTAATTAAGACAGCAAAATGTGATCGCATTATACAAAGGACTGTGCGATGAACTCTTCGGCAAAGTGCGAACGTGTCTTGAGTGTATTGTGTGTGAACATTGTTGTCGACACGTGGACATTATGCATGACGTGAGAACATTCCTTTTAAAAGGACATTGCCGTGAGTGCGTCTACTTTTATTTATAAGTTCGTGACGATAATTAATAAGTAAGGGAAAAGGAGTAGCCGGAGCCATGTATAGGCACCAACCTCTCCCTTAAACACATTTAATAAAAAAAATATATGCATAATACAAAACTACTGCCCTTACTTTGGAATACATTTCTCACTGCGATACGGCATCTGTAAACGTATATACAGGAATAGAACAATTGTAGAAACGTAGTACAGATATACAGAAATACCGCTACAAATGTAGGTTTTTTTTAAAAAACGAGGAATCAAAAAAACGTAAGAGTACAGGCTGCAGCAAAGGATAAAATCCAAGGAGAAGTTATTACACTATTGATATAAAGTAGGCATCTAGCTATTTTTTAATCATTTCATGTGTATCGTTCTTTTCTATCATATTTAATACGACAGGATGATGATTTCAGATGTCTACTATGATGTGAATTTGTCTTTGCACTCTCTGATCACTTACATATCTGCCTCTCCTGACCTCTTCCCGCTTGCAGGTTAGCAAACCGGATATTTATCTTCCGGCTAACATCCTGCTTATCCTGACCCTCTAGCATGGCCTTCCAGACAGGCGATGCAACCGAAGGCCTACGCTTCTTCCGTTGCCTCTCTACGGCTAATACCCTCACCAGAACAAGAAACGGCGTCCATGGTGCTGTGATTGTCCACCACCTCCCACAAAAAGTTTTCGGCAGCATCGCACTATTGGTGCCAAGCCTGAAGGAAGTCCGGTGATGGGCAGCCTTCTTTGTTTATCTTCGGTTTTTCTCTTTCTTTCCTCCTCTCTTTCTTTCTTTTTCTCTTTTCCAGTTTTTCTGTCTTTTTTCTCTCTTTATTTCTATTTGTTTCTATTTTTATTCATATTTTCCCTTTCTTTTTCTCAAGTTCTATATGTATATTTCTCGCTTGCGTCCTCTTTTTTTTCTATTTTTATGCACGGTTTTGCCTGCGTTACGCCAAGCGACGACGGCATACGACAGCGCACAAAAGCCCGGGCCTCTAAAGTGCTCCGCACTTGATATCATCATCAAGGCGCTCGAAGAACAAGAGGAAGAAGGCTTCTCCTTGGCGCGAGCGAGCGCGCGCTCAATAGGCTACAGATGGCTATGCTATACGTGCTTTTGCCTGTGTTACGCCAAGCGATGGCAGCATACGACAGCCCGGGCCCCTAAAGGGCTCCACATTTAATAAGAAGTTCTCAAGAGCGAAATGGAACGATATAGCGCAAGATAGGGTAAATTAGACATCATCGGAAGAGACCAGAGGGCAGAGGCCCTCTTCTTGCAGTGGATACAAAATAGGCTGATGATGGAGCTGATAAGCTCCACGACATCTTCTTATCGATATTGTCACGTGGTTGTGACGGTTAAGAAGCAAAGATCCAGCCGTGGCGCCTCCTTACTGGGCGAAGCTGTACCCAGGAAACGAACACTCACAATGCAACGATAGCGGTGAGCACAGTCGTCAATCGTCGATAATCCGATCGTGTGAGAAACGCGACGGCTTTTATACGTGCTTGAAAGAACATTCCAGTGTTCTCGCTGATGCTCGTGTTTCAGAATAACTCGCCTATTCGCGCTATAGACATTACACCTACTGCATACGTGTAATGTATGTTAGACTGTTACACGTGTTATCACGCCTGATCATGCCTGATAGACTGTTACACATGTTAGCACTGCTCGTGCCCTGTGCCAAGCAGGACGCCGAGCATGTTCAACACGTGTAACAATTTTTGTGAGTGAAGCCCGGCCGCATAAAAAATAAAGGAACAAGCGTGCGTGGCAATATCTAACTCCCTCCTCATGCGTTCGTGTGGCTCCTTGTATACTGTTTACCGTGCAGGATATTAGCCGACGTACCTCCCCCTGTCGACTATTGAAAAAAAAAAAAACTAATAATAAACATAATTTGCTGCAAGTACTTCCCTTGAGATCCAGAAGTTATATTAATTGGCGAAACTGTAAACAAGAAGCAAGTTGAAAGGGTTGGCATAATGTGCCAGATATTACTGCGCATATAATGACCCAGTGGAACACAAAACAAGCGCGTGCGTTGTATTTCTTAAAACACTGCCGCACCCCATATCGTTTACACGATATGTAAACATGGCAGGATTGCCCAACAGATAAACACTTTTGCCTAAGTAGAAACAGTGAACTGATAAGCAGCCTGGAGTGGAACCATTCGTACTAAATAGTATGGAATAAGAAATTACTGGGCACAAGGTACTCCTCCTCCCCCAGTTTGCATCACTTCATGAGCTGGTGTCCATTTGAGGGTCCCAGCAGTTGTTTATAGACGAATCCTTCAAACGGCTGGACATACATCAATATTTCTGCCTGAAACTCTAGCAAATACTGCTGTCCTTTGCGTTCGAACGTAAAAAAGTAAAAAACCAAGCAGCTTTCCATGTGGAATACTCAAATCAAATGGCTTACGCCATTCGGATTCATGTCAAAATTTTCGAATATACCTACAAACGTACTTTATACAGTTTCATTGATTTCTTTTCAATTATTTCAGACAAGTTCGCGTATTTCTCTTGTACATCCGCTTTGTGTAACCGCGTTTATGTGGCAGCTTTGGCATTGAAAGTGTACTTTGATGGCTGTGATATACGTCTAAACTGCACAGCAGTGCTTCGACCCTGGCATTGCAAACCCGCTGTGTAAATCGTCAGCACACTTTGACCTCGTCTGAAGACAGGTGGTATAAATCCCGTCTGATCGCAGGTAGGTTACAGAGAGATAAAATAACAAAAAAAAAGATATATATGTTATGAGAAAAAAAAAAGGTAATTGCCCGTGCGTCTTTTTGAAACAATGTAACGTCGAAAAAACGAAATCACATAAAAAAAACAATTTCCGGCACAAAGGCGCTCGAACGAAAAGTAGGTCACCTTTTTATCTGAGACATGAATAACACGAATGAATATGTGAGACTTCCATTTGTTATTTTACAGCGGCAGCACACAGGAATCACCTGGACGTCGCCTTCACTGGACGTTGATTCGACAATCTTAATTTACAACCTTGCGGACACAACTAAGTGTGAACGAAGAAATGCGTCCTACAAGGTTGTAATCAGAAGTAGTCGGCAATATATATTGGTGCAAACATACGACCGCGAAGGCAAAAAACACCATGGACAAGATGGACGCTAAATACCGACTAATTTTATTAAGGCTAAAGCCTTAGAGGCCTCATCAAACGCGAAAAGCGACCGTTGGCGTCAACACGATTGATGCAAGAAATCATCATGTGATGACGTGACAATTTGACGTCATTTTGACGTCACATGTCGCCAAAATTTGTGAGGTCATCATAACGTCACTATGACGTCACATAACGTGACCCGACATGATGACGTCATCACATGAAATCGTCGTTTGGTCAAAGGCGGGCCGATCTCGGAGGCAGTGCAAGAAGAGGAAGAAGCTTTCGCCTTTGCGTCGTCTTGGGCAAATGAATAAGGGACATTGTGACTTTTTTCCTAGGGGGACAGGAACATGTACTTATGCGCATGTCTTGATGATGTGGCTGGTGCACTTAAACGCAAGTACAGCGCAAATATCAAGGTTATACATACCGAGGAAGAGGCCCGAGAGTTGTTGTTGGAGAATGAGGACGCGTAGGTTTCGCGTTCGTGAACAACGAACTGTTCCAAACCTAAGTCATCGAAAAAAAAAGTACAATATGATCCATCTATATATCTTCTCACCGCAAAACAACATTCGGGACTCACAATGTATAGCGCATTAGTGTGAATCAAATATGGCAGTATAAGAGAAAAGAATACGCAATATAAAACAAAATGAGAGAAGATGGCTTTCTTGCTAAGTGTTCTTTGTTCGTATGCTTCTTGTATAGCATATGTTAGAAAAGTAGAATGCCCACAGTCGTTTACAACAGTTTTGCCTTCAGTTATGCAAACACTGCTCGAAACGTGAACAACGCCTGTATTGCCTTCGATAGACGTCGAATATCATAGGAACTGCAAACATCACGAAAAAGTATTGATTTTAAGAGACCCTACATAATCAAGACATGCGCACACGCACTAAGGCTATAGTACTTTGTATAAGCCCAATAATTTGGAATAAGCAAGCGGATTAGTTGCGGGCAGTTCAGGCAAGGGTCGACCGCCACGTGAATTTCCGGTTGATAGGTTTATGAAACAGCGACCGAAAACCTAGCAGTTGCGTGTACGAACACAACCGATGAGCGAAGCTCTTTAGAAATGGGACGCAAACGACTATGCGCCTGATCTCGCTGCTGGCTTACATGAAGGCGGTCGGGTGGGGAGAGCGTCTGCTGCGCTCGGTGGCAGGAACGAATGAGCGAGTGAGTGCGGCGCGCGCAGCGCAGGGAGAGGGTGATGCGGGCAGTGATGCGGTGGGAAGGTTCGACGGCGGCGACGAAACGCCGCCCGCGCTCATTGTCTTTTTCCGCCGGCGCCGGGTGGGGAGAGCGTCTGCTACTACCTTTGACAAAGCGCCCGTAGTGCGCTAGAATGATGGTTGTCATTTCACAGTCCACAATAAAGGTGGTGAAAGTGAAGACGACCATTGTAACCAGTTGTGCACGGAGCTTATTTCTTTTAACCTCGAATTTCTGGTGCGCTAGAACCCAACCGCTGAAGGCCTAAACATTTCCTCTTAAATCACCGGCCACTGCAACCCAAAGCGATGCTTAACAGAAGGGAGCTTCAACGACGACGGCGGGGTGCGGGCCTAAGGAGCTTCGCTCCTAATAACAGAAAATAAACATACACTGAGAATGGCCATACACGGAAAATAGACACACTATCACCTAGTGAGTCAGCATTGAAGTCATTCGTGATGGCACAATGAACTAAGCGTCTTGCGCACTGAGTCCGTTCATTGCGTTTCGCGGAAATGTGGTTCGTAAGCAGGCCGTTTCGTAAGAGTATACTTTCTAAAAATAAACTGCTCATACCTTCTGCAGTACAAGCGGTACGATACAATACAGTATCCGGAATATAGAAAGCGCGTCACTAAACCTGCGCTTAAATCGAGAAATAACAGGGCTGTGCGACGTAGGCGCGCTTAAAGTGCGTTTCCCAGTGATACAATTGTCAGACGTAGCATTATCGCGAACGCTCTGCCCCAAAGTGTATAGTACCCAATGCATAACAACTAAGAAGTTACTTTTTCGCTTTCGCTGCTCAGAATTTCGTAAGCTTTTCTCCACTAAAAGAAAAAATACTCAACTACAAAAGCGTGCGTTTGAAGAGTCAGGTACGTAGTGTACCTTTTGAAGGGAACGTTGGCTATGTACATACGGACACCATGCGATTTATGCTAGTATGCAATAAGCTGAAGGCAGCATGCGCCTTTCATTCATATGAAACTGTGCAAGGTTGTGTACCGCAGCGGATACATTGAGACTAGTTACTAGTAGCATCCGCAGTAATTCATAACCACATAATTTTTACCTTTTCCTTTTCTTCTCTCCACCTACGCTAACGGCCCGTCGAAGGGACCTGAGGCTTTTCTTTAATTATGTTTCTGCTCTCTCTCTCTCATCTTATGTCGTTTTCTCAGACCACTTACATACCCGGTTATCGCATGTAAGAAGTCAATTAAACTAGCTTCATTATCGGTTCTTTCATGAGGTTCGTTAACAAAGGCTAATCACCGTTTCCTGACATGCTTATTAAGGCGAAAGACTTAGATGCCTCATCAAACGCGAAAATTGACCATCGGCGTCGGCGTCCCGTGGCGTCGGGGACCACACGAGTGATGCAAAATCATCATCACGTGATCGCGTCACCATATGACGTCAGCATGACGTCACAGATCGTCAAAATTTGTAAAGTCATCATGACGTCACAAATTTTGGCGTAACGTCTCATGATGCCGTCATCACATGACATCGTAGTTTGATCAAAGGTGGGCCGATCACAGAAGCAGTGCAAAACCAGGTGAGGTGCCCGCGATCCTGGTGGCAGTGCAAAACCACGTTAGGTGCGAAAAGCTTTCGGTGGGTGGCGGGGCAGGATGAATACAACGACTGAGAAGAAAAAGAAGATGGCTTTCGCCTTTAAGTCGTTTTAGGTGAATGCATCAAGGACCCTGTGTGTTTTTTCGTTCTTTTTTTCTCTTCACTAGTACCGCGTGACATCTGTTGACATCTTCTCGAGTTTCATCGTTGTACGCGCGTACGTGAACTGCGCAGCCTAGGCCTGCACAGGGTTTTCAAATGTGGGAGAGAGGGGGGGGACCTGGAACGCGTCCCCCCCCCCCCCCCTCAATTGGAAGAGTCGGAGAAAAAATAAGCTTATCAATGGATGCAAAATGAAAATGAAGCAATCACCTGCTTCTCTCAACAGCCTGCCATTGGTCCCCGACTTTCCGGGGGTAAACTGAAGCAGGGTATCGGTACGGTCTAGTTCGTATTTATTATTAAACTTGAGTACTGCGCAGGAAAAGACGAAGGGACAAAGAACCGACAAAGACTAGCGCGGACTTCCAACTGGTTATTTATTTCGAAAAAAAAAATTGCCCAAAGCTCGCACTAAACCGCGCAATGCCCGATACACAGCGAGGCCGATCGGTCTCATGCTTATTAATTGCTGTGTCCAGGCAGAACTTTTGCTTGAACTTTTGCTTGAACTTGGCTTGTAATTTGGCCGTGTAGCGATGTCGAGCTTTTGCTTGAACTTGGCTTGAACTTGGCTGTAGCGATGTTGAACTTTTGCTTAAACTTTTGCTTGAACAATGCGTCGTGCCAGTCTATCTATCTATCTATCTATCTATCTATCTATCTATCTATCTATCTATCTATCTATCTATCTATCTATCTATCTATCTATCTATCTATCTATCTATCTATCTATCTATCTATCTATCTATCTATCTATCTATCTATCTAGCCGCCTACGTCTGGGTGCTCTCGTGATCGCTTCCTTAACTTGGTGTAACGTGAAAATGCTATCGCGTATGTCGTCAAACCCTTTCCTCCAGACACGTGTGGCACATACCCGTATACTACGGGCCGCGGTATGCAGGTATGCGCCACAGGTGATTGACAGTTTATATCAACCCAGGAACAGCGAGAACAAATGTTGCTAATTTAAATGCGAGAGTGCTAGGAAAAATAAACATCAGCACATGTTCACCCGACGAATGCAAAGAATTAAATGTTTATATCTGCCCAGGTCACGTAACACATAATAAACCCAAGCCTAGGCACTGTGATGATAATGATGCTAATGATAATAAGGATGAGGATGTGAGGCTGAGCCCTTTGTATCGGGCGAGTAAGTTTAATGGGTTTTGTCCAGAGAATCAATGAGAAAAAAAAATCACGCCATATTCACGGAATGAATGATGATGAGTGGGGCGAAGCTCGAGAGGGGAGATCATCGGTAAAACCGTAACTCTCCCGTGTAAGTTCGCCCATTACATCATTAAGAAAGACGTAAGACTCGCAAGTTCACTTCATAGAACTCGCAACTCGTAAGACTCGCAAGTGCACTTCATAGAACTAGGCGGTCACGTACCACGAAAGACATGCATGTAGAGACCCACGGCTTTAGGATGTATAGCGTAGTGGATTCCTCGCAAGTGCACTTCGCCCCTAAAATTATGATGATTTATAGCGTAGTGGGTTGCTCGCAAGTGCACTTCATAGAACTAGGCGGTCACGTACCACGAAAGACATGCATGTACAGACCCACGGCTCTAGGAGCTTCGCCCTTAAAAAATTAAATGAAATAAATACGTAAAACACTCCACAGACGTATACACACACTCGACAGTATCAGTTCGTAGTTAGTCTGCACGACTTCACTTCTCTAATCCGTGAACCTGGAGGCCGGAGGCAGCAGCGGCGCTGCGTGCCACTACTGCACCAGCCTTGCGCGGACTTGTCACGCCACCTGAACTCAGTCATCCGAAGCGTGATGAATGAACTTTTTCTTTTTTTTTTTTAACTTTCACACTGGCCAACGATCAGACGGCATGGGCGCTTTGTTCTCACGACAATGTCTTTTCATGCACGCAGGTTGTCGCGTATTTGACGAACTTCTTCGACAAGTGCGGACTTCTATCATTGTAAAAAAAGAAAGAGTGAGTTATAACGCCAGAAAGCCCAGAATGGAAAATAAAACTTAAAGAGAAACGAATACAAATGTTAGTGGTGGCGAAAGGATTCGTGGAAACCCGCCGGCTCGTACGCTCTATTGTTTCATGTCATTGACCGTCGTGCTCGGCGCGCAGGCTTCACTGCACGGCCTCCCTAACCCTTATGAGACTGCACGTCCTTGCAGTTTATAATTGCGCAATATGAAGTGCCTCTTTCGTTGCGGGCGTCTAAACAACTCTTTGTTGAAATCTGTTAACTGCAATTGTGAGGGCGGTCTGAATTATTCAATGGCCGTCTCAGCCGAAATCGCAACTATGAAAAAGAAAACTCTACTCAAGAACTGCTGAAAGCAATTAGCGCGAAAAAACGTAAGACTAGACGAAGAAGGCTACAGCACAAGCGCTTGTGCTGTAGCCTTCTTCGTCTAGTCTTACGTTTTTTCGCGCTAATTGCTTTCATCATGAATTACCAACTCGCCCAACAATCAATCCTTCAAGAACTGCGTAACCGGACAAAAAGAAGAGGTAACGCGTTCAGAAATCTTTCGCAATAGTTTAGTGTCGCTTAATGCGAATGAAACAAGCTACGCATGGTAAAACCTCCTCCTTCGGTGCTCGGCTGCTGACTCGAAGGTCGCGGGTTCAATCCCGGCCGCGGCGGTTACATTTCTATGGTGGCGAAGTGCTAGAGGACCGTGTACTTATATTTAGGTGCACCTTAAAGAAGCCAAGGTGGTCGAAATTTCCGGAGCCCTCGACTACGGCGTCCTCCATAGCCATATCGTGGTTTTAATTGGCACGTAAAACCCCAGAAGTTATTATTAAAACCACCTCCTTGCTTAAAACCTCCTGCTTGACATTGCGTAATGCTGACCGGCGCATTACCTGCGACGACCACGAGCGGTCTTTACTCCCTCTTTAAAAGATGAGTTCATAACAAAATGCATGTAATGCCACTAGCGCGAAAATGTGATTACCTTAACTGAGATAAAGAAACGGTAAAAAGTGTCATTGTGTAGACATATGTGGCGTTTTTTTTTTTCGAAATAGGCTAAATCCAGAAACCAAAACTAGCTCAGATATTGCTCCATTGGCAAGTACATTCTCTAAACTTTCCTCTAAAAGAGAGATCGGAACGAAATGAGTCTAATACCACCAGCTACGTGTGCTCACAGATCCCGTTTCAAAACGAAATTGAGCCAGATCCATGCGCTGTATGGATCGAAATGAGTCAAATCCAGTATGCCGATAGTAGAGTGCTTCGGCGATCACGTGATTCGGCGAACGTGGAAGCCTCCGTGTGATTTCCCGCCTAGCCTGACTACTCTGCCTGTTTTCTGGGTGTTTGTGCAAGTTTTTTTTTTTGCCCTTTCGGAGCTGGATTACCATGGATTCTGGCGGAAGTGAAGAGATCGGCGAGAGATAGGTCCCGAGACGTCGACGACATCGTGAACAGAAGCAATGTCGACGCCGACGAAGCAAGAATGTGCCACTGCCCGAATTTCAATAAAGTTTTTTCAAGAATACCGCATTGAATTACATGTCTCAATTCGAAATGAGCCAAATTCAATGTTATCATGCTGATAATGGTGAAATCCGCTGCATATTTTTTAATTGATTGTGGCCAGAAACTTCCCCTAGCCGACATGTAAAACATATCATAGAATAGCTTTGACAGCGTTGTATTTAGTTTGCATAGCAAATTTTTGCCGTTTTCTCAAATTCTCTTTGGATGGATTTGACCCATTTCGAAAAAAAAAAAACGCCTCATATTACCGCTGTCCTGTATGCCTTAGCAGCATTACTCACATAGTCATATTATACATGTGTGTTCACACTTTATCATTAGTATGCAAGTCTCTCACTAACATTTCCTACATATGTATAACGTTATTGTACGTTTATATATTAGTATATGGCATTGTGTGTCCTTCTATCTATCTATCTATCTATCTATCTATCTATCTATCTATCTATCTATCTATCTATCTATCTATCTATCTATCTATCTATCTATCTATCTATCTATCTATCTATCTATCTATCTATCTATCTATCTATCTATCTATCTATCTATCTATCTATCTATCTATCTGTCTGTCTGTCTGTCTGTCTGTCTGTCTGTCTGTCTGTCTGTCTGTCTGTCTGTCTGTCTGTCTGTCTGTCTGTCTGTCTGTCTGTCTGTCTGTCTGTCTGTCTGTCTGTCTGTCTGTCTTACTATCTATCTATCTATCTATCTATTATCTATCTATCTATCTATCTATCTATCTATCTATCTATCTATCTATCTATCTATCTATCTATCTATCTATCTACGCTCAAAGTGCCTTTGGTTCGCCAGAAAATGCTTTGCATTTAATACAGTGACAGTGAGCCCCCGCCACCTGCAAAAGGGATTCACTTGAACACACACTGCACAATACCTCTAGGTGTTGAATAGGATAACACAGACGCATGTGTAGACCGCGAGAGAACACACGCAAGGGAAGGACTCTAGTCGCGCACCCAGACATTGCCCAGGGCCTTCTGTGTGGATTGTCGCGTGCGCCTCTACATGTCCTTGTCCTCTTTCCATATTTGTGCTGGAAGATTGTGCATTCAATAGCGAATAGCCGAGCCTTGGCCATTGTCCGAGCGCATTCTCTGTTGCTCGCAAGGAAATGTTTGAAAAAAAAAAAAAGGTAGCGACACAAGCGGCTGTACGATACCATACAAAGTGTAATTGTGGATCTGGCTCGTAAAATCCTGGATTGCACTTACTTAATTACATACTTTTCATTTCGTTTTGTACACGTTTAATAGTGTAAGTGTAATATTTTGGCAAAAATATTCAGTTTAAATTAGTACAGAACTCGGGGAGGGATTGTGAGAGCTATATATTTATGCATATCGCGGGGCAAGAGGCACCGCTTACAGAAACTCCGACGCTCTATAGACATTATAAGTCTACATAACAGCTATTTAGTATGTGGAACATACTAAGTAGAGCTTGTAATTGCAACTTAGGGGAACCTACATTTAGTAAGCCGAACTTGAAGTTCTTTACTTGTTCAATAAGGCTTAGTTTAGCCATAAGGTTTAGTTTAGTTTAGTTTAGTTTAGTTTAGTTTAGTTTAGTTTAGTTTAGTTTAGTTTAGTTTAGTTTAGTTTAGTTTAGTTTAGTTTAGTTTAGTTTAGTTTAGTCCCAGCCTTCTCACCGATGTTGCAGCGTCGAATGAGTAACGAGCCGGTTCACGGGCAAGCGCAGAATTGAGCAAGGCGTGCATGAAGACGCTGCTGAAGAAGGCAACTGCTGCCCTGACGAAGCCAGAGAATTTGCCGAAACAATGGGTCCAGCGACATTGCCTATTGAAAAATCACAGGGTCCATTAAGTATTGGCTTTAGGGAGCCATGACACGGCGACCCAAGAATTTGCGATTTTCAGCGAACAATCCTTGCCCCGGCGTAGCTATCCTTGCCCCAGCGTAGGATAGCAAACCGGACGCACGTCTGGTTGACCTTTCCTTCCTTCTCCTCCTTCCACTCCTCCTCCTCCTCCTCCTCCTCCTCCTCCTCCTCCTCCTCCTCCTCCTCCTCCTCCTCCTCCTCCTTTCACGCGAAAGCGCATAAGCTAATTAATTAATTAATTAATAGTTAATTACGTTTGTTATATGGCGCTCTCCAATTAAACTTGTTGCTGGTGCTGTTTTCTCATGAAGCCCAAGAAGAATACAATGCGCGAGACGAGACAAGTATTGAAGGTCGACGCGCACAGGCGCAAACTTGCGGGTGACTTTATTTTGTCGTTCGCGTCAGCATATGCGCGTTACTTGAACGTGTGCAATAAATTACCACATTGTGTGGTAATGAGCATTTGTCGTCCCATTGTCAAGTCTTCGTGTGCCCTCCGATCTTTGGTAACATGAAGATCTTGGGTAGATGCGAAGATAACACCGCCCTGAAACTGATCGGAGCTTTTCATAACCTCAAGATGAAATTCATGCATGAGAGGTTTCTTCGTTAGATAGCGTGAACACTTTTTTTTTTTGTTCTCGCGGCTTCTAATCATTTGCGACTCTAGACAATATGCTCACTTACAGCGCATGCGCGATTACGCACTTATATTGACGAGAGAGACGTATTGATTTATAGAAGTACTTAATTTAGGCTGATTTCCTGAACTGAACGCGAAAACAGCGCAAAGCACACATCCACAAAATAAATAAATAAATAAATAAATAAATAAATAAATAAATAAATAAATAAATAAATAAATAAATAAAACTTGAGAACGGAGCAGACCGGTGCCGCCTGCAAGGAGTAGGCGTGGGTCGCCTATTCCTTGCAGGCAGCCCGATGGGTCAGGGCGTGTCGAATACACGAATACATCGACGTACATTTCGCGCCACATTTGCCCCACGATGTTATCACTTGGTCATGTGGCCTTGCATTCTAAGGTTCTTGGTCACATGTGTATATGGCATAACGGTATCACTTGGTCATGTGACCTTGCAACTTAAGGTTCATCTTAATGCAGAAAGTGGGGCGCACTAACAAACAGGGACAAAGGAAGAGAAATGACTTATAAAAACGAAAAAATTAAGGTCCTTTGTCACGTGATTATATCGCATGGCGTAATCGCCTGCGCATGTTCTCGAATTGGGAACGCTATAATTTTAGGAGTGCGCCACATCGTTTTTGAACGTGGCTCAACTCACTTTTCGAATTGGGCAAAGTCAGTTTTGGGTGTGAGTGTGTGTGTGCGCGTGCGCGTGTGCGTGCGTGCGTGTGTGTGCGTGGTTTTAATTGACATTGAATCGCGACGTCGTCGCTCGGTCACGTGGGTTTCGTTACCGACGGATGGGAACGCCGGACGTTGGCCGGGACCTAACGCTTTATGCGCCATATAAAGTGCGTTCGCACTGAAAACAAACCTAAAAGCTCGCGCTTGTCCGCTTCGGTTTCCTGCCTTTGTCTGCTTTCGCACATCGCAATTTATTGTCCTTTAGCTTATAGCGTTGGTTGCCGTGAAAACACGTGGACCGACATTGAATAGTGTATACCCTCTTGCACTGTGAGCCTTCCTTGTGTCAAACTATATGCTTCCACAGTGCGGAAGCCGTAAAGAGTGCGCAGAAGCGTTAAGAAGCTTAAGCAAGCGATGCATAGCAGAAGCACAACGTGCTGCTTTTACACAGAAGCAAATGACGTTTAGGCCAACAAAAGTCCAGTATTTTAAAGCGTGTACGAGCCCCATGATATGTTATCCGAATGAAAATGGTAATATTCTCAAAAAGCTCGTTGTATAAGAGGGGTAAGATTTCATGAGAGAGAGAGAGAGGGGGGGGGGGGGGACGAACCAGAAAAACAGGAAGATCAAACAAAAGCACTTACCCGGTTGGTTACCCGACATTACAGATGTTATAGTTGGCCGGCGGGTGCAAAAATCGGAACAACATGTGCACGAATAAACTGTTAGCGTGGATGCTTTCAACTGTTTCCAGTCGACAAAATTCACAATATAGGTTACCCGAGATTGCCTCGGATTTCGCACAGCGCCTAACAGGGGTGAGATGTTTAAAGCTCGTGTAGAGCTGAAAACACGTTTTTTGCCAATACTATTCAGCTGGCAAGATACAGCGATACGGACGAATGAGTGACAGCTTACAGTTTGAGCAACGAACTTAACAAACGCGATTATACTGCGGTTAGTGAGCTCACGCCTGCCCTATAAAACTAGTAACTGATGGCCTTTAACTTTAGTGAGCAGAACTAGACTGACTTTTCACTTTTTCGCTTGCGTATTCGCAGTTTGAACGACGTTCCCCAGTAGGTTATACTGTGCAGTGGTGAGTTCGCGTACGTGTTTTTTCGCCAGCGGAATATCTCTTGCCTTCATCCGAACTTACGTTCGGTATGCCGATTCGAAGAGTACTCGTGTTGGAATGTGGTCGGCAGTTTTCGCTGCTTGAACACGGTGCACCACTTTCTACCCGCCACGGTGGCCTAGCGGTTATGGTGTGAGATCGAAGGTCGCGAGATCGAATCCCGGCTGTGTCGGCCGCATTTCGATGGAGACAGAATGCTAGAAGACCGTGTACTTAGATTTAGGTGCACGTTAAAGAACACCGGATGGTCAATTTCCGGGAGCCCTTCCCCAAGGCGTGCCTCATAATCATATCGTGGTTTCGGAACGCAAAAACCCCAGCAATTTTTATTACTTTCTGGATTAGTACTGCCAAGTGAGCAAGCGTCCACGTTGGTGTCAAAACAACATAGCGAAGAGCGAGTGGTTTTTTTTTTTTTTTTTTTTACAAGGCTAACAGAAGCGTTGACGACAGCAACACCTGCTTCGCCGCTGCAGATCTGTTGGTATAAAGGTCACACGCATTTTCTCGCTTCAGAAGTGGCTTGGATGTCCGTGTCATGTATTTCAGACGATGGTGTAGGTTGCTTCGTACGCTTCGTGCTTTTTGTCATGTTATGTTTAGTTATGAGTGATCAGCTGCCCGTAAGAGGACACTAGGTGGTCAAGATTAAGCCGTAGTCCCCCACTATATGGCATGCATCATATTCATATTGCATATAACACTTAAAAAAATCTGTATTTAAAAAAAAAACTAATTAATGTCGTATGCGACTTGCTATCGAGAAACTCACGCAAAGGTTACCTCGGTTACTCGATTTGTCTATGTAATTTAGCAAAAAAAAATGATTTTCATTTGGTGTTCTATTGTGATTCTGTACGATTTCAGATCCCACATCTTAAGGTTACCATGTACAACCTAAGGTTGTACATGGTAACCATGTACCATGTACGACGACTTAAGGTCACCATGGTTGGTAAGGTCGTAAGGTTACCATGTACCATGTACGACTTGAGAAGGTCACCATGGTTATTAAGGTCGTAAGGTCCCCATGCCCGACTCGGGGTCGTACATGGTGACAACGCACCATGTACGACTTAAGGTCACCATGGTTAATAAGGTCGTAAGGTCACCGTGTACAACATGGTGAGAATTTCCGGAGCCCTCCACTACGGCGTCTCTCATAATCATATCGTGGTTTTGGGACGTAAAACCCAAAAAATTATTAAAAGCCTACAATATGTGCATTATCATGCGCCGCTTTATTCTACTTTTTTTATTCTGCATAATTTATGACGAGATAAAAGGAGTTGACGCTGCGCTGCCTTCGCGGCAACTAGGGGTACTGGAAATCCTTGTAAAAGCGGGGCGCATGCGCGCGGCGTGCACGCATGCGCAGTGTATACCGTATAGCGCGAGAACACAAACCTCTGCAACGCAGGCTTCATTGGTAGGGCCTCACTTGTCTGACGGTGTATAATCGCTATCGCGCTCACCTGCCACAGTTTGCAGCTTGTGTTGCGTATACGACCTCGTCGGCCCTGCGGATAAAAAAAATCTGATAAAAAACGTCCTCGGCGTTCTCTGCGTTCCCATCCCATGATTAGACACCCTGGCCGGTGCGTTTACCGCTGCACTGAAGAAACCAGGTGCAATGCAAATTATTTGTCAGTACCTTTAAAGTCATTATTCACTTGTATCATGCGACAAGTTTTGCTCGGCCTCCTATTGTTATGTGGCTCATATTGATGCCTCAGCGAGCACCAGGCCGCGGCGCGGTAACTAACCGCATGTCACCGACACGTTGATGTATATTGTTACTGTAACAGCTTCGATGTGTCTGCAATTATATCTTTGCCGGCTTTGTAATCAGCAGGGGTCCGAATACTGGCGACAATGTACCGCGTGTACGCGCGCTGCAGCGTTAAGGTCAGAACTCGATGATCATCCAAGACAGTCATTTCTTGAGTTAAAGGGGTGGTGCCACCATGTTTGTGGCTTGCGCGTTCTTTGCTGTAAGCGTTTCCTACAGCTCCAGGAAGCATGATGCACGCACCAAGATTCATGTATTCGCGCTAAATAATTTAATATCGCCTTTTGATGTGGACAACTTTCGGTTTCGGTTTCTGGGCGCCGAGGTTGGGCAGTGACGTAGAAGTGTAGGAGGCTTGGTCACGTGACCACATAAGGCTGTGACGCACTTAGCCAGCAAGCGATCGAAACTCGGCGAGTGATGTAGCAAGCGATGCTTTGCCGGTATTATAGTGAACTAGAATATATTCTAGTTCACTACAGCCGGTACGTACGTTGCGGAGGTGGCGGAGGTCCAGAGGTCACTCACGTCACTACAGCAGGTCTGGTGTGACGTCACTACAACTTTCGTTGCCCATCCTACAGATCTACGTCAGTGTTGGCGCGCTGGCGATGGGTTTTGATCGGGAGAATGGGCATTTAGATACACTTTGGAAGTGAATTAAAATATATTCCAAACGTTTGCTGTGTCCGACCCTTCGTGTGGGGTGTCCTTGCATACAGAGGAAACCCACAACAGGCTTGTTATAGCCTCGAAATTTCATGGCACCACCCCTTTAAGATGCGTTTCCTGACCATCGACAAATACATGCATGCCTGTGCGCTTGATGCAACGCGAGCACTTTTGAGCTTTCCCGCAGACACACTGGCATCACTGAAACGTTCTTTTTAGTTTAGTGTCGTGCTGTACATTTTGTATGTTCGCTATTTGTCTGTATCATTCAAATCCTGATCACATCGATCTTTCGTAACATGCTAGGCATGCCTAAATGCAGTAACCTCCACGGTAGGAGTGTGTAGGGTTCTAACTAAAGGGGGGGGGGGTACTGACGCCCCCCCCCCGCTATTCCCGACCCCCTCCTACTGAGGCATTCACTATCCGAACGCAGTGCATTACCGAGGTATTAAAGGGGGCGGTATTAAAGGTCACGTGATCTCGCTTTGCCCGATCAAGTGTAAGCGCGCGTATTTCAAATTTAGCGGCGGATTTACGACACCACGTGATCTCGCTAGCCAATCATAAACTCGCGCGATTACGCATTCGCTGGCCGGTGATTTTTGTGGCTTGGCTCCCGGCTGAATGCTTTTCCGTACGCTTTCCAACGAAGTAAAAATAAATCTATACTTTGTATTTAGGCCTCAGACGCCACAAAACACAGCTGATTCTCGCCATGTGATTGCATTTTTCGGACGGGAAAGTTCAAGCGAAACCGAAGTTCTCAAAATAAAAAAATAAAAAAAAGAAAGACGCCGAAAAGGGTTGCCCCATTATTGTTCTCCATTCATGGAACCTGCTATTTATTGCCGTTGTTTTATTTGTTTTCTTGCTTTTTGTTTAGTCTTTTTTTTTTCGGAAGTGACATGAACCGAAATGAACTGTGAATTTAAACAGAAACCGGGACTGGAACGTTGGGGCAATCACACCTTTTTCTTCGTATTATTAATCCATTTATTATCTTTATTCTCTCATTGTCTTCTGTTGCTATATTTATTATATCACTATTTTTGCTCTAATATTATCTTGGATGCTGCTGTCGAGCGCGAAGATGCATTACAGGGCTCGCAAGGTTGCCGAGGTCTTACTGTTGCTTCGCCGAGCGTGCCGTAAGTTCCAACAATGCACAAACAAGCAAAAGAAAACAAAGAAAGGCAGGAAGTACAGCGCCATTGTGAGAGCTTCACTAAGGTTCTATATATAAAACCACTGCAAGCAAATATATAACTCCATCCTTTTAGTACTAAGTAGCGGCATTCCTATGCAAAACTCGCTGGGATTGGTTGGTTTGTAATGCCGCATCGAATTAATGTTAAAAATATCCTCTGGTGTCATCTGTCAGAACAACGATAACTTATGAGATAACGCGTGGGCTCCGGACAATTCTCGCCACCTGAAGCTCGTTAATGTGCACGTAAATCTAACTACATGGGTTCGCTCCGCCTCTGCACCGGTATCAAAATGCGTGTATTGAATATCGACATGGTCTTGAACAAATTGCTGAAGAGTTTAGTAGATAGAATGTCACGAGAAAAAATTGACCGGGTATCTGCGTGCTTCGCTGCAAATGTCGTCGAAAGACGATAGTCTTCCGCCGGCCGTGCTACATGAGTCCTGGTCTCATCCGCGGCCACCCGTGATGCTGTTCCCAGGGCCACTGCCAGGTGACAGCACCATATCGTCGGCAGAGGGCTTTTTCGTGCATAGCGTCGCATTTTCAGCGCAGCCTATGAAACACTGGGGTCTTTAGAATTACGTATCTATGTATTTTTTAATAAAGGAACACACCACCTAATACTTACGTATTGATGTTTCGCCTCAGATATGCATAATATTTGCTTTTTGCTCGAAATGTTCACAAGTTTGAACGCATCTACCAGTTCAAGATGGCTGGGCGTTCAGCAAGTGCTTAAACTATGGCCGGGTGGCTGAATCGTGTGACAGACAAAGAGAAAGACAGACCAAAATTTCTGCCTTCAAGTATCCCAAGAAAGACTATCGTCTTTAAAAGTCAGAAATCTCTTATACATTTGCCTAATACTCTCGAAGGCAAAAGCCATCTTCTTCTTTTGCTTCTTCTTTTCAGTCGATTCTATTGATCTTCTGCATCCCCACACCACTCCCTAAAGCTTCCTGCATCTAGCGTGGTTTCGCATTGCCTCCAGGTTCGAAAGCATCGCCGCTTTCTGCACCTCAAGAGGTTATAAAGCCTTTCTTCCGAGATCGGCCCACCTTTGATCAAGCGACAATGTCGTTTGATGACTTCATAGTGTGACCTCGCGTTATGTGACGATACAGTGACGTCACGATGACGTCATACTGGCGTCACACACCTTGGCGACCTCTGACGTCTAATAAAGCCATATGATGACATGATCTCATCATAATTCTCTGCATCACTTGGTGTCTACGCCGACGCCGTGGACGGTCATTTGTCGTGTTTGATGAGGCAACTAAGGCTTTCGCCTTAAGTTCTCTTCAATAATCTGGCGCGCAAGTCATGTTTGTTTGTTTGTCTAAATCTGTTTTTCGTATACATTATTCGCGTAACAATGATAGAACACGGCTTGAGAGAACAAATGAACAAAAAAAAAAAAGACGTGTTTACCGTAAGCACAGGATACGTGTCATGTACGCTTTTCGAGGGAACTCAAAGCAAATAACAGCTGGATGGCCTTTCTACAAATCTTTTTCGCGATCATGTCAAATAGGTATGGCATTTTTTTCTCTTTTTTGTTTTTTTTTTCTTAAATGTTACTTACTTAAACTTACTCTCAACGACTTTTGAGCGGTATTATATATTATCGTCAAAAAGATATCACTTATTGGTGTATTTTCTGCAAATAGCGCTCTTTTTCTATTATTTGCGTTATTAGGTTCAAATTCGAAACCTCATTAAGGAGATTGGAAATTATTGAGATTTAAAACCGCTCTTTTGTCTGGATCATGATCACGTCGATGATGATCATGTGGTCAAGGCTCGAAGAAATGTATAGCTTTGCCCTTCGGCCGACCCAAATGTCACGAAGGTATCGATGATGTCAGCGCAAGGCTGTTGATTTCAGATAGTGTAAACATTAGATTGTTTTCTGCCGCGTTTGCGAAAAAAAAAGTCACAGCTTCGCCGCATGGGCGAAGCAATGAATGCGATAGCAAGAAAAGCGGCCCCTGATGAACGCGCTGCTACGCTTCAGAAACTACCTCGCGAGTAGACAGCGGAATGGCAAGGTTCTCCCTGCGCAAATAGCAGAAGAAGCGAGCGAGCTGGCCGACGACTTAAATGCGCCCGTTGCGCTCCTCGCGCCATCTCGCTGGTAATGAAGAAACGCTTATAAGCGCCTGCCGTCTCTGAGTCCTAGCTGCCAGCGGTAAAGGGTTTGTATATAACGCTCGCCGTTAGCTACCTGAAGGGTCTGCGCTTTGTGGCGTAGTGGTTAGCGCGACGCGCTGCGGAGCGAGAAGTCGCCGGTACGATTCCGCGATTCGGAAGCTTTTTTCTGAAATATTTTTCTTTGGGACTTTTATATATATATACATACTTATACATATACGGTGCATGGCGGCGGCGGAAAAAACCAGCCGAGGCTGTCCATATAATTGCTATCGCAATAGAAACGAACGGACAGGTTTAGGTAATTTCAGGTTGATCAAAGCGGTAACGAGTGATTGGAAAATGGGAAAAAAATTTACTCCCAAAAGGAGGAAAAGGATGCGGTGTACTATGGGCGTTACGAAGCAGCAATAGCGGAAAGTAAGAATTTGTTCAGAACTAAAGAACCACTGTTCTTGAAAAGGAACACATGTTCCTTTTTTTTTTTTTGAACTCCAGCTTGCACGTGTGGAGGCACTATGCTTTTAATTAACACGTATTATGGGCTATAGGCCCAGGAATATCTATGCATTTCTATGACGAAGACAGGTCCTCTTGTGCAAACATAGGATTTAGCGACATTCATGCATAGTAATGAAAAGCGCGAAGTAAGAACGAGACATAAAAGGAAGAACAATGCGGGACGAGCGCTGACTGTCAACTGGAACATTTATTGCGCAAAACCGTACCTAAATAACATTGGCCGCGAACCAAGTGCACATGAGGGTCCGAAAGAAAAATACAAGTTACAAAACTAACAAAGCGATAACTATCTTCGCAAGCTAAGATAACAGAGCTCTTTGTCAAGCAAGGCAATCGAGGCCTGAGCGAGGCATATATCGGACGTAGCGCTGATGGGGTCAGCCTCCACAATTTCCCGCTGCTTCTGCCCTCTGTGACGGTACAAAATTGTGGCAACACCACAATTTTGTGTCGCAATTCAACGCATCCACGTTCAGACAGTGGAGCGGCAGGTGCGAGCCAGCTTGGCCTTTCAGAGAATTATGGTGCTCACGCAGGCGCAAATTAATGCTGCGCCCCGTCTGCCCAATGTACACACGGTCACAAGAAAGTGGAATCGAGTACGCCATAGTCAGCGCTCGTGCCGTGTTGTTCTTCCTTTTGTATCTCGCTTGACTTCACGCTGTTCATTACTATTCATCTATAGCCAACTATCCAAGCTTACCGCTTTTTTATCGACATTGTATGTGCAACGATACTTCACCGCTACCACAAGCCCTCGTGTCGAAACGTGAGCTCCAGCAACATTTCCTGTTCAATGATTTCTCACCGCTGCGCTGACGAAGGCATGTTCTCTTGTCCAAACGTGCTTTTTCGAGACAGTTCCTGTTTAAATATATTTCATCGCTGCCTTGATGACGACAAGTCTTCTTGTTGGAGCATGAGCTCCAGAGACATTCCCTGTTCAACGATTTTCATCGCCGCCCTGACAAGGACAAGTCCTTTTGTCGAAACGTGAGCCCCAGAGACACTCTGTGTTCAACGATTTCTCATCACTGCCTTGACGAAGACAGGTCCTGTTGTCGAAACGTGAGCCCAGAGACATTTCCTGTTCAACAGTTTCTCATGGCTGCCCTGACGAAAGCAAGTCCTTTTGTCGAAACGTGGACCCCAGGGACATTACCTGTTCAATGATTTCTCATCGCTGCCATGAAGAAGACAGGTCCTTTTGCCGAAACGTGAACCGCAGAGACATTCCCCGTTCAACGATTTGTCATTGCTGCCCTGACGAAGAAAGTCATTTTGTCAAAACATGGCCGTTAGCGACATTTCCTGTTCAATAACTGGTCATTGTTGCCTCGAAGAAGACAGGTCCTTTTGTCGAAACGCGGACCCCAGAGACATTCCCTGTTCAGCGGTTCTCATCACTGCCCTGACGAAGACAGGTCCATTTGTCGAAGTGTGAACCACAGAGACATTTCCTCTTCAAGGATTTGTCATCGCTGTCCTGACGAAGACAAGTCCTTCTGTCGAAAAGTGAACCCCAGGGACATTGCCTGTTCAACAATTTCTCATAGCTGCCCTGACGAAGACAGGTCCTTTTCTCGAAACATGAGCCCCAGAGACATTCCCTGTTCAACGGTTTCTCACCGCTGCCCTGACGAAAACAAGGCCTTTTGTCGAAACGTGAACCCTAGGGACATTCCCTGGACGAAGACAGGTCCTTTTGTCGAAACGTGGGCCCCAGGGACATTTCCTGTTCGCGATTTCTCATCACTGCCATGACGAAAAAAAGTCCTTTTGTCGAAACGTGGGCCCCAGAGACATTCCCTGTTCAACGATTTCTTACCGCTGCCCTGACGAAGACAGGTCCTTCTGTCGAAACGTGAACCCAGGGACATTACCTGTTCAATGATTTCTCATCGCTGCCATGAAGAAGACAGGTCATTTTGCCGAAACGTGAACCGCAGAGACATTCCCCGTTCAACGATTTGTCATTGCTGCCCTGACGAAGAAAGTCATTTTGTCAAAACATGGCCGTTAGCGACATTTCCTGTTCAATAACTGGTCATTGTTGCCTCGAAGAAGACAGGTCCTTTTGTCGAAACGCGGACCCCAGAGACATTCCCTGTTCAGCGGTTCTCATCACTGCCCTGACGAAGACAGGTCCATTTGTCGAAGTGTGAACCACAGAGACATTTCCTCTTCAAGGATTTGTCATCGCTGTCCTGACGAAGACAAGTCCTTCTGTCGAAAAGTGAACCCCAGGGACATTGCCTGTTCAACAATTTCTCATAGCTGCCCTGACGAAGACAGGTCCTTTTCTCGAAACATGAGCCCCAGAGACATTCCCTGTTCAACGGTTTCTCACCGCTGCCCTGACGAAAACAAGGCCTTTTGTCGAAACGTGAACCCTAGGGACATTCCCTGGACGAAGACAGGTCCTTTTGTCGAAACGTGGGCCCCAGGGACATTTCCTGTTCACGATTTCTCATCGCTGCCATGACGAAAAAAAGTCCTTTTGTCGAAACGTGGGCCCCAGAGACATTCCCTGTTCAACGATTTCTTACCGCTGCCCTGACGAAGACAGGTCCTTCTGTCGAAACGTGAACCCAGGGACAGTCCCTGTTCAACGATTTCTCATCGCTGCCCTGACGAAGACAGGTCCTTCTGTCGAAACGTGTGCATTAGCGACATTTCCTGTTCAATAATTGCTCATTGCTGCCTTGAGGAAGGCACGTTTTCTTGTCCAAACGCGGGCTTTAGTGACATTCCCTGTTCAATAGCATTTCCCCCCTTCAAACCTCCATCTTCCCGTGAATTTCGGTCTTGTTGATATATCTATGCACTAAGAAACACATGGCACATTTTTTATACATCTCAATAATTCTGACAAGAAACAGCCGAACAAGGCAGATGGAAGGATCAGCAAATTTTTTGACATTTCCGCACTGCGCTGAACGAAATAACGCGAGCAAATTAAAATGAAAAACAACAAATTCTTTTCTGGCGTCGTAAAAGTGCCACGTAAATTACCCTCGTATTCATTTACCACTCACTGTCAGAGTAAACCGACGCAAAAAATTGCAACGCGGCAGCCGGCTATATATTTCAGAAGGCTTTCACAACGCGCGACACATGACTGCAAGTTTTCCTGCACAGCAGTCCACGTAACCAAGTGATAGATAACTTTTTTTTTTGCCTTGTCAGCATCGAAAAACCTGGGCAGTGCCAGCTTGAAGTCGCCTAAAATCTTGATGTAAATTAGTAGAGCTATCGATGCGAGAAAAGAAAAACAGCATTTAACATTTTTTTCTTCTTCCTTGAAAGACAAACACGTATGCATCCGACGGTGATGCCTCGTTTTATTCGTAGTTTGAAATTATATTTTTGCCTCTCTACATTGCAATATAAACGTTACTCTGCAGAAATCACCTTGACGAATCAATTACCCACCGCGGTGGGCTAGTGGTTATGGTACTCGACTGCTGACCCGAAGGTCGCGGAATCGAATCCCGGCCGCGGCAGCCGCATTTCGAAGGGACCGAAATTCTACAGCCCTGTGTACTTAGATCGAAGTGCCCGTTAAAGAACCCCGGGTGCAGGGGCGTAGCCGAGGGAGGGGGGTTTGGGGGGTTCAAACCCCCCTGAAAATTTTCAGTTTTGCTTGCGTATATATACACGTACACATACAAACGCACGCATGAACATACATAAAGTATGGCTGAACCCTCCCCCCCCCCCCTCCGAAGAAATGTTTCTGGCTACGCCCCTGCCCGAGTGGTCGAATTTTCCGGAGCCCTCCACTACGGCGTCCCTCATAATCATATCATCGTTTCGGAAATATATATGCTTCTATTAGTGCAGTTATTTTCCAGCCCCAACCAGGTATAGTCAATTTGATCGAAGGAGTTGAAAGAAAGAGAAAAAAAGAAATTGTGTCGGCTTTAGTATCGGTATAAACGTGGCAGGAGCCAAAAGCTGCTCACCTCTTTGTTGCTTTTTAACGACACTTCGCAATCCTTCTTTGTACGCCTCGCTTTTCTTTCTCTGCTTTCTTTTTTCTTTGTGTTTTTCCCCAACTCCGATGGCACGATGCTGCGGCAGTGTGATGCGGGGGAGCAGATTGACGCCACTCCAGCGTCGGACTCGACGCAGCCGTCCGCAGGAGATTGAGGTGGGAAATCCAGATGGCGCACAGCACTGCACCGTAGTAATCCGAGGTCGACCTCACGTTCATGCAGACCGCGAGCGACTGAGGGAGCAATTTCGCCATTCGCTCTTTCTGTCGGCTTTGTGACTTTTTTTCTTTACTTTCACTCTCCCTCTTGTTTCTCCCATAGTTCACGCGTGTGTTTCGCTCCCAACGAACTATTCGTTCAGTCGGCGCCACGGCGCTACATTTATATTTATATTTTCATCCACAAACAAGCAACGTCGAGCTCCGGCGTGCCTGTAAGCCCCTAGTTGCGTGCAGTTTGCCCCGGTGACCACCATCGCGCGAACAGGTGGAATGCTAAGCCTACTAGTCCATAGGGGTCGTACGTAGATGGACACTCACGAAAACAAGGCTATACTTTTATGTTTCCCAGGAACCTTCAGTCGGTGCAGACGTCAGCGCGTAGAGGGCAAGTAGCAGACGACAGCGCCAAAGCACTACCCCGCGAACTTCTTACGAGCCGCAAAGTAGTCCGCGGACTTTTTTCGTTCCTGCCAGCTGCAACTGCTCACGTAGACGTGTGTACGTTTGTACGTGTGTTTCTGCACTCCAACCCGCAGTCGAACGCGCGCGGCTGCGTGTCTGCGACATTGATAGGAGATCGAACATTTGAAACGACACGCTTACGGAGGAGAAAGCCGCCAAAACGAAGCCGCACTTTAGCGCCGGCCTAAATTTCCGGAGCGTATCTCCGCTACCAGCATTGTCGGGCGTGAAACGCCGAACATCCCTGTATCTTCCCCGTTTCGTAGCTTTATTCTTCATCTAAGTGCCATATGACTCGATCTGCGTCGAGTACGACGGTATCTGAGGAGCAGACGAACGAAACGAAGGGGAAATCCGCGCACGCGCGGACTAACACGCCGTCTCGGCTTATCACCTGATTGGACGGTGGGCCTCCGGTTTACACACGTATACTTACGCTGCACGCAACAGCTGACGCGTGGTGTGGAGAGAGCGAGAGAGATGGAATAGGACTCGTGGGGGCCCGTTGCAAATGCGTCGTTGCTTCTTCCCTCAACGGTGCGGCAACAATAGTGAACACGTAGAGAACACAGGTGGCCGAGCAGCCAGTCGGGAGCCGGTGTTGAGGCCGACGGCGCGTCGCATCGTCGTCGGCAGCACCGGCTTTTTTCTGTCTTTCTCGTGCGACGAGCACAGCGTCCGGGCAGATGACCATTTGTTATCTGCTTCCCCCCCCCCCCCCCAGCCCTATCCGGTCTTGTCGTGACTACACGCACACACCTTTCCGCGGTCTCACAGAAACGCGACCTTGTCGATCTTTCTACGGAGTGCAGCGTTCATTCTCTCTTTACGTGAGCCAAAAGCACAGTGAGCCCGCTGAAAGTAGGGCGAATAGCACATCCATCGCTGGTTGCTTGGATATTTCCTTTATTAAGGAATTCACTCCGCAAGTGAACTATGCATAAACGTTCATCCAGTCACTCTTCAACACGCGCACATTATAAAGCCGGATGCCTTAGATGCCTCAACAAATGGGAAAAGTGACTATCGGCGGCGTCAACGCGAGTGATTTCAAAAAATCATCATCACGTGAATGACATCATCGTGACGGGATCATGACGTCATCACATAACATTGCTGCTTAGTCACAGATGGGCCGATCCCGGAGGCACTGCAAAACGACGTGATGTGCAGTTTCCAATGTCTCCGATCCTGGAGGCAGTGCAAAACCACTTTGAGTGCAGACAGCTTTCGGGAAGGCCGGGGGGGGGGGGGGGGGGGAATCAATACAATCGACTCAGAAGAAAAAGAAGATGGCTTTCGCCTTCGAGTCATCTCAGCAAAATACATAAGAGACAGTGTGAGTTATAGCTATATAAAATATGGTTAATTATTAGCTCCGTAAATCCGTGCACTATCCTTGAACTCACCCTCTTTCATTGGACCCCTTCTCCACTTCTGACAGCCGATCAGAATTACTATCCCAGAATTCATTTTAAATCACAGCTTATTTCGTCTCCTCCGAGACGTAGACGTACTGGTGCAATCGCGGAGGCCACGACTATACTCTGTTTATCGCCGTCGGCGTCGTTGTCCGCCGTGCTGTCTCGCAGTTAATGCAACGGCACCTAAAGGCCGCCCAATGTTGCGCATCTCTTTTCGTTGCTCTGTCCCACACCCTTCACCGAGCGCATTCGTGCATGAGCTCCGCGCAGTGCATGCAAATGCGTTTAATTTCATGGATGTAACTGCTACATGTTAAATTGCATTCAATATTTGTCATGGCATACACCATTCATGCTTTCCATGGCGTGACAGGTCATGTTTTCGAGATGCACGAACGCCATGCATTCCATGTCCTCTCTGTATGTCGTCGTATCATGAGGTTTGATGCCGATAAGTTGATGTGATGTTATAAGCTTGCGTCATCCTTCATGTCATGCATTTCATGTAATTCATGGCATGTCTTCATGTCATGCATAAATGTTATTCATATCTCTTTATCTTATTCATGTGTTGTCATTCATACCGTACATGCCATTTGTGTGACGTCACGTAATCTGTGCCTTCCCATGCCTGCACGTCATTCATACCATGACATATCATGCTTTAAACTTTGTGCAACGCAACTGCTTCGCAAACGATTGGTGGTGTTGCTTTTTGGGATCACAAGGCTGGGGAGCTTAGTGCAACTCTTGCTCCATGTGAGAGCCATACGAAGTAATTCTGTGCAGACCAAGGAGATTTTTTTTTTAATGCTGGAGTGGAAGTTGTGTCCAGAAAGTGAAGCCAGACCTCCGCCATCTTACCATGGGCACGATAAAACAGCTTACACCGAAGAAACAATACTGCTCAACACGTCTATTTGTGTTACTGGTTTTCTTAATACGCCTCAATGTATTGGCAAATTTTATTAGAGATCGCGTTATTAATGCTCATCCCGGTATTGCTTTCGTGGGGAACGGTGACGTCTTATTTCATAATTAACCTACCATTTACCGTAAGAGAACAAAATAGTTCGCGCTCATCTTCTGTTTGTTCGTTTAGCGGCGTCTCTTGAGCTCGAGTCACTTTCGTACGCTTCGTAACATGAGCGCGGACATCACGGTGAAAGGTTGAAACATCCCTCTTGCCCTCACCACGAGAAAACCACGCGAGCAGACAGCGGAAGGCCAAGGTTCTCCCTGCGCAAGTATAAGAAGAAGCGAGCGAGCTCGCCGACGACTTTTAAATGCGTCCGTCGCGCTCCTAGCGCCATCTCGCTGGTAATGAAGAAACGCTTATAAGCGCCGGCCGTCTCTGTGTCCGTTCAGCGGTAAAGGGTGTGTATATAACGCTCGCCGTTAGCTACGTGGAGGACCTGCGTTCCGTGGCATAGTGGTTAGCGCCACTCGCTGCGGAGCAAGAGGTCCCTGGTTCGATTCCGCGCTTCGGAAGCATTTTTCTGAATTATTTTTCTTTGGGGCTTTTATATATATATATACATACTTATACATATACGGTGCATGACGGCGACGGCAACGGCAAAATCCAGCAGAGACTGTCCATATAATTGCTATCGCAATAATTACTTTTTTCTGTAATCAGGCATCTTTAGGTAAATATGGGCAAATGCTGGCTTCACACTTGCCGAAGAGGAGCAGGAGAGGAAAAGACGCTGTTTCTGCCGCTCTAGTTGGGAGCGCGTCTCAGCATCTGCAGAGAGGGGACGAAATGTCAGAAAAGATGGATGCATGAAGAGGAGATTAAATGAGCATAGAGTGGCGTCCATAACAAAGGACGTGGCGGGCGACATCTACAGCCGTTTGTCCAGTCCAGTGTCCCCAAGTAAGTGAAGGACTGCCTTGAAGACTTAGGTGTGCCTCTGGGTAGGGAGCAGGAAGTCCTTTTGTAAAGCGGTGGGTAGAATCTGGCGCCGGAGTGCGGCGACCAAGGCGGCTCGTTGAGCTTGAAGCAAGGAGCATATGCACGGGACGTGCTCGAGCGTTTCGTCTGTTCCGCACGCAGTGCATGTGGTTTACAGGGTTCTGCCAAGTCGATGGCACCGGGCCGCAGGCCAAGAGCAGCCGATGCGCAGGCATAGGCGGAGGAACCGATCTATCATGGAGAGTCCTCGGTCAGGCAGCCGGGTCGGCGGTTCCGTCCTGGCTATACGTTCGCAAGGGTGGCAACTTAGCAGCAGTCTCCGCACGGTGAGCCTCGAGTAGTCTGAGGCGATCACAGCATGGCAGACCGCTGCAGCGGTGTAATATGCTTCTTTCGTCATGTTTCACTTTTTGAGCGCACAAATGAACAAGGACGAAAAGCGATGCGGACACAGCGCTTTTGGTCTTTGTTCATTTGTGCTCTCAAAAAGGGAAACATGAATTACCAACATGCCCAAGTATACAATCTTTCAAGTTCTTTTGCCAGTGCATCTGTCAGCTCATTTCCCTAGATTCCCGCGTGAAAGGGGACCCAGTGCAGGGAGACATCGACGCCACTGGCAAGGAAGACATACATTTAGGTGGCGAGAAGTTGCGGTCATAAGCCAGCCAATTACGGGTTCGCCACGGCCAGTAGCGCGACTATTGAGTCGCATGCGACAACCACACGGGGCTCCTTTGGCAGAGTGCCGCCAGGAGGCCAACCGGAAGGTGGAGACCAGCCATCTCTACTGCGGTAGAGCAGGCCGCGAAGAAAGACGTCAGGAGGCCGTCCTACCAAACGCCGGCATGATGCAGGCGGCTGTGGCTGGGACGATTGACCCGTCCGTGTAGGCCAGGTGTCTCAAACACGCGGCCCGCAGGCCTTTCGCTTGCGGCCCGGCCCGCAGACGACTTTCTTCGTCCCATTTCTTTTTTTATTTCCTTAATAAATGTGTTCACGAACTACACACACCTGAAAGCACTCAAGTACTTTCCTTGTGAGCCACTTCATGCGGTTACCTTGTGTTAAACATGACCATGGAACAAAGACTGTATATTTGAGAAGCACCGTCCAGATTTCAGTCATTCTAGATATCAGTGTCAATATGTGTCTCGAAACCTGACATCAAATCTCCTCCTTATAAAACCCATATATGAGATATGGAAAAAAATTTTTTTTTTCAAATGGCAATGTTAGCTGCTGACATTCTGTTCAAACTCCTCCTCCCCGCCCTCCACCCCCGACCTTCACCACTGTCTCGGCCCATCGGGTGATAAGTTTCCTGACTGCAGCCCTCTAGCTAAAAGGAGACTGAGACCCTTGGTGTAGACAGTAAGCCTTCCAGTCAGCTCTTCCTCTTCTTGGAAGCAGCCGCCTGCTGGAGAGCGTATAGGTAGCTTTCTCTCGCCAACTATGCTGCCTATGCTGCCTACTGAATGAACCACTCCTAAAAAGGCTTTTCTTTTGTGGTAGCGGAATTCGCAGGTTACCTCTGAACACATAGGACTGGTTCTTTCCGAGCTCCAACTTAAGAGTGCTCCAAGGCGCTCGTAACTTCAACCATGGAGCGCGATCAAGATATGGTAGAGTTCCAGTCACGTGGCTTCTGAAGGTTTCGGTTCTTGGCGTGACGTCCACAATGACGTCATGCGCGGCGGCATAGGCGTGCGCAGGGTTCCACATTGGGGGGGGGGGAGTTCATCGCAACGCTCCCTTCACTACTAAGTCAGATTATGGGGCAGACTTTGCGCCTCCCTTCTTATTTGACAAACGCGCCATGTTTGTTTGGAACGTCAGGGGCGGTCACGCACTACGCGCCTGTGTTCACTGCGTATGTGGGGCTGTGATACGTGTACACGGCGCTTGTACCGGCAAAACGGTTCCCGCAAAACGGTTCCTGTATGCGTCTACATACGCACGCGGAGCGAAAGACGAAAAATGCTCAAGGCGGCGCAGACCTTGTCGCCATTTCTACCGATGAAATGTCGCACTTTTCGACGACGTCAGTGAAAAGTCACCCGTACTGCTCCTGGAAATGTCGAAGCTATAATTATGAACGCGTACAGAGGCGCCGCGCAGCCCAGTGACGTCAGGAAGGAGGGTGATCAATGAGGAATAAACTGGAACTGTCGGTGTATAGCGAAGTCGCCTCGCGTCCTGAAAAGTTCCGTATGCCGCTCCAATAATTCCACGTGTTTGCTGACGGAATGCACATGTTTTCCATATAATTTCCATATAAATGGTCATCTGTTTCCGTAATATTATTGCGCAACCATACAGAATTATTGGAATGCAGTACGGGACGTTTCAATAGATAAAGGTTGGGATGGATACCGTGTACTGGTTCACGAAGCGAGTCTCATTAAAGCTTCGCACGTGCCAGTTTGTAAGGTTACAAACGTGACACAATCGACTGAAAAGAAATGAAGTCGAATGATGTCCGCCGCGGTGCTCTAGTGGTTATGGTGCCTAACTGCTGACCCGAAGGTCCCGGGATCGAATCCCGGCCACGGCGGCCGCATTTCGATGGAGGCAAGACACTAGAGGCCCGTGTGCTTAGATTTAGATCCACGTTAAGAACCCCTGGGGGGTCGCAATTTCCGGAGCCTTCCACTACGGTGTCTCTCATAATCATGTCGCTGTTTTGGGACGTAAAAGCTAACAATCATTATGACTGTGGTAAGTTCGAATTATTCCTGCGCCCTGGTAACAAGTGGCGGAGGTTCTTTGGTGTGTCTGGAGAGCATAACTAGCAATTCTGACCGTATATAATATAAGTGACGGGGTTTCACGTCCCGAAACCACGACATGATTATGAGGGACGCCGTAGTGGGGGACTCTGGAAATATCGACCGCCCATCGGGTTACTTAACGTGCACTTAAATCGAAGTACACGAGCCTCAAGCATACTCGCCTCCATCGAAAATGCAACCGCTGCGACCGGGATTCGACCTCGCGACCTTCGGGTCAGCAGTCGAGCACCGTAACCATTAAACCAGCGTGGTGGGTAGTAATTCTGCCCGCCCGCATGCGCTATCGTACCAGTAAGTTGTGATAACCACTGTAGTCTTGAGTGCCACTAAGCTCGAATTCCATCGAATACGCGCGCGTGACACCACTCGAAGGGCAATAAACTTCAAGACATTAAGCAATTAATATCAATTATTCGTTTGCAGGCGTCAAAGGTATGTGACAAGATATTTTGCAGAGATCGAGGCTACGCTAGAGCGGGTTTAGCCGTCGAAGTTCAAAGGGACGCGAAAGCAAAACAATGGATCGGTTTAAAATGATCAGTTATGCTCTGATATTTCTACTGTCGTTAATTTCACCACCACAGGTTTATTGTACCAGAGGAACTCTAGGTTAATGTTTTATTTTTAAATTTAGCGCCGAAATATCCGCAAGTGACGTTTCGGATTTTAAAGTTTGTTTCCGTACTTTTGCCACATTGGCTCAGCTGGAGGAAGAGGAGGACGGAAAGGGTCAACCAGACGCGCGTCCGGTTTGCTACCCTACACTGGGGAGGGGGGGATGGAGGGATTAAAAGAAATAAAGAAGATGAAAGAAAGCACCGTCAGGGTAGTGCGCCTTAGAGTCACTATACACTAGTGCGCCTGTCCATTGCACGCCTACAAGCGATCGCTTAACCCGGCCGAATTTAGAAACAGTATCGATGCCCGCGTCGCTTTGCTGGCCTGTGATTTGTAGGGCCAAGATCCGAGGATCTTCTCTTTCGAAAACTGTCTGTCGTCCGGCTTGTTGAGCGTATTGCGCAGAACGCTATCTTTGGTCACAAAACGATGACAGAAACATAGTAGATAGCCTGTCGTTTCGTCACTGTTGCACGAGTCGCATCTCGGTGTCCGCTATTCCTTTGCGAAAAGAGTACGCTTCGTGAAATCCACGCCTAACAACGGGCAGCACAGTAAAGTGGGGTCATGGCGGGATAGGTGATGGGTCCACAAAATTTCCTAAAACATGGTATGTTGAGTCGATGGCCCCCTCAGACAGGGGCGTAGCCAAAGGGGGGGGGGGGGGGTTGGAGGGTTCAAACCCCCCGAAAATTTTCAGTTTTGCTTGCGTATATATACACGCACACATACAAACGCACGCACGAACATATATAAAGTATGGTTAAAAATCAATGACGTCACGGCGAGTGGTGCGGGAACTGCACATGGTAGCCGACCGGTCCAAAAACTGGCTAACCTCCCTGTCTTTCCGCTTGTTTCTTCCCTTCTTCCTTCATTCCTTCCTTCCTTCCTTGAAGGCAGGGTCGTCACCTCCTTTTTTTTTTTCTTGCGCGTTTTCTCGCTTATCAAGTGTTTTCTCGGGGAAGTGTGATGATTTAGGTATTGTGAAAGGGTAATTTACTATTATTAATACGAGAAAAATCGTATGGTGCTGACAGTCCTGTAGCAGGTAGGATGATTCAGTTTTCTTAGGAACTCATTAACAACGTTGAATAACCAAAAACAAGACGTATCGAAACCGAAACTGAAACAGGCAGCGTCTACAGTGACATCACAACCTGTTCAGCCTTAACGTAAACGCAGTTCACATGGTGCTGGCGCCAGGATAGGAAAACTGGCGACGTAATCCAATGATGGAACGAGCTCTGTCAGCTTTTTGGAACTTCGCAGCGTTCATTTCAGCGACATTTTGAGCGCTGGAAGATCGCCGTTTGCTTTTTATCGCGTGCTCAGGGAGGTCATAGAGCTTTCTACAATATTTACTAGAAGGAACTGTGGCGCTGTGACGATCCAGCTCCCATGGGAATGATTGGTAGTACATGGATTTGCCTAGTTTTCGTGCTTGCGGCTTCGAACGTACTTGTGTCTTTGTTTATTGTTGTTGTTTGACTTTTGTTGCAGATTAGAGAATCACTCGTTATGAATCGCGTGAGCTGATTTGAACTGGTCATCCTCAAAAGGTCAAGGTGGTGAAGTGGGACTGCTGCACTTAAGCTGAACTTCGTCTTGCGACAACGCAGATGCAGGCCACACGAAGTCACACGGAGCTGGAAGAACGAAGCTCAGGCAAATCTGTGTATTACCAATCATTCCCATGCTGGCGTTGCATATCCCATAGACACTAGCGCCAGATTTCCCTATGGTCTGCTCTTGTGAAACTCCATGAGGGAGGTTGCGATGTAGGTTGCAAAGTCACAAACACAGGGTCGCCAGCATTCAAAGGCATGATTCGGGAACTGGCTAGAAACCTTTACAGTTCCTTTTCAGGAATACTCAATGACTTGCAATAGTATAGTTTGGCAAAGATCATTTGAGCACCAAGCAGAATTGAATGTACGCGCGTTACACCACACGAATGTCTTTAAAGTTGAAGACATTAAACAGTTTGTTTGTTCACTTTCACGCGTAATATATATATATATATCTATATATATATATATATATACTATACTATATATATATATATATATATATATATGGTGTGTGGTGTGTGGTGTGTGTGTGTGTGTGTGGTGTGTGTGTGTGTGTTGCGTGTGTGTGTGAAATCTTAGGTAACTGGGCGGCTGAAAACGATAATTATTGTCTCACCTTGTGTCCCCCTGGATACATGACTTATCTGCAAAGATGGTTTGCACGTTCTTCCCAGTGCTGAGTTTTAACAAAACCATTAAGCTTAACTTTGAACACCGGCCGGTATATATACGTGTGTGTGTGTGCGTGTGCGTGTGTGTGCGTGTGCGTGTGCGTGTGCGTGTGTGTGTGTGTGTATGTGTGTGTGAAGTTGTGAAGCAGTACTTACACAAACCTTCGAAGTTTCAAAGCACTACATGAAGCATGCTTACGAAGATGCAAACGAGCACTGAGCCTTGATTTCGGAAATAGCAGAAAGCCAAACGCACGTATCTGACACCTAAAATGAGGATACTAATTAAGCAAGTGTTTGAATGTTGAGAAACGAAAAAAAAAGTGCTTTTGAATTCCTCAAGTAAGCTTGCTCTGAAATTGCCGGACATCGTGTCATTGACCCTATGATGACGTATGGCACAGAGCAAATTTCGCTTACGTCATGTAGTGATGCATGTAGCTATGGAAATGTTGTAGCTTAAATTATGATGATGGCGATGCGCTCTGTTTCTTACGGATGTGCTTGGGTGTGAGTGGTAACCAGTATGACCTCAGAACGGAGCGAGTCATGAGTCATGGTGTAAAGAGTCATGACGTGATGTCATGACGCATTCAGTTTCTGGGGGAACTGACTATAAATGGTCCGTAGAAAGCATGTACTATCGTATGTTATTCAGGGCACCCTTACGCGTTCCTGCATTTTAGTGTGGTTTAAAAGCTGTTATGACCTTCATATAAGGCGAAGGAAAAAAGAAAAGAAAACTGTTCAGAAATGTCATATCTGTAATAATGCGCTAAACTTAAAAGCCAAAAGTTAGGGCGCTGCGTGCTCGAAATAGCTCCGGCGGTAAGGATGTCAGCGACGGATCGATTTCAAACGGCAAATAATAGAATAGAATGTGAACGGAAAAGTTTAGATGGTTCAAGGGGCATTGAACTACTGTTAGAATCAATTTGCGTGTTCTCGAATGCACGTTTGAATATAAATGGCATTGCCGGAGTACAACTTGACGATATCGGCAGTTCTGAAGACGAGTTCCTGTCCCTCTTTCGCACACTTCTACCGACGGAGTACATGATGATTTGCAATAATTTCTTACCCATATCAACTGCCGCACTGACTTGCATGCTACCAGCACTCACTGATGTTGCTTAACTCTTGTATAATGTTGGCTAGTGTGGGCAATGTAAGTGGAAATTTTCGCTAACTGTTGCTTAAAGGGCCCCTCCTCTCAGCCCCCCCCCACCTCTCCCGACCACTTTCACAGTGTCCCACCTCTTCTCCCTTGTGGAGGAGAGGGCACGAAGCATATACACACGAGCGCTAAGGAAATCAGTTCCAGCCTTGAAGAAGACAAGTCCACTTGTCGAAACGTCGGCTCGAGTACCCAGAACCTGTTTACATTTTTTTTTTTTTCATCGCAAGCTTCCATCCTCCCCTTTTTGTCGTTTACGAATTGGAGCAGTAAGTTTGAACGCATTGGCACAACGGGACTTTAAAAGGGTACCGACACGAAACTCTTCCATTGCCGTTTTCTTTTTTTTTTCCCCGTGAAATCAAAGGCCAAGCCTCTCAAGAGGCTAGAAAATGCGCTGGTAAGCGTGAGCGCGCCCTGGAAATTTAATTACAAAGTGTTTTTAAAAGCTGGTTTCGGTTTCTACGGTACCCTGACGTAACAATACGGTATGAGCTTTTCTTCGCGTTACCGCTCAAGATATCGGGACGTTTCCACAGCCGCTCCGCTCCGTGGCTGCGTTGGCGACGCACAAGCGGCCTTTTTTTTTTTTTTTTTGGTACCTGACGCAATCGCAGCGCGTGAAGTCACCAGGATTGGTACTGTTGCCTGACGACACGCTAGTGTCGATGCCAGTATGTGCACAATGCGATAATTGATTTTTAAATGAAATTCAAATATGTAGTGACCATTAATTGAGCTTCGCACTTGCTCTCTATGGAGGAGATATTTACGGCAGAGCGAACTTAGCTTCGAAAACTGGTGTCAGTATCCCTTTAGACACCTCGATTTTACGCAAGCGTTGCCTTGCGGTGTTGCTTTATGAGGACACGCAGCATACATTGATCGCTATCACGAAAGGGCGGCTAACCTCACCCATTGCAGCGATCTTGTCATCTATATTTTCACCCTGTGCAATGTTAACATTGCCCTCGTGCCGCTGCAGATGTGATGTGATGTCTGTTGCGACCACACGCAACGTTCAGTTGAGTTTTTCCTTTTTTTTTTTTACCAGTGCGTAAAGTAAGCCGGATGCGTTCAGTCTGCCGCCATGCACTTCACAGAATGCTAGCTTGAAATAAACAGAAAACGTACCTCGTGATGCAATTGTAAAAGACAGGGTCACTGACAAGTATATGCTTTCTGTGCACGTTCTTGGTTAGTAGAAAGTGCAAAAAAGACTCGCAGGGTCCCTTCTGCATTCTCCTAAGACAGGGGACTCAAACTAGGCAGCCCGCGGACGTTTCGCAGGCGGCCGCGGCTTCACAAGAGATAAACATTTTAATGAAAAGCTGGAGATGGTTGCCTGGCTGTTCGCCTGACATGCTACTCCAGGTGCTGAGTACGATTATGATACATACAGTGATAAGCGCATAACACATACAGCCACACACGTTCACAAAGTCTCGATTCAGGCTCGTGGCCCGCAAGAAAGTAAACAGCGCTTTCGTGGCACGTAGCGCACAGGTGCTGCTTTGCCATGGGCCCAGAACATGTCGCAACTCTAAGCGCGATCCCCGTTGAAGATGCAAGGCCGCCTTCAGAGACTGTCTCTCTGGTGCGTATCGCTTGCATTTCACAAAGAACATGATGCAGATCTTCTTGGACGTTACATTGTACGCACATTGGTGAGTCCGACAGCTTAATCTTGCTCCTGAAGTAGTTGGTGTATGCGACGTTTAGTCTGATGCGGTGCAAGCATGTTTCCTCTTGTCTGTTTAGGTCTCGCGTCGTATAGAAGTTACATGATGGGTCGATCTTGTAAAGAGGTCCATACTGGTGACTAGCATCTGTCCAGAGGGATCGCTGGAGGCGCCAAGCGTGTGCCGATACGAGTGTCGCTGCATCTTTTCTCGAGAAAGGTATCTCGATGATTTCTCTCGAGGCGTCATGTCCAGCTTTGGCAGCGTCATCAGCCTGGACGTTGCCTAGTATTCCACAATGGGCAGGTATCCACTGCAGAGCAATGCGGTGATGGAGGTCGCAGGCTTTGTTGCATACATATTTAATGTCCATGACGAGTAATAAGATGTATGTCACTCGGTTAAATGGTACTCGCATTATTTACTCGCCCGTTGCCATTAATAACGCTTTGTTCGTGCAAGCCACAGAGACGAGTCTGGTCTCAAGCATTTGTTTTTCGTGAGTCGCCTCATGCGGTCACGATGTGTTGAAGCATAACCGTGGAACAAAATCTTTATATTTCCGAATCGGCGTACAGATTTGAGTAATTCTGGAGACCATAATCGATATGTTGTTCGAATCCTAACGCCAAGTCCCCTTTAGAAATGATCCATATATGAGATATCGGAAATGCGTTCTTTCACATGGCAGCGTTAAGTGACATTATGATCACCCCCCCCCCCCCCCTGCTCTTCAACCTCCTTCATGCATGTCGCGGCTTTGGGGGACTAATTTTTGTGGCTGCGGCCCGCTAGCTGAGGTGAGTTTGAGACCCCTGGCCTAAGACGACTCGAGGGCGAAAGCCATCTTCTTTTTCTTCTCAGTCGATATACTGATCTCCGAAAGCCTTCTGCACCTAACGTTACTTTGCACTGCCTCCAAGAACGGAGGCAGTGAAAGCTTTCTGCGCCTCTCCTATAGTTTTGCACTGCCTCCGTGATGGGCCTACCTTTAACCAAGCGACGACGTCATGTGGTGACGTCATCATGTGACGTCATAATGATGTCACAAATTTTGGCAATCTCGTCATGATGACGTCATATGGTTACGTTATCGCGTGGTTGTGATTTTTTGCATCCCTCGTGTTGACGCCGACGCCGCGGGACGCCGCCGACGCCGACGGTCAATTTTCGCGTTTGATGAGGCATCTAAGGCTTTCGTCTTAAAAAGCAGGAAAAAAATCACGCCATATCCACGAAGTGAATGATGATTGAGGAGCTGGCTCGGAGATAATCGGGTAAACCGTGAATGCTCCGTACAATTCCTCTAGTGTCATATAAAGACGTGACACGTTGTTATAGTTGCGACTGTGGTTAGGTTGTTGTCGAACCGCAAGCGGTCGCAGACCTTGCAGCTGTGGCCGAACGTGTGGTGGAGGAAATCGAGGAAATGTGGTTTTGCCCGCGTTAATGTCATCATCAAGGCGCTCGAAGAACAAGAGGAAGAAGACTTTTCTTTCGCGCGAGCGTGCGCATGCTACAGTTGGCTATGCTATATGTGGTTTTGCCTGCGTTAATATCATCATCAAGGCGCTCGAAGAACAAGAGGAAGAAGACTACTCTTTCGCGCGAGCTGCGCCTGTAGCGGTCGCCTATGGAACTAAGGTTACGCTTACGACGAGGGACATTGCCCCAGCTGAAGAACCTGGCGAGCCAGGAAAAAGGAAAAAAGGACAAAGGCAAAGAAGGGCACAACGAGATTTGATCGATGAGGCTAACAGTATCAAGTAAAGAACTTATGGCTCATATTTCAAACGGTCTAGAATAATTTTTTTTGTTCGCACTTTGAGCTTAGCAGCGCTCAAAGTGTACCAACTACAGGTCATCAGGTAAGCAGAAGATGCCGCTAGGGCTCAAGGACTCCTAGCTGCCGTCTAAGGGAGCGGAGAGAAACTCCTCTGGCACTTGCCGTTTCAATAAAAGTTGTTTCTCTCTCTCTCACTTTAAAGAACGTAACTTGTGAAGCGTAAGTGTACTGGAAGAAAACGTATCTGAATTTGATACTGAAGTAGGTCTTCGAAATGCTGGGCCTGGCGTCAGCGAGACTACCTTGACATCACGACGCGGAACGACACTCGCTGGTCCTGTTTAGGAATAAGACTACGGCAATGAACACGTTGCTCATTTAAATAATACATAAATAATGACATGCAATAACGCTGCGCAAATTTCCGTCAGGATATTCTCGCGCGTTGCGTACGCAGCGATCGCAGTTACAGATGGATCTGCATCATGACGTGATATCGACTTGTACGTCGTGGCCATCGAGACCGAAACTTATTCGCACAGGGTCAAGTCGTGTAGCGTTGTTTGGTTATGCGAGCTTTTGTCGTACGCAGTCATGTGCAGTTATGTATGAATTGACAAGTTAGGCTCTGTACACGTGGACGCAATTTGAGCAGGAAAGTGTGTGTGTGTGTGTGTGTGTGTGTGTGTGTGTGTGTGTGTGTGTGTGTGTGTGTGTGTGTGTGTGTGTGTGTGTGTGTGTGTGTGTGTGTGTGTGTGTGTGTGTGTGTGTGTGTGTGTGTGTGTGTGTGTGTGTGTGTGTGTGTGTGTGTGTGTGTGTGTGTGTGGCCAGTGTTAGTGAGGAAGGGCAGGAGCGCCGCATCTCTAGGGGCTGAGCTTGTAATTATTCTTAGGCTTGACCGACTTATAGGTCAATTACTAATGGGGAGCCTGTACTCATAAAAAGGAAAGTCATCGGAAAGTTATCCATCCGTATGGATAGGCTGGAGCGCCAACGGAATGGATTTCCAAATCATGATCGGCAACCCACCGCTGTCGAAGCGAAAAGTCTACAATCAATGCGTTTTGCCGGCACCATATCATATTTATGAGAGGCTGTTAGGATAGCAGGGACACTCTACAAGAAGTTAAGGACTGGACGCAGCATACAAGAGAGTACAATAAAATGGGCCAATCAAATCGAGTGAACTCATTTGCCAGGTTTAAGAGCGGCGGCTGTGAAATCTGTAGTTCATTGTTTTCTATCCGACTCCCATCGCTCATTTTTCTTTCTTTCTTTTTTTTTACTGGCACGGTCAAAGAGTGGCTCTTGATTCTCTACGAAGTACTTCCGTCGATCGCTTACTTCTGGTTTACCGAATATTCAGAAAATTCGTTTTAAAAGATAAAGCCGGTACGAAATCAATGGTTCTGGTCAAGATGAGAGTTATATGGGATACACATGATATCGGAGCGTAGGTTTAACCTAATTGCCAATAAACTGTCAAGGTCACTAATGAAAAATAATTCAATCAGTTCATTGAAGGAGCAGACTTTCTTGTGAGCAGCTGGGATCAGGCACGTAGCCAGGATTTTTTTTCGGGGGGGGCCCAAGGCCTAATTGTTCGAAAGACAGTCTTTCCATGGCAAAAACAAAAAAAAAGTTGCCTGGAAATATAGAGGGCTGGAAAAAGTTTCGGGGGGGGCCCGGGCCCCCCGGGCCCCCCCCCCTTGCCTACGTGCCTGGCTGGGATTGTGGCGGCACCTGGTGGAGAAGATCTCAACCAAGTGCTTCTTTTTACATGGCCTCTGAGATTGGATTCGACAGCGTGCGAAATACAATGTTAACCCAAGGAATAAACCAGGACACACAAACGCCGACCACTCAAGGATTAGGGTCATTTCCAGTTTTCTTTTTTTTAGTGCTTCATGTTCGTTGTCAAGAGATAATACCTAATAGCTGTTGGTGTTCTACGTTCCAAAACTGCGATATGATTAAGAGGGACGCCGTAGTGGAGGGCTCCGGAAGTTTTGGCCGTCTGGTGTTCTTTACGAAGAACAAATAGTCGAGAAGCAAAGGCAGGGAGGTTAACCATGTGTAGGGTAGCCAACCGGTTGGTGACCTTTAACGTGCACGTAAATCTAATCACGCGGGCCTCTAACATTTCTCCTTCAATGAAATGCGACCGCCGCGGCCAGGATTCGATCCCGCGACCTTCGGGTCAATAGAGCACGACGCAGGTATGAGAGCCACAGGAAATCCGCCGCGCAGCAACCTTTATAATTATAGCGGGTGTTATTGCGATCTCTGTGTGTTCAATGGCCCGGCAGCTGACATTTCCAATACATCTCTCTCTCTCTCATCTCTTCATTATCACATTGAAGCAGCGGCCGTGGCGCCGATTGCCAGCTAGAATTCTACAGCGTCACAAATAGCCGACGGCGCCGCTGCCAGCTGTGTGTACGCATAGTAAAACTCCAAACGTACGTCTTCTTTTCGCTTGCGTTTCTTGAAGATCGCGACGCTTATGGCAAGGTGCAATGTAGCCAAGAAGGTCGAGGGCGACGCAAATCCGGCGCGCTATTGACCGACGCGCGTTCCTCTCGAAATGTGCCGCGCGCTAGCATTGGATTATCCGCTAACTAAGTGAACTCTCATTACTCTCATTTGTACGAACGTCGGCTTAACGAATATTTCAGAACAACGAACTTTTAGAAAACCCCCGGCGGTTTTTCTATGCATTCTATGGAAACATCTTTCAATTCAACGAATTTCTGAATAGTGAATATTTCAGTTGAACGAACTTGATCCGCTGACGCGGGCTCATTTTTGAAATCAATTCAACGAAGTATTGCGCTCTGCAGCACTGGCGTAGCCTATGCGCGCTGCCCTCAAATCGCCTATCCATCGGCTGCGGTGCATCATCGTTTGTGTAAGCAGCGCCGCCGAGGCAAAGCTGTCGCGCTGGAGACGAAAACGAGCCACATGCGCGTCAGGGGGGGGGGTGTCGCACGAGCAGCAACTTTGAACTTTGAGTCTAAGGGTGCAGTCGCGATCGCTGGCGCGCGCGCTATCTCGACAGCCATCACAACGGGCGGCTCGTATACCCTTCTGCGTGCTGCGCTCTCAACGCGAAGTGACTATGCGGAGAGTATCTCTCCCTGGAGCGGCCGTATTCTCTTACACCAGCGTTTTGTAGTTACTCGAGATCGGATACAAAACAGTTAGCTGTCAGCCTCACTTCGTATAACATTTGAAAAAGGGCGAATGGCCATACAGGCTTTGCAGTACACAAATTATCGGGAAGCGCTGCTTACGGACCCGGACACGCAGTTAGTATTCGCGCAATATGGAAGTCAGAGCGGCCTGATCAGAGTGGTTTAGGGGGTCCGACAGACCACAGTACTGACCACACACCGCCTCAGTACAAGTGATGGTGACTTGAATAAGCGCAAACTCTGTGAAATATTAGTATAGTTTGAAAGTCCCGCTTATCCCCACAGAGGCCATGCGCTTCCCTCTTTTTCAATAAAGGACTTTCCATCCATCCATTAACTGCTTCGCCCTTGCGGTGAAAGTGACTTTTTTTCTGTCTCATCGGTATTGTTTGGCTATCTTCGTTTCGGCCAACAACAGCGCAGTTCGTGGGCCGTGCGCCCACTTTCGTATGAGTTCGACGAAGCGGAAGCGCCTGTCTCTATATTAGACAAGCTGAAAATCCTTCAGCGTCTGGACATATTAAGATATATTATTGTTTCACAGCAACAAGCTGTGCTAGAGGCAGTGCACAGAAACGTAGACTCTCTGCACAGCTTTGTCTCTTCTTGCGCTTTAAGGGTGCCAGAGCAAATAAAAATTACAGAACTCTTTTCAAAATAAATTGGATTTCACACTTTTTACTCGATGTCTGCTGTGCACAATGCTGTTCCATATTCCAGTGAATATTCAGTTTAGTGAACTTTCAGTTAAGTGAACTATTTCCTTGGGTCCCTTGAAGTTCACTCAAGTAAGAGTTCACTGTATTACTGTTTGCGGATTACAGAACGAACTCCATTGCGCTCATTGCATATAAGTAAACCACGGTTTCGCGAGGTTTAAGATTCTAGCGAGAAGTGCTGACACCTATAGTCGGATACAACTTTAGAAGTTTGCGGCATTTCCTCCTCAAAGGCGAATGCACACAAGCCTGCACCAATGGGCTCAACTGAGGTCATGGGCCGAACAGAAGGTGCCCCCGTCTTCGGAGAACTTTGCCATGTGCATGAGCGGGACTATTTCTTTAGTCGCGATGGCGATCGGCTGCCGCGCTTCGGTCACGCGGGCGGGGCTGCTCCGGACTTCTTTAGTTGCAAGCGACTATACGGACGGGAACTTCCAGGAATCCTATATTTTTTTGAAGAAGGGTGTGGAGTGTATAGACCAGAACACAGCGAATCCCATGCGCATCGCCATATTTGCATCGCGTGTCGCGCCATCTATCGCACACGCGACGAAACAACATGCGCGGGCTGCCACGCCAGCAGACGCTACACAGAGCAAACGTGAAACTTCCGAAATTCAGCCGGTTGGCGAGCGTGTTTCGCGTCTTTTCTAGCCTGGACATTTTCGCTGATTTTATTGGAACATCAAGAACATCTTGCTCATCCAAGTCCACAATGTATACAGTACGTGCTGAGTGGGCTGCGGAAGCAACCTCGTCAGATACGTACGCTGTTACATTTGTAAAAATACGTTCTCGCTGTAGTACGCGTGAATCGTAATTGCAGTGCAGCTCGCGAAAGAGTGAAACGGTGTTTTGTTGCCCCATATTACAAGTTGTGCACAAAGTTTTGTGAAAGCTCATCATTTCAGCATGCATCGCGTAATAATTAGAGGACGCTTTACGGGTAGTTTCGCGGAACGTAACTTTTGTTTCACGGGCGCTCTTATAATAATGCGTCTTGCTCACAAAAGCGTGCTGTCAGAGAGTATAACCTGAAGTATCGTTCAGCGATCCCTTTTGGAAGCTACCTGCGCTATTTTATTCTTGTAACGATGATGCTTTACAAGCGAAACTGTGCTGCTCTTAGTTAAGCCGGTTAGCTACGGCTGCGACGTAAAGGACACTGGCGCGAGTACTGTTTACTTACGTGCTAATATATGTATTATGTGCAGCTGGATGCCTCGTGTACAAATAAATTTGGGGACATCAAACACTGAAATGAAAGCACGAAATTCTGGCCAGCTGTTGAGGAGCACCGTGCCATTTATTACCTTTTGAAGACGAAATCTCGAAGGCGCGAATGCCATCAAAAGCACTAAAGCTTAATACTACGTTGAAAGTGGCAAAGCATGCTGACTGCTTGTGCTTGAAAGCACTACCTTGCACTAGATTTTCGTCAAAGGAAACGCTCAAATGTACGAATGTACACGAAGCTCGCGCCTGCCTTCAACCCAGCTGCGTGTCACGCAAATTAGGCTCGCAAAATAAAATAGGTGGGCATCACACTGCAGAATACACGCTGTTAGTGTACTTACTCGCGCATTTTCACTCGGCTCCTAGTTTTTTAGCTTGAATCACAGTTATCCACTCGCGGCGAAGCTGAAAACACCGCACCGGCACTATTTCCGTTGCGCGTCGTAATCGTCGCAGACAACGCTAATATCCTCTTGTTGCGCTGCTTGTTTTGGCATCCAAAGACGACGCAGTAGTGCCCAGACGAGCTCTTATACGCTGAAGCGGCGTGAACGGATACTTTTTCGCACTTTAAAGCCTCAGAACTGCAGCTTGCCTTGTTTACTTGGTGTAACCCGCGCGCGCCTTGGCAGCCCCGGTCAGCCCGGCATCTGGGTGCGAGAGTATCCGCTCGGCTCGCCAGCAGCCTGGGTGCGAGACAGGCGTGCTCTGGTGTATAGGCGACACGTCTATCTCTACAATAGTGAGTTTAACTTTTTTTACTTGACGTTATGTTGACGCACACGTGCGTGTATGGTGTCTATACCCTTTGTGGTACTATTTCGGAAACAAATCAGTTGATGTTTAGCGCTCACCCTGTGCACTATCTTCTTCCTGTCTTAAGGTTTCTTTATTTTCCTTACTTAAGCTAAAACTACTTTATTTGAATTCCAGTGACGTGCGGGTGAGGGTAGCCCTGCGTCTGGCGCCCCCTCCTTGTGGCGATGACGTCAAGCAGAGCCAGAGACAAGCAGGTACACACAGACTTTCTCCTGGAGACCGAGGCAAAGCATGATTACTTATTAAAGCTAAAAAACTCACAGGGTCCCTTATGCATTCGCCTAAGACGACTCGAAGGCGAAAGCCATCCTATTCTTTTAGATGCGAAGCAGCTTTTGCGCTGGGCTGTGTCCGTAGTTCCATTGGCGACCGTCCGCTTTCTACCACCTAGCATAGCCATCTGAGCGCGCGCTCGCGTTAAGGAGAAGTCTTCTTCTTCTTGTTCTTCGAACGCCTTGATGATGATACATGCAGAGCACTTTAGGGGCCCGGGCTGCCATATGCCGTCCTAGCTTGGCGTAACGCCGACAAAACCATGTGTCGACAAAACACAGGCACGCGCTAGCGCGTTCGGGCCTGTGTAAGAGGCTGGGTAAGACCATACACTATGTCAGCAATCACGTGATCGCGTCAGGGAACGAGATTCTGCAGACGCGCGATGAACCCACGTGGCGTGCTCCAACAAGAGTTCGGGACGAGTAACAGCAACAGCAACTACAGTGAATTCATGGTGTGCTGCACTTGCAAGGACGCGGGCAAGGTGGCCGTGATGAACGGAACTTCAAGTCGACCAATGCGCTGCTTCGCATCCCCACATGGTTCCCTTTAGTGGGAGATGGTGAAAAGTTTTTTTCTCCTCAGTCGATTGCATTGTCCCCCGAAAGCTATAGCGTGGTTTTTCACTGCCTCCGGGATTGGAGGCATTGCGAGCTTTCGGCACCTCACGTGACTCCGGGATCGGCTCACCTATGACTGAGACACGATGTCATGGGATGACGTCATCAGGTGACGTCACGTCAAATGATGACGTCGTCATATCACATCGTCGCTTGGTGGACCGATCCCGGAGTCACGTGAGGTGGCCCACAGGACCAAGCGACGATGTCTTGTGATAACGTCATCAGGTGACGTCACGATATGTGACGTCACACGATGACGTCACATAACGTGACGTCACCTGATGACGTTATCACAAGACATCGTCGCTTGGTCCTATGTGGGCCACCTCACGTGACTCTGGGATCGGCCCACCAAGCGACGATGACGTCACACAACATGATCGCATGACACCTTAGTGACGTGGTGATGACGACACACATTTTGGGGAAACGTGATGACTGATGACGTCGACGTCATCACATGATGATTTTTTGCGTCACTCGTATTGAAGCCGATGGTCACTTTTCGTGTTTTATGAGGCACCTAATGCTTTCGCCTTAATAAAGTCTTGCACACTTGTACGACCGAAGAGTAAAGACGTTCAAACGTCGGTAGGAATGCGAGTGCACTGTAGCTAGGCTCAGCAGCTTACCTGTAATTCTGTCGCTGCAGCCGGCTTGTTCGCAATAACCTTATTCATAGTTTGCCGTCGTGCTTTTCAGGAGCCACCTGCGACGGCATTGTTGCTGTGAATATGGCTTTCCTATGTACTATGCCGCGCATTAATCGACTCCTGCTTCATTGTTTCTCTCTTGACAATCTCAGCAGGCGATTGCACTAAAACATTGTATATAATAGGCGGATTCGATGAGAAGCATTTATGGCGATGGTTTTGCCTCCTCCATGCCGGCTTGTTTATCTCAACGTGGTTTGCACCTGCCGAGAGTTTGTTCAATTATTCCGTGCAATTCCGTACTCCGTATTCCGTACTTCGACTGCGCTTTGACCATGATCCGTTTCCTTCTTTTATTATTACGATATCAACTGTATGAGCATTGTCGGTGGGCTTCTGCCGTCACCGTTGTCGCCATGTTGTTATATAAAGTCCGAATCGAAAACATCGCCCTGCGCACGTTTTTACCCGCCAGTAAAAACGTGCGAGCGCTGGGGACGAACGCGACTGAAGCAGAGATGAAACGAGCCTGCCATCTCCGTCGCACGAAGGGCGCATGCGATCGCATCCTCTCGCGTGCGAGGTCTGCCGTCGATGGCTCCTCAAGCAGAAAGGAAACGTCCCGCCCCTCTTTCGTTGGGGGAAGGAGCATGAAGGGGCGCCGATGGAAGGGGGGAGGGAGGGCTGCTTCGTTTGAGCCGCAACTGAGAACTTCGATCACAAGGGCATGGTCGCGAGAGCAGGCTAGCGCGCTATCTCGACAGACTTAAGTAGACTGCTCGTATATGTGCGATGCTCTCACCGTTGAGACGCGACAGATGGTACCTTAAGCGAATACGACAGCGGCCGTATTCGCTTAAGCCAGCGTTTTGTTGATTTACGTGAGATCGGATCCAAAAGAGTTGGCTGCTGGCCTTACTTCGTATTACATTCCAACTTGTTGCTATCGCATCGATTGCTTCGCCCTTGCCTCGAAACTGTGATTTTGTTCTTCATAACATGTAGTAGTATTATTAAGTGGTTGTTTAATTGAGGAAATATATACATAACGGGGGTAGGGAAAGCAAAATTTGCACTGATGGCCGCACTCTAACTGTATTGTTCGAGCATGACACCTGAGTGGCAATCCCCAGTGAATGAGAGGGTAGCAGCGTAGAGGGAGAGAGGATAAAGGGGACTATATGATAAACGGAGAAGACGGGCCCTAAAAGTCCCCCATGTACTGTCCTCCGGGAAAGGTTCTTTGTAAAGTTACAATGTAAGCTTTTTACGCTGTCCATTTCGGTGGAAGGCTGCATTAGTTGTAAAAAAAAAAAAAACTCACAGGGTCGCTTATGCATTCGCCTAACACGACTCGAAGGTGAAAGCCATCTTCTTCTTTTCAGTCGATGTATTGATTCTCCCCCGCCGCCCCTCCGAATGCTTTGTGCACCTAACGTGGTTTTGCACTGCCTCCGGGATCGGCCCTCCTTTGACCAAGAGACGATGGCATCGGATTAGGTCATCATGTGGCGTAATAGTGACGTCATTGTTACATCGCAAATTTTGGCAATCTGTGGCGTCATGATGACGTCGTGGGGTGACGGCATCATGTGATGATGATTTTTTGCATCACTCGTATTGACGCCGCCGATGCCGACGGTCACTTGTCGCGTTTGATGAGGCATCTATGGCTCTCGCCTTATCAAAAATTCCGTGGTTGAACACGGTTAAGCCAAGCTTGTCGGGCGATAGCAACAACTATACCGCGGAAAGCATGCCGCTGCGGTTTCCCTGGAGTCACTGGCAGGGACACTAGGTGTCCCGCGCGTCGGCGCTCCGACGAGGCACGTAGTAGAGTTACTGTATATGCTACCTTTATATACAGTAACTCTAGCACGTAGCAACACGTTGTCCACATTTATCTTTGCACTGCCGGCGCTGTAGTCACGTGACATGAGTTGAGGTCTCGTGGCGCGCGCGCCCGCCGACTTGCGGCTCTCCGTTTCTCGGTGACCGACGGAGAGCGGTGCGTGGGAGAGGAGAACAAACCGACACTGCGCATGTCCATTGCTGTGATGACGCACTTGCGAGAAGAGAGAGAGTAGGAAACTGACGTCCTCTGAGCTCCAAGGTCAAACGCGCGCACAAGGTCATTTTCTCGGTATGCAGGAAGAGTAGAGCCATCTCTCTAACATGGCTTTGTAACCTTACACCGTGGTCCTGCCGTGACTTTTGCTACTGCTCTGGCCGACATTTTATTATTTTGTAATTTTTACCTCTCCATTTCGCGATATTTCCCGTTATCTCCCCCTTTTCATATTAAGCAAGGCAGGCCCGTAGCCAGGAATATTTTTCCGGGGGGTGGGTGGGGGGGGGGGGGGGGACGCTTGCTGAAAGCATTGACTATTTGAGAAAAACGCCTATTTTCATTATTTATCTTCGATAGCACACCATGTGTCAACAAAATTCCGAGGTGGGGGGGGGGGGGGGGGTGAGGCCTGGCGCTGTCCTTGGTTGTACCACTTGTGCACTTCGGTTTTAAATCACGAATATTATTACGTGAACATCGTTCCTTATTAACGGTAGAACGGATATTCAATGTTCGAAAACTACTCGATTCGATTCGTTTCTTGCACTGCTATTCGATTCGTGTTCGATTGGGTCTACAGCATCCATATTCACACACCCTTATCCGCTAACACATAACACCATACTGATATAGTTCACGCTCAGACGCCATGGCAGGCGTGAGAGGCAACGGCCTTCGATTGTAAGACCCCATATGCTACGTCACAGCACGGCGACAAGGGCTAGCCTCATTTCCAACCATGTGTTCCGCCCAAGGGCACGACGGGAAACGAGCAGTCTGTGTAGTAACGCCGCTCGCCACGTCGTTAAGCGCAGCTGTTGAACGAGACATCAGCTTTTCGGACGACTATCGGGGCGTCTCGTTGTTGGCGCAAAATATCGCTCGCATCCATCACCCTCTCTCGCTGTCAGCAGTCGACCGACGAAGTGAACGTGTTCCATTTTTTCTCGCTAGTGTAAAGTTCAAAAACACGACGCATTTTCTAACACAACCATTGTCCATGACTGCTACTCTGTCGCGGTCAATGCACTGCAAACCAGTAACTAGCTAGAGAGTTGGCCACGTTCTTCTTGACCTGTAAGAAAATGTAGGGCAGTCTTTGACCGAACAGCGATGGCGATGGCGCTGACGTCAAAAAGTCGCACGGCCTCTTTGCACTCGCCTGAAACGATTCGAAGGAGAAAGTCATCTTGATCTTCTTATTATTCTCAGTCGATTGTACTGATCCCCCAACCCCCACCCCACTAAAGCTTTCTGCGCCTAAGTGGTTTTGCACTGCCTCCGAGATCAGAGGCATTGCGAGCTTCCTGCACCGCACGTGGTTTTGCAGTGCCTCCCGGATCGGTACACATTTGACCAAGCGGCGATCTCACGTGATGACTTCATCATGTGACGTCTCTGAATGTGGCCTTAAGGTGTAGTCAGGATGACACCATATTGACGTCACAAATTTCTGTTATCTGTGACGTCATGATTACATCATAGAGTGACGTTATCACATTATGATTTTTTGCATCATTCGTGTTGACGCCGACGCCGCCGACTGTCACTTTTCACGTTTGATCTAAGAATTTTGCTTTAAAGGGACACTAAAATTAAACATCGGTTTAGGTTGTACTCTGATAACTCTAATGTCGTTGACTTCAACATCGTAGGTTTTTTAATGGAAAAGAAAATTGAGGTCAAAGTTTCTATTTTATATGTCGCGCTGAAATCGCTGCACGGGACGTCATGGCTTTCAAAATGTATTTTTCATGTTTTGGTGGCATTGCCTCGACGAAATTTCCTCAAACTTAGAATATGGCCCCCTCAGAGGACAATGTACTTCATTTTTACTGATTAGGAACTACGTAGGACATAGTAGAGGCCTTCAAAATCTATGGCGTCATGACGTTTGGTGCGGCAATTTCAAAGTGGCATCTCCACCCACATTTTCTTTTTGCGCGTTTTCTCGCTTACCAAGCGTCTTCTCATGGCAAGCGTGGCGATTTTGGAATTGTGAAAGAGAAATTTACTAATACGAGAAAAATTGTTTTCTCGTTAGTGTTCTTTTAATATAACCTTTCGGTTTGCCGTCAGGCCCAAAAACCAGGAACAGGGGAGGGGGGGGTTGGTAGTTGCGATGATTGGTTATAGCATGTGCTGATTGTCTATGCCTCGAAAGCGAGCCGACCAGAAGCAATCGCGAAAGCCGGCTCCAATCTCTATCCAATCGGCGCACGATGAACTGGAGAGTCCGCTTGACGAACACTTTATATAGAGTACCGCACATATTATAAAAGAACCAGTCGTGGGTACACGATCTCTACACCGTATTGTCGTTCTCATCTCTAAAAAAATATGTTTTTAATGCGAACATTTCCATTGTAAGGAAAGTAGTATTGAAAAAGTAGTCTTAAGCATAAGAAGAAAATTCCGAGCTTATATTGAGAATGACCTTCCAGCGACGTAAGGCGCGGCGTACAAGCTGTGATGTAGGAAGCTATGATATAAAACTGTAATCAATATGAAATATGCGTAGAAACATCAAATGGCTTTCAAAAAGTGTCTTTTGTGTGGAGTCTGCCATGCTTACACGCATAATAGGAGCATTGGCTAAAGTTGGCTGTATTGCTGGCTAACAGTTGTGTAATGCTGGCTACCCGATCTTATAACAATGTATGGAAGTAATACATGCGTATCGCTCTGCATCTGCCTGCATCACATCATTAACTATTTAGCACACTACGATAGGGGCCGCCCATTAACGAAAATTAGCAATTTTTGCTATTACTTCATTTCTTAATTACCCCCGCTTTGATTACGTCATTGCGCTATGTTATAGATACGTAACTAAATCTAACAAAGAAGGTTAACCGGCTCCGCCATTTTATTGGCTTCATTTGTCCTAACGATGTGGCATCCCCTCTATTCGTACGGTTCTGCTCCTTTTTAAAAAGGAATCTGAACGAGCCTTTGCTGTTGTTCAGTCAGGATATAAGGTCCTTCATAACATCATTATGACATTATGACAATGACGTCATAACATTATGACATTATTGCTACAATGTGACCAACGTTAACGCTTACAACGGTTGTACGTAAGTGAATGTAGTGATTGAATCCGATCAGACAATATTATTATTGGACATCATCCTTCACCGTTACGTAAAGTAGGTGGAAGAGGTGAATGAAAACAACGCCGAGGAAAGTAAAATAGTTTGGGGTTCCCATCCATTTTGTATATCAATTCTTTATATAATTTCACATGCAGATGTTTACCACCCACGCGGGTTATTATCGCTATCACAAATTCCATTTGACAGTTTGACGGCTTGCTCGTTTAGCATTTTCACTTATTTGATGCTTTATTTTAATTTAAACTTCCAGTTTTCACTAGCTTCACAGGTCTTGACCTTAAACACCTTGCCCCCTTTGTGGGTGAGTACCATCTTAAAGGTCATCATCATACGACTGTTGATTAACTGACGCAAACGAGAAACATTATCAACAGCGTCCTCTTTCGAACTGTTGTCAAACGAACCTCTCCCACAAGCAGCGCATGCTGCGAGGCTGAAAGCACAGCACTTATATTCCTGGTGACACACGATGCCGTCACGCGGTACCGGACCTCACTATAAATTTAGTTCACCTTGTGACTGTCGTCATGCGACGAGGCCTAGGCAGTACATAGGCCAGGCATGCCTGCACCCCATCAGTTGGCCCGCAAGAACTGCTTTAATTTTCAAGCTTTAGTGTATTCCGACGCCGACGCATTCCATGTGCAATGTTCCCGAGAGTTCGCAGCGTGTTTTACCCGACTACCGGTCGTTCCTCGCCAGACATTTGCTAATGGCCGCGTTGCACTAGAACATCGCGACTGGAGCTCAAAGCGGAACCACACTCTCAGCTTGAAGAACGCAATAAGGCGCTTCTGGGACACAGATCCGTTCATCGAATCAAATCGAGTATATTTTATAAAACGCCTAAACAAGACTATCGACGGTGAAATATAGCAATAGATACTTCGCAGCAACAACGGGTAGGGTGTAGCAAAGAATGCTGTGCTTCGTCTGCAAACTATTTATTCGAATGCATCGAATCTAGCGCAAGTTAATTGCCAGCAAGAACATGTATATAAATAAGCTTCCCTGTCATTACAGTAGAGAAGCCTACAGTTTCTTTTTTTTTTTCCTTGACAGAAAAAGCACTCTATCTATCTATCTATCTATCTATCTATCTATCTATCTATCTATCTATCTATCTATCTATCTATCTATCTATCTATCTATCTATCTATCTATCTATCTATCTATCTATCTATCTATCTATCTATCTATCTATCTATCTATCTACGATATTCGTTCTGCCTGTCATTTCATCCGAGTCTTGTGTAAAGTAATTGTCTGTGTATATTTGCTTCCATCTGTCAGACGTTCTACCTGTCTGAAATTAAGACCAGCTTGTTGACAACAACCCCCATCAACCTCCACTGCAGAATTAGAGTTTCGGCCATTCTGGGCTAACTGCGCACGTGGTCCGAAGAGCCGCTGCTGGAGACTTACCCGTTCATAACTGCGCGACAACTCCGCCGGTGAACCAAAGCAAGCAAGACTCACCCTTTGACGATGCAATCGAGAGTTCCCTTGAGGACTTCAAATGAACCCCTTTCCGGGACAGGTCACGGCCCGGAGTACAGGCCCTACGCGAAACCAAGTGTTCACGCGGTGGTTCCGCGTGCGCTGCGCACCAGGATTTCAATTAATCCCGACAGAGACGGGCGATTCTCCGCAATCGCGAAGCAGGCGACGGAACACCTGACTACCGATACACGTACAACACCGACGGTCTGGTTGTCAGGCACGGTATTGCAGAGTCTGCAATTGGCGAGCCCAGGCACCCTGAAAAGCATCTGCTATGCCTATATATTTTAATCCGTCGGGAGGTTTTCCTTCCTTTCTTTTTTTAATCCCGTACACATGTTATGTGACGAGGGCACAGACAGGCCCTGGCAATGCACGGTCTATTGCAACGGGAAACAGGTGCGTCTGAGCCCTTTTAACGCACATATGACATGGAGCCGGCCAGACGCTCGACGTCCGTGGTGCGAAATCATGAATGAAACGGGGATGAAGCAACGAAAGTAGTGGAGTAGAAAGCCTACGCACGCTGTAGTAGTAGTAGTAGTAGTAGTAGTAGTAGTAGTAGTAGTAGTAGTAGTAGTATAGTATAACTGGTAGAAGCAACATTGGTGGTGGTGGTGGTGGTGGCAGTAGTAGTAGTGGTAATCAGTAGGCGAACGGAAGCAATACTAGCAGTACAGTAGCCAGCAAACTACGTTGTAATATGTCAGCTGACTGCTGACTGTGTGGTGTAGTATGACAGAACTGGCATTTGTGAGAGTTCAGGTTTATCTCGAGCAGTGCTGGGCAGTATCGAAGCCACATGTATCTTAGATACTATCTTAGATACTCTTTGGTACCTTGTATCTGTATGATACGTCTAGCAAAACGGGTATCTGTACCCGTATTTCGGATACATTCAGCAATGCATCGTGTATCTTAAAACACAAGATACTGCTGTGGAAAGAGCACCGTGTGAAACAATAAACGTTGGCTGAACTCCGTTCTTAAGCTGATACTGCTGCCAGTAAGCCACCAGAATAAAACAAAACAACTGCGACATTCCTTTATCATTCCTCCATAGTGCTCTTCTGAGCACAGGCGATTAGGTATAGGCGTCCCCATTGGTGGAGCAGTCACGTGACGGCTCTCAAGCCATTTCGACAAAAACAAGCGCGCGAAAGTCTACGCGCTGCTGACCTTTTGTTTTCTCGATGTTTTCTTTATTTTTTTGTTGTGTCATTGTGATGACAATTAGTCGTAGCGACGGCACTTTTTAGCGCACACCACTGATTGCGGCGTCTTCCGCTCAAACGTTATCAGTTTGTCTCGCGTGGTGCTTCGTTGCAGTCTCTAGAATGCAAGAACATGGTTGCTTTCCGTCTCGCTGCTTTCACACATGAGCGATATGAAAGACCTCGTGGGCGTAAGCATCACTTACATACGGTGAGATTCACTTATATGCAAACGAGATTCTCACAACCGTCCACCACCGGCGCCAAAGGTGCAGCAGAACAAGTATTTACGTAACAGAAGATATTTTGGCGCACTGTATCTTTGTTCTTCCTGCTAACTTATTCAAGAAATTCTTTCATTGATAATTTGATTGTTATCAAAAGTGCTGTCTCCGCTTGCATCTCACACATTACCTGGGTTTCTGTATAGGTTTTGCTCGTCTCTTTACTGTAATACGTCTTTCGTAACCTGCTCCTAAATCCCTTCTCTTCTTTATTCATATTTTTGAAGTGTCTGCGTCATTGCTACTCTTTACAAATCTACGTTCCATGTGAGTTCACTATTATGTCAAGGCGATGTTGAGGACAAAGGTTAAATAATCTCAGCGTGCCTAGAATATACAGTAACAAAAATTCTGCTTAGGATTTAGTAAAATAGCGAAATTGAGTTTGCATTGTAATAATGGAAATCATAAGAAAAAAACCATAAAGATGTTAGGAGTGGGATTTGAGAAACATAATAATACCAAGTACTCCGTTTTATCCTCATGAGCGTCCCCACGCTCCCTTTTGTACTATTTTCCATAGGCACTGAGTTTTCTACTGTCTGACCTTAACATCTATGTTGGCGATCAATCATGCCCTATTGCAATAGCTTTTAGGGGCGCTGCCTGTATCGTGTTTATACAGGGTGTTTCACGTAATTGCAACCAAATATTTACAAAGAAGTGGCTAACCTCAACTGAATAAAAACCAACGACAAGGTTTACCGTCACGTGGCTAGCGTTAGGGTATTTTCATATGTCGCTTAATTTATTAATTAACTAAGATGAATTATGCAACATTCCTGATATTCAGTTTAGGGCCAAGTGCACTTCGTTGCGTTGTAGAAGGCACTCTAAAGCGATTGATTCAATTTTTGTGGAAACAGACATGCTGCGTAGTGATATTTTCCGGCCTTTAAATAAAGCCGGAGCAATATGACCACGTTATTGCCCTCGTGCGCTGCCGTACTGCAGCGCTCTCAAACGTGCTTAGAGCGCAACAACCGGCGCGTGGACTATGGCGAAATGAGCGTCCGCTGCTCCAGGCATTGTCTCCACTGTGCTTCTACATTTCTTGCTGCCGCACACGGCAAGCAAACGTCATCGTCCCTGCGAAGCGATAGCATGACGGTCCGTTCGCCGGTTGTTTCGCTAGAAGAATGTTTGAGAGCGCTGCAGTGCGGTAGCGCGTAGTAGCGCGTGAGCGCAGTCACATTGTTTGATTTCATATTTCGCGGGCGTCCTTTAAAAGCCAGAATATATTCACCACGCAGCATGTATTTCACTAAAAAAATTAATGATAATAACTGGATCGGTCGTTTTTAAATGCGCTCTATGACATGACGAAGCGCACTAGGACTTAAAGTGAATATTCAAAATGTTGCATAATTGCCCTTAGTTAATTAACCAATAAAAATACTACAATAGCGTACATGACGGTAAACCACATGCGGCTGGTTTCATTCAGTCGTGATTCACCACTTACTTTTTTAAACATTTGGTTCTACTTACGTGAAACGACCTGTATACTTATTCACTGTGATTGTTTAAATCGCCTTGCTATTAGACTTAGACATATTCGTTTTCCTTTTTTAGCCCACCGTAAAGCTGTTTTTTTTATTGTTACAAATTAGCAGGTAAGCAGACCTAGAAGTGGCAATAGTGTGAATAACAGTGATATACTGCGACGCTTTGTGTCCCCAAGAGACGTCTGAGACGTTTCTGGGCGGCACAAGTCCTCTCGCCGAAGAAATGGTAAAAGATTACCAACGTTAATGAATATGTTGCTAACGAACGCTTTACGCCAGCAGATAAGTAGGATATGTAAAATAATTGCAGTTTCATGTCACCATTAAATTGTGAGCGCTGACTTTGTAGCTATCGTCTTCACACGATATTGCTACCAGCGTTGTTGCTGCTCTACACCTGCCAGGGGATGAATACGAAAACGGTAATACGCTTACGGGCAAGGTAAGACTGCACAGTGGCATTTGCGCCATCGTGCGGATACTTTTTCATGACGTTCTTGCAAGTAGATGGCAACCGGCTAGTTGGTCGCCAAGTAGAGCAGCGACACCCATCAATTACAAAAGTGTCAGGCAAACACCACTGACAGCACAGCGTACAAAGAGCTGTTATGTTAACCAGCCAAATAAATCCCAATAAGTTGTTTCGTAATGAAACTAGTATGCGTTGAGCAAGAAAGACAGAACTTTCGGGATACAAACATATATTTCATTATAATTAAACAATGTTGGTAGCAGTTAAGAAATTTTCAAGTAAACACTTTGGTACATAGGTCTTTGGCGCTTCATCATATGGATCTCTAACAGCAAATTTGAAAACATATCGAAGCATCAATAATTTCGGAAGTACCTTGTATCTGTATCTCAAATACTTCTTGCCCGAGTATCTTGTATCGTATCGCGATACAATTTCAAGGTATCTTCGCCCAACCCAGATCTCGACTGACAGCGCATGGCAAAGAAGGAAAAAGATGGTAGTGTAATCAGACGTACCATTGGTTAGCAAGACTTCTTTGTAGCAGAGTAGTAGTAGTAGGAATAGCAGCAGCAGTAGCAGTGGCATTAGCGTTGGTAGTAGTCGCACCGTAGTTAGGGCCAGCAGAGAGCGCAGTATTAGTCAGCAAACTGCATTGTAGTCGTATTTTGTTGACACAAAAATCTTGTTTGTACTATCAGCTACGCAAGAGAAGCGGCTGAGGCATTCCACATATCAAGGAAAGCAAGTGATTGCGTTAGCCAACCTTCCCTGGCGTTATCATTGAAGGAAATGGGCCTGCTAAACAGGAGTGACTAGGGAGCTCACACGAGGCTGTGCCTTACGGTTTGACAAGTGAATCACCTTTGACAATGAGCATGCGCGCTCGCCTTGAAAAAGTACGTGGCGTTTTTTCATTAAACCAGTTGCAAGGTCAGCACCGTGCGTGTCTCTTCTTTCCTTCGTCTTGTGTTTAAAAAGCGCTGTTTTATATTTTTACCATGGAACCTCACCAACTCGACCAGTTTGCGTGTATGCTTTAGTATTGGGAGGCTGGACAATTGTGGGCGCGCTCTCCTGGAGTAGCTGACGGCCCATGGATGATAGACATTCACCACATCCTAAACCTACTTCCTTCGCAAGGCCACTCAGGGGGGGGGGGGGGGGGGCGTAGCCAGGGGGGAGGTTGGGGGGTTCAACCCCCCCCCCCCCGAAATTTTTCAGTTTTGCTTGCGTATATGTACTCGCACACATACAAACGCACGCACGAACATACATAAAGTATGGTTGAACCCCCCCCCCCCGAAAAAAATTTCTGGCTACGCGCCCATGGGGGGGGGGGGGGTGCCCCACTCTGTATTTTCGGATATTATTTTTCACTGCAGTAGCAATAAGCTACTCAAGTTAATTAGCACACTCAGGGTCCTCATACTTGTGTGAAACGGAACGGCCTTCAGGATTGCCAGCCAACTTTGCACGTTATTACACACAATTAACTATTGCCGGTCATGTCACGGCAGTGAAAAAAAACGTCCCCCCCCCCCTCCGTAGATGCACCCCCTCCAGTAAAAACTTCTGCGGACACCTTTGGATATATGGGTAATTTCTTAAAGCGGCCTTGAAACAATTTTTCAGCATGGTCAGAAAGCGCGGCCGATCGGTAGTCGAGGCTCCCGAGAACACGCGAGCCAAACATAGCGCAGCACGTGGCCTGGGATTTACAATAAATTCGCAAAGTCAGCTAAAAAGCGCTTCCTCTTCTCTCGAAGGTTCGAGACAGGTTCCACGCCATTGGCTGATTTGGACATGGCGTGCTCGGTAGTTACTGCGGCCGCCGCAAGAGGCCACCACTCGCCCACGCGCGTGATCGCATTGAAAGTACGCCACGCGTTCGAAGAAAAAAAATGTGCTCAAGCTCAGAAGGAGCACGTGACGTACCTTCTGTGTTGACGAGTTTGAGTGAGTCCAGCTGAGAAAAAGTTGAGTGAGGCTGAGTCCGAATGAGTCCGGTTGAAGAAAATTTTGGTGAGTGCGCATGAGCCCTCCCAGAGTAAAACATTTCTTGAGTAAGTCTGAGTGAGCTCCAATTTTTTTGCAGACCTATATCACAATGATCGAAATCTGGATGCAGACGAAATATAGAGTTGTGTTCCACGGTTATGTTTGAACACATAACCACCTGGGGTGCCTCAAGAAAAACAAATGCTCGAGCCCCGACACTTCTGTGTAGCTGATGAACATAGTTAAGAAAAGAAAAAATATGGGAAGAAAACAGTCATGCGCGGGCCGGGCCGCTAGCGAGAGGTCCGCGGGCCGCGTGTTTGAAACCCCTAGTCGAAGGTAACTAGAACAAGAATGTAGTGGAGTGCATTTAGTAGACTTTCTGAGACCATGATTGGCAGCTTACCAGTATCTCTAAAGAGAAAAGTATATAACAGCTGCTGGTGAAAACTAGCTCCCCCTAATGGAGAACCCTCCGCATGCCTGTGGCAGGGCAAACAAATACAGCTGTAGGCAAATAAAAGGTGTAAACAACACAAATGTTTATTGACCAGCAACAAGAAAGAAAGAGAAGTATAACAAACAAGTTAAGTAAAGGACACCACAATAGCGGTGCTTGTGAGTAGCGTGACGTAGCACCGGTGTAGCAGCAACAGTTATTGGCAGCAGATTAAGGCCTATATGCACCGTCTCCCAGGATGAAGTTGCCCAGTGAAGAGTTCATGTAGTAGATGATTGGGTCTTTAGAGTTTTGCACTCTGTAAAGAAGCAAAATATTTCAATCAGTCAAGGATGCACAAAAACATCTGGTAACGCTGTGCACTGACGCTTTAAAGATAATAAGGAGTTTTTTTTTGAAGTGTTACACCCCCAGAAGCTAGAGGATCTGAACTACTATGTGAAAAAATTAAATGCAAACGTTATACAAAAGAATGCAGGCAAAGTGCAGGGCTTTAGGCACATAAATACATACGGGTGAAACATTTGTAAGGCTACCTGATGAACAACTAAAAAAAACTGCTTAAGAAACCACAAAACTACTGAAATCAACGCATAGATCACACCATTATAGGTCGAATATTTCAGTTAATGAAACCCTCATGATGAGAGTGCTGAAAACAAGTGATGAGAAAGAACTTTGGAAAGAAATGACGTCGAATATGCTTTGTGCTGTGGCAATATCTCTTGAAGCATAGAGATTCCATGAAAACTGAGAAGGCCAGCTGGCAAAGAAATAAACACACATTACACACAAAATTGGCAATTACCGTGTTGCATTTGAAAAGCTTTCCTAATCGGTGCAATCTTGTGGTAATGTTCTCAAAACAAGTATACTAGGAAGTAGGAACATCTTTCAAGCCTTGTCACTGGTATCTTGTTGTAGGTATAGTGCCTGTGCAAGCTGAAGTGTTTTCTTGATGTTTAAGAGTAAGTAACACATACCAAACAACTTAAAATAAGAATATTTGTGAAAGCACACACAAAGCAATGCTGTTTATGCTTTTATGAAGTGACAGCACAGCAAAAGCACCACAACATGAAAAGAAGTGCATTCGTGTTATGCCCAATAAACCTGACCTGCAGTTGTATTATCACAGCCATAAAAACACACCATTACGATAAAGTAAATTAACAAATTCAGTATAATGAAGTCATAGTATTCCTTGAAGTTCACATAGGAATGAATGCATATATAAGTATTCAAATGAAGAAAACATCTTTAAAATTATAATAAGCAATGAAAGATGTGGCCTTTTAAGCTTTGTTCCCCTTTCAACTTCCTTATCTCGGCTTTTTACTGCATTTTAAATAAATTTCTGAACATGTGTTTTTTGCGAAACACAGGGTGCTCATGCACAATGACAATACCTCAGCTTTGAGTGCATTTAGTATTTTTTGATGGTTTCCCTGAAAAGTTGTGATTAAAGCGAGACGTGTGCTAAATTTGATGAGAAATTGAGCTTATTTCTATGCTCTTTCTGTTCCTTCAATAAATATGGTGCAGCTAAGGTGCGAGACATTATTAAAGAAATAAGAAATAATGCGTTATTGGTGATGCAGGTGCAGAGCAACAAAAAGAATTTTCACTTACAGCCAGGTTGCTGGAGGAGCGCTTTAATGTAAGAAAACATGATTGGCATCTTACTGTCATGTGTGAAAAACATAGCAAAACAAATGTTAAAGCAGGAAGCACCGAACAAGAAGCAGTGAAGTCAGGAAATAAGCATGTTGTCAAGCCTTGCATCTGCCATGCTTGTGCTACGAATGAGACACATTCATGTGTCCATCAAGTGAAAAGCTAGAAGCAAAATGCAGTGCGAAGACTTGTGAACATTGTACAGTGATGAAGGGGCTGTTATTATGCAGTAGTTACGAACATTTGCTGCCAGGAAATGTTAACGAATATGTAAAAATATGTTAACTATATTCATCTATGCTTGGTCTCTCACCAATAAGCACTCAGCCAGCTAGCGTAGTGTTACAAACATTTTGTTAGGTTAGTAAGAGCGTTAAGAGTATCTTCTGTGATACATTCCTTGCTGCGAAAACTTGGGCTTATGATAAGCATCATGTGTGCCTTTTATTGGCCTGAGAAGTTCCTAGTGGTTCAACTGCACAGCTAAAACATAGTGTATTGTTGCCTGCACTAAAAGCACCCATAAGGAGTATGAAAAAGTGTATCCACCCATAAAAAATTCACAATGCAGTTCACTAAACGTAATTGTTGTTGCTCATTTGAATGAGATGAAACAGTCTGCATAAAAAGACTACATAAAAGTTTAGCTATCAGGGTGGCGCAATCAGAACACCATAATGAAAGTTCACAAATTTTGTATTTGGTTGTTTGACTCTGTACACAAACCTGTATCTAAGAAGCCTGGCTGGAAAATAACTTTAAAGCTAGCCCTCTGCACTCAGAGTGATGTAAACGACACTTGAAACACTTTTACAGCAGTGGCAAACGAAAGCAGATCAAGCACATACGGTGCAAGTTAAAAAGCATATCTCTATTGTGTATTCACAATTAGTTACAGTGGTAGAGAGCTGGCATCTGTGCGACAGGCTGAGATCAAAACAACGAACCCATGTGAAGTGTTCCGTACTTTCATGTGAGTGTCCGCACCGCATGCAAGCTAACTGTGCAGAAAATATAGATCACTCACGGCTCCAGCTATCTTTTGCTAAAACTTAAAATGAAATTAAGCAACTGGCCCATTAAGGTAACAACGTCGAAATATATATGCGCAACAGTAGAATATGTGCCAATAAATAATTGAAAAACGTAGCTCCGAAACTGATCCAGTTTTCCCAGAAGTTACTTCATTCAGAATGGCAAGAACTTGTCATCCTACATCTGAATGACAATCTTATCAGAAACTACTTTTAGTGTGTTAGCTGATGTCGCTGCTTCAAGTAGGTTTCTGGAAAAAAATTTCTACAATGCTCTCATTTGAAAGAGTTAGACAACATCTACAATAATGATATATTTTTCAAGCAAGACATTGGTTTTACAAGGGTGTGAAAGGTAAATACCTTAGAAAGGTATGCGGTCTAAAAAAAAGATTAAGGGTTGCTGCCATGAGTGTATTGTAAAACCAGCACGAGCAACAAAGATAAAGGAAGGACTAAACAAATGTTGCACTACACTCTCCTCATTGTTCGCAGTGTTGTTGCAAATATGAAATGCATACCACCACCCTTACCAAAATGTTCCACATGCCATTTCAATTAGTCCGTATGAGTTCTGCATAACTTAACAAAGTATGTGTGGATTCCATATAAATTAGACTCCATTTCCGTAACACTCATACGGACAACATACGGAATTATTGGAATGTATACGGAACGTTTCAAAATGGATGCCTAATACTTGGTTCTTCTAGAGTATATTGTGCAGAGAACAAGGACCATGTTATAAAGTTCTAATACTCTTCAATAAAGCCAGTGCATTTTGCATAGCCTCGTAGTCCAGTGTGCATGGACGTTAGCTGGAGCCGTGAACAGCCAGTTGCACTGCTTTTAGAGTGCAACAAACTTTGGTGAGGTGCGCTGAAAACAGCGGGTGGCTAAGCAGTGCTGGAACATGTTCATGGGGAGGCTCACCAACTGCAAGCTGCTCATTTGATAACCATGCTTTCTAGGTTTTTCCTAGAGTGATCCCGAAAAATGGCCTCGTGAACCATGGTTTTAACTGGTACAGAAAAGAGTGGACAACACATGCATGAACATGGACATCCATCCACACGCACACTTCGAACTAGACAGGCACCGAGTTGCGGTACCTATGCGACTGGCCCGATAAAACTAGTAAATTTTTGGAGATTTATGAATAAGAATGTATGTTTTAAACTATGGTATACTAAAGAAAGAGATATGTAGATTTTGAAAGTCTCAAATTGCAAATAATTGTCTTTCAATGATGTCCTCAAAGTTAATGGTCAATATTTGAAAATCTGAATATTTCTCCAAGAGTTTGGGAGCACTTCATGTCATTGGTGGTGTGTCAGACATGAAACTGAAGCAATTATGCACCAACTCTTATCCCATTAACAGTGAACATAATCTTTTAAAGTATGCAAGGTTACTCAGGAAGCCAGGCAATAGCGAAGACATGATCCACTGCAATAAAACTCCATCGAAAAACTACGCTCGACGTTCGGTTAAATATAAAAGCGGTTTCATATTGCATAGTTAACAATTGTAGCGCCATGTTCTGCGACCATTCTAACTACAAGTTATTTCTGTTTTTACTCTTGTTGCTGCAGATGGCTTTATTTTATGCTTGGTCATTGAAGGTAAACACAGATTGGCCCGAACACTAATGCATGACTACATATACCCAAAACATACCTTTTTTTTAAGGAAAAGCTCCCTTTGTACATGAAGAAGCATGCTTTACTGAAAGTACTGTCATATCAGTTTCCAGTGTTCTGAACACCAGTATGTCCAAAGTGTTTGCAAGTAGAGCATTCTGACCATGAATATCAGATAATTAAGAAAAATTTTCCGACGATTACGATACCGCCTAATGCGAATTCTGAGCACAGCTTCGTGTTGGGGCAATGCCAAATGTGTGAAGTTTTGGCTATCCACAATTGTAGCAATGTAACATTCGTTAAACATTGCCACGGAAACTGCCAGCGCTCAAGTGCTATGCACACCACTCTGCATTGCAGGCGTCACGAAATAAGCGAAACACCAACAACCCCTTCGTGACAAGCGAAGTGAGCCGCAGTGCACGTGCCAGCCCTGCATGCGCACGACTTCAGACCGAGGGTTAGAGCACGTGACGAAGGAAGAAAGAGAGGTTAGAGGCCAGTGGCTCGCGATACCGACAGGCTCCACGTTCGCTCTCTTCCGTCCTTTTTCGCTGTCGGTTATGCCGACGCCAGCCAACAAGAGCAACGCCACTCAACGCAGGAATGGACACCTAAGAGCTGTGCTCCAAAAAATGTCCAAATTCAATTGCTTCTGGCACTATTATGCGATTTAATCTCAACAACTGCTATTTGCACACCTACTAAGCAACAAATGTGTTCTCAGTACAGGTGATATATGCCTACATCATCATAAGAATATATATTTGCCTCGTCATGCTCAGTGTAAAAGTTTGGTGCAAATGATCACAAATGACAGTGGCCAGCATACTGAACTCTAATAGTGCAATTGTGTCAAAAAAAAAACAGAACATGATGAACTAAGTACTATTGAGATTTTTATGTACCCATGCATTTCGCGGACATGCGAAATCAAAGATGCCGTTCCTGAAAAAACTGCATACACAGATATTTCCAAGCATGCCTCAACCCTTCCATATCGTGCACGTCAGGCTTGCCCCTTAATTTACGAATTTCTGGCATATATGTTACATACCAAAAACTGGATATTGGTCAAATTATTGGCTTTGCTTCATTCGAGTCTGAAGTTGTCGCTACTTTGGGAAAAATTTAGTTGGAAAGACGTTCTTCACTGGTGAAGACTGAAAGACAAGTTATGTTAAATCAATGTGAAACAAACACAGGGAGTCGAGGAGGGAGGGAAGTTCAACAGTTAGGTGGTAGCTTAGATCCTAAAAGGCAGTTTATTATGAAGTGGTATTCGAGTACGTGCACTAAATAACAGTGAACCGCTAATCCAGAAATCCACAAGCGATGGAAGTGGTCATCTCAAATGCATGGTCGGCATAGCTTACATCTTCAAAACCAGTAGGCTAAACCACTGTAATACAGTTCGTGTCTTTAACGGAAGAAGTAGAACACATCACTTCCAGAAGAAAGAAAGCGGTGTGTAATGCAATTACTAAAAGTACTGTCAAGCAGCAAAAATTAGTTTGTAAATTGTGAAGTATTAATTGACAGCATAACTGGAGTTCAAGGTAAATGCCTACTGATGGGCACAACAGCCCTGAATGCATTTTGCAACATACACACATGTATGCGTGCAATAGCCGACATCTGCATTTGCACATATAATCTTTATTTGGAAAGGCCTTTGAGAGCACATATGCTTGCTTGGGCACACACAATTACTATAGTAGACCGAGTTAACTCAATTTAACCTCTATTATGCTTTACATCCTGCGTATGATGACTTGACACTAAGACAAGCACTAAACTAGCCTAAATTATGGTCTTCAAGTGCAGCTAATGAGAACGAGAAAGCATGGGAGGCTTGCTCGAAAAGCACATGCGTTAAGTGGCCAGCATGTGTGGCCATCTGGAGGATAAGAACTCGACTGCTGTACTTTGAGACTTGTAGAAATAGTCTCAAATATAGCGTTTTACATGAGCGAACAGATGCAATGTGGACTAAGCTTGAGCAGCTATACTGCTTTTACGTAAGGTAAGTGGCAACATTTCTTGTAAAGGCAATACACAAAGACTCAGTGGTCAAGACTCGGTCTCGTGTAGTACCTGCGAGAAACAGCCAAATAAACGTGCGCTACAGGAAAGCTAGCTTCACTTACGTCACTCAGGGCCTTTTACCCTGTAAAAATGTAACAGACCAAATGTGGGTGTGTTTAGTGATAATAATCAACTTTATGTGAACCATAAGCACGGTAAGGGACAATTCTTAAACACAGGTGGTGCAGGTGGACTCACCTGCACGAGCTTTTCAAGCTTCTTGGCGATCTGGCCACCACATTCGGGGTGCGCCTTGGTGAAGTTTGTGACGGCCCGCTGGCGGATGAAGTCCTGAGCGTCCTTCAGGTGGTTGGCGACGTTGGAGGTAAGGCGGTCTCTCTCCTCGGCACTCAGAATCTGCGACAGAGAGGTTAAAAAGCAGAAAATGTATTCCAGTAGCACAGGATAGGTCAAGGGGGGGACACTGACCTCGAATTTTTTTTTTAATTCTTGATCGATTTTGATGAAACTTACCGAGTTTGTTTATATTTGTATGCCGATTACAACTAGACAATTATTTTTCTAATGCATCCTGCAAATTATTAGATTATCAAACTGTTTATGTGCTTTTCTGGGGGAAAGATTTTCTCATGAACTGAGAAAGCTACAAAGTAAATGAGCACATCAGAACAATCTGGAACAGGTCTGTATGTGCAAGAGAACTAAAATGAATGTTGTAAACACACTTGAACAAAAGTTATGAAAACTTAAACTTTTAATGAGCGATTTCATGTCAAGCTGCAATTTCAATCTGAATGTTCAATGTGCCACAGCATTTTTTGAAATGGGCTTAACAAGTCCATTATTGTATTGCATATGGTACTCATTCCAGTTTATTTTGATGTGCTGATTTACATTGCAACTCTCTGACTAGAAAAATAGTTGAATATTTGAAATCAGTACACAAATAAACAATTCGCAGCAACTTTCTTCAAAATTAATCAAGAATTTTTAAAGAAGCTGTAAAGTGGAGTGTGGCTGAACCATGTACCTGCTTCAGATGAGATCAGGGTGTGCACAGATAGTTTCTCTGTAATTTGCATTTATTAACTGACTATGTTTGCACAAGTGTCATATCTTTCACAACAATGATGAACAAGGTTTTACCAGTAGTCTTGCTGTACTTTGAATCATCTTGAACTAGTGTAAACAATTAGTGCTGTTCTTATTTCTCTTAATTGAAGCCTTGTTTGTCACACCCTACTTTTCAGACGATGGATCCCATAACTAATCATTACAAGCTTCATCTTGCTCTTAGTTCAGAATATTAGCTCTGGCTTCACTGCCAAACAATGCAGCAATTACCACGCAGCTCATAACACAGTGGGCACATGTATACAAAGTTCTTATGAAATGAAGAACAAGTTCACTTTTGCACATGAGCAATAAAAATACTGTTACTGCTCAGTTTCTAGTGTAATTTAAAAAGAGTGACAGCACTTGAAGACTGCTGCACAGATCACCATTGAACTGCCAATTAGTGACTAGTCCTAGTACGGCAAAAGTGTGCAAGATATTGTACAATTTGACACAACAGAGCACTCATGGTGCAATGCCTGTAGAGCTTGAATATGCCAGAATTTTAGTTCATTATAAGTGCTTGCATGATCATTAAGTGGCAGTTACTTTCAAAGTATTACAAGTTCTGAATATAGAATTGATTAGGTATCAAGCTGCAAAGAGAAACTGAGCACACTTTGGATCGTTCAATGAAAAATTGGGGGATCGCTTAAGCTTCGCCTTTAAGAGTTGAATGCGATAGCGATATCCTGCCCCTAGTGCGCACTTCGAACACTACGAGTGTTTAACAGAATGCGCGCAATAAGGTGTGTGCCTTATGTAATGGGTAGCATGCTTTAAACCAAGAGCAGTTATGCGCGAGAAACTTTTTCAAAGTTGCGATGCACCCACTACGTGGTCTTAAAGGAATACGCGCAGTAATGTGCCTTCTGTAATGGGTGGCTGTCTTTAAACCACCAAGTCGTTATGATATTGACATGGTGTGACGCCCGATGGCAATGTACGCTTGTACCACACAATATTACTGCGATATTACATCTCGTACTGTGACACCTGTATACAGGACGCGTATTTTTGGGAAGTATGAAAGTTACTTTCAGTGCCGCTCCAAGCAGAGGCGTGGCTGTGCGGTAGAACACCTGCTTGCCATGCAGACGGCCTGGGTTCGATTCTCACTCGAACCCAGCATTTTTATTATTTATTTTATTTGCAGCTTTCTCGATTTTTCGGTCACGGACAAGATGATTTTTCGCTCACAACCAACGGTGCCGACGCCGACGGCGGAATTTCTGCGATACAAGCTCTCTAACGCTATCGCGTTAATATTCCACTGTTTATTGGAAGAAATAAGCAACAGAGAAGTTCATGGATTGATTGAGGCATGAGGAGATTCTCATTTGCCAAACGAGAATCACTGCTGACGCGAGCAACGTACAGTATAACCTCATTACAACAGACCTTCATAGTGAAGAGGATTTTGGTCTGTTGTAAAGGGAGTATGTAAAATCCAAGTACTGTTACAACAGACCTTCATGTAAACACTGAATGGGTCTGTTATAACCGGAGAGAATTACGAGTCACAAACATGGTCTTATTTTTAACGGGGGACCAAAAAAAATGCGATTTTTGGAAAATCGCATTTTCAGTTTCTGTAGCCCATTTCTATCTGATTCCAAAATATCTTCAATGAAAACTACGTAGAAGTGCTATAAAAAATTTGTTTTGCGTCTGCCGACTTGGCGAAAATTGCGGAAACATAAAAAAAAGCGTTTTTCAAAATTATAGCACGGCAACAGCGCAACTGGGCGCCACAATTTTGGGCTCGTCGTAAAGAGCATTTCTCCGCGTTCAAGTTCTCCATTTCAGCTGGCTCCTCCATTCAGTAACAAGCGTACGAAAAACACGTTTTGGCTGCTTCTGCGGTATTACCGCAGAAGCAGCCAAAACGTGTTAATGCTCGCTTCGGGATCGTCGTCTGCTGCTTGTGCGTCGCGAGGTCGTGGCTGTCGAAAATTGCGCTATTTAGTGACGCGTTCGTACTCGTTCTGTGTTTATGGGTCGACGATAATTTGGAACGCTTTAGTTGGGCAGCTGCAAGCGGAAGCTCAATCATCAGATTACGATAGCGCGCCGCACTCGTCGCGAACATCGCAAACGTGCGACTAATAGCATTGACTTGTTGGACCCGCTGTTCGAGGTGGTTCTTATCAGCACTTCGAAGCTTATGACGAAGACAACCGCGGGACAACTCCTTGTACTCGCAATCGAGCATGATGTACTTTGAAAAATCGGGCACCGCAGCCACGCACATCGCAACCGAGCTTTCTACTAGATGTCGTGGTTAGGCCTCACTCCGTTCACGGTGGCGATGTACGAGCCAAATCCGAACTTTGCGGGCAAGAACATCGCGCTAGCGGACATGCGAAAGCGAAGAAGCCGTAATGTCCTTCGTCTCAAGCAACGAATCGCATTGCCCGCTGGGTCCTCAGAACCGCGGATGGGCATTTTGCACATCGGCAGCGGACCCCCCGGCCAAGCTCGCCGCGCAGCGACCGCGAGGAGAAGCGGTGGCAGCGGCTCGCAATTTCGCGTGTCAGCGTCCCAAACGCAACGCCAAGCACGCTGCGCGCCGTTTTTTTTTTTTTTTGTCGCTACAGCTAGGCATAGCTGATCATTGACAGACCGGGGATCGGCGGCCTTCGTTCTTAAATCGGTACGTCGATATCCGCGGTGCGCTGCTCCCGTCCCGAAACTATGCTAAGCGATGTTTGAAGTCGGAAGTTAATGACCGTGGTAGAAAAGTCCGCTCAAAAGGAGTCCTGACCACCTTGCTGGCCTGAAATTTCAGTCAATTATATCCGAATGTCCGTTGTACCAGAATCCGTTGTAAACGAAGCTCAATCAATGGGACTAATACGGAGGTCGGCATAACGCCGCAAATTGGTATGTAATATCCGAATGTCTGTTGTAAACAGATCTGTTGTAACGAGGTTATACTGTATCTTGTTCGATTTAAATTAAACGGCATGCTGAGTATGCTGCACGTGTAGAAAGTGCACGACTACGAACCTTCCAGAAGTTTCCTGGCTGACTGAAGTTGTCCTCGTCAGCACTGTTCCAGCGGTCAACATCTCCGGTAACTTCAAACTTGTGCTCCTTCAGCTTGGGGTTATCCAACGGACCGGAGAAGCTGTTCGGGAAGTAGTTGGGGCATCCATCTGCAATGACAACAGGACATGACAGTGTGACGAGACATTTGACAACAAAAACAGCTTTGACGAGAAATGTTGCAATTTGAAAATTTTTCACGAGAACACAGTGCTTGGATTACCTCCACACCTTTTCAATGATCACGCTAAAGTCAACCTGCTTAGATATGAAATGACTGACATGCTTTTAATGCGTACCATAATACATAGCATCTAAAAAAAATGTGCGAAGCCAGAAAACCTTTTTGTACCCAACATCCACGCAAAGATTAACTTGAGGGTTTTACGTGCCAAAACCACGACACGATTATGAGACACTTTGTAGTGTCTTGAACAGTGACAACCAGGGGGGATTTAACGTGCACCTAAATCTAAGCAGGTGAGAGTGTTTGCATTTATGCACCGTCAAAATACAGCCACTGTGGTGAAATATCCAGCCTATGCATCTGAGCTTGAAGACTCAACACTTGAACTCTATAGCCAAGAAGGTATCGCGGCAGGGAAAACACCCACAATAGAAGACACAGTCAGGGTGCAACACAAGGTACATGTAAACAGGAAAGATAAAACGTATACACTCAAACCTCGATATTACGAACTCGGATATAACGAATTATCGGTTATAACGAACTAAATAAAAAATAGCCTTGGTAATAGATAGTGTGGTTCGAATATACGCTTATAACGAATTTTCGGATATAACGAAGTCATTTTCGTATCAAACGCGACGTTGTTATAATGAGGTTTAAGTGTAGGATGTTAATGAGACAGTACACCCAGTAGCGAAAGTTTGTGGGATGTGGGCTACACTGCAAATTCGAAATTCGGGAATGTTAGTGCAGAATTTGCCAGAACCACTACAGGCTCAAGCATTTAATGGAAGGCTATGTTTGACAAAGCTGGAATATACAAGTTCTTCTAATATTTTGCATCATGAAAACTCGTGCTGCAGGGTGTCCTACACACAACTGTATCTTGAACATATTGTCTAATCATACAGCAGCAACAACAACATCATGCAGACTACCACATACCCAATTACGCATATTTTGGGCGGAGTCTGTTCAGGAAGATTACACTTAATATTTTCTTGTTTAGTGGATGGGCGTGCAAAGGCGTGCCAAAAATAAATTTATAAGTGTCAGCATGGAACTAGGCGTTTCAAAAAGTGTAGACAGACATATGGAAGAACATGAATTAGAAACTCAATAAAAACCCATGTGCCCGTACCCATGTGCCCGTACAAAAAAAATATTGCTGTAACCGACTAAGTCTTCGCAAATGCAGCAATGCATTTAGAACTGCGCAATGCATGGATATAATTTGCATAGAATATTTATTGGAAATAAAGTTATTTGCCCGAGAATACTAACCACGCCTGCAATATTGACCACTTTGTGTCGTGGTTTGTGTTGAAAGACTCTTCTCTTGCATGACACGTGGCCCTAGCTGTGAAGCATTCATTAGTGTGTACTAGGGAAGACTTCAAGTTTCCGAGTCATAGGTGTTCATTTGTCAACATAGGTGAAGTAAAGAAAAAGACCTTCACATGCGTTTCACAGATAGTATTAGCAAAAAGTGACGGCACCTGCAACTGCAAAAGAGACTTCACTTTGCAACATAACCAACAATGCACGAAGCAACAATGCAACGAAGACTGTACCTTGTTCCTTCACAGTCATAAAGCCGTCGCGCTCGTAGTTGGCGATGCGTGCCTTGTAGGGGCAGTTCACCGGGATCTGCAGGAAGTTGGGTCCCAGGCGGTGTCTGTGCGTGTCGCTGTAGGAGAACAGACGTCCCTGGTAGAAGTGGGAAAAAGTATGAACATCCTATGAACCAAACATAATTTCTTGATGTGAATTTCGGTATTTCATATAGCATTTAATTTACACCATGACCAGAAGCTGAGAAATCGCTGAACATAGCTGCCCGAAACCTACCTGCCATATATATAATGCACAGTGTACCAGTGAACCAAATGTTCCTCTGGTATACACAGAATAATGGCTGCCTTCTGCAACTGCTGACAGATGGCAAAACAAATTCAAGGTAACAGTGCCCTGGCAGCAGCTAGCTTCACCATACATGAATTCAATTTCATTTGAACTCTCTTAAAAACAAGACAGCAGTGCAAAGCGTTGCATAAAATTATCACTGCCTTGATATCGTACTACTGTGGAATTTGAGTGGTCAATGAACAAGGTCAATGAACATGACATGAAGAATCACTTTTCAATTATTTCCGCAAACTCCATGCCTCTGTCCTCTCTCTCTCAAGTTTCTCACCTATACATGCGTAATCACTGTCACTGGCAGCCAAACCTGTATGGTAAGCTCACCTCTTATGTCGTCATTTCTTGAGGTCATTTTCGAAAGCTTTCATGTTAGTCTACGTCAATTCTATGTAAAAGAATTAAGTTCAGAGCCCATATATCATATTGGGTACTCAGCACCCTCGAGGTAAAGGTGTGCCAATAGCAGTTTTGGGCCTGAATCTAATACGAATTAAATAGTGCCAGAAGCGAATCAGTTTAAACGCCTTTCAAATTGCTTTTGAATAATGAACAGCCATTTTTACAATTAATATGAAACAATGTCCCCATTCCAGTATTCGTGTTGCTAACAAGTTTCAGTACACTGCTAAATACGATTTTAGCACGTATTAAAGCTTGCACAGTAGCCCGAATGGTATGGGATAAAATATTGCTCCAACGGCGCATTTGCAAAAACGTTTCAGCAATGCTGTAATCTTTGATGCTCCACGAACACTGCAAGGTAACCCACAACTGTCAAAGTATACGAGTGAGTGGTGGTGATACTACTATCGCTAGACTACAATAGACTACACTAAACGACCAAGTGCAGATGCCTACCTGAAGCATCTTGTCGGGACTTGGCTCAATGCCCGGCACAAGGTTGGCGGGACAGAAGGCGATTTGCTCCACTTCGGAGAAGTAGTTCTTGGGGTTGCGGTCGAGCACCATCTTGCCGACAGGAATCAGGGGGAACTCGCCGTGAGGCCACACCTGTCAGAACGCGAGAGCAGTAACATACTGTAAGAACAAGGTCGACAGAGCACCAATGTAGGGATGGGCGAACATTTGAGCACTTCGAATATTCGAACGATTGTTAAAGTATTCAAATTGGCTTCAACAAAAGCTTAAAACTATTCGAAATTTGGAAGTATTCAAAATGAATGAATAGACGTACATTTGATTGCATGTAACGCACCTGAAAAGGTGGTTTCACTGCAGCGTGATACTGCTGTGCCCTGAAACCACCTTTCCAGGAGGAATCTGTACTGCCACAAAGCCACACTACAAGGCTCAATTCCTGCACCTCGATTAACTTTTTTTTTTAAGTTTGAAAGCATGTGACGAGGGCTTATATGCACTCACTATAGCAAACTCAGTATAGCTTATAACTAGCGTCCTATTACTACCTAAATACTGCCACTATTCAAACTTGCTTCCGTTTCACTTCTATCCAAAAAGGTGACTCAGACGTGCTTATTTCCAATTCTTAAAAATATTGTGCAAGTTAGTTGGGTCACGACAAAAATGCTATTTTTCATTATAGTATGCTATATATACTATTCGAACTATACGGTTTGAAATTATTCGACGAAATGACTATTCGCTTCAAATCTCAAATTTCCCATTCACGCATCGCTACACAAATTGAATAGCAATGAGAAAACAAAATGCAAGAATCTGCCCTATTAGGGAGTGCAGTGCATCAGTTGGGTGAGGTGGTTACAAGTGTTGCGAAATTCAGTAAAGTCGAGGAAGTTTCTTGAAATAAAAATTCGGCAGATCCCACGCTTTGTGGGAATCTGTTTCATGTGAAGCAGTCAGCAAATACTTCTATGCTGTATTTCATGGCTTTGAGCCAAGGGTTATGGGGTGGATCGACATGTTTTTGTAAGTGTAGTAGCTGTCTGCACATCGTGGGCTTACCAGGCACGTCGACAACACTGGCATTTAAAGGGTAACTTATGGTGCGACGTAACGTCAGCTCACGTTAGAGTACATACGTCAGTATTATCGAAACTAAGTGCACTTTATGGTGCAATCATGCGAATATCATGCGTGACTTTCGTTAATGTATGCCTCTGGGGTCGAGCAATGCTTCAAATAGCTTGCTGAATCACAAGAATACAAATGTAATTTATATTACACTGATATAAAAGTGGAGCTAACACTGGAACCACATACATTCATCTTATACGACGCCTGTATCACAGGAGTACATTGCAGTGCTTATTGCTTTCTTGTAAAATTGTATAGCCAGCACCACAACCACAATTGACGTTGCACCGACATTACGCCTGCATAGGCTGTTTTTCCAAAGCATTTTATAGACCTGGCGTGGCTCTGCGGTAGAATACCCAACTGCCACACAGAATGCTTAGGTTTGATTCCTGCTGTGATCCTAATATTTGTTCGTTCCGTTCGTCTGGTCAACACTGCTGATGTCGGTTTTTCGTAACGCTCTCACATTTAAATTAGCAATGTCTGTTCTTGCCCTTCCTGGGTAGACATAAACTGTCAATCACCGGAGGTGCATGCCCGTACACCGTGGCCTGTGGTAAACGGGTATGTGCCACACGTGTGTGGAGGAAAGGGTTTGACGACGTACACGACATGATTTTCACGTTATTGACGTCATGACCCGACAGTCATATTTGTCAAATCCTCTTACCCTCCCATGCCAGTTTTGGTCTACACCAAGTTAAGGAGCCGATCATGAGAGCACCCAGACGTAGGCAGCTAGTTAGATATATAGATAGAAACGCTGAAAGTGCCAAAGGTTCGCTAAGAAATGCTTCGCATTTAAAAAATTAGGAGCCCTGCCCTTATCTGGAAAATGGGGGCTAACGAAGCTTGGCATGTGCGTGCCCGGCCTGCATTTTTCTTTCTACTGCACAGCGCATGCCCCCTCCTAACTTTTCCTTTTGTCCATGCCAGAAATTGGACCTTGACCCACGTGCTCAGCACAGCAACACTTCTGTTGCTACAGGCAACAACGACGGTCCCGTGTAAAACAATAAAATGCAACAATGAAAGGCAACAATGAAACGTGGCAACGTGAAGGGGCAAGCGACCTCGCTAAAAGATCATATTGCCATATTAGAAATGGCAGATTGCTAACAAGTCCACAATCGAGAGAGCATAAATTATTGGAAAATGGCGCATACAAATACACTCATGTAACCGGTGCCCCTTCGAGGGCTTCATTTGTTTACACCTGCACTTCTGTGCCAAGCGCCAGGTTTTTCGTGTATTATGCCACCATCACTGAAATCTAACTCGTAGGAGCTTCGCTTAAAAGCATCCGGAGGAGAGTGATGAAATGCTATGCTCTGCTCATGTGAGTGAATAAAGATACAGGAATGTGCCGTTTTCTCTGGGTGTTTGTAATTGTAACATTGATCATGCATTGTGCTACAATGCTGCAGACAGCTGATGAAATTCAATCACTAGAACATTGAAAAACGAGATGCACACAACAGATTAAACAATAAGTAGGTAGGCCTCTCCTCTAGCATTTCGCCGCCATCGAAATGCGACTGCTGCGGCCGGGATCGAACCCAAGACTTCCGCGTCATCAGCCAAACGCCGTAACCACTAACACTGTAGCGACCCGTGCCGACTCCTTTGGCGACGTACCTTGGTCAAGTCGAAGGGGTTGTACTTCCACGTCTTTGCCTGCTCAAAGGTCATGACTTGGATGTAGAAGGTCCAAGACGGGTACTGCTTGTTGGCAATGGCATTGTACAGGTCGCGAATGGAGTAGTCAGGGTCCTTGGAAGCATACTCATCGGCCTTCTCCACTGGCAGGTTCTTGATTTTCTGGTCAGTCTGGAATAGACAAAGACACCTGGTTACTCAGAGTACGATGTAGTGTGTGCAATGTGGAAGCCACTGCACAAGCAAAAAAATATTTCTGCATGTGCATTTTTACAACAAAGGTGTGTGTAATTCGATATAGAAAATATTTTACATATAGAAAATATTTCAAGGGGATTTTACAACTGTTCAATATACACAATAATTCATTATGTATGGGTTTGATATATGCAGGTTCATCTGCAGTAGTAGGAGACATAACGCAGGTCATGTGACCAGAGGGCAGAGTGAATAAAGAAATGAATAAAATGAAATTATGATCATAATGATGATAATGATGCTCAAAATTACGATAATACTTGAGAAGACTTACAGCAGATTTATGAAACCACAGGATCTCGCTAGCCAATCGCATACACTCGCACGCTTACAACCTTGCTGTCCAACAGTCTTCACGGTGTGGAACCGACTGGTTGTCGTCTGTGCTGTTAATTGTCGATAACTTATTTTTGCACAAAGCTGGATGAGTACCCCTGGTGCTTTACAGCAATATTAACTTCCTCCGAAATTAAATAACAATCGCAAAAGCGATACAAACATGCACAGGATACCTTTGAAACATTTTCAATGAACATCACATCCAGGAAAGAATCGCCAACTCGTCGCAAATGAGCACAAGGTCTAGAGCGTAGGCTTTTAGAGAGCATGAAATGAAACATGCAAGTTGTGTGTTTGCAAGTCAGTTGTGAACAACCCTTTGTTAGAATCAGAAAGTGCCTCTGGGTGCAACAAAATCTGAGTACATCTGTTATGATTCTATCAACGAATTGCACAATTGCAAAAAAAATTTTTTACCAGCAAGCAACTCGAATTTGTTTTTTTGTTTTTTGTTGATGTAATGAGAACAGCACCAGTATGCATGCTTACCAAGTGCTGCACACTCACTTGTGCGAGTGCACTTTAGGACAGTTACATGGGTTCTGAAAAAACCTGGCACGATGATCACACACAAGTAAATGCAGCCACCTAGTTAAGAACCTTCACAGTGGTTTGCTTCAGCGATTGCCAATGATTATGAGAGTAAGGAACAAACTTCTTGTTTACATTTGCACATGGTACTCAGACTGACCTCTGAAAATTTCACCTGTTCAAAGACAGCTGCATGCAATCTAGGATGTGATAAAGATCTTTACCGATTGGAAACACTACAACATTATTCACTCATTTATTTTACCCTCACTTGCACAAATCTTTAAACAGGGGAGTGGTGTACATAAAATAAACAAAAGCAAACAAAGTAACATGAAATTAACAACAATTCAGGTACAATGAGAAATACAGAGTAAACTAAACTGTAAAATATTGTACAATATACACTTTACATGTCATCAAGTAAATAATTATGTAAGGTGAAACAAAACAAGTCATGATCTGAAATGGAAACTACATCGGAGGGAAGGCGGTTCCAGTCTTTCAACGTGTGTGGGACAAAGGAATAATAGAAAGTGTCAGTGCGGCAGCTAGTGACGTGTACCTTATGGTGATGGTCTAAACGAGCTGAGCGATAAGATAGGGTTGCAACGAACCGAGCTTTCAAAACTGGATGATTGAATATCTTATGAAAAAGCACGAGACGAGATGATTTGCAATGCAATTCAAATGACTGCAAGGAGAGGGTGCATTTCATTTATTTATTTATTTATTTATTTACAGTACCTACAGCGCCCGTGTGGGGCATTAGTGTAGGGGGGAGATAACAATTTCAAAATTCAGAAGGGCGACAATCCATTAACACTGAGGTGTACATAAAAGAAATACAGATACAGATCTTGCCAAAGTGCTGAAGCGCAATAGACCCAGTAAGTGTCTAGCCACCATTAGTTGGTCTAACTGCATCGCAGGACAGCTCGCTTTACGATTATGAAAAGGGTCTATTACTGACCTTGTAGTGGAACTTGCAGTAGAATGCTTCACCCTTGGCGTTCACGAGCTTGAAGGTGTGCGAGCCGTAGCCGTTCATGTGCCTGTAGCCGTCAGGGATACCACGGTCAGAGAAGAGGAACATCACCTGATGCGTGGTCTCTGGGCGAAGGCTGATGAAGTCCCAGAACATGTCAGCATCCTGTACAAGGATAATGCACACAACTGTAGCACATATGCTGAAACGAATAACCGATCCTTGTTAGAATAGTGGCAAGCTTTGAGGGTATTTGACTGCAGTCGAGGAAACAGACTACTGGGCCAAAAATTTGATGACCAGAGAGCAACTTTAGCAGGCTTGCACTCGTCACTGGTTACAAGGCTGGTAGGTATTAAATGTCTGCCCAATTAACAGAGGTACTGTTGAACAGCATGACACATTCATAAGCCAAATGTGTGTTGTCATTTTGGTGTAACTGGCTTGATCATAAGAAGCATCATGCTTGAGGCAAAATTTTATAGGTGACACCACTGCATCCTAAGATTCAAAATATTATTTAGCAATGACAAAATAAAAAGTTTGCTCTTTTAAATTAATTGCTTGAGCGTAACAATGCAAGAGAAAGCCAGATGTCTTGAACAAAATGCCACAAAGATTTGGACAAAATAGAGAATGCTTTGTGAAAGTGAATTATACATGGTTAGTAACTCGGTAAAAGCACATATCTTATCACCTAAGGAAAGTGTTTGATACCATTTAACACCTACCTAATCTGCCACAATCACAGCTGAAGAATGTCCAGGTATGATAGTTACTTCAACAATCTATAATTTCAGTTTTATCTGACCGCTGTGCATTTCACAGGCTCATCAGAATGTAGCAATGCAATCTCATTGATGTGTTGTGAAACTATATATTGTTAAATGAATGAATGTTGCTACTCAATATGGTCAATGCATCGTGCATCACATCAGATGGGCATAGCATGTGAAATTGTTGCTGTATTCTAGATGCTTGAATGTGGCCCCATACATGACTTACGGGATTAATTTTTAGCAAGTTGAAGTGTCATAATGGTAAGAAAGACTTGCCCCAACTGATTGCAGTTTAACACTAAACCCATTTGCACCCTCTAGTGCTCATCTAGTCTTAAAGCAATGGTAGTAATCCATATTGTGTGCCTTTCCTTTAATGGTGTATGCCTGGTAGCATTTTCAGTTCATGAATGACGTGTGTAAGCACCATGACATAACGAAGCGAATAGTAGCAAGCGAAGAGTTTTCAAAAAATGAAACAGGAGAATGAGGATGATAGATGTCTGGTGAAAAAATATGCCCAAAAGGACATAAACTTTATTTGTAGGCTAATTTGGTCTTGATTTTGAGAAATAACCATTATTTTTCTCTCTCGAGTAAGGCTATGTGACGAGTGTAGAATGCAGACCTGCAAGGGATCATGTGTACAAAACAGTTGCAGTGTAGATTTGTACACACGTAGACAGTGCACATCCCGAGAGTTTAGAAGACTGACCGACCTTCAGATGGGTGGCTGGGTTCCGCTTCTGCGTGTGAATGAAGCTCGGGAAGAAGAACGGGTCCCGGATGAAGAAGATGGGAGTGTTGTTGCCCACCAAATCCCAGTTGCCTTCGTCGGTGTAGAACTTGACAGCGAAGCCACGAGGGTCACGGACAGTGTCTGCCGAGCCACTCTCTCCACCTAAAAACGCATGAGAGCAGTTTTAGAGTTAAGAATTTGCATGTTTCACGTGCCGACCCATAAAGAATGCTCAAATGAAAGAACCGCTTCGATCTTGCGAGGCTCTACAAATACGAAACGTATACAGGGAGTACACTTCAAAGTAGTCTCATTGTCATCTACTCCAACACTGCTATCAAGCAGTATAGTGCTTGATAACCTTTCAGTGCTGTAGCACAGTAGAACAGCAGTCGTTATTTGCCTATTTGAACTTTAATGAAACATTAAACACATGCGCTTTGTTTCATTTATGTGACTAGCTATACGTTGTTTGAGTTATCTCAAACAACGAGTGAAAGTTCGAATGGAAAGCATGAAATCAAAGCCCGCTATTGAGGTGAAAGTTCAGGATTTATTCAGTGAACGTTTTGGTTTTCAGTTTTTTTTTTTGTTTGTTCTTTGACACCTATATGTGTGTCGCATTTCATAATAAATGTTCAGTTGAAGTTAAGCGCTTGTGTCTTATCCTTCTTGTGTATGTCGGTGTTTAGGTTTGAGTTTCATACAACGATATGAACTTTTCTTGTAAAAGGATGAAATTCTTTTTTTAATGTTCAAGGAGATCATAATTCACTATTAATTTAACAACTGCCTCGCCAAGAACCTGCCTGACAAATTATTTATGTCAGTGCCTGACGGCACTGACAAAAATAAATTATCGAACAGGCTGAATGGAAAGAAAGGCAAGGCACAACTGTCCAAAAACAAGCCGAATACTTCACAGGGATTCCTCAATTCTGCTATCATAGTGACAAATAGCACATGCAGGATTACATGTACCGATCACTCAAGTTGAAACTCTGAAGTGAAGGGCAATATCGGGATCAAAATACTGTCAATTTAAACCATATAATTGCATGGGCATCAGCAGCGACCTTCTATCAAGATTGAATTGCCACAGAGTGAATTAACAAAAGGTAATTGTAATTATAGGTACAAGATCCAACACACCCAAACTTTTTGCTATGATAAAATATTTTTTTCTCGAGAATGGAGTATAGTAGAATCGTTATCAAGCGGCATAGAAAATGAGTGCTCTGAATGATGCATATACTGGCAACTAAGCTCTAAACCCAGTAAAAACTAAGATTGGATGGTGTTATGCATTCTACAAGAAACAAACCAAATATCAGAGCAGCAAGAAAAAGAACATAGATTTATAAGTAATATCAAAGAGAGGCAAAACAAACACTCCCATACCAACGGTGGAGAAGCGCACAGCCATGGGAGTCCTCTTGCCAATCTGGCTGAAGATGGAGGCCTTGGTGTACTTGGTGATGTCGTGGGTCACCTCGAAGTAGCCGAACGCTCCAGCTCCCTTGGCGTGGACGACACGCTCTGGAATGCGCTCCCTGAACACCAAGAAACAAAGATATGTCACTACACTAGGAGGGTGGGCAAAGTGCGAGTAATATATACCGGGTAGTCAGTCACTGTGTATAAGAAAATGGCGGGAAAAGGTCACTGTCCCTTATGCATTAGCCTAAGATGACTCGAATGTGAAAGCAGTCTTCTCAGTCAATTGTACGGTCACTTTTCGCGTTTGACGAGAGCCTCAGTTGTAGCAAGTGAAGTTGCCAAGCCAGTCACTCCTGATGTCGAGTGTTTCGATGGAATACTTATTTTTGAGACTTAAAGGCCAACTCCGGCGATTTTTTGGCCATGTCAAAGTAATGGTGCTTTTATATTCCCGAGACGCTTCTGTCACGGGCCCGATAGCAGAAACACTCGGCAAATTGGAGAATAATTTTAAATAAGCAAAAAAGCGCAACACCGAAACCGAAACCCAACCGAGCATACTGTCTTCGCGTGACGTATAAGTGGGGACAAAACCGGAAATCATGCAAGGCATGCCGGACCCGCCAGCTCGTAGTATGAAAGCTTGAAAGCGGCGAAGAGCAGACGCTCAGTTGAAAGGCGACTCCGTCGGAAATCTTGTGTGCGACTGACCGTGTCACGTGCACAAGCTGAGCTGTCGGAAAATGACAGCTGCCATTCCGACGCATTTGGAGGCCAACTATAATGGCCATTCCTCTTCGATGAAGTGGAACACACCTGTTTAGCTCTTTGCTTGCCTGGTTGCGCATTCCACCGCCAGATGGCACCACCTGTCCAGGCAGCTCAAGTTTGTGGGGCCGGGTAAAATGCTATCGCTGCGAAGTTCGCGGACTACCTCAAGCTTCTTAATATTGCTATGGGAAGAGTGCATAAGTTTGGCAATAGCGGCGTTCAACATCGCGTTGGTACGGCCGAAGGAATTTAACATAAGCCAAGTATATGAGCCACCTTTCGCATCATTAGGTTACGTTGTTTCGCACGATGCGCAGTTCACCGTATACCGATAGGCCCGGTCACGGTGCACCCTGTATATGCTACGGAAAGTGTTTCCGCGGTGTTCACGTATGTGCATTCTTTAGCCGGTACGGTATTACCGTACTTTCCGTGCGGTAAACCGGCATTGCTAGCTAAAACACTCTAATATAGAGACGCAGGGTGATCGTTAGGTGCGAGTGTTTCGTGACTGCCAACGGGGAATCGTGTGCAGTCCACAACGCGACACCACTTGCCACCCATCGCACGCATTACCACAAGGAACTGAAATTCACACGCCCAGCCAACGAAGTACTTGCCAAACACTCGTGATTGCTACCTTGCGGATAGCAGACGCTCTAGGGGCCCCTCGGTTCCGTCACTTCCGCTTAACAAAAATGACGTCACGCACACAATGTTGCCAATAATTCTGGGAAGTGAGGTGGGGAGAGTCGGGGCAATCAATAAAATTCATTTGCAATGAATTCGCATATGTATCCAGCTTGTAATTTGGCATAAATAATGGGAACGTGAAAAGGAACGTACCCAGCGAATTTTATTGACATCCATTGACCCCGAAAAATCACCGGAGTTGGCCTTTAAACAATCCACTGCGTTATTAATGGTCCATATACTAGCCCTGTACTTTCACTAGATGCCTCGGTCCTTTTACCAAGAACAAATGGAGCGGCAGCTATCGTTCGATTAAGGTCCCGCGACTGTCCCACCTTTTCACGCTTAATATGCTTCACCGCAAAACGATGTAAGCTTCAACGCATAGCAAGTGAGTGCAGTAGCAGAGCCAACTTAAAAAAGAACAGTGAAGTATTGTATACTTTCCAATACTTTTGTATACTTTCCAAATTATGCGTAAATACAGCAATATTTGCGACATCACAGTAATGCAACTTCACTGCCGTTGTAATCGCATATTTTTTAGGAATATTGAGCGCGAATGAGCAGTAAATTGGACAAAATTAAGTTCAGCTAGCATTCCCCGCTTTCCTTTGTTACCCTGATAGCCAATACTAACTAAGAGCCACTAGCACTGCTGGTATTGTGGGAGTAAATACGGTAAGACGCATGTGAACGATAAGGCACTTTCGCCCCTGCTTATGCCAACTCATTAAAGGAAGTGGATAGCCAGTCTCTCCAAAACTAACAAACGTTTTCCTGTCCAATTAGTGGAAATAGAGATTTAACAAGGGACATTGAAGTACATATACTGTAAGCATGTACGGCCATTCATGTCCTCTTCTGGGACGTTTAGTGGACATCTGCTCACTGAAGTCCACAGGACATCCGTGACTTCCTATTCTGAATGTGGGACTATAGCACTTGTTTGGGACGTCCTTTGGACATTTGGTGCTGTCTGGGGTGCCTTAAAGTGCTAATTGCAGGCGATGGTCGCTGGCGTACTCGCATCTTCTTTCACCGCCACCCCCGCCGCACCACACCTTATGTCACCATCATAGGCGTGCGCAGGGTTCCCCATCAGGGGGGGGCAAAGTTTCATCGCAGCGCCCCCCCCACCCTACTAAGTCAATGTATGGGGTAGATTTTGCGACCCCCCACCCCGTATTAGGCGACTAGAAGGGTCAATGTATGGGACAGATTTTGTGCCCCCCCTATTAGGTGATTAGGGGGGGCGGCCGCCCCCCCTGCGCCCCTTGTGCGCACGCCTATGGTCACCATTGTAACGCAGTATGACATAGCGGACAGTAGCACAAGTTCAGTCCCGACAGATGTGCGTTTTGTTTACCGCGGCAACTACAATCGTCATGGCAACGCCCTGGGATCCGCTGAACGCGTACTCGCTACACTCGTTGACCCGCGCGTAAAGGAATCGTCAAAGCAGGCTTCTCCCGCAAATGACGTCTACTGCGGAGAAGCCAACCTCAACGCAGGCACTGCGAGCGTTTTGTACTAACTCTAAGAATGAGGAAAACTGGCACATTACAAAAAAAAAACAACAAAAAAGAAAGTACACTAGCGAAATTATGCAAGGAAGACTTATTCGGCTACGTTGTGAAAGGGCGGTAGACTGCGGCACTAAAACCATAGCTGTATTGTGAGCTAAGACATCAAGGTCAAATTCTTGCAGTGTTCGCCTCGGTGGAACAATGGTTACGGTGCTCGGCTGCTGACTTGAAAGTTGCGGGTACGATCCCGAAACTTTCGTCGCACTAGAGTGTACTAGAACAGGGGAGTGACCGGAACGAGCTTCGAAAAGTGAAGCCCAAGCAGGGTCAATCCGCTCGTAGCGCTGCGATCGGTTGTCTGCAATGTGTCGTCGTTTAAGAGTTGCGCGCGGCTCCGCCGAAATGGTGCAGGGGTAGAATGCCCGTTTCCCACTCAAAAGGCCCGGGTTCGAATCGCAGCTGTAAATAGTGGGTTCTTATTCTTAGTGTCACCTTTTATAGCTGGATTGGTTTTCTTTTTTTTTTTTTCCCTAAAACTAGCTTCGGTTGCTACGTGTTGCTTCAAAAAGGAACGCAAAATGCGAAGTAGAAGAAATTTGACAGTAAACGTAGTTATTTGCAGCGCCACCGCCCGGGACTCAACAAAAACGCAAAGTATGGCCTCCGAGATTTTTGCGAATACGTGACTCGAAACGAGATTTCACACTTTACGTTACTTTTTGTAGCAATAAGTAGCAGCAGAAGCTAGTTTTAAGAAACGAAAGAAAACCGATACAGCTATAAAAGGTGACACTAAGAATAAAAGCCCGCCATCTACAGCTGCGATTCGAACCAGGGCCTTTTGAGTGGGAAGCGGGCATTCTACCCCTGCACCACTTTGGCGGAGCAGCGCGCAACTCTTAAATGACGACACATTGTAGACTACCGATCGCAGCGCCGCAAGCGGATTGACCCTGTTTGGGCTTCACTTTCTGTACATTGGTGCTACGGCCGTTCCGAGCACTCCCCTGTTCTAGTACACTCTAGTCGCACTGATGAAGCGGATCCCAGAGGCCACGTAAAAAGAAGCGCGTGGTTCAGATTTGATCCGCCAGGCGAAGCAACGATCCCAGCAGCTCAAAAGAGAACAGCCTGGTCTTTCAATGAACCCATTCGATTAATTTTCATTAATTGTAGCAACAGTTAATTCGCCCTTAAGTAAATGTATGCTTCGATATCATATGTATTAAATCTTAACGTGAACCAGAACCGCCGATTTCTTACCAGTTTATTTTTTTAAGAAAGCCTTCTGAACACTGGAAAAGCCGGAAGTGCTCCACCGGAAATGATTGAAAGAGAAAGAGTTGATTCGTTGCTCATGCCACTAGAATACCCGAATTACGACTGCATAAAAAATGACATCAGTAAATTCTGCATTTGCCCACAGACCAAGATGATGTGTATACTTTGGCAAGCACGTCTTTTCTGCCTCTGTGCTGCCATTCACCACGACAATATTCCGACGCGACCACGCAAGCGATGGTTTCGCAACAGAGGGGACCAGATTCGCTCAACGCCCATGTACATCGTTTCGACACAACGCTTACCATTACCATGGTAACATTTGTTGTTACGCAGACATCACGTTCTCTTCGCAGGTTATGGCGTGTACAACAAAATGATCTCCGCCCAAGCAAGCTTCTCCTGACGAAACGTGTTGCTGCAGAAAAGCCTGCTTTGACGAGCGCTTGACGCTAGCGTGCATATTTCGTCGTTTGCCTCTAACGTCAACACTCGCAAGCGTGTAATGAAAGTAGGCAAGGTGCATTACCCACCGCCGTAGCTTAGCGACCGAACTGTTGCGCGGCTGAGCGCGAGGACGCGGGTTCGATTCCCGGTCACGGCTGCCCCATTTCGATGGAGGCATTTTGCCCAATTTCAATGGAGGCAAAATTAGATATAGATGCACGTTAAAGAAACCAAGATGGTCAAAATTAATCTGCAGAACGTCCCGCTACCGCAAGACTCATAATCACACCGTGTTTTAATTAACGCGACAGCGTTAACGAGCTCGTTTCGTATAAATTCCGGTGTCGGCGTCGTCGTCGTTGGTTGTTAGCAAAAAAATCGGCGTTGTGCGTGAGCGAAAATTCAAGATAGATGCAAATAAATAAAAATGCTCGGTCCGGGTGAGAATCGAACCCAGGCCTTCTGCTTGGCAAGCAGATGTTCTACCACGGAGCCACGCCAGTGCTTGAAAATGCTTCGTTAAAAAACCGCTATAAGGATGTCATGTAGTGGGTGGAGTCTTAACGCGTGTAATATTGCGTAGCAGAATCGTAGAATCGCAGTACGCGTCAAAAAATGTTAATTGCACAACGAGTCGTTGGTTTAAAGCTGCCCACCATTACAAAGTGTGCAGCTGCGCGTGACACCTTTTTACGGGCGCGTAGTGGATACTTCGCCAGTTTGCAAAAGGAATGGGCATTTCGTAATTGTACATGTAGTAGGCATTCTAGGATAGTTTGAAACGGCCAATGTTACGCGCACAAACGTTCATTTCCTTGCGGCAAAGTTGAAGGCGATGCGCACGGGGCCCGATTACGCTATCGCGTTCTACTCTTGAAGGGAAGCGTCCTCCAAGTTCCTCCAAGTTTTTTTACAAGTAAATCTCCACATATTTTTTAAAGGCGCACTAAGAGGGTTAAGTTGCAAATTGTCATAGTGGAAATGACACGCAATCATCAACGGCTGTGTGGTAAGCCTGCGTACATTCAGTAACAGACTCAGATTGTTAGTGTTCACTTGGCCATAGCTCGGCCTTATATAGGCATAGCAAAAAGGGCAGGGGGGGGGGGGGAGGATTATGATGATTATTATTATTATTATTAACAAGAACAATAAAGAGTTGTGCACCTGTCGAAGTGCGCCATTTCGTCCAGGAAGACGACATCTTGGAGCAGCACGGGACCTCGGGGTCCAGCGGTGAGCACATTGGTCTTGTCAGAGACGGGGGCACCCCACGAGGTGGTCAGGGGCTCCGGCTGCATCGAATAAACTTGAACGTTTTAGGATCGCAAGCTGCCAGTATAACTGAGGTTAAGAATTAACTTCGTCTACTAATAAAAGTGATCTTATACCTTTACGAGGGTTGTGAATATCTAGCATTGCTCGACAAAGTTCACACGCACAAAAAAAAAAAGAACAGTCTTGTTCGCCAACACGAAGAAAAAAATAAAGTATTTGGGGAATATTTCTGCCGCCCATCTATAATCGTCATGTGGCTTGCTCGCGTTTCCTTTCTTGAAAACCCGGCTCTCGCCACATTCCTGTCAACAATGCTACGCCACGCTGATAGCGCGCACGCCGTTCGTGACCGGGAAGTGCCGGGACCGCGGTGATAACGAAAGGAAAGTACGCGAGGTGGATGACGTCGTTATAGTAGTGTGGATGAAATATATCTCAAATACTCAAGTATTTCCTGAAGAATGAAGTCTGTAACTGCATATTGGGAAATGAGTTCTGCGGAATCCCGCAACGTAGCGGAACGATTAAGAGAACTGACAACAACCCGCTTCACGAAGTCACAAGGAAATCCGTACGGATTTCTCAGAACGGAAAGCTATGCAGTCGAAGGAAAATTCATCCTGGTCCGGAGATCGAACCCGGAACCAACGCCTTTCCGGGGTCGCTATACGAGTTGAGCTAAACAGTATGCTAGGGCAAGGATTTCCTTGCGCCTTCGTGCTACCAACAGGCGGTTGTCAATTATTCCTTTCATAGTATCTAGCTGTGCACCATACCTGGAAGAAAAACTTATCCCAGGATGTCGAACTGCAGAGTTTTCGTACCATGCATTGTGCCGCAGCGTGCTATTACACAGACCAACTGTGCAATTCCTTGCATAAGTCGAACCTCTCGCAAAGAAGCCGCATTCGGCATTGATATACATTTACTATACGCAATATTTGCTGTAAGCGTGTATTCGTCACATTCTGACACCCATGAGAAATACTTCAGATATAGTTCGTTATATGCGATGATCCGTTGCATCTACGTTCATTAGATAGAGTTTAGTCTTGATTTGGAACTGTCGCGTGTAGCAATATACTTCTTGAAACCGGTGCAATGAAGTTTCTGTACCAAAAACTATACGTTTATACTAATAGCCGGCTTTAGTCAATGTCGACATGCACTATAAAGTAGCCAAAGTTAAGTTCTTGCTACGTAATAACCTATTTGCCGATTATCACACATATTGTGACGTACCACCACTGTTACGAACATTTGTCAGTAGAGAACACCGTCTTAAATCTCCTTTATCAAACTCCTTTATCCGAGATACGTCGAAGAAACGTGCGGTAGTTTTACCGTGTGCTGTGCATCGCGCGCATTGAGTGCCGCATGAGTCGGTGAAACACTGCACAAAAAATAAAAATACGTACATATTGCGCACAGATTCACGACAACACGCGCAGTATGATGTGTTATGCGTGATGCGCGCTGTACAAATTGTGAGATGGCAGAAATAATGCAGGCATGTCGACCACACCCCAAGGTAAAATTGCTGGTCGTGTACGTATGCATGCAGTTAACGTTTAGTACGACTCCGTATGCGAGCCGACTCAACTCGATGGATATCGAGGCGCATCCAAATCGAAGCGTCATGAAGAGCCGCTTACGCATTCGGCGAACATCTTTATGTCGCGCCTAAAAATAAAACTGCCGGACACGTTTAAACTTGTCTTTTCCAGGCGTGTCTCAAACCTGACAAGTTTTCCTCAAGTACCACCCAAAGATCGCACAAAAAAGTCAAGAAAGAAAAACTCGCCAACGCTCAATTTCACTTTCGCTCGCGCGACGGTGTACCTTCGGAAAGCAAGATTCAATCGTCGATCTCGTGGTTATTAATTAGGCTCGGATCGAGCGGAGGGGAAAACGCATCGCGAATCGTAGATTTATACGGGAGCTTTCAATTCCTTATCATCGCCGGTTAATTGAAATGCCCGCAGGTGTTCCGATGTGGTTAAAAAGCAGGAAATCCTCGGTGTCTACGTGTACGCCTGCAGTCAAGGTCAAGACGGGGCGGAGTGGATACGTTACCGCGAGCGGTTGACACGTACGCACCTATAGATTGCGATGCAGCCGTCGAGGTGGCCCAACCGCCGACAAAAAAAAAAAAAAAAACGTGTACGTTGAAATCGCCGACTAGTATAAAGGGTTTGTGCTTCTGGGTGTTTTGTATTGTTCGGTCACAAATGTGATTGAGATTCGTCTATTGTTAAACCTTTTTTTAGGGGATTTTACACGGTGCTGTGCCGTGAGCACGGACGACACCACACGCCGGACAAGCCTAGGCCCTAAGGTGCTTCGCCCCTAAAAAACTCGGAGCACCTCAAGCATTCGGCGAAGACGACTCGAAGGCGAAAGCCATTTTTTTCTTAATCGATATACTGACCTTCCCTCACCACCCTCCGAAAGCTTTGTACACCTAAAGTGGTTTTGCATTGCCTCCAGGATTGGTCCAGCTTTGACCAGGTGACAATGAGATGTGATGACGTGATATTCTTGCGAATGAGATTTTTACGATCTGTGAAGTCATGACGACGTGATTACGTGATGATTTTTCATATCACTTGTGTCGATGCCGACCGTCAGTTTTCGCGTTTGATGAACCTATGGCTGTCACCTTCAAAAAACATTGAGCCGCTCGCGGATACAGGACAGACAGGCAGTCTGCTGCGCCACGCGCATTGTCCGCATGTTAAAGGGTACCAAGACACACACGAATTGTTAGTTAGCAAAAGCTTTTAGTATAGCAAATAAACTTATACAATGAACTTTTAGCACAGAAACACATCGCTACTGCCCTTTCGCGCTTTGAAGCAAATAGTTCCAGAAGGCAGATCAATGTATCGAAAGCGGCATGCATGCGCCGTGACGTCACAGATTCCAGTCGTGACGCCTTCAATTCGTCTTAGGCGAGTGCATAAGGGACACTGCGAGTTTTTAATGTGCACCTAAATGTTCTTGCATTTCGGACGTTCTGGACGTTCTTGCATTTCGCTTCGGTCGGAATGCGGCCGCCGGGAATCGAACCTGCACCTTCGTGCGAACCCGCCTCTTCGAACCAATGGCGAATACCATTGACGTTGAGCAGCTCCGGGGTCACTTGCAAGTTGCGTTCTGGATCAAATGGAATTAATACTACGTATGCTTCTTAGAAACGAGTAAGCTATGCATGTCAGCGATGCACTGTTTACCCTGTGGCTTTTCCCGTTATCCGGCTGTAATATTTTGCGCATCTACACACGGTCGGAGCAAACGCTTCTGCGCGTGACTACATGCTATTGGAACTGAACAAAAAAAAAAATACCTTGAACTCTATGCACGCAGCTGAAAGCGCATATTTCTGCTGTTTAGAAGAGCAGGTACTTATACGCCAAGTGATTTTGCCTGCGGTTTTCCAAGCGCACTGGACGCGAAACCAGCGCCAGCCTAGCCTCTCCAACATTGCTTGCCAGTATACCTTAACCGCCATATAATATACACCTGTCACGGTAAGCACATAGCAGGAAAAAGCCGCGGTAGCAAATTCCACAGAACGTGTACTGCATTAGAGCTGAGGGGGAACGAGCTGCAGGTACAGGATCTTTTCTGGAATTGCATAACCCCCAGTCTGGTTAAGAAAAGGGCTTTACGGCAGGAGCGCATACATCTGAATACGGGGGACCGAAGAAATAGTCTTCGTCGGCATCCACTGCGTAGAATTTGATAGCACTTCTTGCACTAAAAAAAACGAGGGAGTAAATTGTATTGTAATGACGGCTATGCACCTATGTGGGAATGTGGCTAATGGGCAGCAGGGAAGCTAGGACACCTTGGCTGCAGGAAAAAAAAAAGTAAAACTAAACGAACGAGAAGTGTCATGTCTTGAATATTGAGTACACTCAATATTCAAGTACAGAACATGACACTTCTTTATTTTACTTTTGTCACGCATGTGCACATTGCTTAAAATACATAGTAAAAAACAGCGCGAAAACACAAGGACGAGACAGATGAAACGGGACCAGCGCTGTTTCATCTGTCTCGTCCTTGTGTTTTCGCGCTGTTTTTTACTATGAATGTGTACCGACAAGCTCAAGTTCGCAGGCTGCTTAAAATATATTTTAAGCAATGTGCACATGCGTGACAAAACAAAAGTAAAATTGATGTGAGCTTCGCAGCGAAACAATTCCTTTCATTTAGACAGCACCATTACGGGAATTCTGCTGCATAGCTGTCATGAGCCATTGGTTTTTTTAAGCATGGCTGTGACAAAATAAAGAAAAAAAAAACATCCATTATAAATATTCTTAAGAAACAAAAAGGAGGCCAGAAAAGCGGACGCAAGGATCGCAGGTGCTCCCTCACTATTACAAACATTCACAAAAAACATGTCCGTGGATTCACAAGCGCTGTTACAAGTATATTACAAAACGTTTTGCTGAAGTGTTTGATGCTAGCCTCTTCTCCAAATCCAGCTGAGGCAGGCTCTTGCGGCGCGCAAACGAGTCGATAAATTGTGCACGAAGCGTGAACATCCAAGTGCTTGTTTTGCGCTAACTACCGCTACGTATAATATATCTTTACAATTTACACTAGTCGTTCGAAAGGTGTACAGTACGTGCCTGCGGACAAGCGAAAACGGAACCTCGAGATTCGCTCGTTGCAGACGAAGCAGAAATCTCGAGCATGCCAGACGGGAAGCCGAGCGTACAGACAAGGAGTGCTGGTGGCAGCGACCGAATCTCCGCAGGGGAGGGAGGGCCCCAGCGTGGTAGCGGGGCGGGGGGGGGGGGGTGGACGCCCGAAAACCAGCCAAGCCGGATCGGCTAAACTGGCCGGGGCCAATTTTGAAGCGGCACGCTAGCGCGCTTGCACGCGGCAGCGTAAGAAGGCGGTGGGGGTGTCCACTTGGCCCTCGTGGCAAAGCAGGGAGGCAGGATAGCAGCGATGGCGCATCTTCAGAATGTCTGAATTCATTGCCTGCTGCTACAGTGTACAGATTACGTGATTTCAGAATAGGTGTAGACTTGGCGTGATAAGAAAATCGGAAGCGTTTGATCCCGCAAGGTAGCATTGCAGAGATTATCTGCCAAGTGTAACTGTCACCAGCATCCACCAAGTGTGCCTGTCAGTATCACCTGGCCAAAGTTACCTGCCTAGATTAGTCAACGAAATTACCTGCCACTATCACCCACAAGATTTACCTCTATACGTCTCCCATTGAAAGTACCTGCCACTCACCAAATCTACCTGCCAAGAGCACTTTCTAGGAATTATGTTTAGTGCTCAAAAGAATGGGCACTTATCGTAAAGGTTACCGCGAAAATAATGTATAACCGAGATCTCAAACGTCAGCTACGAGCGTTCAATTATCTACCGCTCGCTTTTTCCTGTGTTTAGAAAAACATTGTATCACAGACGGTTAACATCAATAACAATTTAACATGACGTTTTCTTGCTAGAAATACGTTCACGAGAAGGACAAAACATAATTCGGTAACATGGACATAAATGAATACATGAAATGACGCGCTTGTCGTACACTGTTTCAAAAACAAAGGTGATACGTCAGTCTTGCGCCATTTCAGCGCAAAGACTCATGATCTTTATGGGCACTAATGGTTCTGGTTCAGTGCAGCTGATGGCGTGAAGGTATGCAATAGATTAAAGAAATTAGCAACATCATGTAGGTAAACTGCTGCCTATTCACATTCTGCAAGGAGTCTTTAATAGACTTACAGATGCGATTTACTGTCAGAGTATAAGCATCACACTTCTACATCTACGCTCGGTGTATGCGAGTTAAACCTAAAAAGCTGTGACTTTTTCCTTGAGACTCGTTCACTCAATAAAAGCAATGGCCTGAAATATGCGGCGACGACAAAAGCAAACAAAAATTGGCGAGGGGCGAACCATGTAGGGAAGGATGTTTCAGCTCCACTAACGTGAATCCTGGAAAGGGCGAAGCATGCAGTGTGCGCCGGCGTTCCCCACAGCAAAATCCTTACTCCTTTACTTTACTCGCCACCGGTCCACTAACGCACCGTCACCTTGCAGGTAGGTTTCAAGAAGAGGTGTTTCAAATACATGACTTTACGGTAGAGATGCACGTTTGTGTGTCTGGTTTTAGATAAGAAACTTGAGCGCCTTGGTAAATTTCTTCGGGGATCCTGACATCGTTGCTAAGACAAACAATGCTTTAGCAGCAACGATGAACCTGTAACTCATTAATATGCATAGTATGGACCGGTGGCGAGTAGGGGGATTTACCCAATTTTCGTGGCGCATATCCGTTTATGATGAACCGTGACGACGACATGACACGCTGACAAGGCGAGACCCTAAGGTGCTTCGCCCCTAAAATGCTGCGTCACCAATATTTGGGTACCAGCCGAGCAGCAGCGGTGTCCAGAGCGGATGTACTGTGTGCACTCCTACATACCGTTTCTCTGTAGTCCACAATTCAGAACTTCAAATCGATCAAGTTGGTATGGGTTTGCCTTAAAGAGCAGTGCTTACGAGATACTTTTCAAAGGTACAAGTGTAGCTGTTACAGTAAACGGAGGTACAAAAACTTGACGTCCGAGGCAAAATATTTCGGGGAAAAGAATCCGCGAAGGTTACGGCACAGCGACACCGGAATCTGATATCCTATAACCGACGTTTCGTTTACTCGACTTCTTGCCAAGGCTATAGTTGCCGTTTATTATTCGAAAAGTATACCGCGTCTTGCTGCGATACAAGTTCGATTTGATGGCCTTGAATACCCTGTAAAAGTTTCGACGCAGAAGCAAACACATGAAGAAAGCGAACAAAGCGCGAACGACTTCGGAATATTAAGGACGTCACGTTTCTCAGTACCCTCGAAACTCGCCGATGTGAGCAGACTATAGTAATGAAACTCGAAAGGAAACTTCAGCACGGTGCGCAACTGCATGAAGCGGGAGCGTCCCAGTGTTGTCAACAACAGCACTATAGTTTAGAACAAGCGCGCGAGTTTCACAATAGCTTCACGTTGGACTGCGGACAAGCAAATTGTGATCCGCAAGTGTTGCGAAAGGAGGAAGGAAAACACAGGTAGGAGGAAAAAAATATTGCAACCTCGGCGGCATCCGAGGTCGACGAATGGCCGTGTTCTCTTTGTGTGTGTGTGTTTTTTAGTGTACGCAGATGCGCAGTTCATGCACATACGAGACTGGCCGGCGCCGAGTCTGCGCTCGTTTGCCCCCTTTTTATCATTATTTACGCGCTGCCACCTTATAAACCAGGTTCCACACCTCTCTCCGTAGCAACGGTAATTAGTCGATTACGCGAGGAGAGCGTGACGTGCGCTTTGGTTGAAGATTGCTCTGAGCACTTCAGAACGAGACAGCACTCCCGTGTAACCCTTTCACCAGCATTCTTTCGCGTATATGGTCTAGATAGCGTGTACCACCGCGACCAGCGTATTGTTAGTGGTAGGCACTTTCAGAGCACAGTACCAACGTTTGCACAAAGGTGCATCTTAAATGTAAAATCGTGTCGTTGTGCAATAGCGATTGTCCAGAATTCGGCCTGTTCACACGTGAGATGCTAACAGCGATCCATAATCGCAATTACTGCCCCCCCCCCCAAAAAAAAAAAAAAACTGAATATCAAGGGAAGTTAATAAGCAGACTGATTCTTCGCGGAGTAGTCTGAATGGTTCGCACTAAAGGTAGCATATCGATATATGAAACTTATCTTGTGGTACCAGCTAAATGATGACTGTGGTCACTGCAGAAAATAGCTGACCACGCAAGTACAAATCTCGAGATTGTACGAGAGAAATCTCGGTCTAAGTACGATCTTTTATTCGATGTCACAGGCAGTGAATCATATATACCGAAACACAGTCACCCAAGACATAGTAGATCTAAACGAACATACAGAAAATTACATTGTACAGCTTATTAGTCTTGGAATGAGCTATGATCGTATGCACCTTATACGAGCACAGCGCCACAAAATTCATATTTTTTGTAGTCTGGAGAGACGTTTTCATCTGTGAATTTAGTTATTGTAGTTTCGATGGGTTTTATGGCGCACAAGCAGCAAGTTGTGAATTTAGTTTTTAACGAACGTACATGCTGTCGTCGCAAAAAAAAAAAAAAAGTGATGAAATGTTAGTTCTTTTACATTAAACTGCGTTACGGAGTTACAGGGTTGAGCGCCATCGCAATTTTAATGACAAGAGCACATCTTTTTGTTTGCCTTTCAGATGACTCCTGAACAAAAACGAAAAGGCGTATACGTGACAAAGAGCACACGCGTTTTTGTTTCGTCATCGATTTCCGTTCGCAAACACTACGCATCTTTAACGTCGTCAACAGAACGAGCACGACTAGCCGGAGACATACAGCTGCAATTTGTGCCCCGTATCACAACCACTCATTACCTATCGGAGAGGTAAACACGATCCCCTAACTACGATGCGAGTTGAGCAACCTGCTCTGAATTCCCTGGCCCAGTGCCAACGCACGCGTCTATTCGGTACACGCAGTTCGGTAACACGTCTAAAAGCTACGACGAGCTTGCGTAGACATGAATCCCAACGCAGATGGCTAATGGGGCTGTGTTTGTTTTTCGCGAATCTATTTGGGACAGAGAGCTTCGCAATAGCCACGGATCTTTGAACAAATAACATGAGGTGGTTATACGACGAACGATAGTTTACCTAATTTATGCTTTTTTATACATCTATTGCAATGGTAAGATTGCGTCAGTCATACACTGTCATTTTGGTGGGATTTTTGGGTTTACAGGGACAGGCGCCTTGCCAGGCCTATTTTGCCGGTCCCCTAGGAAAATTTACTTGTTTGCGTGAAATAAACTTCAATTTCAATGGAGATTTGCCACAAATACGGGACCTCGTAAACGGGTACAAGCGAAACTCCGATTGCAGTTAGGGCAGTAAACTGTACTAGTTACATGTTGCGCGTGTTTGTAAATAAAATTCGGCGCTAAGAAAACGGGACGAGGAAAGAAAATGACAGGACGAGTGCGAGATGTAACACGGCCTACAGGAATGGCCTTACGACACCTTTGAACAAGTAAAAAGTTCAAAGAAATATGGAGGCTTGAAGTCGTGAAAAAATGGTTTACAGGGAATGCCGCTGGAGCCAAGGTTTCGACAAATGGACTCGTCTTGGTCAGTTGCTTTCTGGAAGAAAAGTCCACTTGTCGAAACATCGACTCCAGCGACATGCATTACCTGTTCAATAAGTTTTCATTAACAACCTCTTTGTATAACACGCTACTACCATCCATCCATCATGCATGCATCCATACTGGAGTACCGGCTCGGATTGCCTGCTGCGAAAGAGGATCGTGACGACATTGTGACGTAATCGCGCAAGCATTACGGTTACCTTTCACTAACAATATTTTATGCGACCGCATATCTTGGCGTCATCTACAGCAAATTGTGGAGAGTTATGTGCTGAGCTATCTACCGTATTGACTCGCTTACTATTACCACCGGAGACCACTGGCTAATGATGGCTATAATGTTGGGTAAGAGACGGCATCAGTGAAATCGTTGAGCGAAACAATAGACAGTACAGGAAGAAACGTTGTGGACAGGCTAGAGCGTCTATCCTGTCCGGAACGTTTCTTGTACTGCGTTTTGTCTCGCCCAACGATTTCACAATGACGCACCAATAGGCCCAACATTAAACGCTTCTAAAAGATAGCATTCTCTGCTATATAATGACTAATATCGGCCAAGGAATTGTTAACATGAGCTCTTGTCATACTATTGGCAAACGTCGGCTAGTGTTGACATGTTTTGGATAAATAATGGTAATTGAATGGCAATTTTTGGTTAATGTCAGCTATTTACTGTCATAACAGCAGCACCATCTTATGTACTCTCAATCCAATGATTCTATTGCATATACATAGACAATAACCTGAGCTGGTTCTACCGGAACTTTCTTTTTTGCGACTTCTGATACACTGCATCCAGAATACATTCACCAGATGAATTATGCACATTTCACGAATACGCACTAACCACCTGTACAGACACGTGTGCTGCGTACCGATCTCAAGAAGCAAAAAAAAAAAAAATGCTTCCGTCAGGAAAAACCCAGGGGAAAGTACACCGCGTGGGGGAAGAAAAACGCAAGCGACCGATATCTGCGAAGCCGGTCTTTATAACACACTAATATTGCTTCCCAGTGTTCGAGTAACAGCTGCTCTTTTTATTGGAACAAAATTTTTAAAATAGTCTTAACGTCCGTGGCAGATAGCACAGTTCTATGCCTTCGGCTCTCTTACCCGAAGAAAAGCGTGTCACTTGGGTGCAGAAAGTTCCTTTAGTTCGTCAAGAAATGCTTATCGTTAAAAAAAAACATTAAGTTCTGCTAGCGAAGTTTTGCCATCTACTCCGGGACCCATCTTTGCGCAGCCAGATATGAAGGCACATCCACGTAAAACGAAAACCAGTGTTGAGGTACGCTACGGAAATATGTGCTCTTAACCTTTTCTTTAGCAAAACGCTATGGAAAGCAGTTCAGGGCATATGTGGTTGAAAATAAAAAGACAATACTTTGTTGCTATACTACCTGGTTATGGTACTACGTGAACTAGTTAGTACCTATCACAGCAAAGAACAGTGAGATACAAAATCGGACAAAACGACTAGACAGGACAAGCGTCGAAATATCACGCTGGCATTTTTCTCGGCTATATCTTAAAACTCGTCATCTCGTCCGCTCCGATTAACTGAAATGTGCTAGTGCAACCCATGCGACTGGGAATTGGACAACACAGCTGTACCGCACAGCAACACTTGCATAGTGCCCGAAGAGACCAGCGACGAACAGATTGAGCAAAACATTAACAACTCGGCCTGTTCAACAATCCTTTGTAGCTTGTTTTCTCGCAGATTGAAGTTATATATTGAAAAGTTAACATCCATGATCTCTACTTCAGTTTAAGTGAGACGGTCGTTAATGGCTGTCAGGCGCTGCCGAAAAAACCCAGCGTTGATTCAACAGGCCTGATACGTACGATCGTTCCTCATTGATTTAAGTTTTACGAGCAGCTGTAAGAACCGAGACCCAATTTCGTCGTCTGTTTCTGCACGGAAGAGCAGACGTCACGTTCATTATGCGCACGACCGGCTCTGTCTTCCCACGCCCTCTGTCCGTCGACAAAGGAGAGTTCCTGGTACGCCCCGTCTGGACCACGTGACGCAATAGCTAGCTCAGCGGCCGTCCACCCGACCACTCTAGACCGGTGACCCCGATAGCGGACAACTGTCCCCGATCGCAGTGCATTCTGGGGCGAGACACTGCGGCGAAGTGGTCAAACAGGAACGAAAAAAAAGGCAATGCCAGCCCATCTCGAAGCATGAGAAGATTCCATTAGCGTATCGCAAAAGTATCGCTCAGTGGGCGATACGGAAAAGTTGTCAACGGGCATACCCATATCAAGAATGCTGCGGGTACGCGTGAAATAAACGCGTACGACTGCTGCAGAACCGGAATAACAACAAGAAAACGGCTGCCGAATCGTTACGCTTGGGTGACGAGCCGTGCACGCGTGCGGGCGGATGTCAACGACCTGGATACACAGACTGCCGAACGGTTGGCCCTATAGCCGCTGTAGGTTGCGTGTTTTTGTGCAGGCGCCACGAAACTGAAGATATATCGACGTTATGGGATACAGGTGCGCACTGAAGCGACGGATCGATCGATGAACTGGGAAAGGCAACTTATCGATACCAGATTTAAGCGGGGTAAAGAAAGGTAGACTCAGGACAAGCAGCTTTAAATCTGACCTTACTAAATAGCGATGTTGCGTTAATGCGTGCAGTCAATTATTACAGCCAACATATGTCTTGTTTGGTTGGTGTAGAGGTTAGAGAAAAGCGTGCGTTCATTCAGAGCTCTTAGAAAGTAGCTCATTACGAAGTATACCGTGCCAGACGCCATGTATTACGCCGAAAGTAAAGGATAGCAAGCCCGTTCGGAAACCCAAAGCAAGATCACTGTTTTACGAGCCGAAAATTTCTGCGCGACAAATTTGTGATGGACTAAAGGTAAAGTAGAAGAGTAAAATACACACAGCTTTTGCCGCTGTAGTACTCAGAAACTAGTGTGAACAGATTAAATTATGTAGATTAAATTATGTAACAGTTTCATTAGTAAACGGATCTTTTTTTTTTTAACGATAGCTCTGCAGCCGATACTTGCACAAGTTCACGAACATGGTTAGACATGTAAAACGGGCACAACAAATTACGTTATAGTACGTCATTAGTAGAAGGAAAAGAAGGTGGCTTTCGCCTTCGCGTCGTCTTAGGCGAATGTATAAAGTACCCTGCGATTTTTTTTTTTTCGGGTTTCTTCGATCAGACATCTGTTGTTCGGCCAAGCACTTGTTTTCTTTCGGCCGAACACATTTCGCCTACTCCGTAAGTTGCGCCTTGATTGTCAGAAGGGTTCTCTGCGCGCAGCTGCTGTCCGAGTGAGTACAGAAATAACTCCGGATGCTCGGACTTTGCTTTTTACGTGGACAAGTCGAGTGAGCCGCTGCAGGCTCCGATGGACGCGATGGTATTTTTCGATAAACGATCGTCGTTTCGCCGGACGACGCAGTGTGCGTGCGTCACGGTGCAAATATGTCATCCACGCCGAACGCTAAACGCGCCGTCAAAGATAAGCGGCCATAGACTTAAGGACAACAAGTAAAAGTACAAGTGCGTCTATTAACGAAGGCTAAGGCTGCATGCTCCACGTAGACGGTACGGTGAGGCCTTGGGGAAGCATAGTCGACGACCCACGACCTGGTTGTTATCGAAGGCTCACATCCGATCGTCGAGCTTTCGAGCCATGTGAAACGTCAGTGATGTATTTCAAAAAAGCAAACAAACAAAAAAAAAACATGGAAAGAAGTGTGATGCGAAAGGCATGGAGGTTGGAATGAATAGAGCAACAAAATCTTTAATGGCATCCTCTTTGAAATGTTTCGGCGGCTCATAGTCGGGTATCCTGTCCTATCATCATCATCATCAGTCTGACTACGCCCACTGCAAGGCAAACTCCATGAAGGCAAAGGCCCCTCGCATGCTTCACCAATCAACCCGGTCTTGTGCTTGCTGCGGCCCCTTTATCACCGCAAACTTCTTAATCTGATCTGCCCACCTAACTTCCTGCCTCCCCTCTGGGCTCTTGCCTTCTCTTGGAGTACAGTCTGTTACACTTAATGACCAGCGGTTACGTTGCCTTCGCGCTACATGCCCATGCTCATTTCTTATTGACATCGACTGTCATGATTTCGACTCGTTTGTTCCCAGACCTGATAAGGTTTTATTACAAATAGTGCAGTTTAACATAATGGCTGATGACGACAGTGATGATGGGTTCTGAGCAAGCATTCCGAAGACACCAGTATGTGCTGAATTGATATTGAGATAAAAACTAGCGGTCACGATGCATTCGAGACTTGCCACCTAGTACGTCACCCACGGATTGATTCGAATATAGCCTCGGTGTCCATTGCCAACATTTTTCAAACCCCGCATCTGCCCACAGCTGCTAAAAGCCAAGGACGCAAAAAAAAAGACAAAAAAAAAAAAAAAAAACGAAGCGCGCGTTTCTGCAACGGCGCTTCCTCCACTGATCGGCTGTTGGCATCGCTGCACGCCGCGCGGGAGCGTCGCAGAGATTCGCCGACAAACCGGATTCCAGCGTGTTTTCTCCGCGCTGTACATATTTGAAACGCTGCCACGCCCGTGGCTGCAATGCCTGCCCTTCGCTGACTAGCCACTGTCGGGCGATCGACCTTTCAAAGCAGGGACCTGCGCGCCGCAGGTGTTTGAATTCTCGCGCGAAGGTTGGCCTAACTGCTTGCGCACGGGCAGTGGGCGATAAATTTTATAGGTCGGTCGAATCATTTCTTGACTCACTCAGGCTAATAAAAATTGTTGGAGTTTGGCATCCCTAAACCATGACACGATTATGAGGTGCCGTAGTGGAGGGCTCAAAATTTCGACAACCTGGTGGTTCTGTAACGTGTACCTAAATCTAAACACATGGGCCTCTAGCATTTTGCCTTCATCGAAATGCGGCAGCCGCTGCTGGGATTCGATCCCACGATCTTCGGGTCCGCAGGCAAGCGCCATAACCGCTAGGCAACCGCGGCGGGTGACTCGCCCAGGCTGAGCCGCCAGTTCCAGCGATGCGGCTCGAGATGAAGTTCATGATGAATTTGACAATACATGATCGGTCACTACTGCCATGGCGGCAACCCATTGTGCACTTTAGAAAAGACAAACCCGATGGGCCGAATTCACGAAGTTTTTTTTTTTTCTTTGGCGAACAGTAACGTGCGAAAAACGGCATTCACAAAGGACTGATATACAAAGGACAGCTGGACACAAAGGACTGCTATAGAACGCCTATTTTTGAGTTTTAATGTTCCAAAAAGCTGTGCACTATATCGTCGAATACAATATTTTGTTAAACTACCTTTCACAAACCTCCACCACGTATGACGTCTTGATTGAGACGACGTTTATTAGGCCCGAGAACTCGGCAGCGAACAGGCAACCAGAGGCAGAGCGTGCACACACACCAGATGATGATAATGACACGGTGACGATGAAGAGACAAACTGATTTTTTATTATATATATATATGCACATACACACACACAGGATGTTTCAAGAAATGTGTCCAACCTTCTAAAAAAAATCAGGAAAATGCGATATTTGATTGCTGCCTTCAGAATTGGTTTTTCTGTAGTGGCAGGGATTTTAAGATGGTTAAAGAAATTATTTAGGACAGTAATTAAGAAAGCTACATTAATTAACTTTTTAATTAGTGGAGTTAGGTGATTGTGTCAAATGGGAGAATTGAAGTTCATACGAGGAACCCATCCGAGCTCTGAAATTTCGAAAAAGTGTCCTCTAGTAATTGTTGTGGCGTAATGAAATTCAACGAAATGCAACGGCCTTCAACAGCGAAAGCCATTGAATTTGGTTGAATTTCATTACTTCGTAATTATTACTAGATGCCACTTTTTCGAAATCTCAAAGTTGGGTTGGGTTTCTGGCATGAAGAACTTCAATTCGCCCATTTGACACAACCACCTAACTCCACTAATGAAAAAGTTAATTTAAAATTTTTAATTACAGTCCCAAATAATTTCTTTAACCATCTTAAAATCCCTGCCACTACAGAAAAACCAATTCTGAAGGCAGCAATCAAATATCGCATTTTCCTGATTTTTTTAGAAGGTTGGACACATTTCTTGAAACACCCTGTATATATATATAACCTGCTCACAGACAGGTCGCCTGAGGATGGTGGGAAAGAACGTCTTGAAGGATCGCAGACACAGGACAGCCGACGTGTCCTAGAAAACCACACACGCAACGGACCGATCACCGGCTCGAAAAAAAAAGATGACGAGAAGGTCAACGCCACCTGGCACAGATAAGCGAGGCAAGAGAGCGGTGCAACTAGTCGACCTTCCCATGCAGAGTGGATACACCCTGTCGCGAGTTGCGCTGCCAGGTGTGTACATACGTGCAAAAGCGTTGGCCTGTCTCGAGGTTATACCATTCACAAAAGACAACGCTGGCCACCCGGCGCCGCACTGCATTGAACGGTCACCGTATGCACAGGCCTGATAGGAAAGGAGGTGGACAGTCTGGCCTCCTTGCAACGGACGACGACAAGCGGAAAGTCAACTCAGGAAAAAGGCGCGTACGTGGCGTGGCGGCTTCGAGGATAAGTTACGTTGGCTGCTGTTCAGTACATACTACGTTACATAGCTCCGGCGTTACGTAGTGGGCGAGTCTGCAACTCAATAGTTGGTGGTCACGTGACTTGATTAGAAACGTCACTGACGTCATACCACCGTCGTCGTGCAATTTGAATGAAAGCCAAGGTTCCGCCTGGCGTTGCATAATTATCGCTATTTTGACGGTGGTTGGTCCATCACAGAAGGGCCAATAAAATACGTGAACTATTTCTCAATAGTTCGTAGTAAAACAGCTCACTATTTTGCCAGCATTACTACTGCCAGAACCACGGTCAACAGCGACGGGCCACTCGGCTGATGACGTCATTCGTGACGTTTCTGCTGAGATCACGTGACCCAGAGCTGCTGCGGTGTAGATTGCCCATCCCCATTGTAAGACAACGCGTCTTAACTTAATTCTGCACATGTTATGGGAGATTCTTGATATCAGTATGCTCAGTCAAAGGCGACCTTTTAGACAGAAGAAACGACTTATTTTGCAACAAGCATAAATTTGCATATGAAGAGCTTAGGACACAATCCCCAAGCGGGCTACAGCTGGCACAGCCCACTCATATAGAGGCGAAGGGCAGGTCCATTACAGCCTAATTCCGTGGGTAGAGCTTCTACTGAATTCGTAGGTTGTAAAGGAGTGTACAGGTGTAGTGTGCGCATGAATGAGTAGCAACAGCGAATCCACCATTGTACTTCGCTAGTACAGTACTCGCATTGACCCTTACAGTAAGAGCTTACACACCGATCGCTTTAGAATTATAGCAGCGCGTGTGCACAGTATCTCCAGGCACGCCCTCAGAGCCGAAGCATTGTTCGTGTCGACCGCAAGGACACACTAAGTACGGAACAATGGAACGAACGGAGAGAACCGCAGTATTTTTTTTTCTTACTTGCGTTAGCAGTATCTATAAGAAGACTGACCTCACAGGAGGAGGGCATCATCCATTTTTTTATTTGTTCTCTGTTGTGAGCACTTTCCATTGAAGTGCCTACAAGAAGGACCGCGCGACAGCGTATCAGACGTACCCGAAGGACGACGCGGTCAATGTGAAAGAATGCGCCATGGCGCCTCCGTTGTCCCCCGGCGATTTATACGACACCCCCCCCCCCCCAAGGAGAATCCCGACGTCCCCTCCCCCCAAAAGTTATTCCCGACCGACCCTTCCCTCTGCAACCTTACAGACAGGCACTCATCCCCCCCCCCCCAAAAAAAAAATGTGAGCTGCTTCAGCTGACTTAACTTCGTGAAGGCTGATTAGACAGCGCAGCTGGTGGCCTCAGTTTCAGCTTGGCAATGCCGAACATTCCAGAACGAATGCGAGATCCTCAGCTTTTCCAGGATGGTTATCAGCCGATCCTCCTCTCCACACCGCCTGCTCCGCTTCTTTGCTCTCCTCCTCTCTACCCAGCTTCACCCTCTCCACGCCGCTACCCTTTCTCTGCCAGGCTCAATTCGCTACTCTAGGCCTTCCTCTCACCCACTTAGCTTTACCTGAGCTCGCCCTCTCGTCAGGCTTCGCTCTCGCATCTGGGCTAGGATGTGCAGACGACGGATACCCAGGGATTTACCTCAGCCTTAAACAGCTCTGCTGTTAAAATAGTGTGGATAAACCACTTACCTCGGCACGTAGATACATGTGAACTGATGAACACAGAATGAGAGGACAGACAAGGCTGGCGCCATGTTTTGTCTATTCGTTGTGAAGGCCATTTTTTATGCGAGTTGTTTAAAACAGTTATCGAAGACCAGGTGGGCTGAGAACGCAGGTGACAGGAACGATTATGGTGTTTAGTGAGCAAGTTTCAAACGGGGCGTTGAACGAAGCCGTTTACACAGGCACAGCCTTGTGGGTAGAGTTGGCGCTGAATTCGTGTGGGCTCATAGGAACATACAGTTTCGCATTCATGCGCGCACACCAACGAATCCAACATTGTGTCACAATTGCTTAAATTTCTAACTACCGGAAATTCATGTTTATTATAATTACTACATCTGCGAGGAAACAAGTAATGGAGTCAAAGAGGCCTGACAAATTAAAAGCGGAGTAACGTCTCTAATCAGCGCAGTGGGTTATAAACGACGCCATGATGAAGGCTTCGAATTATTTTTGACCAACCGGGTTTCCTGCGACTGCTAGTTGTAGTAGATGTGGTAATAGTTGTACTGGTCAGTGAGCAGTGAACATTAAAAAGAGTGCACTGAACACAGGTCCGAGTAGCATGTCAGTAAAGTTATGCCAATTGAAAAACACTAACATTCACCTTCAACGTCAGTATTACAGAAAAAGATGTTGCCGATGTGATGTCAAGCGCAGATATAGAAATAAAGATTATTCTGGTACATTTATTTTGCAATGTCATAGCGAGGTGGAACGAGCATTTACAGTTATAACGTTACAGATTATTCCCGTATAATTCAATATTCTATAAGTCAGTATTTAGCCCTGGAACAGTAGAACACCGTTATGTGAAATATTTAGTAGCAGGTGTTTATATTATAGAATACCCCTTAAAATATCACTCCTACGCAGTTAAATAGCCTACTTACTAATTAACACGCCTATCCAGTATATGCCACTTCTGCAGTGAACTTCATCGTTACACCTGCAGAGGAGCTTCTATAGCGCCCACTGACATGTTTACTACAGGCACCGCTGCTTGTCCAGTAATTAAAACTTGCACTAAGAGGTATTCAACTATTCCTTCCGGACTGTTTTATTGAGGCGCGACAACCCGCGCATGACGTGGTACAGCGACTTGCGTTGGGGCGGTTAATGTATGCGAACCAACGTGAAAAGAATCAAGAAGTGCCATGACTAAGCAAGGTCGACACGAGCTTTGAAAACGGCAAGCAGCTGTGATGGAGCACCTCCAGGACTTCACTTAAGCAAACACTTCATAAGAGAAACATGGAAGCGGTCTCTTCATTTCCTGTCCCGTTAGGCAGTTCTCGGATTTGACAAGTGTGTCGCCCATTGAATCTAACGAGACGCCAGTTCCGTAGTGCATGTGGATGCGGGGCAAGAAAGAAGCGATCGCTTTCGAAGCGAACGACATTCATTCCGAACCTTCGTGCTGTTCGGAATGAGTTTCGTTTTACTTTATGCGAACGGAAGTGTCACACGAAGCGGTGTGCGTAACATACACGTTTATATCAGAGCATGCGTGTAGAAGCAAAGTGCAGAATCTATAAGCTGAAACCTTACGTATTGCGCCATGAAACTTAACAGCAGGTTTATGATGTAATGAGGGATGACAAACGTGATGTTTAAAAATAATTTGACTATCTAAGATGAGACGTGCTCCACTTAAGGTAGTTGCGTTTGCGGTTAAATGCACGACTTATGAGTTGAGCTTGAGGTCCTGTGTCCTCTTTTTTTTTTAACTGTGGTCATAGGAACCAAGTATGAACTGCCCCCGCCCCTCCGGGAGGCACCGGGGGGGGGGGGGGGGGGCACATCCTTCCAGAAACATTTTCGACAGGTGGGAAGGGTGGTGGGAGGCTCGAGCCTTCCAGCCATCCTGTAGTCAGCGCCTGTGGTCTTCATTAAACGGATAGGCAAGAAAGGGAAGGCGACGGCGATTAGGGACGTCAGTATCTTTTTAGGATCACTCAACGACCCACAATGTTACGAATAAAGGCCAATGAAATTTATGAGGGGTTCTACGAAGACACTATACACATTTCAGTCTGCAATGGTTGTTAAAATACACCACAAAGTAGATTCAGAAAGGAGTGCAAGGAAACAGACAGATGTGAAAAAAAAAAAACGCAGATAAGGACGATGTATGAGCAATACAGAATAAATAAGTAAATAAACGGGTGTGCCATATGCACCATGCAATGCGTAATAAATCCATTCAAACTAAAATAAGACACCCTACATAAGTTGCCTTGTTTAGTGCGCACGCGTAAGACGGTAGATAAATATAGCACTATTGTATTCACTAAAGCAAAGAGGGAGAACTGTGAGAACAAGAAGATTAAAGAATTCAGATAGAAAGAATACAAACCATAAATATACGTTGAAAGAAAATACTGCAATCTTTGAATGACGACATGTAGAAAAGTGTAAGTCACAATGGTTGGCAAAACGTCGCAGCTAAGGAGGTGCTGTAGTTTCGGACAATAGAGTCCTGGTCACGCCACCATCAGGGCTATCGTACCACGTTGTCGAAGCATTCTTCATGATATCAGGTATACCACGAATGCTTAGCATTCGGTGATAATGCGCATGCGCTAGGATGAAGTTTGATCATAGCCACATATATTAGGCGACAGGCTCAATATATCCTGAACGAGGTCAAGTAGTTCTCATGGTAAGAAAAACAAAACACGCTAACTGGTGTAGACTGCAAAAAAATAAACAAAAAAAGAAAAGAAAGAAAATAGAAAGAACGTTGGCTCAACAGTGAGCACAAGTAAGTGAACAAAACTCAACGTCAAACTGTAGCAACGAAATCTTATCCCTTATTTGATCTCTGAAGCCAAAAGTTTGAATGACAATTATTGCAAGCGCATTATGAAATCTCATTAGGAACTAGTGACTAATGCTTTTATGCCGCAATGGGTGTTCTTGAATATTTATCTTGGCAATACTCCGTAAATTTGATAATATGGCTTATGTTTACTAACTTATTCATGTTACTAGTATATACATGCAGCTCACCGAATGATCTATTAATCTTTTTGCAACGGGAGGCCTCCCCCATAAGTTCACCTAGTCCTCCCATGTAACATACTTTAACTTAAGCAGACGTGTTAACAAACGTATACAGCAAAACATGTTCACTCCTGATTGCGCATTGGAGAATACGTGTTCTAGCAACTTTAAGCGATGACGTACATTACGCGGCAGCAGAAGGAAGCTGCGCTCCCGTATAATGCAGATACGAGTTTCCTTTAGTGTGACAGGTCGAGAGAGCAAGCAATTTTCTGGACTCGCGGTGCGTTCAACGGAAGAAAGCAGGTCACGAGGAAGGCCGGAAATTTCAGCCGATGCTTTCGAAATCGGTCGAGCGAGGAAAGAAAAAAAAAACAATATAAGTATAAAATGCGGACATCTGGACACATTGCACAAACATACGAGAGAAAAGTGAGGTTAGTGTTACTTTAAGCGGAGTGAAGCATTTTGAAAAGACAATGACAGAGGGAGGCCACTCATATGTTCTATGCTCCACAGTTAAAGTGACATGTAAGAGCGGGCATATCAACTACAGCTGAATTATGGAACCACACGAAAACTCCAACTAACTTTCTGTTCTATTACAACACACGTTTTCCTGTAACATTGCTGTTATTGCTAACCAACTTACTTTTGTTGGTAATCTTTAACAGGGCTTTCCCTACGGTCTAGTGCTTTTAAACACCCTCCTGTATATTTATTCTTTATAGTCTTTTGTACTAAGAGCTGAAATAAACTTGATTTGAAAGTATTCCTAATGCATGTAAATCAGCCTAACGCGTCCATCTTACCAGTTTCATTTTCCTTTCGATAAAATATAATTTTCAATTGTACTGTTTTAGTTACCATGCAACAGTCCTGTGTAATAGTGGGATGAACCCTTGTATTTGGAACACTGCTAAATGTCATGTGAGAAAGTAATGCTACAACAAAAATACGGCAACTAATCGAAATATTAGCTTATAAAAAGATTATTGGTGCTCTTTCCCGCATACTTGAAATCGGAAACAGCTGCAAGTGACTGATTTGATTAGTTATGGCTAGATCTAAATGTGTCCATGTTATTATAATAGGCGGGTACAATATACGTATCCTCTTCAGAGTCACACTGCATGTCACTCATGCTGTAAGGTGCATGTGTCACGCATACCTGACCCCGTATATGCTGGCTCTTGGAAACTTCTATTACAGGCATTGTATTACTGTTTATTATGGTTACACATGTGAATGTAAGGTTACCAGTAGTCAACATTTAAAATAGGTAATAGCTAGCTTCGTCTGCTTTATTTTGCAACTAGTCGGCAAGGAATGCAAGTTACGTCTGTGGAAACAGAAAATCTCGCACGCAGATAAAAAATAGCGTGCAGTGAGCAACTATGGCGTGCCCTTCAAGCAACATCGACAAGGGGCATTGAACTCGAATGTTCTTGCGAAATCATCCGCATATTTTTGTATCTTTGTACCGTACGTTACGAAAAAGTATAAGGCCACACCACACAACGACAAGAACCTAACATACTTGGCCGACAAGCGAGAGAGCCTTAAGATAACACCCCACGTCCGACAGGTCGTCAAAAACCAAAGCTGTTTTCTTCGTGTGATATGCGGAGAAACTGCCTTTCACTATCAGGGCTGGAGATAAAAAAAGTTACGCCGCCTTGTAATCACAAACAAAACACTTCGCTCGTCGCAGACGATGTGATAAGAAGTGGCCAAGTGGACTATGGGAATGGCTGATAAGGCGCTCGAGCGAAAACTGTCGTCCGGGATGGCATGCCTAGATAAGCGAAGGCTGTCTGAGTATAGCACGTTCCCGGGGGCGGTGAAGTTGCGAAGAGTTTGGGTGCGCCCCCGTATGCGTTCTACGGAAGCTTGTTCCGCGTATATTTGAGTGTTTGCATCAAGAAATCTTAAAATGCCGGTATATCTTTCTCGGTGGTCGAAGGTCTAATTGTGGAGTACGTACAGTATGATAGAGTGTTCGATAGAGTGCGTAGTCATTGAATTCTGCTGTTCATGACATTATGTTAGTGAAATCGAAAAAGGGAAAAATAGTTGAGACCACTGGCGTAACCAGAGCGGAGGGGTTTGAACTCCCCCCTCCCCCGAAATATTTCAATTTCGCATGCTTATATATACACGCACACATACAAACACACGCATGACCATACATAAACGGTGATTGACCTCCCCCCCCCCCCCGGAACCTCCCACTCGAAAAAGATTATGGCTACACCCCTGACGTACAAGTCCTTGTTATGGGCGCATGCTTCTTTACAGTGTACCTGAGTTTACTCTCAAGGTTTGAAACGCGTGCAAGCCGTAGCCAAGTACTATCGTTATATATATATATATATATATATATATGACCTTTGGTCAGAGGTGTGTCGACCAATCGCTGATGAGACCGAAGTGCTGATGTTTGCGCTATAATGTCCGTGACGTAACCAAGCAGCTGAGCTGCTTCCATAACGTAGGAATCTTCTGGGTCAAGCAAAAAAAAAAGGAGGAACGGAAGGCAATTGGCTTCATAGTATCCAACTAACTGGTCTCTACCACATTCATAGGCAATAAGCGTCACGTGACACACCGGAATTCAAAGCTGCCTTTGGTCTGAGTCATTTAATAGCCATGCGACGACAATGATTATCTTAAACCGCTGTCAACCTGTTTGCGATCCGACCGTTCTTATCTATGATTTCCGGTTTCTCTGGCTCCAACTACATGACATGTTTCTGTCAGGTCGTAGCCGTTACTAGAAGCCGCGGCACAATTAGATGATGTCCGCCCACTTTCTTCCTGTCTTCCTCGACTCGATAGTCGCGGAGCCATTGTATAGTATAAACGTTGACGGCGTTAGGCTTTGTTTTTCTTAGCCTTGAAACAAGCACCGAGTCCAGCAGACTTGTGGCGCGAAGGCCACAGATTCAAAAGAGAAACAAGCGCAAGTGTTTTGTGGGAACAGGAAGCGGCCGCCTGCGCCTTTTGTTTGTGTTGAATCCTTCTACGTTGTCTGGCGGCAGAGGCTCGTCACAACAAGCGTAGGGTTTCCTTCACCGCCACTCTGTTGCGCGTCGTCTTGCGTAAAAGCGCAACACCACGCAAGGACGAGTGATACACATTAAAACGCTTCTAAACGTTTTACGCCTCTAGTAGCGACACACCCTGTCCTTGCTGTCGGTAATTAGTCTTTTATAGGGAAAACTCTGGCCCTTGCGCATCTCGCTGCGAGATTCTATTTATAGTCACATGATGTGGACGTCGTGATCACGTGAGCCTATCTGACATCCCGCGAGTCAAACAGCGATCGAGTCGCGAGAGGGGACGCCATATACAAGCGCAATTGCATCACCTGTGCATAGTTTCTTTTTCCTTTTTTTTTAGCCACGCTCATTATAAAGTCACGCGCATTAGTACTGTTAGCAACGTGCCGTTCAGTGACGTCATGTCTGACGTTTCTGCTCAGTTCATGTGACCTCGAGCTGTTGAGGTGCAAAAAGACGCTCGCGTACGGCGCTAACGTTCGCACACAGGAAACTATGGCCAACGGGGTACGCCAAACCGCTAGGCGCCAGCGGCGTAGGAAGACGTGTAACGGTAAACGAAGAGGAAAATAAAGTCTGCACGACGCAGAAGCGGCATTTTCAACTGGGCACGATACGGACATGCGTGTGCCATGGGTTAATAACAGACTACGTTGAAGTGCGCCTATGCATGAGACTTGCGCATACTTTTGTTATGCCTTGCTTCGAAACATTCCGTCGAGATAATGCGCGCAAGTGCGCCTACGCATGAGAGTCGTGCACACTTTGTTTCGCCTGGTTTTCAGAGTGATCCGCCGAGATAATGCGCGCGCAGAAAATTACAGCTGTCAGACAGTTATTTAGGCATAGCATCCGCAAAAGCAGGTGTACAGGAAGATATCCTATGCCGCCAGCAGGAAAAAAACCCGCTTACAGAGATTGCAAGCAATGGGTTTTTGCTACGCAGCGTATACAGTTTCACTATTTTTAAAAATCTAACTTTGCCTGCACAGTGCTCAAATGATAACTTAAAATTTTATTTCATTTCCTGTTGAACAGAGTGGTATTTATTGACTAGAAATCATTGTAACCCTATGTTACAAGTATATTCTCAATTTCTGATTTGTATGGTTATAAAAATACAGCGCAAAACGAATACAAACAGGGCGAACAGAATACACATGAGATTTATAAAAACGTACGAGTAGGAACAAGTTTATTACAGGCTTTTTACCCGGGTCCTTACGTCATAAGATAGACGATTCAGAAAAATTAAAACTTTTTTTTTTAAATACGCGCAACTAATGGACGAAATAACAAGGTTGTTATTAGAAAAATGATTAGCAAGGTGCTTATTACGAATAGTATACGCTATCCTGTCAAATTTTCCTTTCGTTATAAAGTTCCCGCTAGAAAGTTTATTACCGGTTCGCGAACTGGTCAGGTTGTTGTAAAGGCAGCTTTTTTTTTTTTTGTTATAAATGATCGTTTCAGAAGTGGAAGAAAAACATCAAGTATGCTAAATCTAGCAATGACAAGCACTTCAATGTGAACAAACAAGCCGTCAAACGTGAACTGCACTATAGGTGCACTATGCACCATGGAACTGCAGATGTACCGTTGGGAGCAATGCTCAGAGACGAACTACGCCAAGGAATTTTTTTTTTTAATTTCTTCTAGCAAAGCCGTTGACCGTGAAATCGATAGTACATCTTCTGAAACCTTTGATATCAATGTGAATGTTTAGGTTGACAAAAAAAAAAAGAAAACAATTTCTCGCCAGCTCTTTCCAATGCCTTGCTCGAGACTGACATGCCAGTTTAACATCGCTGTGTTGCGCTCCTCTTCACCTTAAACAAACTACATAATATTACGGTCCAATTATTCCGGCTTTGCGCAAGAAACAACTCAAGGGGCGATGGCAATTTGAAGCGCGTAATAGCTTCTCGACACCCATGAGCCACGCGAAACTAAGCAGACAGAAGCGGCCTTGAAAAAGTGCGCGCTAAAGCGTGTCAAGTTTCCTCAACTCAAGCAAGAGCCCGGTTCCGGCGCATGCGCACCGGGAAAAGTTAGAGCGAAACGTCACTTAACTTGTAAACACGTTCGCGACTGCTGTCTACTGACGTTTCCAAAACTAGCTGTCGGCCAAGCGAAACCGAACAATGTGAGCGCCTTAAGTAACAATTAGTAAGTAACTCTTGTAAGTAATTAATTGTAATTAATTGTAATTAATTGTAAGTAATTAAGTAAGTAATTAGTAAGTAACTTAAGTAACTCTTGGGGTTTTACGTCACAAAACCACGATGATTACGAGAGACGCCGTAGGGGAGGGCCGAGATTCGAGCCCGCGACCTTCGGGTACACGTAGCATCGCTGGTGCCGTTGGCTGGACAGGTCATATTACCGGTCATACACTGGACATTGCACCGGACTTGTCATAAACTGTCCATACACTGGACATTGCATCAGACTTGTCATAAACTGTCCATACACTGGACATTGCATCAGACTTGTCACAAACTGTCCATACACTGGACATTGCATCAGACTTGTCACAAACTGTCCACACACTGGACATTGCACCAGACTTGTCACAAACTGTCCACACACTGGACATTGCACCAGACTTGTCACAAACTGTCCACACACTGGACATTGCACCGGACTTTTTTTTAGCACCGGTCGCAGCACCGGACTTGTCGTAACACCGGTCATAGCACCTGACTTGTCATAACATCGGTCATAGCACCGAGCTTGTCATAACATCGGTCATAGCACCGAACTTGTCATAACACCGGTCATAGCAGCGGTCAGATTGGTTATATAGCTCGGTTGGTCGTAATGCGTACGCCGCGTATTTCGAGTATTCGAAGAGGAAAAAACGGGCGCATCGCAAAAAACAATCCTGTTTACCTTGTGTGTCTCCTTGTATTCCTTGAGCTGGTCGGATGCCTTGTCACGTTCCATTGCGTCGAATTGATGTCGCGGTGGCTTGCTTCAAAAAAACACCGGGAAACGGAAGAAGACGAAGATGGGAATGCGGCCGAAAGACTACGAAAATTCGGCAGGTAAGAAAACAGCAGTAACAGTTAACGTGCACAACAACGCACGCTTTCAGCAGAGAGGCGGTATAAAGACCTTGCTCCTTCAACCGACGCTTCGCACACGCCTCTCCCCAGCTGTTGTGCCCGTGCGACGCTTTTATACGGCGACGCCGGTTCGGAGAGGATGTTCGGGAAAGAGAGACAAGATGGCCGCCGCGCATGCGCGGACGTGGGGAATGAAAGTGGAGAGGAGAAGGACGACGCCACCGCCGGTCTCGCGGGATCACGTCGCCTCCGCTGCTGTCGTCTGCTCCTGGCAGTGGCGCGGTTATTTTCTCTATCGTTCTCTGCACAACCCGGATCGGCTCCCTTTTATCTCACAGCGACGGTCAGGTCTTCATACGGCTCTTCATACTGTGTCCTTATGTAACACAGAACAACGGAGCAATGAAGGCATAGCAATTAACCCAATTCATCACTCATATGACTGAAAAAGGGGTACTGACACGAATATTCAGTTTTTTTTTTTTTTTTTGCGTCAAATGAAAAGCCAAGCCCTAAAGAGCCTAGAAAGGTTGCTGCGAAGAGCGAGTGAACCCTGAAAAATTAATTAGATGTTTTTAAAAGCTCGTTTCGGTTACTACTGTACCCTGACATCCCGTCCCAAAACTACAATAAGCTTTTCATCACGTGCTCGTGCAGGATATCATGACGTTTCCACGGACGCTCCGCTCCGTTGGTGATGCACAAGCGGTCATTTTGTCTGTTTCGATTCCTGACGCCTTCGTAACTAGCCACACTGGTGCGTGGTGTCACCAGAACCGATACTGCAGCCTGACGTCACGCTAGTGCACGCCAGTGCAGGAGATGCGTCAAGCGAGAATTGACCTTAATTGTAAAAATAAAATATTTTCTCAGCATTTCCTGAGCTTCACGCTTGCTCGGAACCGTCTCCGTATACAGAACATTTGTATGGCGAAGTAAGGTCAGCTTCGAAAATCGGTGCCAATACCCCTGCAATCTCAAGCATGTAAAAAACAGTGTTCATCGTTATGATAGCCAAAATACAAGAGTAACAAGTACGTAAAGATTGCAGGCACAAATATGACTATAAGCAGGGCAAGCTTTCAGATAATCCAAAGAATTTAACATATTTAACACAATGGGATAGCTTGATTTGAACAAACAACTAAGAGCGAGTAAATGGTGCTAACGACAAGATTTCCGTATCAATAGCAACGGGGGTATTATCACATCGGCTTACGTGGAATGGCGCGCGATATTGTCAGAAAACGTGTTCCCTTATGGGGTTCGCGCTCATGTTTTCGATTTCGAATGTTGGCCGAGTGATTTCCTTGAAATTATTTATCTTGGAGGACGAAATACTCATTCTGCTGCGCGTCAAGAGAACCCCAGGGGGTAAAAATTAATTCCGAGTTCCTCAAGTACGGCGTGCCTCATAATCACTTCGTGGTTTTGGCAAGTGAAACCCTTTAATTACTTTGAGTAATTGATTTCCAGCCAATCTGCACTTCTACAAGTGTGCATTCGTTCTTTGAAAACGAAATCGGAATGTAGGACTCTTCAGGACTGGCTATACCAGATGCAATATTCAAGCAGGAATAACAAAGAAAAATGTATGTATCTCAACACACACTTAGTTAATTTAGATTAGAAACATGTGAGGGTAGGCTACGTAATAATATAATCATTTTCTGGGTTTTACGTCTCAAAACCACGATACGAGTATAAGGGACGCCACAGTGGAGGACTCCGGCAAATTTGGCCATCTGGTGTTCTTTAACGTGCACCTAAATCTAAGTACACGAGCTTCCAGCATCTCACATCCATCGGAATGCGGCCGGCGCGATTCGATCCCAGGACCTTCGCGTCAGCAGTGGAGCGCCGCAACCACTAGACCACCTTGGCGGTTTAGGGTAGGCTACGTCAGAGTGGCTTTCCGAAAATTATGAATTCATTATTTAACCAACAAAGAAACAAAAGAAGTGGAAAAAGGAAAAAAAAAAGAGAAAATACACAGACGACAGCTTCCGCGCGCGCTGAGAGTCTTCGTTGCTCAGCTCAGAACTGGAGCCCCAAGTCTAGGCCGTCCAGAGAGCCGAGGAAGCCGGAGCCAGCAACCCTAGACAAGGTCCAGGCCCATTCCACCAATTCGCAGGGCACTTGATAAAGTTGTTTCATCTGATCTGAACTGTATACACACGACCGCAAGCACACAAGAAGCAGTACAGATATAGGCGCCCCCTCCAGGCCGGGTGAGGAGGGGGGGGGATTTTCATCGTACCCCTTCTCCCCTCACCTCCGTCAGTAGAGTCCAAAAGACAACATGCATGCTCCATAAAGGATGAAAAAATGAAAATTAAATAATGATGTGCCTCCCACAATGACCTGCATTTTGCCCCTGCCTTTCTGGGAATAAATATGGGAAGTAATTAAACAATTCTTGGAATGCAAAATCAGGGGCTTCAGCCCCGCCATTATCGTCAAAAACCTGGATGGCATAATCCTACCCTTTAAACAATGACGGGGCAGGTCCGACTAAGTAAAAGTATGATGCAGATTACCCCCCCCCCCCCCTGAGCACGCCTATGAGTACAGATTATATATGATGGTCATCCTGACCTCCTGACCAACGCTTCTAGAACTTAGAAACGTTGGCCCTCATATCATATAGCACTTCCTCTGGCATTCCTTCCTGTACTTGTTTATAACGAGAAGACGACCATGACATCGGCCCTGTTGAAAAACGTACAAAAAACTCACAGGGTCCCTTGTGCCTTCACCTAAGACGACTCGAAGGCGCAAGCCATCTTCTTTTTCTTCTCAGTCGATGTATTGATTCTGCCCCGCCACCCTCAGAAAGCTTTGTGCACCTAGCGTAGCTTTGCACTGCCTCCTGGATCGGAGGCACCTCACCTGATTTTGCACTACCTCCGTGATCGGCACACTTTTGACCAAACTACGATGTCATGTGATGCGGGCATCGTGTGACGTCAGGTGACGTCACGTCAGAATTTGTGGCGTCATCGTGACGTCACAAATGTTTGCGATCTGTGGCGTCACGGTAACGTTATGTGGTGACGTAATCGCGTGATGATTTTTTGAATCACTCGTGCTGTGCCCGACGCATCATGAGCATCATCATCAACATCAACATACGGAAGCAGCTTAGAAGCGCGCTAACTGTGCCGCAGGTGCGAGCAGCAGCACCGGCGAAATCACAGTGACGGAAATATGACATTACGGATTTTTGTGTTCTTTCACAAAGTGTTTCCACACAACTATAGGAAAGTTCAAACACGGCGCATACTATGGGATGTAAATTGGTGTTTTGGAAGCAGGTTTCCAGTCCACCTAAAAAAAAAAAAAACATTTTCAGAGCTAAAAGTGGAAAAAAGATTGCCAGTGAAGTAGAGTAGGACAGGAAACATATGACGTAGAGGTATATCTAACATGAACTATAATGTATTAAATGTAAAAAAAAAATGTACAGGATCCTAATCTCTGACTTAGGTGTATCGTAGTTGCACTCACACCTCGGCGTTAGTGTGCTCTGATGTATTCACTGGTTTAATTTTTATTGCATAAGCCGTGAGTCATGAAGTTTTCGCAATTTCTATGGCACATACGTTGTTGCTCGCGAACAAATTCTGGCAATTAGCGATTTCTTATTATTTTCTCATCACTTCTCTCACTTACATAGCTCAATCTGTACAACTAAACTTACACTCTGATGTCATATCTATCGTGAACATTAAGAAGAAGCATCGATTTTGTACAGTTCTTATGTTTAATTATTTATTTTTAATTCAGTAACACTTTTTGTTTCATTTCGCACAAACCGGAAATCGCTGTTTAATAAACTCGCTGCTCGTGCCAATAAAAAAAGTTTTAATAAAATTTGATTAGGAAGTCGTTAGGGACTGTAATGAGAGGCCTCTGGACGCGTAATGCAGGCACTGACTATTTCTGACTATGTTGGCTTACGTTGGGATACTGTGAGCCTATTGTTGGGTAATCATGACGGCCAGCATCGCCGGTGCTTCGACGGTAGGTATAATCGACGGTAGGTATAATTCTTCGAACAGAAGACAATTGCCTTTAAGAAAATTCGCCTCAGACTTTTCTACAACGTGCTAGATAGTCTTGAATACAACGTGAACTGTCTTTATTGAGCAGAAAAAAATTAACTGGACCAGACTAGACACTTTTCTATATATGTCTCGACTGCTGATCCGAAGGTCTCGGGATCCAATCCCGGCCGCGGTGGCCGCATTTAGATATAGGCAAAATGCTAGAGACCCGTGCGCTTAGACTTAGGTGCACGTTAAAGAATCCCAGGTGGTCGAAACTCAAGATCTCCACTACGGCGTCTCTCATAATCATTACGTGATTTTGGGGCGTAAAGCTTCAACATTTATTATCATTATTTCTATAATTGAGACGTCACTTGCGATGTTCAAGAAAGCGCCACCAACCGCATTGTTTCTTTTTTTTCCCTCGCTTACCACGCCTTCTCGCGCTGTAATTGTGGGCCTGTAGATATTGAATTTACCTTAATTACTGTTCCACATTATTTTTCTTTTAAATTCCGCTCTAATCTGTCACTAATTCGCATATATCAGTCGTGTGTGACGTGGGTCAGTCCTTTCCTTCTTTCTTTCTTTACTCCTATAATCTGGAAGACGTACCACACCTACGTCGGATTGAATAATAATGAGGCGCTTTCATAGGAGAGGGTGGTCTGTACTGGTGCAGTATACTACAGTTATCCTACTCGCTATTCATCGCGCATTAGAAGACGCTGGTTGTTCGGTGATTTTCCTTCAGGAATTAGAGCTGGCGAGTGGCCTTCGGGTAGCACGAACCGCAAGCTTCAAATACCAGAGCGAAACAGGAAGCTAGAGATAAAAAAAGATTCAAATCCCTTCTACTACTCTAAAGATGGAAGCCGGCGAAGCTGCGACCGTGGTGGATGTGGCACAGCAAATATTGCTACTGTGAATATGTGTATTGTCATTATTGACTATATTGAGCGAATACAGAGGCATACACTCGGAAGATTCCGGTATTTCTCTTGCGCATGACATATATCATCAATTGCGGTCTCAAAATGAATCCATGTAGTATATATGAGAAACCACGTTGTTTCGGAAGTACAAAAATAGCATGACGTTCGTTTCTTATCGTCTTGTCTTTTAAAGGATGACTGAAGTGAAACAATGTATCGGTTTAAATTCATATTTTTCACTCTGAAAACTCTAATATCGTTAATATCACCATGACAGGTGTATTAATAGAGGAGAAAATCAAGGTCAAAGTCTCATTTTTAAATTTCGTGCCGAAATCTGCGCGCGTGACGTCACGGATTTCAAAGCGAATTTCGAAGTGACATTGGCTCAACGAAATTCATTGAACCTTGGCATGTTAAGTCTATGGCCCTCTCAGAGGACCATGCACTTAATTTTTTCCGATTAGGAACTACGTAGACCCTAGTAGACGCCGTCAAAATCTACGACGTCACAGCAATTTTTGCGAAAATTTCAATAATTTATGTATGCCCGTGCTTGCGTTTATATGCGTGCGCGTGTATATACACATGCAAAATTCAAAAATTTCGGGAAGGGGGAGGAGTCTAACCCAACCCTATCTGCCCCTCCTCCAAAAAAGCTTCGCTTAAAGGGAGAATAAAGAGAAACAATGAATCGGCCTAGATCGATAAATTGTGCTCTGAGAACTCTAATGTCGTTAATTTCGCTATCATAGGTTTATTAATAGAGGAGAAAATAAAGTTCAAAGTTTCATTTCTAAATTTCGCGCCGAAATCCCCCGCGTGACGTCACGGATTTCAAAGTGTACTTATCGTTTTTTGGCGCCATTGGCTCAACAAAATAACCCCAAACTTGGTATGTTAACTCTATGGCCCCCTCAGAGTACAATGTACTTCATTTTTACCGATTAGGAACTGCGTAGTCAATAGTAGGCGCCGTTAAAACATGTGACGTCACGGCGAACGGTGCGGAAACTTCAAGGTGGCGTCGCCATCCACATTTTGTTTTTGCGCGTTTTCTCGCAGAAAGCGTGGTGTTTTTGGTATCGTGAAACAGTACATTACGAATATGAGAAAAATCGTTTTGCTCTTTAGTGTGCCTTTAAAGGGACCGTGCAACGCTTTTTCAAGTAATCATCGAATGACTTCATATATGCACTATAATATTTGGCTAGCGTTTTCTCAGGTGCCTCGACTACCGATCGGCAGCATTTTCTGACCATGCTGGAAAAGTGTTGCAGGACCCCTTTAAAAAATGGTTGGCCGCGTTGCACGATGCGTGCAGTGTCGCGGGATGAAATCCGAACCGCGGCGGCCGCATTTCGATGAGGTTGAAATGCATAAACACGCGTGCTCCATGTTCGGAGTATCGTTATCTTGGAACATAAGACGTGCAATTCAAAAAAAAAAACTGTTTCCGCCCGGGATCGAACCGGGGACCTTGCGCGTGTGAAGCGCACGTGATAACCACTACACCACGGAAACCAGCGCGACGAAGCTGTCAACAAAAGCGGAATCAATGATAATGTTTTTGTCTATCGCTAAATCGGGATTCACTTCGTTCGTTTAAATGGCTTCGCTTGCCTTCAGGCAGCTTCGACGACCGAGTATTACGGATGATTTAGCGGAGTTTTCCAGATCGCTTCCAATTTCCCATTTCAAACGTTCCTAGGCCTAAAAAGAAGATAGGTGTAAACAAATCTGCAGCATATAATTACTCGCTTTTGGTGCGTGGTTCATATTTATTTACTTTTATTATTACTAAAGAAAAGTAGTAATATTGCAGCACGCGGGGATACAGGCGAGCGTGTTCAGTTGTTTCTTTCTTTTCACTTTTTTAACGCATTCCACCTTCGCTAGGTGACGCCACAGTCACAGCTTGGGCACGTAAATGTCCTGTCCGCAGCGAACGTTTACGGTAGTGTAACCTATTCCCTTAACCCCCACTAACGGTAAACTAAAATTGTACGCGGTCGGCCCACACTTGCCACGCACGACCGCGCAAATGCAGCGCTTAGACTCGAGTGACGAGGCGAAAGACGTTCGAAAGGCGTACTGCTCCACTCAAACTCTCTGCACCTCACGTGGTCTTACACTGCCTCCGGGATCCGCCTACCTTTGACTGGTCGACAGCGGCAGTTGATCACGTCATCATGTGACATCTTCATGACGTCATAAATTTTGGTGGCCTGTGTCATCATTACGTCATTATGTGACGTCATCTCTTGGTCTCTGGAGGTTGCGCGGGTCTTCAGCCGCAAAATCAAGCAGGTGTGCCATTTACAACTCCACTGTAAAAGGAGACGATTTGGAGCACCATGCGCTCTACTGAGGGAGAGCGGTAAGCCGTCCTGAAAAAATACTTGAACGATCCACGGAAGAACGGATGCGTTTAGAACGAACGGTCATGGAGGGAAAAAATGTCCAGTAGTAAGCGTCACGTGAGAATCTTGAAGCACAAAGAAAAAGAGAAGAACAAAAGGAATCACGAGCATTATGGGAATTCTACCATGAGCACAAGGAGGCAGCAGCCTCGGAATTGGCGTGTGGACGATAGGCGCTCTGCCTGGTTAAGCCGACCGTTAGTCCGTGCAGAGCGAACAGAAAACTATCATCATCATGAACCAGCACGTGATCTTTTCGTCCTCCTCTTCTTTACCTTCTACTTCCCTACCTTTGACAAAACAATGATGTCATGTGATGACGCCATGTTATGTGGCGTCACAATGACGTAATAGCGTCACAAATTTTGGCGATCTGTGACCTCATGCGGTGACGTCATCACGTGATAATTTTTTGCTTTACTCGTGTTGACGCCGCCGAGGGGCGCTGGTCAATTTTTGCATTTCATGATGCATGTGATGCTTTCGCCATAATAAAGAGAAACAAAGTTCAAAAAAAGGCAGGCCGTCCAGCTCCGCACTTCCTTCAGGCTTGGCGCCAGTAGTACGAAGCTGCCTTTTCTTTCCTCCATGCAAAAGGTAAACGATTTAGATTGCTATATGTTCTCTATACTAAAGACATAATTCGGATGCGGATACGAAGAACTTTATCCTTAATAAAGTTCTTCGGAGTTAGTCTGAGGGAGTTGGTCTGAAGCATCCTAAGGGTTATAGCCTGAGGTCTTGTGAGCTTGTTATGTGGTTGAGGAAAAAAATTATTCCCTCCAGTTAGAAATATTCGGTGAATTCATTAAAGGTGAACAGAGGGTCCCGGAACTCTCGTACATTGGACTGTGGCAAGGCTCATCCTCCCGCGCGGAGAGTTAGCATGCCCGCCTGGAGTGGGCAATGTCATTGAGGTTGATGAGCGAGTCCAGAGTGTTCCTTTTGCACCCCCCTGCCGACGCCTATGCCCGGGGGCCTTCCCGGCTTCGGAATGAAGGCAACCGATGCCGACTTCCAGGTTTCTGGCACCAATCCCCGCTCCCAGACCCGATTAACCTCGTCAGTGAGGTGCTCAATGGAGTCACCGTCCATGTTCTTTGGAGCTCTATTAGAGATACCGTCTGGACCTGGGGCACGCTGGCCATTTAGACCAGGGGCGTAGCCAAGGGCCGGGGGGGGGGGGGGGTCGGGCGTTCAACACCCCCCCCCCCCCCCGAATTTTCAATTTTGCTTGCGTATACATACACGCACAGATACAAACGCACGCACGAACATACATAAAGTATGGTTAACACCCCCCCCCTCGAAAAAAATGTCTGGCTACGCCCCTGACTGTGCAGTACCACCCTAACTTCGGTAGTGTTAAACGGCTCGTCGAACATAGGCTTGCACAAATGTTACTCACGCAGTGTAGGTCGTCTGACGAAGAGATAAAAAAAAATTATTGTACATGCGTGGTAAAAGAAGTGTGTTTCCGCCCGGGATGGAAGCGGGGACCACGTGCGTGTGAGGCGCACGTGATAACCACTACACATGCACGTACGTAAACCAGCTCGCCGCGCCTGTGTTGCAACTTTGGATGAGATTCAGGGACCGTATACATGGGTTGCACGGACGTCACATCCGGGAACGACAGGACCGCAAGCCGCCATGTTTAAGAACACTTGCAGCTGTCTGGAAGCGTAGGCAGAAGCTTTGCAGCGGCGAGATCTGTTCTTCGGCCGCGCCACCGGCTTGACCATGACTATTTGCGCTGTTTTTGGATGCAGAACAAGAAAAGGAACTTCTGCTTCTAAAGACAAAGGGACATTTTTCGTTTCCATCCTGCATGCAGTGTTAACAATTACCATACACCGCAGCCAGCAAACACGTTTTAAATGTTTTAGTTCGATTTTAATGTTTTCTTCGCCCAGTATCTGCAAGTCAGCACCACAGCAATAAACAATATCATGACGAGTCAACACAGTTCGCTGGGTTTGCGAACTCTACCTTGACTCTACGTCGAGCATGCGGCCGAAATCAAAGTCGCCAATCGTTTACGTGCACCATGTGCAGCTGACAGCAGCCAACGGAGCTGTTGCTAGTACGTCACGAGTTGCTGCCCCCCGGTGACCTAGACTAGCATTATTAAATGTTGACTTCGACCAACATTACACTGTGTTCACAAGTCCCTGTGAAACCGCCCTCTAGATAACGAAACCCAAAGTATTTTTTTTTTAATCGCGGTATGAAAAGTATATTCAATGCGCTACAATGCACCATGCGGTACTGTTTTCAGAGTTCCGAGGCTGAGCAGAATGTCGCATAATGAAATCCCGATGATGATGATGATCAAAGCTTTATTTCTCCCACCCCAGATGCCAATTTTCGATTGGGGTGAAATGTAGAACCTCAGGTGGCAAAAATTTGTTCGATGTCGCCCACTACGGTGTTCCTCATAATGAGATCGTTGTATCGGCGCATAAGACATGCTAAACTGAGAAAAAAAAAGTATGAAAAAAATAAAATTGTTTCCGCCCGGGATCGAACCGGGGACCTTGCGCGTGTGAGGCGCACGTGATAACCACTACACCACGGAAACCTTTTTTTTTTTTTTTTTTTTGCTTTATTGCCTGCTTCCAGACATAAACCACATCACAAACACATAGAATAAATAACATCAAATGTTGTCCGTCCTACTGGACAGACATCAATTTTAAAATTCCTTGAGCACTGTCAAGGGTTCCACTCTCGATAACCACTCAGGTACAATCTCCTGCGTTTTCTGCAATTCAACAAATTTCGACATACACTCACGAAAGTACATTCTTGCGGGCCTTGCATCTGGATCGCGGTGAAATCCTGCCATACGCGCCCGCCATAGACAGTGGAGGCCGGTTAACATTATTAAGTCTAACGGCAATCCATTCTCATTATCTATTGGGAGAAACCTGATACCGTATTGATCTAACGGGAATTCCTTCTTGATTGTCCTCTGTAGTACATCCCAAAAGTACACGCCCTCCCAGCAATGTAAGAAAACATGGTCAATAGTTTCTGGCTTATTACAGATAAGGCAGTCTGAGCCCCAAGGTAAGAAAAAACCACGCTCCTCAAGGAATACCTTGACATGCAATGTGCCTGTGTGAAGCTTAAAGAAGAAGGACTTCGTGGAAGGCGCCACTTGCATTCTTTTAACCCTTTTTAGCACGTCCTGCCCTTGGCCTCGACTGTGCATGGCTCTGTACAGAGGGACGGGTAAAATTGCATCACACACATCTTTGTACAGCTTTTTACGTGACACTGAGAACAGATACTCATTAGAAAATCTAACAGACAAAAAGCGAATACTTAGAATCACCTCCTTGAGATACCCGCAGACTGCGCCATTCATGTGATCTGTACCGACTACATATTCAGGTAGAGCCCTGATGAGCCTCAATTGGCACACCGTGCGCAGGAAAGGGTCACTCACATTACGGAAAAAGAAGAACCTGTTTATGATTTGCCGAATGAAAAGATGTGGCAGTCCCAGACCTCCTTTCTTTACTCGTCTAAACAGATTGGTTCGACTGCATCGTTCCCAACTAGAGGCCCACACGAAAATTGCGAAGACACGATGAAATTTCTGTATATTTGCCCGTGAACAATGCAATACCTGCATCACGTACCACAGTTTCGACGCGAAGAATAAATTGCAAACCGTAGCTCTTGAGAACATTGATAGGTGATTACCCTTCGACCTATTCGCTTTCAACTGAATCACTCTTGCCTGTTCTTGCCAATAGTTATCATTGTCTTTGTAGTATTCGAGCGGTACACCTAGATATTTGGCAGGTGTCGTCCCCCACTTAACATTGGCGAAAAATTCTGGTCTAGATGACCACACTCCGTGCCAAAAACCCAAGCACTTTCCCCAATTTACCAGACTACCAGTTGCATTGCCGAAATTCTTTACTACAGTGATAACCTGTGCAACACTTTCTTTGTCGGTGCAACAAACTGCGACATCGTCCGCGTATGCCAGAATTTTGACTTCTGATGCCTGCAACCTAAAGCCGTGAATGCTGCTGTTTTCACTTATTGCCAAGCACAGGGATTCTATGTAGATGCTGAACAGTAGAGGGCTAAGCGGACAGCCCTGACGGACGGATCGCACGGAAACCAGCACGACAGGGCACACGACCAAAGAGGTGTCGATGACGCCCAGGGGTGCTATTCCGGACACTCCAATACCGCCAAATTGTCATATATCGTAACGGCGACAGTTTAAGCCAATTAGTGAGGCCGTAGCAGCCCTCTGGGCCAATCACAGTTCACCAATGTCGGAATTTGACAGTGACAAGGATAGCATCCCAGGTCACATCAGTAACTCAGTCACCTTTGTCTTTAGAGAATTGATTTTTATAACACAAGGTATTTTCAGATACGGCCTCAGCGATGAACCCATTCCGAACTGCGGCGGCACAGTTCCCCTAGCGGTAGACTTTCAAGACACTCGTGTACGGAGCGTGGCCTCCGCGATTGTCAAAAATCGTGCAGGAGGGTGATCCCGGAGTCCACGTTTCTGCACTCACTCTTTTTTTTGCTTTTATGTTACTGTGATTATCCAGAACTAATGAAACCGACAGACAATTAAGCCAAGGAAAGCACAAGAAACATTATTTGTGGTTTTTTTAACTGTATTTGTAATGATTCTCACTTAAATTGAAAGAAATTAAAGCGGACGAAAATCACTCTTTCCGTCGGTGGAATCTGAACCCACAACCTTCGAGTCCCAGCTGTTCGGTAAGGCTACCCCGTGGCCTCCGCGATTAGCTCCGGCATCGCGCCATTGTTGAGCAGCGGCGCCCTACCGGCGCTGATTGCGGAGGCCACGGATATATTTCCGTGTAGTCCGTGTCGTCCTCGCTTAGGTGTCACGCAGTGGCAGTGAGCAGGCGGCGGGGGCACATTACGCTGGTAAAAAAAAAGCGATGGCAAAAAAAAGTAGAAGCCACCAGATACCCTCGGCGGGACTCGAACCCGCAATCTCCGGTTTAGGAGACCGATGCGTTATCCATTAGGCCACGAGGGCTTCGGCCGGACGCCAAATGCGTGTATCCATGACATAGGAATGCAAGCGATTCTACAGATTGCTTGTACTGACGTCATTCTAGCCGCCATGTTGGTGAACCACCATCAATGCCCTATAGTTGCAGCTGTTGTAGTCAGGCATGCTGCTCCTGCTGTAAGTTCTGACCAAAGTCTTTTTAAAACTGCTTGGTTCTGACCACGGAGTATTTAAATTGAACATGCTGAAGTGGATGCGCTCGCATCGCCGTACCGTCTAAAGCAGGGGTCTCAAACACGCGGCCCGCGGACCTTTCGCTAGTGGCCCACGGCTTCACACGGATTAATGTTTTGTGACTTTGCTAAATAGCACTCGCATTATTTTCTCACCCGTTGCAATTAATAGCACTTTGTTCGGGTAAGCTACAGAGATATGAGACTGGTCTCAAGTATTATTTTTTTTTTCGTGAGGCACCACATGCGGTCACTATGAGTTGAAGCATCACCGTAAAACGAAAACTCTATATTTCAGAATCGGTGTCCATATTTTAGTCATTGTGGAAATCAGTATCGATACCTTTTTCGAAACCTGACGTCAAATCCCCTTCTTAAATGACCCATATATGGAATATATGGGAAAAGCGTTATTTTAAATGGCAACGTTACATGACACTTTGTTCAAGCTCACTCCGTGCGAGTTGCTGTCTTCCCGTGACGTCACACTGCGATGACACGTCACTGAGAAGCCACGCCCTCGATATATAAACCGGAACTGTTTTTTTTAAGGGAGCGGTATTAAAAATATATTCGATGCATTCCCAGGCACCACAATACTCTTTTTAGGGTTCTCGACACCAGTTTTTTTATTTAGCGCAACACTAAAAAATGTTTAAAATTCGTGTCAGTACTCCATTTTCCTTGACCACTCTTGGTTCTTCAATGTGCATTAGAAGCATACTACAGGAGTGTTTTTACATTACTGCTTTACCCGAATGCAATCGCAGTCAACTGAATATTGAACCTTGCGTCCAGACACATATAATGCCATGACCACTGTTCCAACCCGGGCAGGTGAAAATGTTTTTTTTTTAGGTTACATACGTGGAGGCAACATATGCATTCATGATGCTGTTATTTAAATCAGTACAGCTAACTGTACGTGCAGACACGGGAGCCGGAAGTGGGCGTTGACGAGTGTTATCACAGCAAGCAAAAATAGAAAGCATGAGAGTATGAAGACCAGAACAAATAGAGAAACAATAGAAGTTCAAAGACACCAGAAAGCAGCCAAGTGCAAACGATAACGCAGCTAGGCGAAGCGGCACAGCATCGGCACGTGCATACGTACGCTGAGATAGCGGCCAGATAAGGGTGCCGCCCGCACACAACAAAGATACAGTCGATCGCTCGCTTTCTAGAAACGCAAAAGAGTCAAGGTCGTCTGAAGCTTTGAGTCTGAATTGCGTTGCGAATGAAGAGTCGACGTACACACGCCACTTACAGCTAACTTTTGCTGATAAAAGTGCTCAAGCCTTTATTTTGTTTGCTGTTTCCGCGCAGGACCTCTGATGTTGACAGAAAGACCACCAGGTAAAGTGCACAGTTTCGGATGAACGATGCAAGTCATCGCTAAGGTCGGGTTCACCGGCCTGCCTAAAGATAAATTACAAAGGCATTTTGCCAAGCAAATAATTACGTGCACATTGCTGTTGCACAGTGTAGAACTTGCAATGTAATGTTGCAATGTAAGGGCCAGCATTTAAAAGCGACAGCTATGTTTTTAGGAATGGAATTTGGAGGGCTCGTTTCTTTGTTTGACACAACCTTAATGAAAGCCAGCAGATAATGAAGCCAAGGAAGCTATAGGGGACGTTAATTGTACTGTTTTAAGTGTATTGTAGTAAGTGCGACGTAGATTTGAAGAAAGTAAAGTGGACAAAAAGACAACCTGCTGCCGGCAGGGACCGAGCCTGCAACCTTAGGCAAGTTGTCTTTTCGTCCACCTTACTTACTTCACATCTGTATCAGGATTACAATACAGTTAAAACATTACAATTAACATCCCCTATACCTTCGTTGGCTTCGCTATGTTTTTTAGAAACGTTAAAATTTGCACATGTCATTAAAACAACAATGCTGTATACTTTTTATTGAACCTAGAGGTCAAATTAATGGTTCACGAAAAAATAGCTTTTGGACTGTGAAAGAGGAGCGCACTTTTTCACAAGCGATGTCCACTAGTAAGTCTTGCGCTTGTCATCTCTAGTAGCCAGCTCTGAGAGCACGAGCCTGTGTAGAAAAGAGCAAAGGGCAGTGAACCGTGGCCCCTAGTCCGATAGAAATACAAACAGGCAGGACACAAGTACACCTCTAGTGCCTCGTATCACGTAGACAGAGACGAGTGGAAGAGATTCACCATTTCAAAGCACTTCGTGTTAGCGTGCGGGCACTTGTGTGAAAGATCGGTATGAACATGACGGAAGGGGGCAAACAGATCATGCACGTAGAACAAGAAACGCGACAAGCAATGGCTCTCATGTAAGTTTACTCCCAGAAAACAGGGCGATGAACACGTATGCAGAAACAAACAGATCAATAAGTGTGACAGCAGGTGTCAGTCATCTTTACTGCACCTCAGCAAAGGTGGCTGAGGAAGACACATGCTCTCATTCTTTTTCATCAGTTTGGTTAGGTGTATTTGTATGACTCTGGCTCATGCGAGTAAATTTTGTTGAGCGTCAGTGCTTTTCCTGTTTCACTTCTCATTCTACACGTGTGATGCATCAATTCACCCAAATTTCCATTCTGTTGAAAGATTTGTATATTGTACAGCTGAATTGAACGTCGCATATCTGTTAACGATCTCACCATCTTTCTGCTTGTACTCAGAAAGCAAGTTTGTCTTGTTGCTACACTGAAATGCTATGCATGCCTATTTCAAAAAGCATGACACCTTTCGTGTAATTTAGTCTCTTTGTTCTTCAATTCTCACGAAATGTCAAAAAGGCATTGACAAAGCGTGCTTCATGTTCATTAATTTATGGACTGCACAACCTTGCAGCCATGTCTCCGTAGAGTGGTTGTCACAAACGTCTGGAATTCTCGCTCGCCCGTCCCTTCGTGCCTTGGGATGGGCGCCGTGGTGTCGGCCGCGGCCTAACAGGCGCCAGGCCCCGGAGACGAAGGTCGAACACGGCGACGCTCGGTTTGGAGAAAAGAGGTGCGGTGACAGGCAAACACCTCTCGCTTCCCGGAGCCGTTTCGAATCGAGGGGAAAGCCGTGGTCTGTTCACCATTAGTTTTGACGACCGGCGCGGCGGTCTCCGGCTTGCGGAGGAGAGGAAATGGGTGAAGACATCCGGGGACAACAACATCAATTATCTCGGACGTAGCCCCGCGAGCCTGCTGTCACGCATCAACAGCAAGAGAGAATTTGACTGCTTACGGCAGTTGACGTTGAACCAGCGAAGAGCGCGGTCATCGGTGTTGCGAGTCTCGCGTAGGCGGCGAGCGCGGAGTGTCCCGCGCAACGAATCGAGTCGGCTGCAACACCGGGCACCCTCGTCGTCTACTGAAGCTGCGAGACCATCGGCGGCACCACGTCACCTCCCCTACGAGTACCACGAGCTGGAATGGTCCGTACGGAACTTTTTATTGTGTTTTTTTTTGTTACCGTTTTTTTTTGTATTTTAACCAGCTTTAAAATATTGTATCATGGTGCGCTGCGTCGCATAAAAGCTCCGAAGCGGGAGCGCGTTACCTTTCTCATAATTTGTCCTTGAATTTCTGTTAGCCACAATCATGTCTGTAATCACTTTATTAACATCCCGCGTTGCCTCTAATGTGTACCTGTTGTTGTTCATTTAGTACGTAGCTTGCTCTGTAGTTGTTCTTTTTATCGCGCATATTTTTTGTCTCCTCTTAGTTCCCATTGTACTGCTTACCGTTGCCCTTGTAATAATTAAATGTTTATTTGTTCCGTATCAAATGTCCGTGTCCGCTCAATGAGTCTGTCGGTCATCCTGCACACCACTACACGGGTCGACCGGCCATTACAAATTCGATATGCACCACTCCGAGGCCTCTCAGGCGTCGCAGGCCTAAGCGTAAAGTGGAAGCCTGCGAGTATGCCGCAACGCCGTTGTTAGATCGGCGGGGGCCTCACCGAAGTGTGTGACAGTGGTCACAAATATATTTGAATAGTAGGTGCACAGAGCACAGACCAACAAAAAAATCTGGAAGGTCTCCAGTATAGTCCAAGGTTCGACGAAAACTTGTCAGGCGAGGGGAGTTCATTGAAGAAATAAAACAGGCACTCATATATCTTTGTTTTTCTTCGAACAAGGCAAGTGCCTGTTTTATTTCTTCAAGGCCTCCAGTAATGCTTTATTTTTAAACTGTATCATATGAAACATGCCAGTCATGCACAACCAAACTGCAGTCACGAGTCGACAAAATTGACAGTATAGAGACAACAAGCCTTTGTGCCGGATAGAGGGCGTACTGAGAACTGGAAATTTATCAACTGGTTTTACTGTAGGTACACCAAGAAGTTAGCTTATAGAGTGGATGGCACATAACTTACTAATACATCATAGTAGATTTTCACGTGGCAAATAAGTTATTTGACTATGATATCTGCAAGTTACAGCACTTGTTTTCAGGACTTAATGAAAATGCAATCATTAAGTAGTGACGAGTCGCCTCAACAACAAAAGTTCTGAGGCTTGCAATAGCATGCAGCCTTCACATCACAATGCTTAGGATATAGTTTGTCATTGGTTGGAGGTGACCAGATAACTTTGAGAGGCTTCGTACACATTTGTGTACACACCTTGTTTTCGCTAGTGGTGTCCACTAGTGGCAAGGAAAGAGCAAGATACACTGATGTTTGTGTGAATTGAACCTCCTGTATAATAAGTGTGTCTTCATTTGCCTTCATTTTGCGATATACTGTTGCGTATGATCACTTTACTGAATACACTACCATCAGTGGCGTAGCCAGGAATTTTGTTCGGGAGGGGGGGGGTTCAACCATGCTTTATGTATGTTCGTGCATGCGTTTTTATGTGTGCATGTATATATACGCAAGCAAAATTTAAAAATTTCGGGGGAGCAGCCAGGAAATTTCGAGCAGCCAGGAAACAATGGTGCATTGAAATGCTGCTGATGTTTCAGTGAGGTTAGTCCCTGTCTTTCAGAGACAACCTTTTTAGTGACTCATCAGCCATCACATTTACACTTGTTGCTTAATAGTAGTGTGAAAAAAGGTCAGGTTATTGGCAACGTGAAACAGAATACATATTCCACAACCATTTACTTTTCTTTAACAACGTGCGAAACTTGCATGGAATTCAAGAGACGTAGCAAGATTTGAAAAGAAGCAAACTTGTCACAAGGACCAAGTGACACATCTAAATTTCTGTTCAACCATGATGATTCTGAATAGAATAAGCCATGTGCTCCGAGAGAAAACAGTCGTGAATTATTACGTCACTTTGTTGTTAATTTCTACTTTGTTCTGCTCCAGATGAACACATTTAGTCATATTGTTCTACCAACCATTTCCCATCGCAGCAATGCTTATCATGCGACACATCTGTATAACCTTGTTCTGCTTCAAAGGAGTACATCTCGTCATGATGTTTTACTTAGTATTCCCATCGCAGCAATATTTGTCACACGACACATGCCTATGACTTTGTTCAACATGAACATCATATGACTTTGTTCTGCTCCAAAGCAATACATCTTGTCATGATATTCTACCTACTATTCCCAATCGCTATACCTGACACATGCCTTTGATGTCATAATCATTGAACTGAACGCGCATTTTGTTGACCAATGATAAATGCCTAAAATGTATTGTTACTTTGAAGTGGCTCCTATTGCGACTGCCAAGGTAGCCACTTTCCACTGCGTGGCTGTTCTCGTAGCTAGGGGGCAAATGATAAGGCATGTGGCACTTCCCTCTGATTAGAAGGCAGCAAAGAGAAAAATTATTGTGAAGATAAGAAACTGGAGCTTAGGTTTTTTACAAAACACATAGTCTCGTGTTATACTATCATACTTTAGTGTCACACTTACAATAGTGTTATAGAGCCTTCACACAGCTGCAAGGTAGGAAAGAAGGAAGTGCCGATGACCTCGAATTAATCTAAATTTATGCCACAACAGTGATAGCAGCTGGGACATATGTTTCTGAATCATTCTTCGAATCATGAAAAGCAATGTGACACTCGCCTGCATAATTTGATTCCTGTTGAAAAGCACCTTAGACTGCCATCGTCTTGCTTATGATGTAGAGCATTGGAGTGATGTTTTATATTCAAGTTTACTGCTACTTGCAGATTTCATTTAATGTTGTGAAATGTAATAAAACCAAAACTGAACCACTGGCCAGCTGAGGTTACATTGCACTGTAATGGTTATCATAGACTCATTAAATTGAACCTGAAGGGACCTGAAAGATACGCTCCATTTAACAGGTGTTCCATTTACTGAGAGATGAACAGGGGAGCAAAATGCAAGTACGAAACCAATCATATTAGAAACAATTGTGCCATTTAAGCAGCAGTTCCATTTAAGAGATTTGCATTTACTGAGAGTCTACTGTAGGTAGTAATGTTGGGTCTCATGATGCAAGAGCAACAAAGTTCATGCACTCTACATGAAGAAGAGACAACAGACAGATACGGGTATAAGGGCAGACAGGATGAGACACCTGTCCCATCTATCTTTCCTTTTGTATGTTATGTACTACATGAGTTCGATATGTGGCTCATACTTTCCTTTTCTGTACAGATAATCAGTATGCATCAATCTCTTCTCATGGTGAGAGCTTGAGTGAGAATATAGCAGCTTGTATAGAATGTTCACTCAGGTCATTCATCTAACAATGCTCCACTAACTGAACCAAAAGAAAGAGAAATACTTCAAGCAAATATGCAAGGCAAATAGCTAAATCATATCACACTAAAGCGCAGTTAAATAAAATTTTATTTACCATTTAGTACACTACCGTAAGTACTTCACTGAACCACTCATCAAAACTATACAGCGTCACACTGCCTGGCACACTTTTACACTGGAAGCATCGCAAATGTTCCGCAACACTAACACTCAGCCGGTCACCATGACGAACGGTTCCAGCTGTTCATCGGGAGGCAGCAGTCGGTTGAGTTGATCGAGCTGCTCGATTGTTTTTGCCAACGAACTCTCCGTCGTCTGCAGAAGGTTTGAGAGTTCGTGCACCTTGAGTAGCTGCTCCACGTACTTGCCAAACTTCTTTTGCCGCTCGGTCATCATCGTGCTGAGCGTGGACACCGCATAGTCGATCTGGAAGAGATGAGACCGTCTATCACGACACAATGACGGCCTACAAGACACTGAATATTAGACCGAAAAACGGCACGAAGTGGAAGATGAAAGCTTGCGATGGAAAAATCCGTAAATGGGGTGGCTGCTCGAGCCGACGTTTCGACAAGTGGACTTGTTTGCCTCAACACTGGAACTGATTTCCTTAGCTATCGTGTGTATATGCTTCGTGCCCTCTCCACCACAAGGGAAAAGGGGAGGGCAACTGCCAGAGGGGGAGGGCAACTGCCCTCCCCCTCTGGGGAGGAGAAGGGGAGGGCAACTGCACCTCTGGCAGTTGCCCTCCCCTTCTCCCTTGTGGTGGAGAGGGCACGAAGTATATACACACGATAGCTAAAGAAATCAGTTTCAGCCTTGAGGAAGACAAGTCCACTTGTCGAAATGTCGGCTCGAGCATTCACCCCGTGTTTACGGATTTTTTTTTAATATTAGACTGCACTTGAATGGAAATACTGTATAGGAGTACCCTGCTAATACGTTCCTCGCTTAAATGTTTTTCGCACTTGAATGGAAATACTGTACAGCAGTACCCTACAAATACTTTCCTCACTCAAATGTTTTTGCACTTGAATGGAAATACTGCACAGCAGTACCCTGCTATTACGTTCCTCACTTAAACGTTTTTCTGCATACAACATTTCTGGTGTCCAGCCCCAGCAAAGAATCTACTGATACCTGTGTGTTAGAATCTCCTTCATGCAACGTTCCTGCCTGATATGTCGTGAAGTGTCACTGCGTTAGATGTGCTGAGGAGGTACACCAACGAGTTTTTCAATGTGCACTATCACAAGGCCATCCAAGTGCTCAAAAAGGGTCTAGTTCTCGCAGAGGCCTTAAAGAAACACCAGATTTTTGTCACGAACTTCTTTTAGCCATAAATCGATGAATAAATTATTCTCAGCAAGAGCTGTGAGCAATGCCTTCAATGTGATGTTTAGCAGCACCTTCTGATTTTAAACACACGTTCAAGTTATACATTTCTTGGCTACTCTGTTATTTTTTTTTTTGCGGCTTTGGTTGGGAAAAATGCATCAGAGGTGTCCTACTGCATATTACACTCTGCTTGAAACCAGTCCCTTGGTTTAACGCCGATTTGCTAGAGCACTGGGGACTGTTTCTTGGCATTAGTAAATGTAGGCATCAGAATAATAGGAATTTCAGAGAGCAACGTAAAGGCAAGAATTGTAAACAAAATTCACTTTCTGAATTCATTATGAGTGAGCAATGAGTAGTAAACACCACTGAAACAGTCTTGGCACAGTTGTAGGGCAGGAAATGGTACCGTTTCGTTGTTAGCAATTTTTAAGTAGCACCTTAGTGTATGATGCAAACACCTCATGGTTGTCACTACAGGTCGAGGTATGCTGCCTCAGAGATGCGTGATTCCCCCTTATCTCTGAGGTCAAGCTGAGGAGCCACGCATACTAGGTGATGCCCTTGTCATGAATCCCATCTATCGAGTGATAACAGTGGCATTTTCTTCAGTTTCCTCATTAAAAAAAGGCTACTTTTGCAAGCTTTCACGTGACGTTTTTGCCCTGATTTCATGCACAAGTTCTGCGAGGTGACCCCTTCCCTCTGCACAATCTGAAGCTAGGCTTTTTACGTGGCCTGAAATTTTGCTGCAGTCGACCGTTAATGAAGTACACACATATTTTAGAAGTCGTAAAAACCGTGCCATGCATTCCTCACACATGGAAAGGTGACGCTTAACAAGTAAAAATGTCACAGAGGATCCTTAAGCATATTCTTCTGAGGCAACATTACGAGAGCGTGTCTTTTAGCTAGGTTGTTACAGAGAGGTGCTGCAAAGTCTGCTGTGGGGATTCCTCTCTCCTAGGCCACGAGTGCAGGTGGTTGCCATCACGTTTGTTGGCGCCGACACGAGTTCAAGTGGGAGAGGTTACATGCTTTTGCGACAGGGCTTTTGCGGATGCAAGCTGGTTGCGCAATTTCGACAACCTAGCCAAGAAATACTTTCGCGTTACAAGGGTTTCGAAAAGCAACTTGATACCAAAATTTACCTCTAAGTGCTGAACCTAATATCACTAACATTACTGTGCTGTTATAACATACTTCATCATTGTTGAAATCACCTAACGATAAGGCTAGGTAAAAAGAAGTAAACTATATTCTGTTCACGTATTTTGCTTGCACTTGTGTACAGCAGCTGGCGCAAAATCCGCAACAGAGCAAGGCAGTGAGCCATGACGTCGAGGCTCGCCTGAGCCTGAGCGCTGAAATGGAAATGAATTCGTAGAAAGTATTATGTAGTATGGTAGTGAGCTACCAGTACGTAGCTCACTTTGAAATCAGAAGGCAGAGACCTCCATTTGACAATGAAATATCACGAGTTAACGATGTGATGTCAAGGATGAAGAAATGCAAAAATTGTAGCATAATAATAGTTGCCCAGATTATCTGTCATGTCATCGTTGCGCTGCTAAACTAATGAAGAAATGTAGCAATATCCCCTGCAACATGTTTGGTGATCGTTCCGTACTGAACTTTGTACAGATAGCCTTCCATACAAAATTCTGGTTTGCTGTTGCCGAGTTAATTTTTGCCACATTGGAGTGCTCCACTAAACCAAGTGGCTAAGGGATCATAGCAGCAAAGTTTGCAATGGCGCAGAACGTCCTTTGGAAGCACACTGCCACGAATATAGATGATTGGCTGATGTGTACAACTCCAACTTCTACCCACAGGATGTCTTCTGTCAACCTCCAGGGGGGGAGAGTTCAGAGCCCCCTTAGCTTTTTAACGGGACAGCATTAAAGAGCTCGTTCCGCAGAAATTCCGGTGTCGGTGTCAGCGTCGTTGGTTGTGAGCGAAAAATCCTTATCTCGTATAAAATAATTAATAAAAGAATGTTACGTTCGAGTGAGAATCAAACCCAGGCTGTCTGCGCGGCAAGCAGGTGTTCTACCACAGAGTCGCTCTATTGCTTGGAACTGCGCTGAAATTAACTTTAATGCTTCACAAACATACGTGTCCTGCACCTCGCTAGCTATGGTTCCGTGCCGCTGCTACTTTCATCATTCTGCCACTCCTCTGTAACTTGCACAGATCACACCACCTACAACAAGCAGCATACGGGAAGAAAGCACACTTCAAGGCTCTAGCTTTTCAGCTTCGATTGGTCATCTTTGCAGAAGATCCATTGCACACGCCTCTCGATCAGTTGCAGGCTTCGACTGCAACTGTGCTACGAGAATTACGCTACATTCAGTGAGACCATAGGTCGGCAAACTAACTCATGCGTTGAATTGCTCAGATTCGGATCGTGCCGTGAGTCTGAGTCTCAGTGAGTTCGGCTGAGTTATATTTTGCGAGTTTGAATGTGAGTGGGTCCGACTGAGGAAAATTATGGTAAGTCTAAGTCCGAGCGAGTTCGGTTGAGGAAAATTTTGGTGAGTCTGAGTCCGAGTGAGCCCTAAGCGCGAAATATATTTCTCGAGTGAGTCTGAGTGAGCTCAACATTTCTTGCTGGCCTATGGTTGAGACAGGATTCGGTCGTAGCAAGTACCTCAGTGCACAGTGTGATCTTCATGACTGCTGCACTCTTTTAAACCCTTAAGTGGGCTGCAGGTGGATGGGACAGACATCTCGCACACACACGCGTGCTTGCACATATGTGCACAAAACAAGAAAATGAAGTGGACTTAGCTAAGCTGGAACTTTTTAACACTGGAAACACTGCTGCAAAATAAAGTTTGCTGACCATTACGCCGGATCATGTTTACAATAAGATAAACATTGCTGTATACGGCTATGTGAGTAGGTTATATCAGCAATGAATTATTATTATTGAAAGTAGGTGTTACATCCGAAAGTAAAAGAGCTGTTTGTGATCATGAAAAGAGGGAACATGTTCTTGTATATGTGCAGAGGTCATGGTGAGGGTGATGTAAATGAATATAACATGTGCGTCTGCATACTGCTTGTAGAATGGCTTCTTAGTCGTGACTTGGCATTTTATTTTGCTGTTGGATTACTCCAGCTGCAGTAAGAAAATCGCATAGTATTAGCCAAGGTGCCTGCTTCATCCCCATCCACTGCAATCTTGTCAAAATTGTAACCCCCCCCCCTCCCCCGAAAAAAAAAAACCCTGGGGGCCCTGATGACTATGCCTGATACATCAACACCACGATTTTGTGCACTCGTTTTTCAATCTCAAATACAATAAAAGAGTGCATGCAACTACAAATATTGGTTCAGCAAAGGAAGTGCATGATGCAATGCATGCCTAGCAGTGTTGCGGGCCATGTGCTTCGATCAAAACAGCAGCATGATGTACGATGAGCCACACCAAAAACTACTACATACATCCGCATCACCTAAATTTTGAATTCATCCGCTCATGCATAGAAGCTATTGAATCAGAACGGTGGATTTAATTGGGCCCATCTGACCATTTTGAACACAGTGTGAAATTCTTGCCAACCTGCAGACAAGGCTACTGCGAAGATCTAAGTAAAATATCCTTGTGCTGTATGCAAAAGGGAACTCGCAATTTTGTGTCAAAAATAGCCAGAAATTGCTTGCTTAGTTTCACAGTGATGTTACAAATTACGTATTGAGTGGGCCTAGTTATGCAGGAAGTGGGCACGAATGATATTGGCTGATTTCGCGAAGGGCTTCTGGCAGACAATGTTGGAGGCAATGTGTCATGTTATGTACGTAACGCAGCCGCTCAAGGGGTGCCACCATTTGCGGGTTCTGTACACACCTGAACACCAGAAGTACTGGCCAATACGGACAAAGAAAAAAGTGGAGAAAATACTCAAAACCACGACATGCGGTAATGTAACTTTTAGGCGATGCACTGTCCCCTTGCCGTACCACGTCGTGTACTTTTCAGTGCACTCATGGCGATGGGAAAAGAGACTCGTGTCCCATTGTGTCTGTGTTATACTTGATAAGCTAGAAAAATTCTTGTGACAGGAGACTACTAAGGTAACAAAATACGATAGGCGATTCTACAGTAACTTATAGAGGCATTGCAGGGCCTCCTTTAAGAGTACTTGATATAATACAAGATATCTCCCTTCGATTTGTCCATTGCTATATTAAAGAAAAAAAAACTTATATGTCATACTTAAAGTGAAAGATGATGAAAAAAACTAATGACTAAATACAGTTTGCAAGCACATAACAGCTTTTATCAGTTAAGGCTAGAAACAACAATTATTCTGTAAAAAATCAGTGTTTTCAAACAATAAAGGAGAGTTGACATGTAAAACAGCAGAAACAGAGCATCATCTGCAATATTTTATGCGGCTTCTCTCCCTCTCTCTCTACAACAGCTTACGCGACATGCGCAAATATATGCCTCAGAAAAGGTTGAAGGACGTAACCTCCAACTTTCTAAAGCGCATTTTTCAGATATGAACGAAAGAAGGGGAATTTGAAGGGCTTGTTTTTTTTCTTTGCTAGACACAACATTAATTAGAACTAACAGACAAGATAGCCAAGGAAAGTGTAGGGGATCTTATTTGCACTAATTATGATGTAAATGTGAAGAAAATAAAGCGGACGAAAAGACGACTTCACAATTCAAGGCATAACGTGGACCTTGAGGTCATCTTTTCGTCCACTTTACTTTCTTCACATTTGCATCATAATTAGTACAGATAACATCCCCTATACTTTCCTTGGCTATCTAGTCTGTTAGTTCTAATTAATTTTTCAGATATGTTCTTTTTTCAGAATTGTGGCTTCTCAGCCTATGTTGAGTAGTGCAACTACTGTACCTCTCGAATTCTTGCCGCCAGTGCATTCTGCTCGGTGCTGACCAATTCGGCACACTGCCTCAGGTGCTCCTGGTACCGGGAAGCCAGTCGGTTCACAGCGCGATGGTCCAGCCTCTCTCCTACGTCACTGTCACATATGATTGGACTGTGAAGGCTTCCCTTGAGGATGGGCCAAAACTGAGGTATGGACTGATGAGAAGACAAAGAGAACAGTCTTATCAGGAGGCAAGCGTTTTGCGGTTTTCGTTCCATTTAAAGAGACAGTAAAGAGAAACAACGAATATGTTTAGATCGGTAAATTGTGCTCTGAGAACTCTAATGTCGTTAATTTCTCCATTATAGGTTTACTAATAATACAGGAAAAAATGAAGTTCAAAGTTTCATTTTTAAATTTCGCGCCGAAATCTCCCCGTGTGACGTCACGGATCTTAAAGTGTATTTATCGTATTTTGGCAAACTTGGTACGTTAAGTCTATGGCCCCTTCAGAGGACAATGTACTTCATTTCTACCGATTATGAACAACGTAGTCCCCAGTAGCGCCGGTGGAGCTGGCCTGGGTGGTAGAGCCATCCGTGAATACGTGAATTCTGTCAGCATAAAAGGTATGCAAACAGTCCAGAGCTGCTTGTTTCAAGGCCAAGGTAGAAAGGTCTTTCTTGTTTCTGATTCCTGGGAAGGAAAGGCGCACTTCGGGTTGACGTAAGCACCACAAGGCGGATGGCGAACGCGCCGAGGGTGTGAAACCCGATGGTTGCAAAGTGTGGTGAGAGCTGACGACGTTGGAGAACGACGCCTGTGGTCGTTGTTCTGGCAGGTACGGTAGATGGCTCGACACCATCCGTGAAATATGTCGAACATGCGCGCTCAGCGCGTCGGTTGTGACGTAGGTCGTAACCGGATGTTCCCGAGCCAATATAACTGTTCCGGCTGTTGGGGTGCTTCGTGGTAGACCGAGGCAAACACGTAGTGCCTGTGCTTGCACGCTCTGAAGTACTCGCATATTCGACACGCAAGTTTTAGAAAGCAGAGGAGAGCTATAGCGCAGAAGTCCAATAAAAAGTGCTTGGTATAGCTGTAGCATGGAACTCAGTGATGGACCCCATCTTTTTCCGGCGATGAATTTCAGGACGTGGACAATAGATACGAGTTTCGCTTTCAAGTACGAGACGTGAGGGCTCCAGGAGAGGTCTCGGTCAACAATGACACCCAAAAAACGGTGACTTCGCTTGTAGGAGAGAGACTGGCCATTAATGCATATCGGGTAACTGGTCATCGCTTTTGGCGTGAAGGCCACCAACGCACATTTCTCTGTTGAGATTGTTAAGCCTTGCGTGCGAAGGTAGTCAGATGCTTGTGACGCTGCCCTCTGTAGCCTTGCAAGAACCTGCAGGCGTGTCACTGCTGATGCCCAGACGCAGATGTCATCAGCGTATAGCGAAACACTGACTGTTTCCGGGAGCGTCTCTGCCAGGCCAAGCAGAGCAAGGTTGAATAGCACCGGGCTTAAAACACCGCCTTGTGGGACGCCACGGCACATGTAGTGGTCGGAGGTCGGGCCATCTTCAGTATCTACAAAAAAGGACCTTCGTGTCAGGTAACTTCGGATCCAACGAAATATTCGCCCTCCAAGTTCAATTAACAGAAGCGTGTCTAATATAGCTTGATGGGAAACGTTGTCATAAGCACCTTTCACATCAAGAAAGAGCGCAACTGCTAGTTGTTTCCTGCATTTCTGCTGCTCTACTGATGACACCAGATCGATGACGTTGTCAATCGATGAACGGCCTCGTCGAAATCCCGCCATGCAGTCGGGGTAAACGTTGTGCCGTTCAAGGAACCATTCCAGGCGCGTGAGAATCATGCGCTCCATGAGTTTCCCAACACAACTGGCGAGAGCGATAGGCCGGTAAGATGTCAGCACCAGAGGTGATTTTCCTGCTTTGAGCAGTGGCACCAGACGGCTGCGTTTCCATTCTTGAGGTACGACGCCATCTTCCCATGACCGATTAAATAAGTTTAACAGTTGTTGCCTTGCTGCTTGGCCTAGGTGACGCAGAGCACTATACGTTATTCCATCGGGTCCTGGTGAAAAGGAACGCCTACAGAGTGTCATGGCAGCTTCTAGCTCAAGGAATGAGAAATGCAGCTGAGGTCATTAGAGAGTTAGGTGGGGTGATGAATCGAAGAACACTGAGACATAAAATGGAATCAGCTCACACAATATAAGGTAAATTGGAGATTGTTGGAAGAGGCCTTCATACTGCAGTGTGGTACAAACAGGCTGATGATGAGAGGAAATGATGATGGAACGAGGATGTTAGGCAATGGCTGTGCACTTCTGCTTTCTTCCCTTCTCGTTTACTCAACAAGATTAGACACTGCTCTGACCATGCAATTGAAGAAACAAAAGTCAGGTCTCGTTACTCACGAATTAACTCAGAACGTCTAGGCATTAGAATTGTGATAGTACACTGTCTGCTGGCCACAATTTTGCCCCGCACATTTGTTGCCTTATATTGGCGTATTCACGTTCCACCCGCAAAAACTGTTAGCAACACATGCCGGTGACCGCGCCGCAACGTTTGGGAAGCTTCGTGGTTGACATCATTCTGATAAGATTACATGCAGTACTTGAATAGTCAGGATTATTGCAGAGCTCATGCGAGCACCAGCGATAACGCTGAAAGGTTCGATGACCGACGTATAAAAGACGACGCATTCCACCAATGATCAGATTACTGACGGCTGACGACAGTGCCTGCCACTATCAGTGTACAGCCTGTATTGCTTGTAGTTTAACATCTCACTTCCTGGGCACAAGTTCGCCCGAATAAAGAGTTTCGTCTTGAACAGGCCGACTGCTGCCTTCTTCAACGTCACGACCATGTGACAATATCAACCATCGAGGCACTGTGTAAACTGTTGCTGCGTGTCTCAACGTGCTAGCATGCATGCGGGAAATTATCAAGACTGTTTGATGAATCCTATCAGCGTCTGCGTCCATGGCATAAAGCAGGAGTCCCAAACGCATAGATCTCTTGCTAGTGGCCCAACCCACACATGAATGCCTTCGTCCCTTATTTAAAAAAAATTTTTTTGTATAATTTTTGTAGTCACAAGCTACAGACGTGACTCATCTCAAGCATTTTTTGCACAAGGCATCCCATGCGGGCACTGTGCATTAAAACATAACTGTGGTATAAAAACTCTATATTTCAGAATTGGTGTCCAGATGTCAGTGATTCTGGTGATCAGTACTGATATAGTTCTCAAGTCCTTATGTGAAATCCCCTTCGGAAATGACCAATCTATCAGTTATGGGAGAGGTCTTCTTTCAAATGACGTTACCCGACATTTTCTTCAAACTACAACCTTCTTCACTGTCCTGGCCTTTGCAGGAGACTAAATTTCGCTACTGGGGCTCACTAGCTAATGTGTGTTTGAGACTCCTGGCGTAAAGGTTACAGTAATAGGCTTTTGTGCTAGACGTCCTGGGTTTGATTCCTGTGAAATATTCAGTTCGAATTTTTCTGTTTTCTTTCATTTATATTTTGCCTTTTCATCTGTATACATTTTTCGTGTGCTTTCTTTTCAATTATGGGCTATTGCTATCCCACAGAGGCACTTATGCACATTTTTCTTGTGCTTTTTCACTAAAAGTGAGGCTTTCCAAGGCCTACGAATTAATAAAACAGAGGTCAAATGCGCTTTGAATGTCGTGCTGAGCTGGCAAAACAAAATGGTACATAAACGAAAAACACACGCCAAAGCTCCACGATGAATGTGTTCCTGACCCTATGCAGAGCTAGTAGAGGATTATGACACAGCACCACTACCAATAATGTTGTTTGATCCTTCTTACACAACAATGTTCTCATATGTCAATGAGTGCATCTCAATCAGCTGGTTGATGTCACGTAACAAATGGCCATGGCTATCTCATAGCATGTGACCTTTACACTGGCAGATAATATCTATAATTAGTACAGCACGAATTATTACAAATACAAAATGAGAGAAACAAAACAGGAGGGTGATGTACTGTTTGTGCATTATCCATTATCCAGTTTTTTCTAGGCATTCAGAGATTCAGGTATAAAGTTTTAAAATTATAATTTATGGCATCTTACCGAACAATAGCAAAATTTACTTTCTAAAAATTTGTTACTATCTTAACTGTTTTTTTACAGAATCTACTGTTTTGATAAATTCAATAGGCAACTACTAAAATGCAATCGACAGTTTATGTGCACAAACATAAACAATTACTATTCTTGATTTTGAGTTTTCAGAATGTCACCTGGAACACACTGAACATTCCAAATGTCATTCGAGGCCCTGACGAATCTGGTTTGAACATTGGAAGAAGGTGTGTTTTTAATAGTTAGAGTGCTTGGAAAACACTTCCTATTGTGCCATTTTTCAAATCATGCACTAGAAAAAGAACTGTAGAGGTTGTTGTAATATGTTGTTACTTCACAGATGGCACATTGTAAAACTATAACAGTAAACAGTGGATCAGCACCAGCAAAAGCACTGTTTTAAAATACTAGGTATCATGCCAGCACAAAGCATCTTCAGGTATCAACAAAGTTGTCAAGCAGTGATTGACTACTATTAAGGTAAAAGCCTTAGATGCCCCATGAAACACGAGAATTGACCATCAGTTAGGGTTGCCAATGGTGGCTGTTTTAGGGGCGAAGCTCCTTAAAGTGGCACCCGTTCGTCCCTCGTAGTGCGTAACCAGTCGTAATGCTAGTACCAGATCTTGACCTCCAAGGTGGTGCCGGTGGGAGATATCTCCTGTGCGTTGTTGAACAATAAAAAATTCGCAGCGTGCGCGTTCACTAAAAGCCGAATTCTTCTGCCTCTCATTCCCATTAGCAGCCATTGTTTACCTCCAAGGTAGTGCCTGGTGAGATTTCTCCTGTGCGTGATTAAACAATAAAAATTTTGTTCAAAACGCCGTTGATTGATGAAATAAACCAACGAAAGACGCCGGATGTTTTCTAAAAGCAAAACGAAAAGACGCCAGATGTTTCTAAAGCAAAACGAAAAGACGCCAGCTGCTCAACGAAAGACGCCAGATGTTTTCTAAAGCAATGGTTTTCTAAACAATGAAAATTCACAGCGTACATGTAAAATTAAAGTGAGCTGCAAGTCGTCGATAACTCTAATCGAACCTTTAGCATAAACGCGCCCGATCTCACGTCGGTGATGATGTACTGGGCAGAATTCACGGAAGATTCACGGTTTACCGATGAGCCTCCGCAGCTTCGCCCACTCATCATCATTCACTCCGTGGATATGCTGTGATTTTTTTTCGCCAAACTGGCGAATTTGAAAGGCCCGTGGCAATCTAAAATTATGAATGGTGACATGGCAAATTTTTGGCGATTTTCGGCTTAGGTCTCCATTAAGTTATGCATCCTAAGCTCAGTGTCTTCCCAACGAATGAGCGGCAACATTCTCTGTATTTTTCTTGGTTTTAGAGCCAATAGTAGAATGTGCACATTACGCGTCAATCAGTATGTCCGTCCTGTAACTCGTGTGTATCTCCTCAATTCATCTAGATGCAGGAGGTACTGGAACGTCCGCCAGCGACATTCTAGCAAAATGTAAGTCAGTGGACTGCCTTGCAAGCCGCGAGGGGGCAATGTTTGACTATAAGTTTATGGCTTTAAGTTCTTTAAAGTTCTCTAAAGTTTCGCTTCTGAAGGGGCTAGACGACGGGTTGGCCATGTGTTCCGACCATTTGTTCCACCAAAGCACCAACTGTTCTGAATAGCTTGGCGACTTATTCACTGTTGCAGTACCCCCAATTTAGCTCGTAAAGACTGTCTTGGAATAGCGAAGAGGGGCGGATACAAGGCTATTTGTGCAATGAAAAATATTTATTGAGGCACTTTCCACTGTTCTCGGAGAGCGCGTGCAATGAAAACAATTGCTATATAACATTTTACATTGTCTACCTGTTCATTAATAATGCATCGGATTGACACGTGTAGATATGACTATCAGAAAGAGTCGGTGGCGTTCGGTGTCATATTAGTCCACACTGAAAAGGTATAAGACCCACCAATGATCGGTTCCTGCAAGAATTCTGTCGTGTTACCTTCAACAAACCTTTTAATCCTTTTTAATTCATATAAGGGTACGTAAAGGTGTCTACAAACAACACTTTCACGGTTTTAGCCCAAGGTTTACCAGACTTACCTTTGAAACGAGCGGACAGGGATGGAAAGATATCATGAGCGTTTCATTCATTCACCCTTGCGCCACCACACACATCTTGCGGCTAGTCGGAGAAGCGGCACCATGCACTCCCATGGTGAAGCGGGCGATACGACAGGCTTTGAGAACCGTCAATATAAATTAAGGGTCTTAGATAGTACTGTATTCTACGGGGCTATACGCGAGTGGAAATTTTTATTACTAGGTATGCCACACATATCTAGAATGGCGACTTTTTTGGCGAAATTTGTAAAAAAAAAGGAGACTTTTGGCGACTTTTTGCTCGTCGTTTGGCGAATTTACTCGAAAGTCAGTGGCAGCCCTGCCATCAGCGTCCCGTGCTGGCGGCGCCAACATGAGTGATGCAAAAATACCATCACCACATGATGATGTCACCATGTGCTGGACATCATGACATGATGTCACATGATGACATCATCACATGACCTTGTCATTTTGTGAAAGGTTGCCCAATCATGGAGGCAGTGCAAAACCACGTTAGGTGCAGAAATCTTTCGGAGGGGGGAGTGAGGGAGGAGGATCAATACATCGACTGAGAAGAAAAGAAGAAGATGGCTTTTGCCTTGAGGTCATCTTAGGCAAATGCATAAAGGACCCTGTGAGTTTTTGTTTAATTACTTGTGGTGAGAGTTCTGGTCCTCACCTGCAGCTTGATGAGGTCCTCGTCATTCTCCACAGTCTGTGCATCCACGCTTCCTTCCTTGACGACCACGATGCTGTGACCTGAAGTGCCCGCATATGAGTGAGGGCGCGGTTTGGGAGAAGGCCGCGGAGAATTTCGCAAGAGATGCGCCGGACTCTTGCTGCTCAGTTTAGGAGAGTCTTTGAGAGGAGCAGCGCATGCGGTTACCAGTGTTGCCAGCAGTAGGTGAAGAGAAGCGAGCGAAGGAGCAGCATGAGAAAGACAAAAGAGGAAAGTGTTAGGAACATGAAGGCAGGCGTTACCTGCGAATGTGCGTGAAAGTGGGCCAAGTAATAGGGAGTTTTTGAAGTAGCATTCTCAAGTGGTGCTGTGTAGACTCCTGTAAACAACTATTATGTTCCCTTTGAGCTCTTTTCAATATCTGAATGACAACGTTCCCCAAATGTGTGTTCCTTATGTTTATAGCTCCTAATAACTTTAATATGTTTGACAAAAAAGCTGGTGTAATGAGCTTCAACTGGGCTATGAAGGGAGTAAGAAATGGTTGCTGTACATTTCTGTTCATGTGAAATTTACATGCTTCCAGTTTTTAAAAGCAATCACTGAGTGTCCACTGCTAAGTCAGTGCGCCCCATATCATGCTGTAGAGCATGTACAATTTGAAACAACTGGCACACACGCATAATGAACAATCTGGTGCAAGTACCCTCTGCTCGATTGTTCTCTGCAGTGAACCCCGTTTTTTGCATTTGATATCACTTCAAGTTTTCTTGCACGATAGTAAAATGTAACAAAAGGTAGCATGGTACTTAAGTGCTTAAGCATAATGGGTTGTGATATGCGCCCCTATTGGTTGTGCTGCTTACATGTTAGGTTTAGACAGCTGTGTCAGGTTTAGATTAGGTATCTATTTCCTGCTGTATGTTTCTAGTGATAAAGGCCTAGACTGATTTTTGGAGCAATGAATTCCCTACAATATTCAATGAAAAACTGAAGTTAGAGCAAATGGGGGGAGGAGGAGATCACGGCTTGAAGCTCGCAATGCTGCCTACATGAGAGCCAGCTCAGTTCTGTCTAATACCAGCATCACACAGTGCACTGCTGATTCCAATTAAGCCCGATCAGGGTCAAATTTCTCAATAGCGATTGCCTCCTTTCTGCAACATGGGTAAAGAAGCCAATCACAATAGAAATATATTCAACCCAGATGAGGTCCCATCAAGTTTAAAGGTAACTGCGCGACACCGGTGTAAGTCGGGCGCCTGTCAACAGCGATGACTGGACAGCACACACTATACCGTTGCTAATGCTTCTTCCATGCGCCTGCCGTTTGTGTTGCCTTTCATTTGACGCCGATAGTACACTGCTTTAAAAACATATCAATGGCAGTTTTGTGTTTGCCACCGCCCCATATAGTTTCACAAAGTCCTATTTAGATGGCTTATTGTGAAAAACAGTTTGTCTACAAATGCTGGGCTGCATCTCAAAGAGCTAAGCAAGAGATGAAAGACAGAGAAGCACAGAGACTCAGCTTTGCTGCTGAGGCACTTGGCCTGGAAATGCATTATCAAGGCAGAAGAGGCAGTAAGTTTGAAGGCTTCGTTACATGGCTGCTCAGTGAATGCAGGAGGACTGCTAAAATTTATACAGAACCCCCACAGGAGTTCCCCAAGTATCTGTAAGCATTCTTAAGATTTTATACAACGTAGTTGAGGACAAAGTACGCCGTTCAGACTGCATCTAGCACGTATTAAAAGAGCATGAATGCTACTGAACACTCATTGGATCAGATCAGGCCCGTTCCAAGCCCAATCAAACCTAATTGGATGCATGGAATCGTTATCGGACTTGACGCAACTATTATCAAAGCTTATCAATCTTACCGCACTCAATTTGACATGTCCATACATCTCTTCAGCACCTTTTCATCTGCTTCGATCCCTTTTCAAGTGCAATTGCACCCATATAAACCCTTATCACTGCTCATCAGCAGTGAATAGTTTCATACATATATATTTTTTAGCCATCAATGGAACACGTAGCTCGGCACTTGTAATCCTAGATGCCATGTGTATGCCCTGCAGCGCCCATAAATTGTCATGAAGGAGGGGAATAATCTTTTTGGGGAGCAGTCGCCTGAGATTGCTTACGCATTAGTAATAGTAAAATGCACTAAGTGCTAACGAGAGTCAGTATGGCATTGTAGGTAACTGCGTAGTTATCAAAAGGGAATAAAGGCATGAAAGAAATGTAGTAGCGTACGCAAGGTCATAGCCATTTAAGGAAATGTGCGCCAACGCTGGGGCGTTAACAACACGCTTCATGAATACATAGAAATGGAGTAAAACACAGGTGGCTAAAGTAACTCCTACAAGTCATACAGCGTGGAAAGTGAAAATTACATAAAGAATGCTTTTGTATTTCTTTTTCGAGTAAACACCACTGATGTAATACTCCTGTCACACGGGGCAACTTCAGTGCACTTTGAGGGAGTGCACTTCGCCACTAGTGTCATTCGCACACTATCACACAGGAACGCTTAGTGACACTCGCTGCAAAGCGCACTTGCCGGCGAGTGCGTTCGCCAAACTCACTTTGCTGTGACGGAGTGTCTAGCCTCCATAGCAGTGGCTCAAGAATAAACAAGTTATGATCCAAACTGAGTTCATAGCATTTTTTAATCTATCGTTTTCGTTATTAGGAATATTCTTATGCATTAAAACAAACTATGCCACAAAAAACTACTCCGCTATTCTCGCTCTCAGGCAATTTAGAGCCACAACTGCCAGGGGCATGCCGAGAGCATGCCGTGCAATGGCCGCAGCCACTGCGTTTGTATGTCAAGTTAACTTTAAGGACTGCTGATACAGCACTCTCAATAATTCAAACTCTGATAATTCAAACTTTCGGTTAATTCAAACCAATCTTAAATTTTTGGTTGGCCCATTATGTTTTCAATGTATTTTAAAGCTGCTTAATTCAAACTGCCAAATTCAGGTAATTCAAACTTTTTGCTTGTCCATGCCTGGAAATATCTGCTGCCTTTGTTGCTTCTAGCTGAACATTCGTGTTGTTGTGTTACTAACAGGCACAAATAAAGCTGATTGCATTGCCTGCCTACGAAATGGGCAAACTACCTGAACCTTGCGCACCAATAATCGCGTACTGACTGAGGAAGAAAAAACAAAAGGGTACGGTGTGGCCTTGATCTATTGCGTGCCAAACGTTTCTTAAAGTCACTTTCTCCACAGTACGCCATGCGAGAAAGCGTCCCAAGAATTAGAAGGGGCTAGCAACTGTCGTGGGACGCAACACATTTCGTCCCTGAATTACGCACCCGTGCACACCTTGTATTATAACGCGTACCAGTATTATTGATGATAACTAAAAAATTTTACTGGCAATCATGCAGAGCTGTCTGTGATGTTGCTGCGGTACTGAGAAACCATAAACATCGCAGTGTTAATTGGTGTGTTGCCTTGAGTCATACTTATGAGAACTTCTGATTATTCAAACTTCTGATAATTCAAATAAAATCCTGAGGTCCCCTCAAGTTTGACTTATTGAGTCTACTGTAACTGTAGCACATTACTACTTAATAAACATTGCCTAAAATAACAAAGTACCAATTGCCATTACCATCATTTCCAATTACAAAGTACACTTCCAAAGTACACTTCCAAAGTACGTTTTTCCAAAGTACACTTCCCTTTCTTGTGTAGCAGCATGCCGCCAAAGTGACATTCTGGGGGCGTAAGTGCGCTCACTCAAAATGACACTAAATTTGCTAGTGTGACCGGGGTATAATACCACCCGCAGGATTTTTAAGGTATTATAAACTGGGCACTGAACTGAACTGAGCACAATCTCAATGTGCGCACAACTTGCACTCGTGCCTGATCTGACTGAGAAACTACACTGGGATAAAGACATTGTGATCTCCGTGTTCGCGCTTGCTTGTGCTAGCACTGTAGGACTGGCTAACTGATACTGTCCACGACATCCCGTGACAACCAACGTCTCATCAAAACTGTACTCAAGGTATCAATTTGTCGGTGACTGCGTGGAACTGCGTGGAACAGCGTGCAACGACGCCTACGACCATGTTTCATGAAAGGGTACCTCCGGTTGGGTTTTTCACTGTTGACAAGATTCGCATGTGTGATAGATTGTGCTAGCATTGCAGGACTGGCAAACTGATACTGACCATAACACCCTGTGACAACAAACGTCCCATCAAAAGAACCACTGTACTAAGATATTCATTCGTCAGTGACTGCACAAAACAGCGCGCAACGCCTACTTCAAAGTCTCATGAAGGCGTACCTCCAATTGGGTTGTTCACCGTCGACGAGACGTAGGGGACGTCGGAGTCGGAGCTAATCGAGGGGCGTGGCGAGGACGCCTTGGCATGGCGACCCTTCCCGACTTTCAAGGAGCCACCACTCGAGTGACTGCTTTGCTCGAGTCCCATTTGCTGAAATCACAACGGCACCACCAATGAGTTTCATGCATCGGGTGATCATTTTCAGCGGTATCACTTTCGATTTGAGCTTATTAAGGCGAAAGCCTTAGATGCCTCATCAAACATGAAAACTGACTGGCATCCTGCGTCGGCAGTGTCATCACGAGTGATGTAAAAAGTCGTCACAAGATTACGTCACCATATGACGACAAATAGCTCAAATTTGTGACGTCGTCAAAACGTCATATAACGTGACGTCACATAGTGACATCATCACATGACATCAGTGCTTGGTCAAAGGTAGGGCGATCCCGTAAGCAGTGCAAAACATGGTGAGGTGCAGAAAGCTTACAATGCCTCCGAGTTAGTTGCAGGTAGCTATCGGAGGGGGGCATGAGAGGCTCAATACATCTAGAATTACTGTATATGCTAACAGTAACAGGCATAGAAGAAAAAGAAGACGGTTTTGGCCTTCGAGTCGACTGAGACGGATGCATAAGAGGTCATGTGAGTTTTGGCTGTCTTGCGAAGGGGAGCGCAGAAGTGGTTCAAGAGAAAGTACACAGGGCAGGAAAGACGCTTTCTTGCAGCTGAACTTGAGGCGGGCCAGATTAACAAACATTCAGACATGTGTACCAATGCGCTATCGGTGCATTTGATGGTGAACGAATGGCAGTTCCTTTTTAGTAGCTGAATGTTTTAGCTGATTAAGTAAATGCACCCCCACCAAGCTAACGTTCTGCTAGTTTTAATATCGTACTCACCTGCGGTATGGCAATATTTATGTGCTCTTTTTAAGAGAGTGAAGATTACTTTGTTGTGACTGCGCTTACGCTTAAACTTTCGTAGTGGGAATCTTTTCATAATAAAATCAATTGCAAGAGAGCGTCTTTCCTATCTTGTATACTCATGGGCGTGCACACGGGGGGGGGGGGGAGGGCAGGGGGGGGGGCGCCCTTCCCCTATTCTCATAAGGGGGGGGGTCAGCCCGCACATTGACATAACAGGGAGGTGGGCGCTGCGACTCGGGGGGGGGGACAATGTCAGCACCATACATTGACATAATTAGGGGGGGGGGCACTGCAACGAACCTTCGCACCCCTGAAAGGGAAGCCTGCGCACGCCTATGCGTGTACTTTCGTCTGAACCGCTTCTGCGCTCCCCTTCGCAAAATGAACAAACTAGCTCAACGACTCACTATTCTGATTGGCTGATTGAGGAACTGCAGACAAGCCGCCGATTCACTCATTGGATACGTAAGATTCTACGCCACGAAAAGTGACACTGTCAACGAAAGTGATCGTCTCAGAATACGGCCCCATGGTTTCAGGAACACAGCGGCAGGCAGCTGTCAAGCGTCGGTGGTAAGCTACCTACGACTTCTACCGTTTCAAAGCAATATACAGGGATGCGTCACTCGCGATGTAGGCACAAGGGCGTAAAACAAGGAAGCACTTACTCGTTTAGGCGAAAGTCGACAGGTAAATTCGAATAATTAGAGCAAGCTGCATCGACGACATTAGAGAAGATAGCGGACTATAAATAAGGTGGGCGCCGCCATGTTTGCTGCCATTGTGACTAGACGAGCGACGTGATCTCGCTGAACTTGACGCGTAGTAAGTAACATGAACCGTAAGTGGCGCGTCATAGTGCGTAGTTTCATCCATTAGCCGTAGTGTTTGAATAAGTACGCTCAGAGCTGTGGTATTCTAGAATCTTTGAGTGCTAGGCATAGCCCACTTTTTACCTCACACTTTTTTGAGGCTCTATTTAGGATGGATGGATGGATGGATGGATAAGGCTGTACCCTTTAGATCGGGCGGCGGCTCACGCCACCCAGCCGTAATACAGTTAAATACTAGCACTATGTATGTACTAGCACTTCCTCCGTAGGTGAAGGAATTTGCACTCGCGCCTTGATTGTAGCCACCAATCAGATAATCTCCTCCTGGTTATTTCTACCCGCTTAAAGTCTATATTACCTTTGCTGTCCCTAAACCCCAATGCTTTGAACAATTCTGCGTACGGTGAAGCCCTTTACATACCAGCAGTATCAAGTGTTCAGCCGTTTCCTCCTCCTCTCCACACGCACTACATAACGTGTCTATTCCTTCGTATTTGGCTCGGTACGTCTTGGTCCGCAATACTCCCGTCCTGGCCTCAAACAGCAGAGAACTACCCCGAGAATTATCGTAGATCTTTTCCTTCGCAATTTCCTGCTTGAAAGTTCGGTAGGTCTCCAGTGCTGATTTCGTACTCATCCCTATTTTCCACATGTCCCTCTCAGTTTCTTTCACCTTCTTCTTAACGCAGGGACGTAGCCAGGGGGGGGGTTTGGGGGTTCAAACCCCCCCCGAAATTTTTCAGTTTTGCTTGCGTATATATACACGAGCACATACAAACGCACGCACGAACATACATAAAGTGTGGTTGAACCCCCCCCGAAAAAAATTTCTGGCTACGGCCCTGTCTTAACGGATAGTTCCCTTTGGTTCGGTCTCCTGCCGTTTTCTAAGTATTTACTTGTCAATTTTCTGGTCCGCTTCCTCCATTTTGTATCGACATTCCTCATGTACAGGTAGCTGAAAACTTTCCTAGCCCAACGCTCCTCCCCCATTTCTCTCAATCGCCCCTCAAATTTTATCTTGCTGCTAGCCTCCCTGCCCTCAAATGATGCCCATCCCATGTCACCTTGTACCCCCTGATTTGGTGTATTCTCGTGTGCTCGCAAAGCCAGCCTACCTATGCCACGTTGCTTAACTTCTAATCTTGCTTGAACCTCTGATCTCATACACAAGACCACATTGCCGAACGTCAGACCAGGAACCATGACCCCTTTCCAGATCCCTCTCACAACGTCATATCTATTGTAGTTCCACAGTGCCCTATTTTTCATTACAGCTGCATTCCTGTTACCTTTAGTCGCCACGTATCTTTCGTGCTCCCTTAGATACTCAGCCCCGTTGCTTATCCATACACCAAGATATTTGTATTTATCCACTATTTCCAGCGTGACCTCCTGTATCCTATGCTCACTGCCTTGGTTATCATTAAAACTCATGACTGCCGATTTTTCCTTACTGAACTTCAAATTTAAACTATCTCCCTCATTACCGCAGATGGCTATCAATGCCTGCAAATCTTCCTTATTGTCGGCCATTAATACTATATCATCTGCGTACATCAATGCTGGTAATGACTGATCAATGCGTTTTCCTTGCTTGACAAAAGAGAGGCCGAAGCCAAGTCCACTCTCTTCTAATTTGACCTCTCCTCTTAGGTACAGCATAAATAACAAGGGTGACAGGGGACACCCTGTCTAAGCCCTCGTTGTATCTCTATAGACTTGGATACCTGCTTTTCCCATTTTATAACTACCTTGTTACCTTTATAGATATCCTTTAAGAGGTTAGTTATTCCATCTTCCACATCTAGTGTGTCCAGTATTTCCCACAAGTCCTCTTGAATCACACTATCGTAGGCTCCCTTGATATCCAGAAATGCCAGCCACAGGGGTCTGTGTTCTTTTTCCGCAATTTCAATGCACTGCGTCAATGAGAACAGATTGTCCTCCAACCTCCTTTATTTCCGGAACCCGTTTTGCAGTTCCCCCAGCACCCCCTCATCCTCAACCCATGCCTGCAGCCTTTCCTTTATAATTTGCATCACCAGCCTGTAAACCATTGGTGTCACTGTTATAGGGCGGTAGTTGTTTATGTCTGCTTTGTCCCCCTTTCCTTTATAGATCATGCTCATCCTGCTTAGTTTCCACCCATCGGGGACTTCACCATCCATTATTGTTTTGCTCGCTGCCTCTCTTAATGTGTGCTTAGACTTTGGACCCAATTTCTTTATGAGCATAATTGGGATGCCGTCAGGGCCTGTTGATGTGCTACTGGAACTCTCTTCTCTGCCCGTTCCCACTCTCGTTGTCCAAATGGAACCACTGCGCTACTTGCTCTATCCTTGTCTGTCAGGGTGCATGTGGCGCTTCCTTGTTTTTTAAATTTTTCTGTCATCATTGTTCTTACATATTCCATTGCCTCATCCCCTTCTAGCCTGACATCTTGAGCTGTAGTTATAAACCTCTGCTCTAGGCTTGTCTTGTTACTCAGGGAGTTGAGATGGCTCCAGAACTTTGCAGCTGCCTTTCTATCCTTCTTGTTTACTTCTGCCAACCACTGGGCCCCCTTTCTTCTAATCTTTTCATTGATAAGATGGGATGCTTCCCTTCTACAGCTTAAGAAGTTATCCCATTTTCTTTCGACATCATCTTCCGGTTCACCCCTCTGCTTAGCGTATCTGTGTTCCTTGGAGGCTTCCTGACGTTTTACTATGGCCCTCTTAACTTCCTCGTCCCACCAGCTCTTGGGTTTGTGTCTCTTTTTCCCGGTCGACTTGACTCGTACTTTAGCAAGTTCTAGCTGAAACAGTCTAGTTAGTTTTGTGTACGTCCACGCTGTTTTAGTATCCTCGGTGATTACTTTCTCAATTTGTTTAGTTGCTATTTCTATTTGCCTTTCTGAATAAAAGTTCCCCTGTGGTTGCTCATCTTGCCTCTTTCCCATTTTCATTTCTCTTCCAAAACTCAGCTTGATACGTTTAATTGAGTCAAAATTACACCGATATGACACGAACAGTACTCGCTGGAAACCAAAGTCGCTCATTGCTTAGCCCTAAATTTCCGCATTTAAACTGCGGGCACTGTGCATGCATAAACCCACGGGCCAGCGATGGCTCCAGCTAATTGTGACAGACATCAAAGGCTGTCTTTGCTAGCTGCATGCGCAATGTGGAACCGAATGCACACCAAAGCCGCCATGTTTAGCACGCCATTGCAGTAGGGTGCGCAGGGATGTCTAGCCACGGCTGGTCTGGAGGCGCGCGCTCGCTCCTGGAGCGAGCGCGCGCCTCCAGACCGGCCGTGGTCTAGCACACTCTTACGGGATGGCGGGGAGGGAGGCGGAGAGGTGGAATGGATGCGCCCCCTCTCCTTAGGACCGAGCAGTTGAATTACTGGCTGTATTAATTTCCAGGCATGCAGTACACAGCCGAAATAAACCTCGCGTAAGCACCCCTCCCACCTTCAGGAAAATGGAGACATTACGTATCTACTTCAATGACGACGTTAGCGCTGTTTTCCAGCCCGAATCAACGCATACCTCATTTCAACTGGTCTGGCACTTTCCAAGTCGTCTGCGCTTATACCTGTACATAGCACAAATATTGGTTCTTTCAATACGCTTTTTCAGGTCATTCCTGAGATGAGCTACTGGCTGTATGAAAGACAAAAACTAAGAGACCTTATGCAAAATTGCTGCCATCTGTCGGAGGTTTGACGAAACTACCGATTCGGCGCCATGTTAGAGGCTTGTGTCCGAATCGTATTACTATCGCTGCTATAACTTATAACTTCTTGCTTGTATCTGCGTTGATAGTGGGCAATCGGGGCATAAATATCTCAGACGAGCCTGTACACGTTACCGCCATTTCCTAGTTTTTACGTTGGCAATTATTACGTGTGAAGAACTGCCTCGCAACGAGAAGAAGGTACATGTTTGTCACCGAGTCACATGTAAGCCGGTCGTCGCTGAGACTGAAGCTTTGCGCTTGGTTATAAATTTTGTCTGTTTTTAGTGTAGCGAATGAAGCGTTGTTATATAGCTATCGGAATATCATGCGTGTGGTGTAGGATTTTTGGGAGGAGGCATTAGCGCGCGACGCGGCTGAGCACAGCGATGACGTTAAGAAAGTGTTGTTGACCCACTTAAAAGCGTATTTCATAAGGGACAGCTACGTCGACCTAATGTATCGTGCATCTTATTTTAAAAAAAAAAACGTTGTCCTCTTTGTTGTTTTTGAAACAATGTAGGCACTGATGTATGTTTTGCATAGAGCTACCGCACGATCAAAATGTAAGAAAGGTCCGCTTCTCAGGCATGTGAAAAATGAACATGAACTCGTTAGTTACTCCAAGAAGTAGGCGCCGATTAGCACGATCGGCCAAGAGTATTCGCGTTCACATCGTCGCTTTCGGGGCCTACTCACGCCTTACAATTTCAACCCGTTGCAGCAAGGCAGTTTTGCGTCGCCGACTGAACGCTTGCGAAATCACCTCAGCGCGTAACCAACGGTAGCGCACCGATGGTCGAATGTAACACATCTGCGGGAACAGCATTTTTTTTTTCAGTTTCATACGAAAAGTGCCACACAAAAGCATCTCTTAATATTTCGTAGCACACAGGGGTGGATACAGGATTTCTTTCCGAAGGGCGATCAGCGTCAGCTGGGAGAACCTGACATGTGCTATTCTTGGGGTATAAATAAAAAAAGAAAGTAGGGGGGGGGGGTGTCAGGCCATCCGGGCCGCCCCTCCGAATTCGGCAGTGATAGTAGACAGGCACGTAGCCAGGATTTTTTTTCGGGGGGGGGCCCAAGGCCTAATTGTTCGAAAGACAGTCTTTCCATGGCAAAAACAAAAAAAAAGTTGCCTGGAAATATAGAGGGCTGGAAAAATTTCGGGGGGGGCCCGGGCCCCCCGGGCCCCCCCTTGCCTACGTGCCTGATAGTAGATGAAATGCTTGTGTTTAATCAAGCGCAGCACCGTGTCGGACCGAAGAAGAAGAAGCGCCGCCTTCCACGAACGAGACCGTGCTCACGAGCACTTGCAGCTAGAATCGACCGAAACGGTTGACAATAAATATCGTTCGTGATGTTTAAGCCTCGCTTCTTGCCAGGGAACCGTATGCCATTTTAAACAATTTTTGGTGCCGAAGATCCGGGATCTACTACCAGGGACCACGGAAGGCTACGAGTGAACTGACCGGCATGGAGCGGCTGAAATCGAAGCGGACGTCGAGACGATCTCTCAACACAAGAATTATCAACGAGGCAAGAGCTCTTCTCAGCGATGCTACAGCCACCGTAGATCAGCTGAACGCCATTTACGGACGTCTCAAGGCGAACAACGATGAGCTGAACCAAATCAACCAGGAGCTAGAGAGCCACATAGCGGATGAAGAATTTGAGCAAGAGTACAACACCGTCGTTGAATACGAGGACAACGCTACCAGCGTCATGAGTGAGCTGCTTAGCAAGCGCGACCGTATGGTTGCGGCCATCTCATCAACACCGGAGCTTCAGACTTCGTCAGTAGCCAGTACCGCTGGAGCCTCTGGTACCAAGCTACCCAAGCTTACCATCGCCCCATTTGCTGGTGATCTGTGTCGGTGGAACGACTTCTGGGAACAATTTGACCAGATGATTCACCGGAACGGAAGCCTCACTGCGACGGACAAGTTCAACTACCTGAGGTTTTTCCTAAGAGGCGACGCAGCTTCAGCTATTGTGGGCCTGCCAACCACGGAAGCTTGCTACAAGGACGCCATCGACATACTCAAGAGACGCTTCGGAGACAAAACGAGGCTCGAACAGGAGTACTTCTCCAGGCTTCGTACGTTGCCTTCAGTCCGTTCAAGCGACTTGACAGCTCTTCGCAAGCTGTACGACCAGGTCGTCATCAACATCCGAGGACTGGAGACCCTTGGGGTGAGCAAGACGTCTTTTTCTGCAATGCTGTGCGACATATTGCTGCGGGCTCTACCACACGATCTCGTTGTACAGTACTACCGGTCTAGCGCTAATCGCGAGACGATCGACAGCAGTAATGCAGCCTCTACCACGGAGCTAGAACGCCTATTACATTTCTTGTCCATCGAATTGGAGAGCTTAGAGAAAAGCGAGCTCGCGAACCCTCGAGGAAGAGACAGCCATACGGAGAATGCGCAAAGTAAATCGCGCCAGTTTCGTGGCTCAAAGCCCACGTCTTCAGTTCTCCATAACAATGCTATGAAAGTACCCGAGAACTGTGTATTTTGTAAATCGAGCCAACATTCCACAGAAGACTGCCCGTTGGATCTCCCGCTACCGCAAAAGAAGCACATTTTATCAGGAGACATGAGGTGCTTTCGATGCACGACTAAAGGTCACAGAGCGTGTGATTGTAGGCGCAAGATTACGTGCTCTACCTGTCAAGGACGTCATGCGACGAGCGTTTGTGATCCGCAGAAATTAAGCCAGAAGACACGCGAAACCGGCAGGACAAATGCCAGAATACCGACAAGTAAACCAAGCACAAACACGACTATGTGTGCATCTCTGGGGACGAATCGACATACCCTCGAGAATTCATCGACGAGCGTCCTCCTGCAGACATTTCGGGCTTGGGCAGTAACAGATGGGACGTGTCGGTATGTCAGAGGTGTCACAGACGGAGGCAGTCAGCGCACGTTCGTCACAGAGAGGCTATCGAAGAAGCTGAAGTTGCCATGTGTGGGATCCACCGTCATTGCGCTCAACACATTTGCAAGCAAGTCAAGTCGAGCAGCGCAAAAGCGGCGTGTTGTGCAGCTCCGTTTGCGTAGCCAGTTTTCACATGCGGAAGTTGACTTACAAGCCATAGAAATTCCGCACATATGCCAAGATATCGAGGCAATTACCACCAACTCACCGTTCGTCGCTGAAATCCAGAAGTCTGGAAAAGACATCGCTGATCAATTACTATACGGATCCGTTGTCGGGGAAGAAGGCATAAGCGTTCTCATCGGTTCCGACCAAATGTGGACGGTGATGACGGGAGAGGTCACTCGATGCGCAAGCAATGAGACACTTATTGCCATGAACTCCAAACTAGGGTGGATGTTTCAAGGCAACACCAGCAGCGTAGCATCGGATGTGAAAGACTCGCGGATTATGGTCTGCGTATTGAAAACAAGTGTACAGGAGAGCGACGAATTCCTCCGTTCCTTCTGGGAACTGGAGAGCGTAGGAATATCAGACGCCGTTGACAGCGAGAGAAAGCTCAGTCCACTATTGAAACAATTTGAAGAAACCGTCTGTCTTACGAACGGAAGATACGAAGTAACATTACCCTGGAAGGAAAATGTGGAGCTTTCTGACAACAAGCAAGTCGCCATCACAAGACTTTGGAAACTTCTCTCCCGACTCTCGAACAAGCAAGGGCTTTTGGAGACTTATGACACCACCATCCGGGAGTACCTGCGAGCGGGACATGCGGAAGTAGTTGACGGGCCACCCCTGGATTCGACAAAGGTTTATTATATGCCGCATAGGGAAGTCATCCGAGAGCACGCACTAACCACGAAGGTCAGAATCGTTTTCGACGCTTCTTCTCACGCAAAAGGGTGCCTTTCATTGAATGAATGCCTAGAAAAGGGTGAAAACCTGTACCAAGATCTCGTGAAGGTACTATTACGCTTCAGAACGCACCGTATAGCTCTGCTAGCCGACATTGAGAAAGCATTCCTTCAAATCTCAATTGCAGAGAAAGATAGAGATGCCTTCAGGTTCCTCTGGTTTAAGGAAAAAGAAACACTACATTACTCAGAAGAGGAGATTCAGGAGTGGAGAATGACGCGAGTGCCATTTGGAGCAACTTGTAGCCCCTACCTATTGACGGCAACTATACTCCACCATCTAAAGAGTGTGCATTCAAGCAAGACCAGAACCGCGAAACTACTTAGTGAATCATTCTACGTGGATGATCTAGTGGCTGGAGCAGAATCAGATGAAGAAGCACTTCAAATCTGCCGAGAAGCCAAGGAGATTATGCAGCAAGCAGGAATGACACTACGGAAATGGACGACCAACTCAGATAGCCTGATTGACGTATTGGAGCAAGAAGAACAGTCAGCAGGCAAGGAACTGGCTATCCTCCACGAGACGAGTGTGAAAGTACTTGGAATTACATGGCATCCACCCACGGACACTTTCACGTTTTCTTTGAGGGGCCTTCTAGAATTTATGAAAGAAAAGTGTTATACCAAGCGGTTCGTTCTTCAAGCTGCTTCAAGAATATTCGACCCAATGGGATTTGTTGCGCCATTCACCATTGCTATAAGGATCTTCTTCCAGAAGTTATGGACACGTGGAATAGCGTGGGATGAGCAGCTACCTCGGGATCTTCAGGAGGAGTGGCATGACTGGGTGCGTCAACTACCGCTCTTGCATAATGTTTCCGTACCGCGTTATCTTGGAAGCGGATCTCAATTGCCCAAATCGCCCCGAGAGCTACAGGTGCATGTTTTTTGCGACGCAAGCCCTTCCGCATACGGTGCAGCGCTTTACGTCGTAACGAGCTGCTCAGTAAAGCCCGAGTTGCTGATCGCAAAAGCACGTGTAGCACCTATCAAGACGATGACACTGCCACGGCTAGAGCTTCTTGGAGCCTTGATTGGAGCAAGGCTACTTCATTACGTGTCAAGCGCACTCACAGACTTCAAGATCCACTGCACAATGTGGTCGGATTCTACAATCACGCTGTCTTGGATACAAGGCGACATAACGAAATGGAAGCAATTTGTATCTAACAGAGTGAAAGAGATCAGGGAAAAAACAGATCCCTCTATGTGGAGATATTGTCCGGGACTGGTGAATTCGGCCGACCTGCTCACACGTGGGGTTTCGATGGATAAATTATTGTCTAGTAGCACGTGGCGACATGGTCCAGATGGCTATGCGAATCAGAAGACCGATGGCCTCTACAACCGTCACAACCTATCAGCACCGACGACAGGATCACTTCTGAAATGATTGCCGTTCACGTCGCGATATCCAGCCAGACGACGACGACATCGCTCCTGAACGTTGACAGCTACAGCAGAATTGAAAAGCTACTCAGGGTCACAGCCTGGATATTCAGGTTCATTAAACGCTGCCGCCAGACAAACGCAGCACACACTGGATTTCTAGTAGCGGAAGAGATCCAAGAAGCAGAAAATTATTGAATCAGGCATGTACAGCAACAAGCCTTCAGGGAAGAGATGACTTCGATTTCGAAAGGCACATCTGCAAAGGAAACCTCTCGCATCAAAGACCTCAACCCGTTCTTGGATGTCAACAACATCCTTCGGGTCGGTGGGCGCCTGTTACACCTTGAAGCATCTGAGGAGGTAAAGCATCCAGTCATCCTCCCGCACGATCATCACTTTTCTACGTTACTGACCATGCGAGCACACTGCGAAACACTACACGGAGGCGTGAGAGACACTCTGTCACAGTTGCGAGAGCAGTATTGGATCTGCCGGGCACGAACATTGGTCAAGAAAGTCATACATGGCTGTTTTACGTGCAGACGCTTCAGTAGTAGCCCAGGCAACGCTCCAACTGCTCCTATAGCACGTCATTGTTTATCATCGACGAACCCATTCGAAGTCACTGGAGTTGACTTCGCAGGACCACTCTTTGTTGTGACTACAGCCGGGGAGAGAAAATGCTACATAGCGCTCTTCACATGTGCCACATCACGTGCAGTCCACCTGGAACTGGTTTCCAGCATGACATCGGAAGCCTTCCTTATGTGTCTACGACGCTTTGTAGCACGAAGGGGTCTCCCTCGCGTAATTTATTCTGACAATGCAAGAACGTTTAAGAAGACTTCGAAAGACTTAGAGAAGCTGTTCCAGGTGTTTTCCCAAGAGGATGTGTCGGCATACTTGGGTGAGAAGAGGATAACCTGGAAGTTCATTCTTCCCAGCGCTCCATGGTGGGGCGGATGGTGGGAGCGTCTAGTCCGGACGATAAAGCTTCCACTGAGAAGGTTCTCGGCAAAGCTCGACTCAACTTTGAAGAGCTGACCACTGTGCTCACGGAAGTAGAGGCGGTCGTGAACTCGAGGCCTCTCACATTCATTGAGTCGGACAGCGCGGAACCTCGTGCATTAACCCCAGCAGACCTCATCATTGGGCGGAGACTAACGACGCTACCACAGGGCAGCAACGACATGCCAATGGACCTGACGCGCAAGGAAGCGGTACGACGGCACGCATACAGGAAACGCCTAACTGAGAACTTTTGGAGCCGGTGGACGAAAGAATATCTGCTGCAACTTCGATCAGCGCACTTTACGCGTAAGAGAACCACCAACGAAGTTAAAACAGGAGACATCGTCATAGTCCAAACTGAGAAATTACCTCGACAAATGTGGAAACTTGCAAGGGTTCTTGAAGTGTACAGAGGTGCTGATGGCCACGTACGTTCTTGCAAGATTCAACAACAACAAGGGATTGTTACCACCAGGCCGATACAAAAACTTTATTCGCTCGAGCTGAACGAGTGACTTGGTGGCCGGGAGTGTGTTTAATCAAGCGCAGCACCGTGTCGGACCGAAGAAGAAGAAGCGCCGCCTTCCACGAACGAGACCGTGCTCACGAGCACTTGCAGCTAGAATCGACCGAAACGGTTGACAATAAATATCGTTCGTGATGTTTAAGCCTCGCTTCTTGCCAGGGAACCGTATGCCATTTTAAACAGCTTGAAAAATACGCATAGTGAAGCAATACGCTCGCAAAGCACTCCGCCAGACGCTACCTTTTTAAACTACACAATCGAAAACTACAAACAACACGTTCCAGCACAATCGGTTCGTTCGGTGAGAATCGATGACGCCCACTAGCTACCTGTCTAACATGTAATTGTTATCGAAATGAAATAAACAAAGTAACGCTGTCAACAGCAGCGCATGGCATGCGCGAGTAGCCGCGATGCAGCTTTGGAGCTCGTACACGAAGTCGGTTTCTCTGTGCCTGCAAGTACACGGCGCGAAAACTGTCTCGTTCCGGCATGACACGAAAGAGTGTTCTCCGATGAGTGCCGATGCTGTCACATACCGCATCTATTAAGAACGGCAAAGGTAACCACGGCGTTAATCGTAAGCAGTAGCCGGAGCAACGGAACGATCTGCCGCTTCCCGTCGGCCGCAAGTAAATGTAATAACACATGGAGGCTAGTTTCTTGGTAACCTTTTTTCAGCATCCCATTTTCCTCAATCTCAGCAACACGGCACACCAAAATATGTCGGCATTGCCGTTGCTATCAGCCGCCACACGTCGATAAGTACGCTGGATCCGTGTGTGCACATGCGGAGCGCGCTTAGCCTTCAACATGGCGGAAATGCGCACTGCGGCCGCTAGATGGCAGCAGGTTTTGCATAAGCACGAGGGCCAAACTAATTCTGGCATAGGGTATATAAACATGCAGGGTGGCAGTAATAGGTTGAAGTGGGGAGAGATAGAAGAGCAGCTGAGGCAGGAGAAACTGATGGTATACGGGTTTGTAGAGACACATCTTAGGGACACTGAGCAACCACCTTGCAATCCGGACTACGCATGGGAATATTGCAATAGAACAGAAGGCAGCAGAAAGGGGGGTGGAATCGGGGCATTTATTCATAAAAGTACAGATTGGCAAAGGGTCAAGCAGGAGTGCAGGGAACATTTGTGGCTAAAGGGAAAGGTGGCAGGGCAGATGACGCTCCTTGGTTTTGTATACTTGTGGACAGGACCAAAAGCCAGAGAGGAAAACCAAGAAATGGTGGAGTGCATAGCAAATGATATTGGTGAACTAGGAAAAGAGTGCGAGATAATACTGGGAGATATGAACGCGCACATAGAGGATATGGATGGGTATACTGACTCAACAGGCAAAATGCTGATGGATATGTGTGAAAGGCATGATTTAATCATTTGCAACAGTACTGAGAAGTGTGAAGGGCAGATAACATGGGAGGTGACGATAGATTACGCACTGATGTCACACAGGATGTATGATAGGCTAAGGGCAATGAACATAGATGAATATGGCGCCAGAAGCCTAGGTAGTGATCACAATACACTTACATCCGTGCCAAGGTTGCCTTTATCGGCCAGATTTGCCGAACATGACGGGTTTATCACAGCAGTAACTGTTATACTAAGAAAAATGATGTCGCGTCTCAGTCTATCAGTAATGTATCCATGGTTACTGGGCCTCGCCGAGAGCCTGCGGGCGCTGTAAACTACGCGGAAAAGTGACAGCCGGTGATGTGTGTATTTAATCAAAGTGTTGGGTAACGAGTCGACGTACGTACACAGATAAAATAACGAGCACGCTTGGCAAATAATATCGTCGTTAATGATCTCTATTCTTTTACCAAAAAAGCTTTTTCCCCGTAGACCACATTTATGTGCAGATTTATGTGTGCTCGCGAAAGGAAAAACTATGAGGAAAAGGAGAACTTGACGTTAGGATGAAGTCGTGCCAGTAACATTTTCCTTTGCCACTGTGACAGTTGCACTCTCGTCCTGTAAAGTGGAATTTTCTGGAAAGTAGATGCAAAATACAGTCGTCACGGTTTGTGAGGAGGAATGTTAAACGAGTTTGTTGTCTGCAGCGATTGGAGATTTCGTTTGTGGTCGCATTCAAGCTAAGCGCTGTCATATGAAACAAGCATATAAAGAAAGCAGCATCCGGATATTATTAGAAAGACATCGCGCTACCTGACGAGGAATTGTGTAATATCGTGAGTTCCTTCATAAAGTGACATCTGTAGCTTAAGAGCATACATGACTACCTCAGCGAATGGGAAGTGACTTATTGATATGTAGTAATTGATGCTACTCTCAATACTGTTCGGTCAAATACTGTTCGTGTCAAATAAGACACGAACAGTATGATAACTGAAATTCGAAATAACTAGGTTTGCGGTTATAGCTAGAGTTCAAGTGACTCGTGGGATATAGAGGGTGCTTTTTCGTCCACTTCAATACCTTTCAATTTACGTCATAATTATTAGAACGCAGTTAAAAAGAACAAATAATACCCCCTATGCTTTTCTTGGCTTGAATGTCCGTTGAAGTTGAATATGGTGCTAACTGTAGTATTCACTGATAATAACCCTGATAAGGTTGTGCTGTTGGTAACACAACTACGTTTAATTCATGTGAATTGTAATCCATTCGTCCCTATACGCTCGTTCGTTCGATTCTGAAGGTGCACGTGAACAGCTGGAGGCCTTTATTTGGGGGCCCACCTGCTTAATTTATGTGTATTGAACAAGCGCAACAATAATGGCATGTACACAAGAAAGGGTAAAATATACGAGAATGATCATAATGGCAGATAAAGGTAAGTGTATCATTGTCAAAACGAAGGCTATCTTTCTGCACATATGCTGCGTATTTTTTTCTATTCGAAATACCCCTAAAGGCCCTCAACGAGGGTATTACACAGGGGGACATTTTACAGTAAATTGGGAAAAATAACAGAGTGAGAAAAACGGTAAAAAGTACAATCTTGACAATTGGCTGCTATACATACAGTCAGAAAACAACAACAACAACGAGAATGAAATAAATGCAAACTACAACATACTGAAGTAACTAGATACAAATGGTAAAAAAAAAGAAAAAAAAAGTGCAAGCACAGTAGGCAGTTACCGAATGCCTACGCAAACAGAGTACATGAAATACACAATACAAAAGGAATACCGCTACAATAAGCGAAATGAAAAAGAAAAAAAAGCGAAAAGAAATGAATTAGGTAGGACACCATGTTTAGGCAATACGCTCAGTGCGTAGAAGGTCTTGAAATTTCTTTATGTTTTTTTCGGTAGCTATATGCGATGATAAATGGTTCCATTCAATGATAGTGCGTGGTATGAATGAATCAGCGAAACGATGAGTGTGAGATATGGGTCGTTTGACTTTGTACTGGTCAGGGTTGCCAATGGTGGCTACTTTTCGCCAAATTGGCGAATTTGAGAGGCCCGTGGCGACCTAAAATTATGAATGGCGACATGGCGAATTTTTGGCGATTTTCAGCTTGGGTCTCCACTGAGTTATGCATCCTAAGCTCAGTGCTTTCCCAACGAATGAGCGGCACTATTCTCTGTATTTTTCTGGGTTTTGAGGTGCACATTGCGCGCCGTTCTGTATGTCCGTCCTGTAATTCGTGTGTACATCCTCAGTTCATCTAGGTGCTTCTAACTCAATTCATCTAGATTCATCTAGATGCTTCAGAGCTTCGCTAAAGTTTCGCTTCTAAAGGGGCTAGATGACGGGTTGGTCGTGTGTTCCGGCCATTTGTTCCGCCAAAGCTCCAACTATTCTGAATAGCTTGGCGACCTATTCACCGCTGCAGTATCCCCTAATCGAGCTCGTATAGCGAAGATGGGCGGATACGCGGGTGTTCGTGCAATAAAAAATTATTTATTCAGGCATTTTCTACTGTTCTCTGTGAGCGTGTGCAATGAAAACAATTGCTATATAACATTTTACAATGTGTACCTGTTCAATTATAACGCACTGGATTGACGCGGGTAGATATAATATATATGAAAGGGACAGTGGCGTCCGGTATCATATTAGTTCGCACTGAAAGGTATAAGACTCACTAATGAACGATACCTGTAAGAATTCTGTCTTACTACTTTCAATAAACCTGTTAATCCTTTTTTTCATTTAAGGGGTTGTAAAACTGTCTACAAACAACGCCTTCGCGGCTTTCGCCCAAGGTTTACCACACTTTTACCTTTGAAACGAGCGGACAGGGATGGAAGGATATCATGAGCGTTTTATCCTTTCATACTTGCGCCTCCGCGCACATCTTGCGGCTAGTCGGAGAACCACGTGCACCAAGCACTCCCATGGTGAAGGGGCGATGTGCGTGGCATTGTGAAATGTCAATACACTTTCAGGGCTTTGAATGGCATTGTATTCTACAGGGCTATACATCTGTGGAAGTTCTTATTACTAGGATATGCCGCACATATCTAGAATGGCGACTTTTTTGGCGAAATTTGTAAAAAAAATGGCGACTTTTGGCGACTTTCTCCTCGTCGTTTGGCGACATTTACTCGAAAGTCAGTGGCAACCCTGGTACTGGTGATCGTGGCGAGGAAAAATGTTAAATGTTAAAAAGTTAAAAAAAAAAGAAAGCTCGATTACAAAACACCCCATTTGCGAGTTCGAGATACAGTATATATGCTTGAGCCCGTGTTGTCCAAAAGGTGGAGTGCATGCTTATGCACTATAGTTTACTTGGGAGCAACCAGTTTTGGCTGAGGATAAGACAACTTCCAGGAAAAAAAACGAATGTCGGTCCATGTATAACGAGAGCGTGATTGCATTGTGACTCACTTTTAAATGCATGGTGTAATTTTCAATGTTTATTTCCCTACGTATACGCCTGAGAAGCCAACCGTGGCGGGCATTGCGCGTGCTCAGCTATCCACTGCGTTTGTTATGACGAGAAAGACGCAACGTAACCGCAGGAAAGACCCCAGAGACAAAGAAGCAGCATCGCAGTGACTCCTTGTTTTGATATTCCTGTAATTTCGAGTACTTTAATTTTCAAGGACCCTTTCCTTAAAACCGAAGGCCCGCAGAATCACGCGAAGGCTTCTTTTGTTTCCCTGCTTGGTAAACAAGGTTGTTTTGTTTGTCTTGCTGATGCGTTATTTCCTGTTCGCTGATAGCTACGGAGGTGTAGTTACAAGGATGCGCAGCGAAGCCGTCTATGTCTAACCTGATCGTCCGCGGTGTTCCCAGAAAACTCTTAGCGGCTGTGTGCCGCAGAAATTGGGTAAGCCCCAGAACTCACCACTGACTCAATAAATTAAGAGACTTTAATGAACCGATGTGTGTTTTTCTTTTTGGTTAATAATATCGGCACCGAACGAGTGCATTGGTACATCGGCACCAGTACACTCCTCATTGATGGTGATTATGCGAAGCCCGCAAAGATAAACATTCGAAGCTCGGCATAAAGGTGGCGCTAAATGCAACGCGTGGGTAAAGGCGCTCGCCTTCGGAGCGGTAGGGAATAGGTTCAAATCTCATTGCTGCAATGAAAGCTTTTTTTTTCCTTCGTTGAGCCTTATCGTGGGTGATATTGGCCCAGGGCCGTACCAAGGGATTTTCTTGTCGCGGGTAGGGGGGGGGGGGAAGCAGAAACCCCTCGTCCCCCCATCCCCGCTAGTTCCGGCCCTTGGTGGGCCTAAACTTTTTTTCCTCCTTTTGGCCGTCTATTGCGGGGGATCCAGCGCACAAGGTGAACCTCGAGCTCGGATTTCTCTGTTTGAAATACACAATTGACCAAAAAATCCACGGAATGGGTTAGGGTGGGATGTCTGCTTGATTAAAAGAACGGAATTCATTATCGCATGCTTTCGTTACGCTGAAGAAAAAAGTTTTCATGGCAGAAATGGGATTTGAACGTAGCCCCTCACGCTCTGAAGGCGAGTGCCTTAACCATTGAGCTAAGCACTGATGCGTCCTTGGCCCTTGTGCATGTGAAACACATGGATGCGTCCTACCAACAAAGTAAAAAAATTTACATTGCAGCAATAGGATTTGAACCTACTTCCTCACGCTCTGAAGACGAACGCCTTAACCATTGAGCTAAGAAAAACCGACGCATTGTTCCAAAGGCCATAGGCTTACCTCTTCTTGGAAAAATGCGCCCTAAACTAGTTTCGGCGCATCTTCAAAAATCGAAAAATATGGAATTTCCAAAGGCTCTAGGCTTACCTTTTATGCGACAAATGCGCCCTAACTAGTTTCGGCGTATCTTCATCGAAAAATACGGAATTTTCAAAGGCTATGATCTTACCTAAGCGTTAATCTATACACCAATACCTGCAGAACGCCAGTGTTCCTAAGCCACGTAATTTCGTTGTACCGGCGATACAAAAAAAAAAAACATGGCTGATCCCTCTGTCATAGGAACCGGTAAAACACGAAAGTGAAACGTGTCTTCACACACGTAGTTGAGCGTTTGTTGCGCATTCTTTCGCCCCAAGGGCGAAGGAATGAATGCTACAGCAACGAATTGTAATGTCACGCGAAGAACGGCAAGCAGCTCGAAACTTGCAACGCGCTGCTCAAGCAGAAAGGACGCACGGAACGAACATACACAGGATGAGAGCGAACTAACTGTCACATTTGTAACTTAATTCTGCGTGGGCACCGCGCTCCTTACGCAAAAGCGGCCGCTGCAGTGGGCCAAGCGACCTTCGTGCTCTCGACGCGAGACATACAAACCACCGCGATCATGAGATAAGCGCATGCACAAGCGCGACCACGTTCTATAGACAAGCGACCGCGTCTATAGACGCGGTAGACGTGGTCGCTCGTCGCAGCGGCGACGACCTTTCAAGAGCGCTCTTCTACGCTCTTTGGGCCCGTCGCGCCATCTCGCTAGTGATAACGAAAACACATTGTAACACAGATCTCTGAGTACAGACGACCACGCACTGTAGACGCTGGCGCTCGTCGCAACGGCGACGACATTTCAAGCGCGCTCTTCTACGCTCTTCGAGCCCGTCGCGCCATATTGCTAATGATAACGAAAACACACTGTAACACAGATCTCTGAGTACAGCCACCCGCAAATGGTATATATAAATAGCTCGCCGTTAGCATTGTGAAGAACGTGCAGTCCGTGGCCGAATCGTTTCGCGCTGCGCGCTGCGGAGCGAGCGGTCGTGAGTTCGATTCGTAGTGACGGAACTTTTTTTTTCTTCTGCTTTTTTTCTTTGCCCACTGTTAGTCTTTATATTTTACAACGTCATATCCGTGACGGAAATACGTCAGCGGAGCCGTGGTGGGCCCCGGCATAAAACACTTTCGTGTTAAAAATAATGAAAGGATAACACTTTGTGCCCCGTCTCTGCGAGTAAACTGCGAGTCCGCCTCTGAAGAATATGGCATCTGCGCTCTTCCGCGTTTCGGTGTCGGTTCCGCCGCTGATTTTGGTTAGGTTCACGGTGTATAAAGGAGAGGTGACTCAACGCGGCGAGCGAGCGTGGCGAAACTTTTTTTGGGGTTCACGCTCGCGCTCGCAGATGGCGCTACGCGGACGGGGGTGGCCAACCACTAAGCGCATCCGCACAATCCAAACAAAAAACGCGTCACTGCATGCTTTTCTTGCGCTGCTTCTTAAAAGCACGGTGTTGCCGTGCTTCTCAGCTAGCCTCTTTCGTTTTTTTTTTTTGTTTCGACAGATAGCTAGGGCAGTCTGGCACTGCATCTTTCGAGAGGGCTTTCCGGGGTGTGCGAACCAAGACATTACCGCTGTAGAGAGCCTCCCTGGTTTTAACGCGATAGCGTTAGAGAGCTCGTATCGCAGAAATTCCGCCGTCGGCGTCGGGGCCGTTGGTTGTGAGCGAAAAATCATCATCTTGTCCGTGACCGAAAAATCGGAAAAGCTGCAAATAAAATAAATAATAAAAATGTTGGGTCCGAGTGAGAATCGAACCGAGGCCGTCTGCGTGGCAAGCTGGTGTTCTACCACACAGCCACGCCACTGCTTGGAGCTGCACTGAAAGTAACTTTCCTGCTTCCCAAAAATACGCGTCCTGTATACAGGTGTCAAAGTACGAGATGTAATATCGGAGTAATATTGCGTGGTACAAGCGTATATTGCCATCGGGCGTCACACCATGTCAATATCATAACGACTTGGCGGTTTAAAGACAGCCACCCATTACAAAAGGCACACACATTACTGCGCGTATTCCCTTAAGACCAAGTAGTGGGTGCATCGCAACTTAGAAAAAGTTTCTCGCGCATATTAGCTCCTGGTTTAAAGCATGCTACCCATTACATAAGGCACACACCTTAGTGTGCGCATTCTGTTACACTCGTAGTGTTGGAACTGCGCACTAGGAACAGAATATCGCTATCGCGTTCAACTCTTAAAGGCGAAGCTTAAGCGTCCCCCAATTTTTTGTCACCAGATGTGGCTTGAAGCGCCTTTCGAAGAGGTGGTCGGTAGACTGCAACATCCGATCTTTGCGAGGTATGACATTCCTCCATAACCGAACGTGCTCTTCTTTCGGCGCGGAAAACAACCAGAGTTTATCAGTACACGATTTGTACTCTGCCGTACTATGTGGAGTGAAACACTTATTGCCCAGCGCTCCCTGGGCCCACGCACCTCGCATAAGTTGCCAGGATGGAAAAAAGTGTCGCGGAATAAGAAAAGTTTCACAAAACTGAATTAATGCGTTTCGACATGAAACGTGGCGTTGCGGACAGAACGAAGTAAAGTGGCACCCAGAAGTTTTACGCACGTTCTGCCGGCCCCCATGCGCCTAGCGCCGTCTGGTGAATAGAAGGCGAACGTGAACAACTTTTCGACGTGGCTGCACCGCTGCGCCTCCGAGCCGATGTGTCACCTCTCCTTCCTACACCGTGGTTAAATTTCAATACTTCGCAATTATTACTAGAGTCCGCTTTTTCGAAATCCCAAAGCTGCAATGGGTTCTCCGCACGAAGGACTTCAATTATATTTGACAACCGCGCCTAACTCTGCTAATAAAAAGTAATTTAACTTTCTTAATTACTGTCGCAAACGATGTCTTAAAACTAATTGTGGAGGCATCCAACAAAAATCGCAGTTCCCCGTTTTTTGATGATTTTGAACATATTTCTAGGTGTAGTATTTATTCGAAACTAAGCCGATGTTTTTTTTTTTAAATGCGAAACATTTCTTAGTGAACTTGTGCGAGTTTGAGCGTATCTATCTATCTATCTATCTATCTATCTATCTATCTATCTATCTATCTATCTATCTATCTATCTATCTATCTATCTATCTATCTATCTATCTATCTATCTATCTATCTGTCTGTCTGTCTGTCTGTCTGTCTGTCTGTCTGTCTGTCTGTCTGTCTGTCTGTCTGTCTGTCTATCTATCTATCTATCTATCTATCTATCTATCTATCTATCTATCTATCTATCTATCTATCTATCTATCTATCTATCTATCTATCTAGCCGCCTACGACTTTGGGCTCTCCTGGCCGTTTCGTTAATAGGATATACACCAAAATTGGTATGGCGTAACGTGACTTTATGACGAATATAAATGACAGGTCATAACATGAAAATCATGATATCCATGTCATGAACGACATAATTTACACGCCACTGTTTTGGAGCTCTTGCGGCCGTTTCGTTAGTTTGATATATACCAAAATTGGTATGGCGTGACAAGAGTGCATGACGAACACCAGTGACAGTCCTAACGTGCAAATCATGACACGCATATCATGTACATCATGATTTACATTCCACGCTCATGGTGCGCTCGCGGCCGTTTCGCTAGCTTGATATACACCAAAATTGGTATCGCGCGACGTGACTGTGTGACAAACACAAATAACAGGTGGTAACACGAAAATCATGACACGCATGTCATGCACAGTATGACTTACGTGCCACGCTCATGGTGCACTCCCGGCCAGTTTGTTTACTGGATATATGCCTAAATTGGTATGGCATGACAAGAGTGCGTGACGAACATAAAAGCAGGTCACGCATCGTATGTATGTAGCAGAATATATGTTTCATTAGCATGGCATATACCAGATTATACGCGCATGCATGTATGACAATCTCGCGATATATAGCCAACTAGATTACACGACATGAATGAATTCATAAGCCTCAATGACAAACAAGACGATGTATGCAGCTCTTTGCTGGCTGCTTCGCATTACCTCGATTCCCACACTGCGTGGGATCTGCCGATTTTTTTTTTCGAAAAAACGATGTGCGAAAGTGTTTTTTTTTTTTTTCTGGCCTTGCGAATTTCGGGGGCCGGCTTAGAATCGAGTAAATACAGCATGTACCGAGAACACCCGGTATATATACCGGGTGTCTCAAGAATCGAGTCCAAAGTTTTCAAAAATCAGGGAAATGCTATATTTCAGCGTTATTCCAAAAAAAAAAAAATTGTTTTCGTTTATATGAAAGAACAATTACGGTTAATTGGTAACTGGGGCGGCGGGAGGAATTTTATCGGGGGGCATCCACTAAAAGAGTTCCTTCAGAGGGGGGGGGGGGGGGGAATTAGGCTGGGAACTTATGCGCTGTGTTTTGAACATGTTAGCTCAGCGGGAGGGGGCAAAAGTGAGCAGGTAGTATTGCTAGGGGGTCAGCTGCCCCTCCGCTGGCGGTGGCCCTGATTGGTAACTGCCAGTAACTATGGAAGGGCAAACTTACCTTTGTGAAGCATCTCGGTGAAGTTCGACAACGCCTTTAAGCGATTCTAAGACATTTCAGCATACGAAATATTTCTTCCAGCAGCTCAACTGCTTCTCGGCTACTGTCTACCATGCTTACCACACTTTCCATGCTTTCACCACCTTGACTGGCACGGCCAGCCCGATTGTGCAGTGAAGCGCTCAACTAGGTGAGCACCAGCGGGCGCTCAATAAGAAATTACATAACACACAACGTACGTTTTATTTGAGCAAAGTGCAGCAATTTCAAAATTTGTGTTTGGAACAACAAAGAATGCAAATGAACACAACAGAACAAGTCCTTTGACAAAGAACACAGTTTTGCAAACTTGCACGTATAGTCAGGGAACAAATATGGTATCTACATGGGAATTCACGAAGACGACAAGTGGTAGTACTATGGATTAGAATGGCATATCGATACATAGTCGCAATCGGACAAGCCATGTAGCAACAATGTCTTAGCCAAAGGAAGGAAAAAAAGTACATTGGTAGAGGCCTAAATGTACTTGGTCAATCTGGAACAATGCTAGAAAGGAACACTGTGCAGCTGCAGATATGCAGATCAGCAAATAACAAGCAATTTAACACAAGGCTCAATACTAAGCATTTTTCATTGAATGATGTCGCACTAATAAAGGCTTGAAATGAAACTTTGCACCTTACTAGACTGACTGATAGGACTTTAGAAGTCAGCAACACTTCCTACTCAAAGACTGGTGCACACATGCCTGCATCAATGAGCACACTCTAGGCTGACGTCAAGAGCCAGACGGATGGCGACCCCCGCCTGTGGAGAACATTGCCGAGTGCATGAGCAGGACTACTTAGTCTCGGAGGCGACCGGCTGCCGTGCTTCGGTTATCTGGGCGGGGCCTCTCCGCTCTTCTGATGCTGTACCCGATTACAGTGATCACCAGACTTGAGAAAACAATGTATTCACTGCATTTATCTTTACTGCATAAACACATGGTGCACACACGTAGCTTAGGGGAAACTAATGTGATGAAAAGACTTCAAAAACATTCAAAATGCGCTAAAAAGCACGTGCGTACGATTCCCCGATTAACAATTTACCATCATTCTAGAACTTAACAATGTTCACTTAAAAAGTACAGCACACCGTTTGGCTGCCACACGGTGCTTATTGACCCCCGTGTACGTTTCCTACAAAAGCATATATAAGAACACCAGTAACAGACTAAATAAAAAGGTAACCATTACGCGTCATACATGTCGAAACAGACTCCCAACAGACAAAGTTTTGTTTGCCATGATTATTGCCCGCCCCCACATACCCCTCCAGTCACACTGTTCGCTTTTTGGCATATTGATGCTCTTACGTGTTCACCGACAGGGCGAAGCAAGACCAAATCATGCAAAGCTGTGTGCAAAGTTGGAAAGCACGCACCAGCTGAGATGGACTGAAGACCGTAATGGACATTCACAAATAAAGTCTGGGACCATGAACAGGGAGATGGGGCTGTTCAAGAGTTAGCGATGGAGGATATACTAATACTCCGGACGCCCTCCGACGGGGACGCCCGAAGCGAACAGATTTGGAAGAATGCGACTTGATCACTCCCACGTAAATATTGGCGATGCTTCAGCTGGACCGCTTAATAGGAAAAAAACATGGTTGATCCCTCTGTCATAGGAATCGGAATAACACGAAAGAACGCGGTGTTACAGCCAGATGAGGCAGGCCCGCGTCGCAGAGCTATTTTTGGTTTGATTAGCGTGATGCTATGAGCGAGGCCGACGCTTTTACGACTGTTGGGTTAAGGTCGCCACCTCGCGGTGCGTCAAGACATTGACCAAATTGCACTTCTATTGAAAACGCGCCGAATGGGACGAACGTGTAACGCGTTGCAGGTACTAATCGCGGAGGCCACAGTAATGATGAATTACTTTATTTTGCCGCTCCCAGAGGGCAACACCATCCCGCCGACCGGGTGAGTGGGACATATAAAAGGCGCGTTTGTAAAGCGTCTAGTGTATGACCGTTGCGCAGTGGATAGCGTGCCCGGCTTCTGTTGTTGCGGACCGAGCGGTCGTGGGTTCGATGCCCGTTTACGGAACTTTTTTTCTTTGACATCTGATCGTGTACATTTTTTGTACTTGGTGGACCACGGCAGAAAACACTTTCGTGTTAAAAAACCCCGCTGATTGCGTTCGCACAATAACCCGAAGACCTAACCGAAGGAGCCACCGAGTTGAGTTGTGAATGCGCGAAATTAAAGAGCGCGCCGCCCAAGATAAGCAACAGCCACACGTGCAAACAAGTACACACAGAAGGGAGCCTCCCTGCCGCACAGACTGACAGGTGAATCTGTACCAAGATGGCCAGCTTTCCATGCAGCTTAATGCAAAAGAGCATCAATATGCCACTACATTGCAGAATGTGAATGGATGCCTCTCATGGCTAACAAAAACATGCAGATGGGTCGATCAATCGCACTGCAGTCGTTATATGGTGGTGAAATACGAGCATGATGGTGAAACGTTGCACTAAACGTTACACTTGCGTAATTTAATCAACGTCATGGGCCCAATATATTTAAAATAGTCGATAAAAACACCAGATTCACTGTATGTCCGCTGAACAGCGCACCATTCTGAGGTGCGATAGATTCTGTAAGCCTTGCGAGTATCCTTCGAACAGCTCTGTACAATAATAGGTTATAGATCATCGACGTGAAAGTGTTGCACAGCTTATCACGGGTAGCTGGTGGCCCAGGGTGTATATCCAGATATCGCTGGCATGTCTCGCGGGGGCAAAATGAGATGCAGTCCGTCGCCCACTCTTCATACGCTAGTGGTCGCTGCGGAGTGATCACGAGCAGCAATGCCGAAGAGAGTCCTCACACGGAGTAAAGACAGAAGCTCGGGCCACAGCGATGGGCTTTCCTGCACGATGCATTCCCCAGAAGGCAAGGAAGAAGCAGGAACCGGGAGGTGGATCGTTGTGGACGAAGGGGACGCCATGGCCGCAGGACAGGGGTATCTGGAGGATTCCTGCTCACCCAAGAGGCACAGGCCGGACGCGGAAGGCAATGCGGGTTTGGACATAGCATCCACCGGATGAGATCGAAGGTGGAAAAGCTGTAAAGACAGCAAGATATCATGTTTAGATGTCATGCAGATACACAAGGTACACGCAGCAACGCAAGTTGCTGTGTGCACAGACACGATGCACCTGTTTTACAGATATACACTAGTTTGCCTATAGACACAGATATCTAGTTTCAACATTAAGTTTGGAACACCACCACGTGACACAGTGAGATCAATTATAGATGTCATCACACAATGCAAGGGAAGTTTGCAGTTATTTTGAGTAGATGACAGCCTGAAAATTAAGGGCAGATGCCATTGCAGCATTAGTATTAGATTCATTATTAATGAAAGCGTTGTCATATTGCACTTGGTTGTACTACAGATCGCCAAAACTTTTGTGAAGAGGCTGAGGCAATCTCACTCTATAATGAAAGTGTTTTGCCAACTTCAACATGGCTCGAAAGCCCTCCTTCGCATTATTAAAAAAAGAGCAGGATCACAAGTATTGTTTTCAGTGCTGCACTCAACTCATGACAAATGTAATGTCTCATTATCTGTAGCTTTGCTGAGGCTTTTTTGCTCAGTTTAACGGAAACAGAACAACTGCTTGAGATGTCACTCCGAATCCGGCTGCTAAAGGTAGTGTTGACGAGCGCAAGTTCTCGCGTCGAAATGACACCAACATGGCACGAACTGAAGACTGGAAACGTTTCTGCATTGCTTAGCCCTAAATTGTTGTATTCAATTCTGTGCACACTTTACCCTTGTTACTCAATGTAGATATACTTGCACGAGTTATTGCAGATCACGCAGCAAAGGTCCACCAGGATAACGTGGTGGGTGCTAGGAGGGAGAAGAAACACCGCCTGCTGAGGGACTGCAGTGGTGACGTCGTCTTCCGGGGAGCAAGAAGTGGATGACGTAGAATGACCTGCGGGATCATCCCTTGCGTGTGCCAGGTGCGAAGGTTGGCAAGCTAGAAGAAAAAGTGAGCCACCTTAAAGTTGATAGATCGATGTGAAGTGCTGCTGGATTGAAAAGACCGAAATTTGTAGTACTGTAATGACGTATTCGCAACTGCTCGAGGTAACAGTGTCATGTCGCTACGAATATGGCCACTACAGGCGTTGACTGATGCAAGCGCTCAGATCAAAACCACACCAATACGGCACAAACTGAGGACTGCAAAGAAAAGTGTGCATTGCTTAGCATTGTGTGCATTGCTTAGCAGTGTGCTTGTAACATTTGAATTCTTGAGCACTATTCTAATAATAATATCTGGGGTTTAACGTCCCAAATCTTGAGCACTATTCTTGTAAAAGTAGCATATAAAAGAGAGTACGTAGGAATACATTATGCAATGTCTTTGAGCGCGCACGCAACACATGAAGACTTAAGGGAAGAAGACAAGTGCTGACTCAGAGAAAGAAAGAGCAGAGGAAGGCAGGGAGGTTAACCAACTCAGTTTAATAGTGTGTGCTCTTTGACTAAAACATAACTTGTTTGTCACAGAAATAAACTGACGCGAGAAATAACCGAAGCCTTTTGCATTAAGTGATGTGCAGATAACTAGTACTAGCTGACAAAGAACCCACTTTCTTAGGCGCTACTTGATCGGTTTTGTACTTTATTTTGCACGTTGTATATCTTATTTTTCTATGCACTGTTCTTTTTAGTCACTGTTTTGCGAATGTTCGAAAATCTTGGACATGCGTTGAGTTAGCCTGGATATGTGCGTGTACTTTTCACCAATACACCAAGTTGGGAGTCTGTGCTTGCTTGTCTTCTTCCCTTACATCTCTATTCTTGTTACTCAATGTAGATGTGCTTACGCAAGTGACTGCAGGTCGCCGAGCAAAGATCCTTTACGAGAATGCAGTGGGCACCAGCAGGGAGAAGAAACTGTCGGCTGAGGGACGGTGAAACCGTGGACGTCATCTTTGGTGGAGCAAGAACTGGATGAAATACACGAAGGATCTGTGGGATCGTCCATTGCGTGCACCAGATGCAGGGCTGCAAGAAAAAGCCAGCCATCTTTAAACGTGGCACGATGCGATCCACCCGTTTTACCGATATACACAACGTACTCATTGTGGCTAGAGTGCACATAACTAGGGATGTGCGAGTAGTAAATTATGGGTACGAAGCAAATAATTTCGAACCGAATAGTACATATATGTTATAAAGAAAAATGAGCACATTTGTCATGACCGAACCAACCTGCACAATATTTTTATTGGAAGAAGACGTGCGAATGTGAATTCTTTTTGGGTCAAAGTGAAGTGGAAGCAAATCTCAATAGTAGCAGGATTTGAATTTCAGTAGGATGCAAGTGATAACTGGTGAAATACGTTACGTTTTAAAATTTACTATACTTAGATCATATAAGCCCGTATAACACGCTCTTACACTTAAAAAATGATTAATCGATGTGGCGGCAAGACGTTAATTTAACCTTGAAATGAGGCTTTGCAGTAGTGCGGATTTTTCCTGGACAGGCATTTTCGCGGCATAGAACTAATGACCGCAGTGAAACACCCTTTACAGGGATGTTACATGCAGTCTAACAGACGCCTATTCGTTCATTTCGAATACTTCGAAATTTCGAATTTAAATTCGTGTCGAAGCTTGCGAATTCAAATACTGCAATATTCGTTTGAATATTCGAAGTTCTCAAATATTCGCTCATTCCTATAACCCTTTCCGACACAGCGTCCCGATTTGGAGACTACTTTTCTGTGCGCTATTTCTGTGCCCTATTGGCAATAATGGGCACCTAGTTCTAATAGGCACCTAATTCCTAATGGGCACCTAATTCCTAATGGGCACCTAATTTTACAACCACGCAGTTGTCTGCATTTTGCTCCCAGCTAAATACATCCACTGTGGTCTTCGTCCTAGTGCTGATCGGCGCAATGTCGTAGCTGCCAAGGCCCTGGGTGCGAGTGCCATGAAAAGCCAGCATGTTTCAGAACAGCTGTGTGTGAACCAAGTCTATGATTGTACGATTTTTTAAAACCAGTGTTCCATTGTCTAAAAGGGAACATGACATGGTCAGACGATTTGTGGTTTTCAGCAAAAGATAGAAGTAGAGGGTCTATTGTGCCTGTACGTATATGATAATTGGATTGCAAAATAATGTTTCAGTGCAAAATAAGCCCTGAAGTCGCCAGCTATAAACCTGCACGACCACCGGCATTTGCCATTTGGCCATGGCACGTGCAACGTCATGTGCTGCATGGAGTGAAGTCTTCATCTTCTAGCAAAATTTCAGCAGCTGCGAACTTTAGTTTCAATGCGAAGCTGAAGAAAGCCGAAATAGCTTGACAGCATGGCAGCTGGCTACGGAACAAACCCGTTTGCCAGAATGTCGATGCTCGCAAAGCAAGCAGTTTGTTACGTCACAGTTCACAAGTGTGCCACTGTTGCCCGACCTGCAGTACCGCTCTCGTGTTTGTTAGAATATTCAGTTACCAAGAAGGAGCTCGACCAAATGCAGTTCAATTTCGCAAGCTTGTTTGTGGACGTACGAGGATGAACCCACATGGCACTGATTATGATCGAAATTTCGGTGTCATGGCCCCATTAACGAAAGGTTTGCGGTGTAAACTGAGAACTCGGAACGAGAGAGAAGACTGGATAGGATGCTGGCGTCCCGTCTTCTCTTTCCTTCTCAGTTTGCGCCACAAATCTTAAGCTGTGCACCAGTTCGCCTAACAGTACACTCTGCTAAAGCATATTCCCATTGTCATTCACCGTATAGCTCGAAGTACAAGAGGTTCTCACCTGAGGCTAGATGTCAACCAGGAAGACCCGTTCAACGCCAGCAGGGAAATGCTATGGGGGTAGGTTCTCCTGTCCTGGTGCAAACGAAGACAGTGGTAGGTTGCGCAGGTTGAGGACCTGTAATGTCATACAAGGAAGTTTGTAGTCCTGAATATGCGCAATTTACTATCACGAGTATTACGACAGAACACACGAGCGTGCGGCGAATAGCATCAAACCCCAATTTGACTGACACTTCGGTCAAAAATAATGTGGAAAGTGTGACGCTCTTTCGTGAACTCACTCCCACCACACGTCCACGTTTACGATGCGTGAAATGTGACAAGAGCTTGATATTGCAGCACCTATTGTAGCAGTCATGCGCAGCAAAGTACCGGTTCTTTAAGTCCGTTTTGCTGTATTCCGATTTTTTGTGTTACACGCACACAAGTTAATGGAAAAGCAGTATTCTGCATGGAGCTATAGACTGCACACTACAATTCCTGTGGTTTAACGTCCCAAAACCATGATATGTATAGACTGCACACTGCCGTGCTTCTGCTTGTCATACCCGGCTTCTACTCTCGAGTGGCCCGAGATACGCAGTCAGCTGCAGTATTTTTTTATCAGCAATAAAGAGGCAGGCGTGCAGACATTTAGTAAAACCGCAGCACCCTTTCCAGTAACAGTGGCAACCGCACATCTCCCTGCCATGCGCTCTCGTGTTTTTGCTTGTACTGCTCACGATTGTACTTGCACTCTTACAGGATTACAGCATATATTCGAGAGGTTGCAAAGCAGCCACTGAAGGCCAGAAGTCTTGCCTGAACAAGATTTGAACTCCTGTCTCCTGATGGCGCTCGAAATTATTAGACAGCACTCGAACACTGGCTCTGGGGCTTGTATGGACCCTCGCAGGAACATGGCAGCCACCTTGCGTTCAGCATACTAATATGGCCACCGGGAACTAAAACGACAGTTGGGGGAGAGCTCTTGAAATAAGGAAGGTGGAAGAAACATGGTCGATGCACAGCACGTACCAATCCCAACTGCGAGGCCCACGGGTGATCCATGCACGTTCTGCTCCAAGGTCAGGATCATTGAAGACCAGGCTTGAGGACAAACCGGAGGCCAAGCGTGACCGTAGAAATCGAACACACAAACCGTAGAAGGACAGCGACTGCAATATACTAACAGGAACTGTTAACAAGCGTAGACCTGAGAGTTATAGAATACGAAAAACTCGCCTGTACATCCATCGTGGCCACTACTCACTTGGCTGCTGATACAAGCCTATGGCATTGAGTTAAGGCGAGAACAATTAGGCAGTTGAGAAAACTAAAGCCGTCTTGCACCCGCGGAAACCACGTTTCGTACCAGAATTAACCAGCACGAAACGGTGGCCGGGAGTGCAACGGAATCCGAAGTGGGCCCTCCTCACGATGAAAACCCAAGGGGACTTCCAAAAGCTACAACCTGCCTAGTGTTAGCTAAAACCTGCCTAGTGTCCGCTAAACGTCCCCCCTTGCCACACGACTCGTGTGGTGCCAGTGGCCGCAGCAGGACTTAGTGGGTGGACGTTTGCGAAGACAGGCACCGGCGGAGTACTACCCACCGAATGACAAGCACCGGCAACGTAATACCCACCTAGGTTGGCCTTTACTGTCCGGCGCCAGCCTCCCCAGGACGTCTTGTACGCGACCTGCCTAGGGTAAAGCTGTAGTGTTTGTGAGTGTGGTGTTGCTTGTCCTTCGCTGCGGCCACGACCTGCCATTAAAGACGCATACGACTTCAGGTTTACAAAGCCCGAAGCAATATGCGCCGCCACACCAGCTGGTCCCCTTTCGGTTTCATCGCGGAGAAGAGCTGTCGCGGCAACAATTGTGCCGAAGTCTACCTACATGATTCCCTGCACGATTAACCTCAAGATTCAATGGCGCAAGAAAACTGGCAAGTGTCGGTGGTCGTTGAAAGCATGCCACCTTCGCCAGCCCTGTTACTCTTACACCACACCCTTACCAATTCGATGCCGCTGACGAAGCTGGTAACAATGACTGTTCTGTCACTTGCCAGGGAAGCAGCTCGATCCTTGTCCATGGCCTCTTGTTAGCAGCACGTGGCCCTGGCGACACCAACAGTTTGCAGAGCTGCAACGACACACGCATCATTGGTTACGTTAATCAAATTCTGCAGTCCTACATGCCATAACGATACGATTACAAGACACCGTATATGGCAGAGAACTGTTGATTACTTTCAACCACCCAGAGCCCTGCTAACATTTACGAAAATCTAGGTACAGTATTCACGGACTCAAAAAATGTTATGGTTAAGCAATGCTAGTACTTTCAATTCCACGGCGTAGAGTTCACGTCATATATAGCGGCATAATTTTGACTGAACACCTGCACGGAAGCCAACCTTCGCTTTAGAGCCAGATTTGCTCTAGTCGCCACATTTGCTTAGCTTTAGCAGACAGATTGCTCATAGAAGTAGCGATACTAGTAGTAACAAGATGTAGGTCCTGAGAAGCTAGGCAGAGGGGGGGGGGGCGCAATTAGGTGCGTTCCTACCCAGCCACTGGTTAGTCCCATGTCAAAACAGGGAGAGTCGTTATACTGAAAAAAATGTGCTTCAATCTGCGAGTAGTGTACACTACTGTTGCTGCGTTTTACCTACATCAAAATGCAGCATTCGTAGCTGGGGATTGAGCTCGTGTCCTCAAGCTTAGAAGCACGACGCCTCAGCTGCTAAGCCACCATGGTTGGCGCCAGTCGTGAAATACATTACGTACATGCATTGCCCGAAGTATACGACTTGTACTTACGAGAGGTACCGCACAGCGGACAGCACGCTCCAGCCGGGGAAGAACGCCCAATCAACTTTTGCCAGAAGCGAAAGTTGACAAGCTGAAACGACACGGGAATAGCTCGTTACTCCCGACAGTTCGCGAGGCAAGAGGATTGCTTTGACTTACGCGAACCGGTGTAGGGCGGCGTCGGGCAAGACGTCATGCGCAATAGTGCAGGACACCTGCACTATTACGCATGACCGTTGCGCAGGACGCGGTGTTCTTCACTCGCCTCATTCGCTCAAGCGGATGAGATGAAGAACACCGAATCATGCGACCTGAAACAGATGGGACACTCGTTAGAAGACTGAAGCGCACACAGAAGGCACGATAGAAATGATGCCATGGCGTTAGAAAGACAGAACGTGAAAGACGACAGGAACATGTGCATGTCTTGCAGTCTTTCAGGCCTCGTCTTTCCAGCACTAAGGAGTCAGTCAAGCAAACCACCAACTAGCCCAAAAACCCGTACTCAAAGAATGATAGGCACTCACCATGAGCACTGCTCCAGAGATCTTGGACCAGGTGAGAGACTGACCAATATCGCAGCCATGTGTGTCTGGGCGAGAAAATAAATGAGGGCCAAGGTTAACATCGCATTGACACAAACTGGAAGGACAGGGACTGCAATAAAACCGACTGACTGTCAATAATAATAATAATAATGACAGTCAGTCGGTTTATTATATATCTCCCATCAATACAAGGGTTGATGGAAGGCGCGAGACTAAAAAGCGAGGACCGCTTGATGAAGGTCTCGCTCCTTGTACAGGTTGGCAGCAGCGGGAAATATGACATTTGCAATCGCAGTGCAAGAAGGAAAAAGGACGACGTAACTAGATTTAATTGGGTAATTCTTGGAATTTACGTCCCAAAACGATATCAGTATGAGGCCAGTGGAGGGCACCGGAAATTTCGACCACCTGAGGTTCTTTAACGTTCACCTAAAGATTTAACTGGATTACTAGATATGAGGATCTATTGATGATTAGACTTAGCACAAACAAATTAATGCTGCCAAGAAGAAACTGGACAGACGAGGACGAGTGCAGGGGGTCGACAAGATAGCGAAAGAAAAAAAGAAACCAACCTGGGTCGTTGACGTGCCGATTGAAGTCAACGCTGGTTCTGAAATGTTAAAGGCTGACGCGATAACTCCGGGTGCCGTATTGCATCCGCGAACACCACATTCCACACCAGAGACTGGCACAAAATGGTGGCCGGGAGTGCAACGACATTCCGGATAGGTCTTACTCCCACGACGGAAACCCCCTAACAGCTACCTGCCTGCCTAGTGTTCGCTAATCCTGAAGCTATTACGCGCACTTCCATCGTGGGAGAAGACCGTGACCCTCGCCAGCCTCGTTAGCAGGCTCACCTGCCATTTTGTTTGATGCCGATGTTGAAGCTCGCAGTAACGACGACCCTTGTGGCGGTCCCCGATGCGTTGCCGGCGCTGAAACTCCTTGACGATGTCCTCGGCTGCAGTTGCTAGACCCGGTGGCACGAAGCGTTTGTAGAGCTGCAACATTAGAGGCACCGATCACCGATGTGAAACGATTTCGAGCGTTTTAGGGACGAAAACCATGATATGTTTACAGGACACTGTAGTGGGAGCCTAACTTGCTGCCCTCGAATTTTTTTTTTTTTTGGGGGGGGGGAGGGTAAGAAAGTATTTAGCTACTGAGTGCGTCGACACACGCAGTAGCTAAACACTGACCGGCAGGCCCGTAGCCAGGATTTTTTTCGGGGGGGGGGGGGGGCACTTGTTGAAAGCCTTGACTATTTGAGAAAAACGCCTATTTTTATTATTTCCGGTAAAACACCATGTATCAAAAATTGCGCCCCCCCCCCCCCCCCCGAAGTCACTAACTTTTCCTTTTATGTCTCCTCTTGCTTTCCTATATATTTCCGAGCTGTAAATAAACGCTCGCCGTTTTTGCCCCTGCCACATCGACTGGTTTTCACATCGCCGCTGCCGGCCTATGGCCGGTAGAACGTTACAGTGGCGACGAGAATTCTACAGCAGCAAGAAGGCCAGCATATGCCCACACGCGACGGCCTGTAGAACGAACCCACCAGCCATGGCACACAAGGGAATTCGAAGGCGCAAAAGATAAGCGGCAGGCGTACTTAGCAAAGATGGAGGCTGAATTTAAAGCTAATGATGTGAAGGACGATGCTAAGAAAAGGGCCCTGCTGGTAGCCGCGCTTGGAACAAAGACAGTTGAAATCTTTAACATAGAAGTAGCACCGCGGAAACCTAATGCTCTGGCCTACGCAGAAGTTGTGCAGACGTTAAACAGCTACTACGACGCAGTGCCGAATGAAATTTCGGAAAGTTTCAAATTCTTCCATCGCTGCCAGCAAGAAGGCGTCTGTACATGCATTTATTGCGGGTTTCCACAGATGGCCCAGAACTGCAATTTATCGACGATGCTGAAGAGAATGATAAGGGACGGTATTGTGTGCGGCGTCAGCCCCAAGGATTTGCAGAAGCAACTGCTAGCAAAGAAAGACCTTAATCTTCAAGAAGCCGAGGCCCTTGCCCTTGACGCAGAAAGCACCGAACGCGATTCGCAAGGTATTGCTTCGGACAAAGAGCAAGCGAGTTTGATTAAGTTGAGTGCTCAATACGAGTCCCGCGCGAAGTCGCCGGACGTACAACAATGCAACTGTTGTGGGAACCATGATCACAGAACAACTGCTTGTCGCCTAATCAAGCGCAAATGTTTCAAATGAACACGGCGAGGACATTTAGCCAGAATGTGCGCGCTGAACGACAAAAGCAGTGACAGCACAGGCGAAGAAGTAGAAGACAGTGATAATAACAGCGCCTGGCTAATCTGGTCCTTGACCATTAAGCGCTCGCTCATTCCCCCAACAAGAAAAACATTCGCATGGAATGGCATTGAAGTAACGATTGACATCGATACGGGCTCTCCTGTTTGCGTCATTCTAAAGAGCATCTACGCACCGTCATCAATGGCCGCAGCTACAGAAGTTAGAACTACAGCTTTCATGCTATCTGGGAAGACTCCCGCTTCTCAGCACGCTAACAATGCCTGTTTCCTACGAAGGTACAACAGGACAGTGCAGTTTGACTGTTTTAGACTGCGATGGCCCCAGACTTTGCGGTCGGGATCTGCTGAAAAAAATTAACAGATGAACGTATCCAGGTTCTCAACGTGTATCCGCGGCCTTCAAGCTCAAGCCAAGCCCGGGAGGTCGTTCCGAAGCTGCTCCAGCAAAACGCTGACCTTTTCACTAAGGGCACTGGTCTCATCAAAGGTCCGCCAACCCGACTGCACATCAAGACCGGATCAAGCCCCAAGTTCTTCAAGGCAAGAAAAATTCCTTTTGCACATCGCGATAGAGCGTGAAAAGAGCTAGACAGATTAGACTCCGCTGGCATTAATCTCTCCAGTCTCATTCCGAAGGGGCGCACCCATTGTTCCAGTTTTGAGGAAGGACGGAACGGTGTGCATATGCGGTGACTTCAAGGTGACTAAACCCAGTGTGCAAGGTTGAGCAGTACATGTTGCCTGTCGTAGACGACATTTTTGCAAATTTGAGGGAAGAAATTCGGTATATTTTAGACCTTCGCGATGCATACAATCAGGTCGAGCTAGATCAAGACTCGCGGAAATTAGCAGTGATAAATACACCGAAGGGGCTGTTCTGTTACAATAGATTACCTTGTGGCATCTAGTCAGCTCCTGGTAAATTCCAACGGAAGATTGAATCTGTACTACAAGGACTGAAAGGGACTCAGGCATATCTGGATGTGCTGATAGCCGAGAGCAATCACAATGAAAATGCTAATCTGCAAGCAGTGTTGCAGCGATTCCACGAGAACGGCACCAAGCTTCGTGCGGACAAGTGCAGGTTTTGTGAATCTTCAGTGACGTATCAGACATCGTATTGATGCCAAGGGACTACATCCGCTCGAAAAGAATGTCGACGCAATCAGACTGGCCCCGTTGCCACGAACTGTTGCGATCCTTTTTAGGAATGATCACTTTTTACGACAAGTTTCTGCAAAGTCTTTCCACTGTGCTTGCACTTTTGTATATGCTTCTTGAAAGAGGCGCAAAATGGGTTTGGCGCACGAAGGAAAACTCGGCATTTCAGAAGGCGAAGAGCGCTTTGTGTCCGGCCCCAGGGCTAATGTACTTTGATCCTCAGCTGGAGTTTCTGTTGGAATGCGACTCTTCCCTTACGGTGTCGGTGCTACCCTTTTTCACCGTATAAACGGTGAAGACAGGCCAAATGGGTTCCGGTCACGAACGCTCCCCTCAGCTGAAAGGAAGTACTCCCAAATCGAGCGAGAAGTTTTAGCCCTAGTGTTTGGCGTGACCCGGTTCCGCGATTACCTTTTGAGACGGAAGTTCACGGTGGTAATGGATCACCATCCTTTGTTCGGGCTACTGAGACCCGACCGTCAAACTTCTGTCATGGCTGCCGCCCGCCTTCAGCGATGGGCGCTTTTGCTCGCGCGTACAAATGCAAGATTTGTAAACCGGGTAAACAGATTATTGCAGGAGTCGGAAGCAGAAACAAAAGACCTCACGGAAATGGTGCTTCTCATTGACCAGCTTGACGAGCCAGCGGTTTCTCAAAGAACTTCAAGTAGTCACAGAAACGGACGGCATTTTACGAGAAGTATGCTGGTACGTGACTGAAGGATGGCCCTCCGTCGTCGGTGACAGCAGAGAAATGGCAGAATACCGGAAAAGGCGGCAGGAGTTTTCTTTCGAGAAGGGCATGTTATTCTGGGGCCATCGTGTAGTGGTACCAAGAGCGGCGCGTGAGAAACTTGAAATTGTTGCACGGCTCATCAGGGAGCGTCCACAATGAAGACAGGGGCAAGTGCTATAGCTTTTGGTGGCCCGGACTGGATCGAGACATTCAGAGGGCTGCTTCAGACTGCAGAAACGCTGTGCAAGCTTTGCCTATGGCCCCAGAACGGAACCGCATCAGTTGGCAAATTTCGCGGGAGAGGTGGTCGCGGTTGCACGCGGATTGCGCAGGATCTATTGCAAACACAATGCTGTTGGTAATCACACAGCAATTGGATAGAAGCCAGTCCTGTATCTCGAGCAACCGCTAATGCAACGGTGGATTCTATGCGAAACTTGTTCAGCCGGTTTAGGTTACCGTGCACCATAGTTACCGACAACGGCATATGCGTTTTACCGGAGCAGAATTTCCTCAATTTGTGCAGAAAAATTGGAATAAGCACATTCGTACCCCGCCTTACCACCCTTAAAGCAATGGGCTCGCAGAACGCGCCGTGCGAACTCTTAAGGATGGTTTGAAGGGAATGGCCGCAATAGAACTGTTAACGGCTCTGTCAAGAATTCGCCACAGGCTTCGGGGGTTTGGCCGTCCGAACTACTTTTGGGCTACCGTTTGCGTACTAGAATTGATATTTGCTTTCCTACCAGGAACCACGAACTGCCGAAGAATCCAGGTGCCGACTCCGTCAGTTGGTACTTCGCTCCTGGAGATGCAGTCTATGTGCGCAACTACGGTGTAGGAGACAAGTGGACACCAAGCAAAGTGAAATCGACGAGTGGGGAAGGTCTCGTCACTGTAGCTACGGAAGACGGCGTCGTTCGACGACGTGTCGACCAGGTACGAAAACGTTCATCCGACACAGATGCCAAGCAGAGAAACGTCGACTCCAGAATAACCGCCTCCCGAGAGAACCCCGAACGAACAAGGGGCCCCGAAATGCGAAGCTGATGACCTTTTCGAAAGCCCTGTTCCCGAGCTACGTCGGTCCATAAGAACCAAAAACGCTACAAGGGGGTAGGAATGCTGCAGATAAAGTCGGGCCAAATGACGCCCCTCGGTGCATGCGTCATTGTAACTCTCTCTCTTTTGCCAATCTTGCTTTCCCTATATATTGCCGAGCTGGAAATAAACGCTCGCTGTTTTTTCTCTGCCACACCGACTAGTTTTCATGTCACCCAGGCTGCCGGCCGATGGCCGGTAGAACGTAACAATGCGAAAGCTGACAGATACACTGCCGAATTTGTTTATCGCCACACCGTATATTGCCTCACGGTCTACAATGGTTGCAGAATAAAAACTGCTGCTCACGCATTGATAAGCGTGGTGTAGTCAGTTGCGAATGGGGAGAAGGGTTAAAACTTGTAAGCAGGAGTACATTGCGAGGTGCAATTGCCCAACTCTATTTTTGCGAATCTCATTTTGTTGACAGGAACCTGACAAAATTTAAAGCTATGCTAAGTGCCAGGTGAGATCTTTTTCCTGTATGTTTCTTGTATTTCCAGCACTAAGGCGTCAGTTAAAGGGACACTAAAGAGAAACAATGAATTTGTTTAGATTGATAAAGTGTGCTCGGAGCACTCTGGTGTAGTTTATTTCACCACCATAGGTTTATTATTAGAGGAGAAAACCAAGTTCAAAGTTTCATTTTTAAATTTCGCGCCGAACGTTGTAATTCATAACGTAAAATATTTCAAAAAGAATTTAACGTATTTTGGCGCCACTGGCTCGACGAAATTTCCACAAACTCGTTATGTCAAGTCTCTGGCCCCCTCAGAGGACAATGTACTTCGATTTAACCGATCACGAACTACGTAGGCCAAAGCAGGCGCCTTCAAAAATATGTGACGTCACGGCAAATGGTGCGGAAACTCCAAGGTGGCGTCGCCACCTGTATTTTCTTTTTGCGCATTTACTCGCTTATTAAGCGTCTTCTCGCAGCAAGCGTGGTGTTTTTGGTACCGTGGAAGACTACTTTACTAATGCGAGAAAAAACGTTTTGCTCTTTAGTGTTCCTATAAGCAAATAACTAACTAGCCTGAAAATCTGTACTCCTTTAAAGGAGTGGTGACAGAAAATTTGTGAACCTCTGTTTTTTGCTCTTAATCAATGGCTACTGACTCGATAATAGCGGCAACGAAACTCATTTGCCCCATACATGCTCGTATGTTACGACCGGAGGCAGTTTCGATTTCGAAGAGCACTCGGTAGCCCCGTGACGTAGATGGTCTACTTGGTAAACAAGACCGCAAGAACCAGTGACGTCACTGGCCAGCTTCTGCTATGTTGTCAGTGCTGCTGTTTCGTTTGCTGTGTTGAGCAGGTGTTGAGCGTTGCGAGTGCTTGTTTCCTCGATTGTCAAACTACGTTGCTTATCTAGTGCGGCGATGGACGAAAGAGCTGGCAGGAGTGTAAAAATCAGTAAGAAAAGCTCGATTCACTTTGCGAATCTCGCCGGTAGCCGCGATTTTGTTCTTGTCGTTGTCCAACTGAGGCGACGTTTTCCGCCAGGCTTGGAGTAGCCGTAGCATTAGACGTGCTGAAACATTTTCGGTCCGATCATTCGTAAAGTAGCAGGATGAGAAGTGACGAAGGAAGCATTGAAATCACAACATTGGCGCTCTGTAACTAGTGTTTATGCGTAACATGCAAATGACGTGATGTACGCTTTACTGACTCGTATTTACATCGGGGAACGCCGCGTTCTCAAGGCATACCAATCCCACGTACGCACGTCGGAGGGTCGAAGCAGTTATCTGTCCACTACGCAATATGATCCCGGCAGCAGAGAGCTTTAGTTCGTCTGTAGACTTCCTATCGTTTGCGGGTACCTGGTTACCGGAGCTGTTGACGGCTGCAGCAGCAGCAGCAACTGCAACTGATGAGCCCGTAGCGACATCTTGTGGCGTTTTGTCCAACTACAATAATTTTTTCTTTCGATTTTTTTCCGTCGCGTTGTAGTTCTTGTCGGGAAAAAAAGCAATGAGAATACTGTGAGTTGCTAATTATCTCACTGCAAATGCTTTACATAGAATCAGTAAGCGGGTAAGTCGCTGCGATGTTATATTGTAGGTCTCTGGTTAGGCTACGCATCATCAGGTGTCGCTACCAGCTTCGTCGGTCTCGTACACGCCTCCGGTAACCCGGCCAGAACTCGTGACGTACGTGGTATCCACTCGGTGACCTCATCGTCTTTTGCTTATATTTCCGATCCGGCACTTTCACGAACTTCAAAACTCAATTAAAATACCTTTTAGGCTGTATTTGTGGCTGATATTCTACAGATGGCACCTATATGCACCCATTAGTGTGATTCAACAGTCAAATTGTGTCCGAATTTTTGTGTCACCACTCCTTTAAGAATGAGAGGCGCTCACCATGGACACTGCTCCAGAGATCTTTGATCAGGTCACAGGCTGACCAAGGTAGCAACCGTGTGCGTCTAGGCGGGAAAATAAATTAGGGCAAAAGTTAACATCGCAATGACACAGACTGTAATAAAGCCGACAGTAATCGATTGACAGTAGCTACTATTATTATCATTATCATAATTTTTATCATTATTATGTTATCTATTTCCCACCAATACAGAGTTGATCGAAGGCGCAAGAATAAAAGCAACGAGTCCTTGATGAATGTCTCGCACCTTTTACAAATTGGCAGCAGCAGGGAATGCGTCATTTGCAATCGTAGTGCAAGAAAAAAAGAAAGACTAGTGGAGGGCACCGGAAATTCCGAGCACCTGGGGTTCTTTAAGGTTCACCTAAAGATTTAACTAGATTACTCGATTTTAGTATCTAGTGATGACTACATTTAGCACAAGTAAATTATTGCTGACAAGAAGAAACGCGACCGACGAGGACAAATGCAGGAATCTACAAAATAGCAAAAGAAAAAAAAGAAACCCACCTGGTCGATGATGACGTGCCGATTGAAGTCGACGCTGGTTCTGAAATGTTAAAGGCTGACACGATAAATCCGGGTGCCACATTGCAACCGCCAGAAGCACATTCCATGCCAGGAAACAAACTGGCACATAATGGTGGCCAGGAGCGCAACGACGTTCCAGATGGGTCTTACCCCCACGACGGAAACCACCTAACAGCTACCTGCCTGCCTAGTGTTCGCTAAACCTGAAGCTATTACACGCACTTCCGTCGTGGGAGAAGACCGTGACCCTCGCCAGCCTCGTTAGCAGGCTCACCTGCCATTTTGTTTGATGCCGATGTTGAAGCTCGCAGTAACGACGACCCTTGTGGCGGTCCCCGATGTGTTGCCGGCGCTGAAACTCCTTGACGATGGCCTCGGCTGCATTTGCTAGACCCGGCGGCACGAAGAGCTTGTAGACCTGCAACAACATTAGAGACAGTGGTTACTGATGATGTGATCATCATCATCATCATCAGCCTGTCTACGCCCACTGCAGGGCAAAGGCCTCTCCCATGTTCCGCCAATCAACGCGGTCCTGTGCTTTCTGTTGCCAAGTTATACCTACAAACTTCTTAATCTCATCTACCCACCTAATTTTCTGTCTTCCCTTCACGCGTTTGCCCTCTCTTGGAATCCAGTCAGTTACCCTTAACGACCACCGGTTATCCTGCCGACGTGCTACGTGCCCGGCCCATATCCATTTCTTCTTGATTTCAACTGCGATGTCCTTAACCTCCGTTTGTTCCCTGACCCACTCTGCTCTCTTCCTGTCTCTTAAGGTTACACCTATCATTTTCCTTTCCATCGCTCGCTGCGTCGTCCTCAATTTAAGTTGAACCCTCTTTGTAAGTCTCCAGGTTTCTGCTCCGTAGGTAAGTACCGCTAAGATGCAGCTGTTATATACCTTCCTCTTGAGAGATAGTGGTAGACTGCCATTCATGATTTGATAATGCTTGCCGAATGAGCCCCATCCCATCCTTATTCTTCTAGTTATTTCACTCTCATGGTTCGGCTCCGCGGTTACTACCTGTCCTAAGTAGACGTACTCCTTTACAACTTCCAGTGTCTCGCCACCTATCGCAAAGCGCTGTTCTCTGCCAAGATTGTTCCACATTACTTTAGTTTTATGCATATTAATTTTCAGACCTACTCTTCTACTTTCCGTATCCAGTTCAGTAATCATGAGCTGTAATTCGTCTCCCGCGTTACTCATCAATGCAATGTCATCAGCGAATCGCAGGTTACTGAGATACTCTCCATAAACTTATCCCTAATTCTTCCCAATCTAGGGCCCTGAAAACCTCCTGTAAACACGCGGTGAATAGCATTGGAGAGATCGTGTCTCCCTGTCGTACGCCCTTCTTTATTGGGATTCTGTCGCTTTCTTTATGAAGGACTATAGTGGCTGTGGATGCGCTGTAGATGTCTTCCATTATGTTTATATAGGCTTCGTCGATGCCCTGATTCCGCAGTGCTTGCATGACTGCTGATGTCTCCACCGAATCAAATGCCTTCTCGTAATCTATGAAGGCTATGTATAGGGGTTTGTTGTATTCCGCGCATTTCTCTATCACCTGATTGATAGTATGAATATGGTCTATTGTTGAGAAGACTGTACGAAATCCGGCCTGGTCCCTTGGTTGATTAAACTCTAATATCCTATTAATTCTGTTAGCAATTACTTTTGTGAATAGCTTGTAGACAACGGACAGCGGACTGATGATGTAGGGGGAGCCTAACTCGCTGCCCTCTTAAAAAATGTTTTGGAAGGTAAATACTAGCAGGTTAATCATGAAAGAGTGGGCGTGCAAACACAGAGTCCGGAGAAGAGAGCACGTGTAGTTTGTGTTGCCTTGTTGGTACGTTTTGCAGGCTCATTTTTCAGGAAGAATTCTTACGAAATTGCTCAACTTCCGGTTATACTATAGAGGGTGTTATGTGTAGTATTTAGATTATAAATGTGAAGAAAGTAAAGTGGACGAAAAGATGACTTGCCGCCGGCAGGGACCGAACCTGCGACCTTCGAATAACGCGTCCGATGCTCTACCACTGAGCTACGGCGGCGGTCATCCTCCCGTCCACTTCATTCGGTATATGTGTGCATTTAAACCTTGGAGTGTTGTCTGTTAGTTCTCATTAATACTGTGTATAACAAAGAAAAACGAGCCCTTAAGAGTCCCCTCCTTTCCTTCGGTTATACTATAGACTGTTACACGTCGCAAAAAGCACCAACTTCTTAATGAACGTAGTAAAAATATTGGTAGTGATCATTCCACACTAGATAAAGTCAGCCATTACTACCAACTCCGTACTTTTACCGAGTAAAGCTCATTGAATGTAACATCTGGGGTTTAACGTCCCAAAACCACAATATGATTATGAGAGACGCCGTAGTGGAGGGCTCCGGAAATTTCGACCACCTGGGGTTCTTTAACGTGCGCCTAAATCTAAGTACACGGGCCTCAAACATTTTCGTCTCCATCGAAAATGCAGCCGCCGCGGCCGGCATTCGATCCCAAGCTCATTGAAAGTAATAAGTAGATATTGGTGACAAGAGTTTACTATTAGTTAGTTTGCAATTGGTTCACTAGTCTTAATAAACTTACTAGGTTGGTACGGTTATTACCATTACTGAACCAATTGCCCTAAAAACAAGTGAATGCACATTTGGTTTCTATGCACCGTCCCCATTGCCATATCAAGTCTGTTCTACGCGATGTTTTTTATACAATACAGATTTTTTGTAAAACACCAACGACAGTAATGCTCCTGCCGCTTTCGCACACGAACTCCGCGTCGAAGCGGAATAACTTTGCCGCAGTTCAAATGACACTGTTGCGACTAATTAACAAAAGCTCGTTAATGAACATTTAAATTATTGACTTGAGGGCAGGTGCTTATACTACGAAGTTGTAGTGCCTGTCACTATATGGCGTACCTATTTTTTAGTAATCACAAAATTCCATGCAGTCCGAGATCTTAATCATCGAATTTCACGGGCGAAATCGAAACTGATCGCGCCGGCGAGGTATAATACAGCTGTTGGAAATCGTGGATGCCTCGGTAATTTTGTCAACAAATTGTCTGTCGATAGAGCCGGCGACATGTCGGAACCAGAAGTCACCCTTCGCGTTGGTGAGGTACAGGCCGTCTAGGCTGGTAGGCCTCGAAAGTGCTACGTAGAATAACGTGTGTATGGCGCTTGTCATATTCGTAGACTACCTGGGCGTATGTGGCCTACGTAGCCTAGTCTACAGAGTGGCTGTCAGTCAATCTGGCATCATCGTCGGTCAGCATGAGGCCATCGCCCGGCCTCGTAAGAAGTGAAGAGGACACTAAGTCATTCTGGCAGAATAAGTGCACCTTACGGTGCGATGATGTGAATATCCTACGTAACTTTCGTTAATGTATTCCTCAGGGGTCGAGCAATGCTTCAATATAGCTTGCTGAATTAGAGGAATAGAAATGTAATGTTTATTAGACTGCTATAAAATCAGAGCCAACACTGGAACCACAGGCGTTAATCTGATATGACGTATGTATCGTAGGAGTACACATAGGAGTATCACGTAGTGTTGATTGCTTTCTTGGAACATTAGATAGCCAGCACCCTAACCGCAACTGACGTTGCACCGACATTACGCCTGCATAGGCAGTTTTTCCAAACCAGTTTATAGGCCTGGTGGGGCTCTGTGGTAGAATGCCTGATTGCCACGCAGAATGCTTGGGTTCGATTCCTGCTGGGATCATAATTTTTATCCTTTACATTCGTTGGGTCGACGCTGCCGATGTCGGTTTTTCTTAACGCTCTCGCATATAAGTTACCAATGTCTGTTCTCGCCGTTCCTGGGTAGATATGAACTGTCAATCACTTGTGGCGCATAGCCGTACGCCGCTGCCTGTGGCAAACGGGTATGTGCCACACGTGTCTTGAGGAAAGGTTTGAAGACGTACGCGACAGGATTATCGCGTTAATAATATCAAAACCCGACAGTAATAATCCTCAAATCCTCTTACGCTGCCATGCCAATTTTGATCTACACCAAGTTAAGGAGGCGATCCTGAGAGCACCCAGACGTAGGCGGCTAGAGATTCAGACAGACAGACAGATAGAAACGCTTAAAGTGCCAAAGGTTCGCTAAGAAATGCTTCGCATTTAAAACCGCAATTTCAACCTTTTCTTTGTTTGAGAAGCATAAAACTCAGGGGCGGCCACTGCGGCGCTTTTTCTTGCAGACAGGTAAAATAGTTTTTGGCGCCTCTATATAGTTTAAGAAAGAAACACTACCCATCGCACGCAAAAATTAAGCTGTCTACTAGTGTATTTCAGAATGCTTGCCGATTTTTCTAACCAGATTCTGCTTTGGCGCGCCTTCATTCAAATTTCATCACTTCCCCATCACGTGTCAGTTTCGATTTCGTCCTTGAAATTCGATGAGAAATATCTCCATGTGCATCTCTTGTGATTGATAAAAAATAGTTATGCCATAAATTGGCACGCACTACAACTTCGTAATATAAACGCCTGCCCTCAAGTCAATAATTAAAAAAACAACCAGTTTGTTAATTATTCGCATCAACGTCATTTTAGCTGCGGGGAAGTATTTCCGCCTCGACACAGAGTGCATGTGCGAAAACGACTGGAACCTGACGATCATAGAATTTTTATAAAAAATCTATTGTCTAAAAAAAAAACACCCTATATCTAAATGTACGGGCGTTTCCCTCTGAACTAAATGTACGCTCCTACCATCGCTGGAAGTCATAACCGTAGCGCCCTCATCTTGGCTTATATCAGCGCAACATAGTCGCTAAGTCACTGTGGTGGGTGTCAGGTATACCAGCACACTTCAACATGCCAATAGTAACCTTTTCAGATAATGGCTGCGAATAAATCAGCTAGAAGCACGATTATTGTTTAGTCTACTCGTGGACGAATGATAAAGTGCTCACTTGAGGTTGTGCCGGGGGGGATATCCGCCAGGGAGATCTGCCGTTGTGGCCCAAGGGGTGTGTGAAGACAGTCGGCGCTCCTGGGATGAAGGCAACGAACTTGTTTATCCATGGAGAGACAACGTATACACAAGTGGACGCAACTTGTTCTTTGCCAGTTCATGGGACTACAGAGGTCAAGAAGGAGCAAGATAGAGTAACGGAGAGCTGAGCTGCTTGGTACGTATTGACGTTAAAAGACTGGGGCATGCAAATGCGGACACAGTCAAGACACCACAAACTCCGATTAGGGTACTCCCTAATGAAAAAAAACCGAGTTTCTGGTGTCTTGACTTCTCTCTTGTACGCGTGACTGCACGTACAGTAATAACATGAGCAAGATATATCGTGCATAGGGTGAATTGAACCTCCAGGCTTGGAGCCGTTTCGTTATTTGCTGCGCATGACTGCAGCAAACTACTTCAGTGGAGGCACTACTTTGTTCGATGGCTCGGTGAGCGAGCCCCGTTCTAAGGCTAATGTGAAACGCGTATGGTTTTTGCGTGTGGTTTTTGTCCGCTCTAAGTTAATACAACCCAATGCAAATTGCATATGCACATTAGGTTAATATTAGATTTATGTAAATAAGTAAAGAACATCGACTGCTGAGTAGTTAAAATATTTATACACTAGTATTAATGAACAAAACTCAAAACACAGCCATTCTATTTCCTGGAATGTAATACCTAATGCCTTAAAATTTGTTCGGCAAATTCAAAAAATTTAGGACAGTCGGTCACAATTCACGCCTGGAAGGGATTAAAGGATGCAAAGAGTCCTAATGACTGCGTAATTTACTACCAGGGGCGTAGCCAGGGGGGGGGGGGGGGTTCAAAACACTCCGAAATTTTTCAGTTTTGCTGGCGTATATATACAAGCGCACATACAAACGCACGCACGAACATACATAAAGTATGGTTGAACGCGCCTACTGTGGCCGGCCACGGTAACCGCAGAGGACACGTGCTAGCTTATCAACGCAGTAAGCAGCTAAGCCACTACGGTGGCTCTTGCCATTTAGGCGCCCCCTAAACCCTTCGTCATGCCCGTATTAACCCTTCAGAGAACGATGGCTGCGATTAACAAAGCTTGAAGCAAGGTGGCCCTTCACGTTTAATGTACTACTCATGGAAATATGAGAGACATGCTTACTCGATCCAATGCCGGGAGCACGTCCGCCATGAAGACTTCGTCGGCGATAGCGCGAAAGATAAGCCGGGGTGGCACGGGGCGTGTCAGTACGTGAGCGCTCCTGAAACGAAAGGAAAACTTGTTAGGCGACGAAAGCGCGCGTAAAAAAAAAATGAACGCAGTCTCACGAATAACGCTTGAGCGCGAAGCCACGGCTGGTCCATGTGCAAGTTGCAGGTCTAGCAGCCAAGTCGAAGCTACGAAAGAAGAAAAAAAAGAGGGCAAGGGTTAACGCGGTAACAGGAACACGCAAACCGGGGAAAAGGTGTCAGCTAGAACGGGCACTACCAACTCTAACACGAGTGAACGTTAAAGAAAGAAGGGTTAACCCACCTGCGCTCCTCCCGCCGCAGGTCCCCGACGCGACGCGTTGTGCAGACCTGAAGTTCAGACGTTGCCGACTTCTTGAAGTTCGGGGACAAGCCGACGAGGCAAACACCGGGACGCCGCTTTGCGGCCCGCGAGAACCACATTACGCACCAGAGAAGTCTGGCACGAAATGAGGCCCGTGGGAGCGCCACGGACATTCCGGGTCGAGTCCTCCCGTGCACACAACCCCTGACAAAGCTACCTACCTACCTAGCCGTAAGCTAAGCCTGAAAGCTGCAGTACGCGCGCCTGTGTCACGGGGAGTTGGACTCGAAGTGGCAGCAGTTTTCAAGGAACCCGCTCGCTAAAGTTTCACGCCAACTTTAACTTCGGTTGAGCTAGGAAACTATAGCGAGTGACGTTCGGTGAACACGCCCCACACCTCGCCGGCCTGCCATATATTGGGGCTCACCAATTACGATGCCGACGACGAAGCTCGCAGTGGTCCTCGATGAATTCCAGGCGACGCAGTTCCTGGTACACAGCTCCATAAGTCCAGGTAAAGTCCACACACACACACAAAGAAAAAAGTTAAAACGCGACTCGTACGTACTGCAACTACACGCCCCGTGCCTGAACATCGTGGCAAGCCATCCCATGGCGCCTAACTGCCGTCTACAAAAAGCGCAGCGTTACCGGCAGCAAACGAAAAATGGAGGTCGGCCGCTCGAGTGTGAACAGTTTTAACGACGATGCTCCGATATTCGCGCATGCGCTGTTGCAGCCACAACTAGAGGAGTCATTACGTCACGGCATCGTTCGTCGCTGTCTTATCGGCGAGATCTGCACGCGGCGTATTGCGCCGGAAAGAAATTGAAGAAAAGATGTACAAAAGAAAAATCGAAGGATGGACCCAGCAGCGCGTCACCGTCGGGCTCTGAATGTTCCAGAAGCGAATGAGCTCAGAGCTGAAGCCGTGGATCGCTTTCGCGATGTCGCCTTCTCGCGTATACCTTCGCTCTTGAACTGCGACCCAGTTACCGGCATGACTTGTAATTAATTATGTGACCAACGCGCGCAAATAATAGGCAGGTTTAGAATAGCGTACGCAAAGCTTTGCGCTAGCTTATCGCGCAACTGCGCATGCGTCGTACGCTAACCGCTTGCGGGCTCCCGTTAAGTGACGGAAATAGCGGGCCGCAAACGCTAACTTAGCGTACGCTATTTTAAAACTGCCTAATGAAGCTAATTATACATGTAAAGTATTTCCTAGGACTCTTGCCACGCAGCCTTTTTCTTGAATCCGTTGTAGCAAGAAACCGCGCGTTCCGTTTATTTCAGTCGCACTTGTCCGCTGCCGTGGAACATGGTTACGACCAGTGGCGTACAAACTTGGTAAAGTATAAAGTTGGGCCAGTTGGTGTGCTTCTTTCACGGTGTGTGTAGTATCGCGCCCCAATACCTTACTGCATTATATATATATATATATATATATATATATATATATATATATATATATATATATATATATATATATATATATATATGAGAGAGACCTTCATAGTAAAAAACAGCGCGAAAACTACAAGAACGAGACAGACTAGCGCGGAGACCTTCTCATTCGACCTTCTTCATTTGCACTCAGTTTGATGTGATTTTTTTAAATGTACAAATAGCATTTGCTTAGCTATGTTTAATAACATCACAGAAGCAGTAGAGTCAAATTTACGTACCATACACTGGGACAACCATACGTGTGCTACGCGTGTTATAGTATTACTATTACGAGCAACACTTTTTATACATTAAAGGGCACCTAATCCACCCAGAGGTCAAAATTTAGTTGTGGTGTTGCGGTTGTGCACGACTCTAAAGCGAAGACGCAGCCGTGAGAATAGCGAGTTTTAGTATAGCGGATAACAGCAAACGCAAGGATTTAGCGTTAGCGTTAGCGTTGCGTGCTCCTAACTGCGCATGAGCAGAACGTAAACGTAGCCCGAGCTCCTACGTACGAACGCTATTTCTGGAATATAGCGTTCAACGCTAACGCACGCAAGAGATCCCGTACGTAGGGCAAGATGGCGGTGCCTGTTGAAGCGAGAGCCGTCCACTTCGAATCTTTGTAGCCGTCGTCCTGCATTATTAAACTTATTCATTCCCTAATAATGTTCGTAGTTGATTTAGATTTGAGTAATGAGGCTTCGCCAACCGTGTACCGCCGATAAAATAGCTCCGTTTTTTAGATACAAAGTGGATTTGCGCTGCAGAAGGCTTAGCAAGATTTGTTTGCAAGGTTCGCTCACGTTTTCTGTAGCGGCGCAGAGATGGCGACGCTGTCTAGTCGCCTCTAGTGTGCCTCGATGTGTGCGCCCAAAACGCGCAACAAAACGCGCATCAAGGCACCCTAGTCGCCTCTTTCCAAGATACGGCCACAAGTCAAGCAGATACATGTCAGGCTTCGTTTCCCTTCATGCCTTTCGCGGCAGTGCATGAATGTGACGCGTGATGCGTCCCAGCTTAAAAAGGCCAGGTAATAGGGGTCTTGAATAATTATCGAACGCGGCATGTCGACAGAAACCAATGTGTCAGAACTCAACACTTCTGCAAACGCGACATGGTGACATGGAGACGCAACAGTGGTGACTTTGGATCAGCTCGACTCGGTGGCGCTTTTGTGGATTCTACAGTGCATTTAGTGTTTTTATGTCTAGATGGCGCCGTATGTGCTTGCGTTATCGTTAGCGGGAATGCCTTCCGCTGTACTAAAAGACCACCAGTTGACACGCAGCGCGTTCCGTTTTAGCGTTAGCGTTGCGACGCACGCTAACGCTAACGTAAGCGTTTCCCGCTATACTAAAACTCGCTAATTTCGCGAAACGGTGCCGTGATAGCGGAGTGACACGCGTTCAATGATACAAGGGACGCCCTCGCTCGTTTCGCTCTTTCCTTCGCTCGGCGTCTCGTCTCTCCTCCTCCTGGCCGAGTGTTCCTCCTCACCGCGCGAGGAGGAAGAGCAGCGGGCACGCGTACCCGCGTGCGGACAAACAGGTGTTGTAGGTGACAAGCAGACGACATGTTGACGTCACGGCGAACGTTGAGGGCATAGCGTTTCCTAAAATTAACTAGAGGGGACTCTGGCGCTGCGATCGTTCAGCTACCATGGGAATGATTGGTAGTACACAAATTTGCATAGTCTTCGTGCTTGCGGCTTCACACGTACTTGCGGCTTTGTTTATTGCTGTGTTTTTGGTGTTCGTTTCGGATAAAAGAATGGACCGTTGTGAACTTCGTGACCAGGTTTGATTCGGTGAGCCTAAAAAAGTTAAAGTGGTGAAGTGGAAGTGCTGACTTTTGCTGAACTTCGTCTTGCTACAAAGCGGATGCAGCCGACGCGCAGCCAAACGGAGCCGAAAGAACGAAGTTTAGACAAATTTGTGTACTACCCATCATTCCCATGCTGGCTGAAGCGTCATGCGTTGCAGCTCCCATAGACACTAGCGCCAGAGTTCCCTCTAGTAAGTATTGTAGGAAACGCTATGGTAGGTGACGAGCAGACGACATGTTGACGTCACGGCGAACGCTGAGGGGATGAGAAACGCCGCAAGGCATGGAGAGGAGGAGCGATTGTTTCTTAAGGCCCGACCACACGTACGCGTTGCAGCGCGTCAACGCGTGACTTTTTGACGCGTTGACGCGCTGCAACGCGTACGTGTGGTCGGGCCTTTAGAATTCGTGGGCACGCCCGCGGCTCGTAGCGCTGCCGCGTTTGGCATCGTTGATCGTGGCGGCATTCTGAACACGATGCGCGCGTTTACTTGCAACGTTAAAAAAATTACCGCAGGTGGTTTGGGGGCCCCTTTAATGACGCAACTTTACGCATGAAAACAATTGCGTCTATGGGCCCCTTCCCAGTAGTACAGATTTCTATCATTCGATGAAATCTCGTTATTGCCTAAAGGCTGCTCACTAATGATTGCGTTTTTAATGTAGGTAGCAGTGAGTGCACCTTTTCTTTTCATTTATTAATACTGCGCTTTCTTGCACATATTCAGGTTTGCGTATATCATATTGTGCCTTCTTTGCTCTTAGTCAAAATACTATTTCTAGTGCGTTATTATTATTATTATTATTATTATTATTATTATTATTATTATTATTATTATTATTATTATTATTATTATTATTATTATTGTTGTTGTTGTTGTAGTTGTTGTTGTTAACTTGTCAACCTCAAGTTTTCCTTAAAATATAAAAATTTGGGGTATTAGAGGCGTAGTACATTCTTTATACTCAACGTATCTGCATTTGCAACGTTTCGTGGAGGGCCTTCCGGCCCCTCCAAGTAATTGCGCCTGTACTAACAACGTAAGCACAAATGTTTGTCGAACAAATGTGGGCGATTGTAAAGTTAAACTACCCCGCATTGTTTCCTTCCGCATTGGTCGTTAGCCGTTTATGATCGGTCGAAATTTTTTGGCTCATGCATCCAACGGCCTCTCGTAACGCGACGCAACAAATGACGCGAAAATGATCAGTCGCGTAGTGACCACTTATGCGCGGCTGCGCAAAAAATAAGCGGACACACTATATTTAGTGCAACGTATTTTTGACCACTGGTTCTTCGGCATTCGTGAAAATTTTTTCGGTGTGCCATAAAATCGCCCGCTTGTTACGGTACGTCACAAATCTGTGAAATCTCGCGGGGTTAAAATGACGTATGCTCATTAAACATCGCGTTACTATGCCGAAATATACCTAAACTTTTTCGAAATAGCCGGAAAGTTGTTGTGATCTCATAACAGCTTTCACTGTAAAAAATCGCCAGGCGTGCGCGGAACACGCCGCACAGTCACAGTAAAAGCTGCAAGAGCGGCCTTTCTAGAGCCCGTTGTAGGCTCTCTAGGGGCAACTAATGCGAGTAGACATTCAAGGTACCCACTACGCCATAAATTATCGTCACTTTAATGAAGTAGGGAAGCACCCACCATGCCATAATTCGTCATTCTGCGGAGAAGCGTGGTACCCGATACACATCTGTAAGGCATTATGTGCACTTTGTTTGTGCTGAGGTTAATGACGATGAAGAATTATGGCTGAGCACTTTGTAATGGGTTCGAAGCAGTCAACGACCCGGTCACTCGTTGCGCAGTTCGCATTGTGTGATGCCTCTTTGTTATTTTACTCTTCTACGACGCAATATAACATACGTTAACACGATTGCTTGCCCGACATGATACCTGTATAGGGCATCTTTGCGAAAGAGTTTCAAGCACCAGCGTGGCTCTGTGGTAGAATACTCGACTGCCACGCAGCGGGCTCCGGGCTTGAACCTCTGGCATACCTTAAGGAAATTTAAGGAAAGCCAGTCCCGTTTTTTTCCGTCCTCTTATTTAATTTCCTATTTCGACATTGTTGTAGTATTGTGTATTATTGTAAACGGTGTGTGTTATTGATGCATGTGCGACGTTAATGAACCGGTAATAAAGAAAAAAAAGGTTCTAATCCCATTCGTTCCTAGAATCGTTTTCTCACTTCATTTTTTTTTCTTATTTCGCGCGAGAGCGGTTACGGACACCGGGGGCAGTGGCGGCGGCAGCGGACAACTACGGCGCCAAAATCGGCTCTTGATGTCTCATAGCAGCTTTCGCTATTATATAAGTAAGGGCCCCAAACACCATCACTGTCACCAGAGCCATGGCCGAGAGCAGAGTAGCTGCTTACCAATGGGCTAGGTAGGTGGTGGGTGGAAGCAAAGAATAAAACGCACCACCGGTAGCATCTGTCGACCAGGTTGACGCCATTGCTTTATCTTGAAAAGTGAGGTCAAGGGCATGGAAACCCGCTGTTAGAGGTACTCATGCTTGGTTGATGATAATAGTCAGTAAGGGTGGCCGACGTTCCAAGAAATTTTTTTTCTCGTTTCATTTTTTCTTATTTCGCGCGATAGTGGTAGCTGTAAAACATCTAAACAAGCTGTATAATTAAAGGTTTATTAACAGAAAACTTCAGGGAGACGAAAATGTTTGAGGCCCGTGTACTTAGATTTAGGTGCACGTTAAAGAAACCCAGGTGGTCGAAATTTCCGAAGCCCTCCACTACGGCGTCTCTCGTAATCATATCCTGGTTTTGGGACGTTAAACCCCAGATATTATTAATATTAAGAGGAAACTTCGAGGCCAAGGTAACCAGCGGGATCGATTCTCGTGAGCACGCTCATATCATGTACCAAATTTCAACAGAAAATATAGCTTGGAAGATACTTTATATGAATTTAGAAGTTCGCGTGCACGATCTAGCACTATACGCCGTCCGTTGCGACATCGACATCAAAACGACCTGAAGGTGACCCCCAACTTCCGAGACATTACCACTGCGGCCGAGCTCCCAGCCGGCACAACTGGTATGATGACGTCATAGTCGCCATTGCGCTATGACGTCATCATACCAGCTGTGCCGGCGGTGCTCGCGAGTCCGTGCCCGCGGCGCAGTTGTGAAAGTGTGGAAGCCTCAAGAAAGTCCTTGCCACCTGACGACGAAACCGATGACAGTGCAGCACATGCGCCAGGCGAAAGACCGCCAGCAGACGACGCAGTCAGCGCGGTAGTGCGTCACATTTCTGTGTACCGTTTCACACGCTAGATGGCCTTAGTTGCAGTCGGCGGCTTGTCGTTCTTGTAGCTCTCCCAAACCGAAACTGAGATTGTTCCGTACTAAACAGACTGCACTTAATTATTTGTGGCACGCTGCAGCAAGCGATGAGCCGCGCTATGACAAAGAGGCCTTCAGCCATATATTGGAGCAAAAAAAAAAAAAAAACGCCAGACCAACATTTCTATGTCAGTACCTCTTTAAAGGGCCAGTAAGCAAGCTCACGGTCCAAAATTTGTGATGGACAGATAATTGCACATTTGTACGATGTGAACATACTGCTGCCACAACTTTGCGAATAAGTGCCTTAAAGGGACCCTGCAACACTTTTCCAAGTAGCCATGGAATGGTTTCACTAAAGGAGCTTGTTTCCTCACGAATCGACCACCGCAAAAATTTTTAGAATCCATCCAGTACGAGCGGAGTTACAGAGATTTGTAGCACGCTGTAAGTCCTTTCTCTCATCTCTCGCCCCGACGAAAGCGCTGGAGGCTAAGTAGGGGGGATGGCACGGGGGAAGGAGGTACCTCACGCGGGCCTTGTGAAATTGAGCACTTTTCCTTTTTTAGGGGCGAAGCTCCTCTTAGTCTAACCTTGTCACGTCTCCGTTGTCCGGCGTAATCACCTTTGCAAACTGCCCACTACTTCGTCTTTGCAAACATCCCTCTACGACCCATCACCGATCCATCACTTCACCGACCATAAAGCCGTTATGATGAAGGGGGAACGGAAGCCACGTCTAGCTACCCCTTACGATTAATAAAATTCCTTGTATAAATATGTACAGTGTTTGTCACGTCTTTGGTGATGTACTGGGCTATCGCTTTGATTACTGCTGGGCGAAACCACTGAAGATTTCACGGTGTAACCATGATTGCTTCAGGAGCTTCGCCCAAGCTCTTCATCATTCACCCGTGGATATGCTGTGATTTTTTTTTCTTCGAACGCGCGGCTTACTTTCAGTGCGATCGCGCGCGGTCACGTGGCGGCTTCCCGGGGCGGCCGCAGTGGCTACCGCGCCCGCCGTGCTCAAGTCAGCCAATGACGTGGAACTTGAGTCAATGACGCAGTGATCTTGAGTAAATAGCATCAGCTGTCGGGAGAAGAGGAAGCGATTTTTAGCTGACTTTGAGAATTTATTGTAAATTCCAAGCCACGTGCTGCGCTTAAATGTTTGGCTCGCTTGTTTTCGGGAGCCTCGACTACCGATCGGCAGAGTTTTCTGACCATGCTGAAAAAAGTGTTGCAGGGTCTCGTTCCGACAGAGCTGATGCCTTAGGGTTTATTGGTCAGCTTCCAGCTCGTACTAAGATCGCATACTACGTGATGACAGCTGGCAAGAAAAGAGTGCTGCACATTCGCCGTCACGGCTGCGAGCGATGCATGGCTAACACTCTCAGGATTACATAAACATAAATACCCAGTAAAGTGGTTGGCAGAGCGACCAGCACCTTAGCTTAATTGGTAGAGCATCGAACGCGTTAACCGAAGGTTTCAAGTTCGGTCCCCACCTGCGGCAAGTTGACTTATCATTCAGTTTCATTTAGTTCTACTTATGTCATAATTACTACAGTGTAGATAAAAATTACAAATAATGTACCCTATGGACCTTTTCGCAGGAGAGAAGAAACACCTGCTTTCTGCACAAAAGAAGGGGAATTTTAAGGGCTCGTTTCTCTTTGTTAGACAAACATTAATTAGAACTAACAAAGAAGAAAGTCAAGGAGTTCTAATTACTGCTTTCTGGGCTTTGGCACGGCAGTACAATGGCTGACGTCACTGCCTCGGCAGTGCATTTCTGGGGGTCGCGCCGCCTATTCAGCGCAGCCCAAAGGGGATTATGGCCATACTCATGGAGCCTTTAGTGAAAAATGTTATACCTTGCTTAACTTCGCTCTCTGTTGGTTTCCTTAGGCCGTGTCTAGCAAAAAAATGAGCCCTCCATTACTACCTCTCCCCCTCTTTTTTCCTAGAAATACCTGCAACACAACAGTGAACTCGTACCTCATGGTGGCACCAAGAAGCATGCCCGAGGAATTCGCAATTTTGGATAGCATCATAACAAGTGATAACAGCCCGCCATGTAACAGATTGCCAGCGTCTACGCCGGAACTATGCATAGTTTTCATTGACGTCACCGTGGTCGCCATCTTGGAGTACTAGCTGGTTGAGGTGCTGCGTGAACTCTTATTCGAACCACTTGAACGCGCGGAGAAAGAAACTGTGACACCAAAATAGTGCCGGTGCGTTCCTTTATGTTCACCCTTGGCGCGGCTGGCGAACAGAAGAAAGTGGGGAGAGCACTAAGGAACGCGGGGACCGAGAGACTGTGTGTACTCCCCCGCACTGACACTCTCTAATGAGATAAAAATTCACGGTGGCTGCCATGTTGAGGTACCCAGAGCAGAAAGCTGTCTGTGACGTCACGTGAAAACTATGCATAATTGTTAGGTTGACAATGATACGGACGCCTTGCTAATGCTGGTATCGTTAAAGACGTTTCACAGAGGTTACTCGGGGGAACCTAAGGTATCCATGGTTACGAGACAGATGGAGAAACGAAGGGGAAAGTGGGACCAGATTAACTAACGACGTGCGCGGTTTGCTACCCTATATTTGAGAAGGGAGAGTATATATAACAAATGAAAAAAAAAAACGGGAAAATGAAATAACACGTACTAACGGTTCCCAAGCTTTCGTAAAGCCACGTGAAACTGGGTAAGTACAGGATAGACAAAATAATGTTAGTGTAATGCTAACAGATGTGTCGAGATTTCAACGATCAGCAGTGCTGGGGGAGAACTTTAATAACAGAGTATATATAAAGACAAGCAATTGCTTTTGTGAAATATAGCTGTTGTAAGAGAACAACCTTCTTTTCGCTTAGAAATAAGCTTTTTTTTTCTGTTCTTGCTCATGCCCTGACAATTTTTTGCTGTTAGGCGACTTTTCCTTGAGAAAAAATTGCCAATGCAAAAATGTTTTTATTAGCTCGAGTTTTATTAGTTCTCGAACACATTTCTAAATTGCTTGATACCTTGAGCGATAAATCTTCTGCACACTTTGTGCTATATTGTAGGCAGTGATGTGGTATTTATAAACACCGGTGGTGGCACTGAAAGCATTTGAATCTGCTTACGAATATAACAACCGATCAGTCGCATTGAGACGTCACTGCACAAAGAGCTTCTCGAACAGCACTTTTACGACCTAACCGAAATGTCGCAGCAGTCGTGTGTGTACAATACCCTGTTCTGAAGTTCACAGCGCGCAGCGCCACTCGCTGTAGAGTCAACGGAGAGGCCGCGTTATGTAGAATGCGACGTCGTGTGAATTTGTTTTCTTCCATAGACAACGATGCCTTGTTTTATTTCTACAGCTAGCAGATATGTTAAGTGCACGTTCAGTGCTACCATGCATATCGATTCTCCATTCGCGTTCAACATATATATTTTAACATACTTTATAGGTGGTTCTGCCGAAGCAGTGTTATGTGTAGTGCTTCTGCACTGCCGGGGCGTTATGGTATGAAAACAAAACAACAACAAAAGGAAAGGGTTAATGAGGTAAAATAACTCTCTTGCTGAACAAACTCGAGTTAAAAAGAAAGCGAAACGACCCTTAGCCAGCAGGAACCCTGGCGACCATGTTTGGGGATAATCGAATTCCAATTTTTAACGCCGTTAATAATTTACAAATGCGACATCGCATAGTGCGGAACAGGCGGTGAAGACTTGCGAATCTATTACGCTATAAATTCGCCTCGCACTCAGTATTTGATGAGATACGCTTGCCACGCTATCGATTTTGTCAAGGCTCACGAAGTATTTGAGAAAGCAAGTACTTCTTATGCAAGACAAATTATGCGATAAAACGATAACTATCTCAAAACAATTACTAGCAAAAGCTTAGCTCACCCCGTATTTTTTTAGACATGCCCGCATGTTATGGGTTTATATCATTTCAGATCCAACATGTTATCGTTGCCAGTAATAAAACGCAATGCTAAGCTTAAGTCATTAGTTTAGTAAATGCCTCATATCACATGAATACCTACCCGCTCAGCTTAACCTTGCAAACGGTGGTGTGAACACAAAAATTATTTGAGGATAATGGATGGATGTTATTTTTCCTTTCAATAACGCAATCTGTAGCGCTGAAAAAAAATCACAGCATATCCACGGAGTGAATGATGATGAGTGGGCGAAGCTGCGTAGGTTCATCGGTAAACTGTGAATCTTCCGTGAATTCTGCCCAGTACATCATCACCGACGTGAGATCGGGCGCGTTTATACTAAAGGTTCGATGAGAGTTATGACGACTTGCAGCTCACTTTAATTTTACATTTACGCTGTGAATTTTCATTGTTTAGAAAACCATTGCTTTAGAAAACATCTGGCGTCTTTCGTTAAGGAGCTGGCGTCTTTTCGTTTTGCTTTAGAAACATCTGGCGTCTTTTCGTCTTGCTTTTAGAAAACATCTGGCGTCTTTCGTTGGTTTATTTCATCAATCAACGGCGTTTTGAACAAAATTTTTATTGTTTAATCACGCACAGGAGAAATCTCACCAGGCACTACCCTGGAGGTTAACAATGGCTGCTAATGGGAATGAGAGACAGGAGAAGTCGGCTTTTAGCTAACACTTACACTTCTACTTCTACTAACGTTTCCTACTGGAACATGCCAATGGCTGCTAATGGGGAATGAGAGACAGAAGAATTCGGCTTTTAGTTAACGCGCACGCTGCGAATTTTTTATTGTTCAACAACGCACAGGAGAAATCTCCCACCGGCACCACCTTGGAGGTCAAGATCTGGTACTAGCGTTGCGACTGGTTACGCACTACGAGGGACGAACGGGTGCCGCTTTAAGGAGCTTCGCCCCTAAAACCGCGATGTACATTGCAACGATGGAAAACAGCTGCAATACATCATGCGGATTAATAGTTAAGTCATTCATTGTTCTTTCTTCTCAGGTTAACTGATAGAAAGGTCACAAGACGAGCAAGTACTTACCCAAACCACAGAACAACGAAATCGCAAGTCACACGTGCGATAACGATATTCCGCTAAGATATCGCCGTTTCTTGTACGCAGCTGACTGGAAGACTCGCTCAGTTTTGTTCGAGGCAAATACACTTCGTGCTTATAGACTTCAGAGCTCACCTTCAAAATGTCGCCAGTGCACTTGATTTGAACCCTGATTTTCCGTTCACTGCTTGCTACCGAATAAGAAACAAAATGGTAGTATATGTCAGTCATTTGCTCACACGTGAACAGTGGGGGGCAAGCTGTGTATGAGGTTCAGAACTGTCTAAAAAGTGCCTACCAAGCCAGGCTTACGTCTCAAAACTCAAGTGTGAAGTATATTCGTGACACTTTTTTGTTTGAGAAAATTGTTTGAGACGATGTTGGCAGTCAGAACTGTGACGCTTGACTGACAGGATCACAACCAATAGCAAACGCAGTCTGCTATTCCAGAAGAAGTTTTCCCGCCCTGTGGAGAGATTTGTAAAGAAGTGTTTCTTTTATTCGAATGTTCAGTTTATTTATTTATTTATTTATTTATTTATTTATTTATTTATTTATTTATTCATTCACATAGGGAAGTGGGAGTGAGCCAGTGTATATCTTCTATTTGATTTACAACGATAGATTAAGTGTAAAAGTTAAAGCATGCACCACTGGTAACGGTAACATGAGTGGCTCCTGCAGCCACTGACATTACCGTTATTTTCTCGGCGTGTCCCCGCGTACTACAAATAAGACACAACAGAGCCAGTGCCAACAAGACATTGCTTTATTTATTTTTTATTTCATTCCCTTCATACGTACCTAACAATTCAGAATGATCTCAACAGACACAGACGCAGTCACAACATGACACCGCCGCGTCCAAACGACTACACATCAGTGACATAATCAACAGAGAAGTCTCGCGGACTTTCGACCAACTCGTGAGCATCGCGGGAATAAAACGTCCGTCGCACCGCACTCGCCTCGCCGCCTCTTCGGCATCATTCGAACCCACGACCTCACTAAGACGCCGGGTTAATTCAGCATTTTGGCACGGTAGCACATTTTTGCTGCTGCAGTTGCACGTGCATGGCACAGCAAGTACGCAAAAGTCGTCGACCTATAGACACGCACATGGAGAAACACGGATATTTTTATTTTTATAAAGGTGCTCAAGATGATCTAAGTATATACTAAGAAAAAGTTGACACATATGTGTACCTTGCGCATTGTGCTGAACGATAGCATGCCCCCCCCCCTTCTTTTCTCATATGCCCTCTTTTCCTAAATCGTTCGAAATTATGACGCAGTACATTAACCCATAATTAGAAACAAAACATGGTGTGTAAGCCAGCACATGTCAGTAAATAACCTTACATCACACATGCGCACTTTGAAACTGACAAGACTATCGTGATATCGTTCATCTTAGAATAACTGACACGACTAACTTAACTGCGTTGAACTTAAGATTTTGTTCAGGCTAGGTACTCACACTTCCCGCGTATTCATTTTGTCGTAGCTTTCTCAAAATTTATGTGCCAGTGATGCCATTTTGAGCGCGTCGTTTATTTATTTCGATTCGTAATTGCCACTTGAGCGTGGATAATCCTCGCTTGAATTTTGTGCGAGTTAACTGGCACACAAGCGTTCGAAATTACGTAATTCTGGTTGCGAATTTTTCATCGAAATTGTCTACGTCGTAACATGTTTGCGAATATGGTCTTCAGTATACGTTTCGTAATGACGTGAAAAGAAGCGAAAAGGCAACCAACCGGGACACATTTTGCGATTACGAACCCCAATACGCGCTGCTTCGTCAACAAGATGATAATATGTTGACGCTACACGCGCACGTGCACGCCTGAATATTTGTCTCTTATCTCGTCCTTATCTTTGTGAACGTGGAGAGTGGTAGTTTTGGCAGAAACGATAAACGGCGAGACGCTAAACACGACGAGTACGACGTACACGGGCCGTTGTCAGTTCAACAGTCCATCTAACTTGCTGTCGTTCTCATGTAATGTTGACAACGTGCATGGATGCACTTTCAGGATGCTCGACTATATTCCTATATACGAAAGGCGAACCGCTAAATGCACGACGTCCAAAGCCATACCATGCGGATAGAATCACATGGGAATAGAAGTACGTTTGTCAAGGCTAAGTACGGACACGCGAAAGCATTAATAGTGATATGATACGCAGGTCAGCCAATATCAGGCATGATCTGTGTGTTTTTTTTATAAGAGTTATAGGAATGTAATAGAATGGAACAACTTTATTTAGATCCTTCGGGGCGTGAACTAGCACGTAGCTGGCCGGACACGACGAATACAAAACGAACGAACAAAAAGGAAAAGGAAAGAAAGAGAGGAGGAAAGAAAGAGAAAACCGAGGAGAAACAAAGAAGGCTGCCCAGCTCCGCACTTCCTTCAGGCTTGGCACGCCTAGTGCTAAGCTGCCTTTTTCGGTTCACTTCGTTACTGGATCTCAAGTCATAGGATGCACCAACTAGCTCAACTATTCAGGCTTAAGAGTGACAGATTGGCATGACAAGAAATACATGAACGTGAAGGACAGGACAGGTACCAGCTTCCAACTCTTCCCCAACTTCCAACTGAGGTGGAAGTTGGAACTTCTTTTTCCCTTCGTGTTCACTTCTTTCTTTTCGTGTCATTGTGCCATTCTGAAGTCTGAATTGTTGGGCTAGTTTGCGCATCGTATGACAGGACAAGTGCCAACTCCCAACTGAGATTGAAGTTAGCACTTGTCCTGGCTTACTTGTCCTGTCTTTCACGTCCATGTATTTGCTGCCTGTCCTACTTGTCCTATCTCTTATGCCCGTGTATCTCCTGTCCTGACAATCATTTGGGTCTGAATTGTTGGGCTAATCTGTGCATCGTATGACAGGACAAGTGCCAATTTCCAACTGAGATTCAAGTTAGCACTTGTCCTGGCTTACTTGTCCTGTCTTTCACGTCCATGTATTTGCTGCCTGTCCTACTTGTCCTATCTCTTATGTCCGTGTATTTACTATCTTGTCATTCTTAGGTGTGTATTGTTGGGCTAGTTGCTGCATCGTATGACAGGATAAGCGCCAACTTCCAACTCTGCCAACTGCCAACTTCCAACTGAGTGGCGCTTGTCCTGCCCTACTTGTCCTTTCTATAATTCCCGTATACTTTCTGCCTTGCAACTCTTGAGTCTTTATTGTGTACCAACTAGCCCAGAAGCGCAGATTTAGCCCAACAATAAACGAATCTGAGCAATCCCTGTCACATCGTCATGGCTAGACTGATTGTTAATCCGTAGCTTTCCTCTTTCAGCCCTTCTTTAAGACTTTAAAGGCGAAATTATTAGAAGCTTTAAAAAAGTTTCGCGCGATGACCACGTATCGTTCAGCAAGACTCGCAAGGCACCTGCTTAATAGATAGGAAGGAAAATCACGTATGCGGTGTACACTTTACATATAAATGCAATAAGAATGAGGAACTACACTACTGGGCGTCTCGATGCAAAGCCGTATCTGTAGGGCTGTTGCATGCGAGGCGTTTTGATCGCTCCATTGCTCGAGTTCTCTGCGGAGGTCAACGACCTCATGAGAGAAAAAGAAAGAAATTACACCTTCGTTGTAGGCCAGTTTTTTTTTTTTTTAAACTCCCGCCTTGTAGTGTAGCAGCTACGTAGCAAAATACAGCGTTACAAGCGAGAATGATGCGGCAACTACGCAGAACATTTTTTTCTATATAAAACTATAAACAGTCTGTGCACGCGCAAACGCTCCGTATGCAAATCTACGTCGACTACAGCACGTGCGGCGACGGCGGTGACGTCATACGCGGTATACATGTACATATATAGAGCTGGGGTGCGAGCACCCCGGATAATGCGATTTCCGCCACCGCCGAACGCCGAAGCGATGAGATAACACTCTATGTTAGCGTATGCAAAGCACTTGAAGATTCAGCGAAGAAAAAAAAAAATGACGCAAGCGACGGAATAGGGTAAGGGCCAACTTTTCTGGCGAAAACGCCACGTGGTGGTGGTAGCTGCGTTGAGATCCTTTAGGAAGAGTGCGCGTAGTTAGGCACAGGAAATGCGCCATATATGGACAGAAAAAGACTAATAAAACAAAAATAAAGTACAGATTTTTGCCACTTTTATGTAAGAGGAATTATGATGAGTTATCTCAGAGAGGGCCTAGGAAGGGGGAACATCTTCACCTCTCGTAGAGTAGTCCGTATCTACATTATGCTAATTTTAATTAGGTAACTGGAGTTTTCAGCTGGTGTTGATAGTTTCCCAGCCCCAGGATCAAAACTAATTAATGGTCAATAACAGCCTGTCGTTTCCGGAAATCCGACAAGAATATGTAAGAGCAGTTTAACTGCCATTACAATCAATCAATCAATCAATCAATCAATCAATCAATCAATCAATCAATCAATCAATCAATCAATCAATCAATCAATCAATCAATCAATCAATCAATCAATCAATCAATCAATCAATCAATCAATCGAACTGAAGATGAGCACTAAGCCACCACACTGACTGTAGGCATCCCTCGACCTATTCCGTCACTGCAGGCCGACAAGTGTGCAGCAGCGAAACTGCGGTGAGTCGTTCTCAGCGCGATGGCTTGACTGACAGAGACGTATAACCACGGAAACGATATAGCGTAAGCTCACGTATTCGTAAGGGCTTGTTTCGAACAAGCGAAGAAGAAGGGTGGCGTTTCATTAGATGATGGTTCTCGGTGGCAAGGAGGACTGTTGTGCCAGACCGACGATGCCACGAAAGCAAGGTCTCCGCATGCGATTCCGATCTGGACAGAGCATCCTCGGCCTAACGAACACATCTGCAGGCGAAAGGATGCCGATGTCAAGGGGACTCTCAGTATTCAGCTGCAGAGATGGTTTTTGACCATCGTAGAAAACTGCATAGTGGGTATTCCACTTGCTCTTACCAATGCAATGGCTTTCTTCAAGGCGATGCAAAGGGCAGTGTCTCTCTTTTTCAACAACTCTTAATTAATTTGGTAGACATGACAAAATGAGTGAAAGCAACAGTAAAAGGGCTTACATTCCGTACAGGCGTATGTTGAAACTCTCCGTCTAATTACGTTTAAGCAAAGGCAGCACTTGTGAAACCAAAGCCGATAAGCACTAAAAGGTAAGTTTGCATTGGAGGAAATCTAGAATGGAACCAGTCGTAAAGGAGAAGCCTACTTGTACTTGTAGATAATTACAATAAGTTTACATCGCCTTTCAAAGAATCATTTCTGCAGCGCAGTATAAAACAACCCACGTACTTTTGTAGATATTTCTGAACAAAACCTATGACTACGATTTCTTTAATTGGGGAATTCGGCGGGGACCACATAAACTCTGTGAAAATTTGTTGCACCTTCTCCACTTTAGTCGAGGTTTCATGTTCCTTAAATAGATGTCAATTTGGCAATGACTACCACGAACATTTCTCTGCTTGTTCTAATCGTAACCTTTTGTCGACTAAGGAATAACTTAGCTCAGTTATAACGTACAGTTTGAGCTGGATTATGAATCGAGTCACTCCATGGGTTTAAGAAAAGGAAGCTTTGACATTCGAACTGAGATTTCGTTAAAGTAGCTCAATGAGGGACAACCCTTTAAATATGGGTGGTGCGGGGATTCCCCGTTATTTCTCTTTTATTTTTACAAAAACAGGGCAATTCCCAATTAGGGCATAGACTTTCAGAAGCTGTAACCATAGAGGAAAGGCAATTCATATTAACACACGTAGAGGTCTTGCTTCGTGCATCGGAACGGCTTGGCACGATTTTGCAACCGGACAAATGCTGCATCTCGCATTGGCTGAAGATTGACAGATATATCCGGTGCAACGTGGGAAAGACGGAAATATGCGTATGGCGTTTACATTCACATTGAGCCTCTTTGTTTTGTTTAACATTGTCGTGTTCTGGCAATGCAAAGCAAAATGTGTATTTTGGTCACGAACGCAAACACATCGTCAAATGACATCAAGTTAATGGAATGCACAAAAAAAATTGCTTCAGTATACAATCCAAATATGCAAGTCTTACACCGTATTTTCTACCATTTCTACAAAATTTATAAAGGTCCCGTACGACATTCCCGAAAATTATGCCAATAAAATGCATAATAATTAAACAGTGATCGGAACGACTGAGATCGAATAGTTGTGAGTGATCAGGACAGTGATCGAGAACAAAATGGAGAGCAAGCAAGAGTATGAGTGCTTGTTTCGCGGTAAATATTTTACATAGCGGCGAAAAAAAAAAGCACTTTATCCTTAATAACAGCTCAACTGCTGCTCCACAAGGGAGGCATTTTTCACCTTCTTTGAGGTGGCAAAATCATAATGGCTCTGTTGGAAGTTTTTTTCTTTCATTCGCTGCAACGGCCAGTCGCCTTAAAGGGGTACTGACACAAATTTCGCGGCCGAGATAGCCTGCTGGATCGATTTCCGTGTACGTGCGCAGGGGCGTAGCCAAGGGGGGGGTTGGGGGGGTTCAAACCCCCCCCCCCCAAATTTTTCAGTTTTGCTTGCGTATATAGGCACGCACACTTACAAACGCACACACGAACATACATAAAGTATGGTTGAACCCCCCCCCCCCGAAAAAAATTTCTGGCTACGCCCCTGTACGTGCGTATACCATCTGCGAAATATCGACAGCGAATAAAGCTTGGAAGGTATTTTATATGAATATTGAAGTTCGCGTGCGCGATCCAGCATTATAGGGCGCACCTATTGCATTGACACCCTCGGAGGTGACCCGAGGTGACCCCCCTGCTTCCCCTACGTAACCGTTGTAGCCGGTACAACAAGTTGTGATGACGTCGTAGCCGCCATTTTTGTTTTGACGTGCTCGCCGCTGCGCTGTTCGTGTCTCAAGAAAATCGTCGCCAACAGACGACGATGAGGAGGACGACGACAACGAGGACGATGATGGCGACGACATCGCGCAGCACATGCGGCAAGCGTGCGAATGCGAGGAGACGACGCGAACAGCGTGGAAGTGCGTCACACTTCTGTGTGCTGACGTGATCGAGCGCTGCAGCCGCTAGGTGGTGATAGTTGCACCCGGAGGCTTGTCGTTTTTGAAACCGAAACTGACACTGGTCGGTAATGAGGAGCCTGTAATGAATTATCTGTCGCGCGCTGCAGCAAACGATGTGCCCTGTTACGACTAACAGACCCCCAGCAACACATTGCAGCAAAAAAAAACGCGAGGCCAAAATTTTTGTGTCAGTACCCCTTTAAGAACTATAAAACACAAATCGTTATCAGGGCCAGAGGCTAAACGTATAGTTATCGGTGACTCGCGATTTACACAAACGGTGCATGCGACGCTCACGAAGAAGCATTTGGAACTTGGCATATCATTTGTCAAAATGAACGCGACAAATGAAATAATACAAAAAGTGAATCAAACACTGAGCGTGTAAGATAACACTTAGAAGCGGGAAACGTTCTACGAGTCGCGTCCTGCAAGAATAGCACTGCGGGAACGGTCACTTCGCCACAAATGTATAGCTGTGAAAGTACTCCGCGTTAGTACTATACACGTCATGATATAAAGCGAAGAGAGAATACCCCTACGCGTCTACGTAACAGCGATACCATGACTAGTATATAATCACACTTCGTCTAATGTACACTTAGCTGCAACAGGCAAAAAAAAAAGTACGAATGAACGACCTATAAAGAACGCTTACATAGACTTATCCTTCAACTGCTACGTGTGATAATAACTCGAAGAAAAAACACTTTGTAGAGTAACTTCTACACGTGATCGCCAGGCGACGCTCGTCAAACAGTGGCGCCGCCTAGCTTGAGCCAAACAGACGGAGATCTCGGGGCCCCTAAAAAGGCAAAAGCGAGCGTCTATGGAGTATACAGTAGACCCTGAGATCTTAGGCGGCTCCTCACCGTTCGTCGTTCTGCGTTCGAAGGCAACACTCCGCGTAGGTAAAATAGATAACGTCGCGTTGCCGAGCCCTTTCCACCGGAAGGTGCACTGCTGCCTGGAGTGACGTGAAGCGTTATCTATTAAGATAGCTACAGCTATACTGACAATAGACACTGATGCAAAGCTACTTGTGTCCCTACGCGTAAAACTTGATTGGTCTGAACAGATGCTTAGACCGGAACGATCGCAGCGTTTCAGAGTATGAGAGAGAGATTCAGAGTTTGCAAGGTGAAAAACTCAAGCTAAAGCAAGTCCGTCATGTCGTCCTGAACCGATGTTCGCAATCCAAGCAAACATGCACCGGCATGTAACAACGTCCTAACGAAAGTGTTGGACTCTTTTATATCTTTAGCAGGTTTAACTGAAAATTTAGGTTGATTAACTTACATGACTTTCCTATTTAAACACGAAGCATGGTCTGCTCATCAGACGGCGACGTCATGCGACAACAATTCACAAATAAGCAGGTCCATCCGTGAATTTGGCTCGAACAAAAAGTCTATTAATTTACGCTTACTTGACGTTCCTGTATAAAGATGATATTCACGACTGTTGCGATTTGGTTCGAAGGCGATAGAAATGCACTCATTTGTTATCAAGTGTTATCGCTAAGAAATAAGAAAGAAAGTGCAGCGTACGACGTTCTTCACATAGGCTTAAACATCTAAACTCTGCTCACGCATTCTCATTCGACGTTCTTATTTAAAAGTGAAATTCACGATTACTAAGGTTCGTCTCGAAGGCGAGACAAATGCCGCCAACGTTTTCACCTGTTATCGCCAAGAGAAGAATAACATAACATACCCCTCACCAGAAGGTGATGTCGGGTCATTCCCAAGCAGGTGTAACTGCAAAAAGGTTCGTCTTGAATTGCTAAACTCTGTGCATCTGTTTAAAGGTTTTATAATCGTTCAGGTTCGGCTCGAAGGCGAGACAAATTCTGCCCATGTTATCACCTGTTATCGCTAAGAATAACATCAAAGGCTCTCCTCACCAGAATGTAATGTCGGACGATAACCTTGTCTCTCCTAAGCAGGCTCAACTGCTAAGCGTTCAACTCGAATATCTAAACTGCGTGTATATATTTAAATGCTTCACGATCGTAATGGTTCGGCTCGAAGGCGAGACTGCCAGTGTTATCAGCTGTGATCGCCAAGAAAAACAGATAGAGACAGCGTAAGAGGCTCTCCTCATCAGACGGTGATGTCGTACGACTCCGAGTCACCCCTGAGCAGGTACCGGACGTGGCCCGCCGTGCGCATGCGCAGAGCGGCCGGCGATGACGCCGGCGGCGGCGGTGGTGGCGGCGGCAGAAAGAAGGACGATGGCGGCGGTCCCGCCGACGAGGCCACCTGGTGGTGATATTGGCGGGCTGAGCTCGCTGCTGGCGACTCGAGCATTCCCAGCAGGCCCCGGTCGGTGGTAAAGGGCTCCCGGCCGTTCGCCTTCACGCGCCGAGTCTGCAGCGGCATGGTGGACCGTAGCGTGCGCCGCTTCTGCGACGACCACATGACCAGAACAAAGGGAGAGGAGGAGGGCAGGAGGAAGTGTGCGGGTACAGCTGTGAATCGTGTGAACACATTCTCAGCTTTCTGAGAGTAAGAGGGAAAGGGTAGGGAGGGTAATCAGATGCATGTCCTGTTGCTACCCTGCGCTATGAAAAAAAGAGGGGCGTAGAGAGAACGCTATAGACCATTTTAACTGAGAGGGGGAGCACCTTCTTTCTGGACTGTGGTACAGGAGTACAGAGGCTGACGTCGCTACCTCGGCAGTGCGTTTTTTGGGGTCACGCATATTTAACACAGCCCAAAGGGGACTGAGACAGACATCAGTATCGTTCATCGTATTGTTCTCTTTTTTCCCTGTTCTTCTTCTTCTGTCTTTTTCTAACAACTCTTGTCTATCATTTCTTATTCCCATTACCCCCTTCCCCAGTACAGGGTAGCCAGCCGGTCTGAGAAGCTTTCCTGCCCTTCCGTCTTTCTCTTCTTCCTCTTTCTCCTCCACAGGGGATTATGACGGCAACCAGGGAGCCTTCGTTGAAAAGTTGTAAACACCATTCCGCAGAAGGCACCCTGGGCCTGCGAAGCGTAGATGGAATGAGTTGTAATAAATAACGTACTGATTAGACAGAAGTTGCGTATCAGGGTTGCCTACTTGCTTCTTAGGTTTCTCGTTCACTTACCCACTGCGCTGTTGTGTGAGGCAATCGGAAACGTCCTGTCATGCGACACGTAGTTGATTCGTCGTTTGAAACGCTATCAGCTGCTACGATCTTGCGACCAAGACGCTTCCGTACCACGCAGTGCTCCCTACATCAAAAGCTGACATGAGAAGTAATCGCCAAATGCTGGTTCCTGAGTTTCGTGTCGTGGTCGCACCTCCGAGTCAGAATGTACAACTTCGTGACGTCACTCCTCGGAGATAAAGTCTTCTCGATAAATAAAAAGAAAGTAAAAAAAGCAAATGGAGATGCAATACGCATTCCGCAGCCAAGGATGAAAACTAATCTCTATGGCAAGACAGATAATACGAGCAGAGGGGGTGACAGGCAACCGTAAGGGGCGGGTGGTAAAGTAAGATGAAAAGATAACAGAGTGCGTATCTCTAAAACCGAAGTGGCGGGCGTCTCTACGTGCCTGTAGGCCTATCAGCTACGCAGTCTCTAAGCTCTACGCCAAGATGTTGGAAGCTTACCGGTGTATACGCGTAAGGAGATAGAAGAAACAATGATTGAGCAGTTTTTCGCGGTCGGCGCCCGTCACACCCTCTGTCGTATGTGGCGTGCTGCCGCTCTGGATGTGCCAAATCGCTGTCTCATCTAGAGTACAGTGATAAGAAGGGGCGTAAGGGAATCGCCTGTTAGGGTTGACGCTATCCTCCTCGCTCAGTCTTAAAATGATACAACAATGCTGCAAAGCGTCATAGGTGAGGATTGATTGCGGCCCTCACTGTGAATGGAGCAACGCAGGTAACCTTTTAGGTCGGAACGACAGAAAGGGAACGAGTTTGTGCACACTAAGAAAAAAAAACCGTATATGTTAATCTTATCGGTGAGTTCTGACTCACTAAGTATATGACTCTCTTTAAAGAGACACGTTAACTCTCGTTTAGGTCACACGACTCTCCGACGAGGGTATAACGGTCTCTAAAGAGAGTTCTCGTGTACCTTTAAAGAGAGTCATATACGTGACAAGTCAGGACTCACAAAAAAGAGTCAAATGACTCTTTTTTTTCTTAGAGTGTAGGGGTAATCATGTCACTCAAAACCGGGAAAAACCTAGAGGACTTGTCATTCTCCACGTAGTGTCCAAGGTAACAAGACTTGTTGGTGTAAATTGGCGCAAGCAATGTTTTCTGCCCGTCGCGAGCAGGTATGTAAAAGACGCTGTGCACTTGCTGCACAAACAGTACAAAAAGAATTGAGTGTTTATGAAAACCAGCCTCATTGGTCTACAAATACTAGGATAAGTACAGTTATAGGTGCTTGTCGAGCGACAGTTGTGTAAAGAACTTTTCTAATTGGGAAGCATGATTCTCTAAACTGCACATGTCCCCAAATAGCTGCCGTTTCAATAAAGTTTAAGTACTAGCTATACAACAACGGTGACGGAATTCCAACACCCATAGATTCCTTGGAAAAACATGTAGTGTCCAGCAAGACAATCCGAGGTGATGATACCGGGGTAAGCTGTCATGTTCCCCGACTAAACTCATACTTGCATAGGGCTGATTCTAAAATATCACATGCTCTGTCCATGGCTTTATCCTGATTGTCTTGACCTTGTTAATTTGACTGTGATTGGTAAAACAATAGGGATGAGGTACCACAGGAGTTAAAAACGAAGCGTTTATTCATTGACTTGCGCACAGAAGACCGGGCAGCACCTCAAAGCATTTTGTCTGAGCGTTTTAAAGAGATCGACGAATCAGGTCCTGCCACCTGACGGAAACCTATTCTTCCTATGGCATTCTTCGCTTCTTTATTGGAGCTTTGTTACGACAGTGAAGATGCTTGACAGCGGAGTAGAGTATTCTGCAGCTCTGTCGGAGATTGATGATCACAAAGCTTATTGAACTATGAGGCTAAAGCACTGTACTGATGAGATGGACGTTTCGGGTATGATTCCTAACGTCAGGTCGCGCATTGCAGTCCAGGCTCAAAGGAAGACGTTTTTTTTCCTCGCGATTTGAATGCGTAATTAAGAAAAGAAAAAAACTTAGATGTTGGAAACTTACACACTCTTCCCTGTCACGTCGTCTTTGATATCGTGTGTGTTGGTTCGGACATTGAACTTTGTAAACAGAGAATAGTAATTACAACAATAACGCAAGAATAATTGATGAAATTGACTGTTAGTATGATAGAAGAACTACATTTTTAAACGTGCAAATGTATGCACCAGAGAGAGACCGAGATGAAGTAAAATGCTTTACTAGAAAGAATCTCGACCAACAAAAGATTTCAGTGAACACAAGTAACATAAAACGTACAAAGAAAACAAACATAAATACAAAACATAACAAATTGTGCAACAGGAAACACGAGGAAACCAGGAGAGGTACAACCGTTTTTGTGTTGATAATTCTCACTACAGATATGTAGGAATAAGCACCCATATGAACAGTAATAGATCTAGACATGCGAATATATGAGTAATTCATGTAGAATATACGAAATGTTCGTTCTCGACATATTTTGATTTGATGTGTACTGATGTGTTTCATTTCAAGTTCAGGCACTGCAAACATTGTGGACTCTGCTATTTAAAGCTTACGTTAGCTTATACTAGGGTGGTCCTTTAGACTGCTCTGCTCTGCTGTGGAAGCGCCTCGAAGCTCATCTAAAAGAAGAACCAAGCTTCACGTTTAGTATAAGCGGGCTCCACTATAGTAATAAAGATAGCAACATAATAATCAGCTTTATAATTGTGTTATTCTTGAAATACAGCGTTCAATATCCTTTGAACTGCCAGCCTATCACACTGGAGGACTCTTAAACGACCACGCGAATGTGTAGTTAGACCCTGATGTTAATTACTGCCGTCCCAATGTGAACTACGTAAGCGTGACGTGACGTATTTCATAAAGCTTTGGCACGTTCGAACTGTTTCATTGCCCGAACAGCTGACAAAAGCTACAGCATTGAATCTTTCATTAACTGAAAAAAAAAAATGCATTTCTGGTTTGTCCGTGCTTACTGCCAGAGCTGGGCCGACCATGTAGTGCGTAGGACAAATGACCGGTTCACTATTTGTTTTACAAGATGGGTAATAATTGAAGGGGAGTGAACTCGAGGACAGCATAGAATAAAATGGCGCGATAAAACGAGAAAGTTTGCAGGTATAAGATAGAATAATGTAGTCAAAGGCAAGGCTAATTAGACACAGTTGAGAAAGGCCTTTGTCCTGCAGCGATACGACTCGGTTGTATGGTAGTGATTATGTTAATGCCGTCAAGAGCTATTCAACAGATTTGATGAAATCTTTAATCTCCCATAGATTGTAGTGAGGATCGGCAAGTAGCGTTCCACTGTGGGCAAGTAGCGTTCCACTTTTACGCTAACGAAATCATTCCACTCATATTAAGCGTAGCTGCAGTGTACATTCTCAACGGAAAAAGATTGGCACAAGTGAACGGTTGCCGGAGCAGCAAGATTGCCAAACGTGGCGCTGTTTTTCCTGAGCACGCCGATATCGAGAGTGCCAAGCACATTCCATTTTCCAAAGCAGCCGAGGCTGACGGAAAGTACTCCAGCAAAACTTTTTCGGGGTAACTGCGATAAAGATACGGTTGCTCGCAACTCCAGCAAAAAAAAAAAAAGTCATGTGCATAGCCACATCTGGCGATAAGCAATGAACAAGCATTTCTTTAATATATGGGCTTACGGATGGGTCAACAGCAAGATGGGCTGCTTTCCGCCGGTGGCCGGCCACCCCTGCTTTGGAAATGGAATGTGCTTGGCAATCTCGCATTCTCGCTATCGGCGTGCTCGTGAGCAACAGCGCCGTGTGTCGCGATTTTGCGGCTCCGGCCGCCGGTCACTTGTGCTAATCTTTTTCCGTTGAGGCTGTACCTAGACGACGACAGGTGCCTGAAGTTTTGTACAGGCAGCCGAACGGCGCCTGTTCATAGCACTGTTGTCACTTTGGCTAGAGTCTGTGTCGTGACTATAACTCTGGCTGGTACCTCGCCGTGAATGTAAAAGAACGTGATCCTTGTCATCACTGTATTTACAAAATGGTAGATACCTGATGTTTCGGTTTCGCAGCCGAAGCACGTGAGTTCACAGCACTGTTGCCGCTTGAGCTAGAGTCTGCATCTCGAATGAAACTTTGGCTTTTGTATCGATATGCATGTAACTGACATGATCCTTATAAACAGTGTGTCTATCAAATGGCAGGCGCCTGACGTTTCAGCTTCGTAGCCGGAGGACGGATGTTCACAGCATTGTCGTCACAATGGCCACTGCCTGTGTCTCGACTATAACTGTGACCTACGTCTCTCTATTAATGTAAAATAATGTCATCTTCATCACAAGTGTACCTATCAAATGGCAGATTCCTGACGTTTCGGCTTTGCAGCCATAGGACGGATGATCACGGACTCGTCGCATTAGCTGGAGTCTGTGTCTCGACTATAACTTTCGCTTAAGCCTCGCTATGCATGTAAAACAACGTGATTCTTATCGTCAGTGGCTGATGCCTGACGTTTCGGCTTCGCAGCCGATGGACGGGTGATCGCAGCGTGGTCATCACTTTGACTAGAGTCCGTGTCCCGACTAGAACTGTGGCTTAGGTCTAGACTAGAGCTTCGTTCCCTGGCTCGTCGCCTTCTGCGTCGCCTTTTAGCTTTGGCCCCGGCATTGTCCAGCAACGAGGGCTCCGTGTTGGTCCCCACGGTTCTCGTCCGAGTCACGGCGAGCACATCCAGGTTCTTCCACATTTGCGAAAGTGGCTGCTGTGGTGGCGACGGCTGCTCCGCGAGCATTTCCTTGCCTCCTTGTTGACGGTTAGGCCTAGGACTCAGATCATAATAAGCTTCGGGGTCCCAGTCCTCCCAGTGCTTCGACACACCCAACGATGTATGTTCCCAACGTAGAATAAAACAGAAAAAGAAAAACAAAGTGAAAGAAAGTCAAACAAAGAAGTAATACAACGAAACAAAATAAACTGAAAATGTAAGAAGGATTGTCGCGTGGCCAAGTCTGTGGCTAAAATACCTAGCGATAGCAAGTTCATGTCTGTCTTCCTCAGGGTGCTCGCTGATATTGACACAGGGCCCACAAGAAGCTTCAGGCAAGATGACACTGTTTCTCATGAACACTAAGCCCATATTCTATCGCAGCGAAAATGCTGGTAGGCTAAACATTTCGGAAGCTTAAAGATCACAATCTTGCCTATACAGACGAAACAATCAGTATGACTTGCAAAGGCAAGTTGTAACAACTGCATTTTTAAAAGCCTTAAAAGGACACAACCCCACAGCACTGTGTTGTGCAAACATTAAGACTCAAAAGTAGAAAAATAGCCTTACCCGAAGCCAGCCGCTCCCTTAGGCAGGGCGGCCCTGACACTACATTCGAGCACGTGTACCTGCTTGCACCATGTGCCGTCGATGTGTGTTTAAAATAAATGTAAGTACTAACAGTATGAAACAACAGTTTTTTTGTAGATGTTTATATCACCAGCTTAACAACGACCTCTTGTCGAGGTAACATTGATTCTGTTAGGATCTTTGTTTAACTACTTGCGTTTTGTACTTTCTCGTCAGGAATGCCGTGTTACGACGAAGCTCATGTGCCTCTCATTCGGCCATACGAAAATTTAGGAGACGCGAGATATTTGCCCGTCATTGCTTCAGGGCAAGATAAACCCCACAATATGTCTTTAAGAGTCTTACACACTCTGTATGTCGCACACGTGTTAAGTGGGGCTGTATATGCTTACCTCAACAGCTCCGCGCCACTTGTCGGCGGCGTGCCTGGCGAGCTCGAGCCTCCGTTGCTTGCGTGTCTGGTGCTTCTTGTACACGATCTCTATCACAATGAGCCCTATACCACCCACGATGCCGGCGCCCACCAGGATGAACACGCCTGCGAAGAAGCATGCCTTACGCACTTATATGCGCCATAAAGAAACACGACCAAAAAATTGACCTTATATCGGCGTACTTCGCTTCAAATGTCGTCGAAAGACGATAGTCTTCTGCCATTTATGTTTTGCCTTGCCTCAGACAGTGCCTCCTCTATGTTGAATCGGATCTCACCGGCATTGATAAAATAGAGGAGGCGCTGCGTGAGATATGGATGCCATCTGGCAGTGGTGTCAGGAAACATGAGCTTGTGCAGAACCCAGGGCCACTGCCAGGTGGCAGCACCATATCGTCGGCAGAGTGCTTTTTCGTGCATAGTGTCGCATTTTCAGCGCAGCCTAAGAAACACTAGCGTCTTTAGAATTACGTATCTATGTATTTTCTAGTAAAGGAACACACCACCTAATAATTACGTATTGATATTGCGCCTCAGATATGCGTAATATTTGCTTTTTGATCGACAATGTTCACAAGTATGAACGCAGCTACCAGATCAAGATGGCTGGGCGTTCAGCAAGTGCTTAAACTTTGGCCGGGTGGCTGAATCGTGTTACAGACAGATAGACAGAAAGACAGACAGATCAGAATTTCTGCGTTCAAGTATCCCAAGGAAGACTATCGTCTTTAAAATAACAAACATGTAAAGACCATGTCTTGAAAATATCGCAATCCACAACATTTGTATCCTCCAGCACTTGCGCCAATGCAGCGGACCTGTAAAAGAAATTGTTTAGCAGGATGGAAATTGTTTCTGACACATTAAGAGCGTTCTTAAATGCGTCTTCTGTTCAAGCTGTTGTACGTGATGAAACGCTACTTACTTCATAATTATGAATCTCTCCATGATAAGTTACACCAGTTTCCGCGCACTGACCTTGCCTATACAATGCAGGTCCGTCCTATAGCACGGGAACGCATCGACCAATCGAGGGATTTATAGAACGCTGACGTGTTATATTTGTAACAAGCTGACAGTTTAGCCTTGTTTGTAATACGTCCTTCTGACAGAAAAAAAGAAATCTTTTTAAGCACTCAAAAAGTAGAAAGAAAAATAAGGGTATTTGACACTCAATCCCATTCGTTCAGTTTATTTCAGCTTCCTGCGCATTGAAAATACTTTTCTTGCTTGAAAGATAACATAGTGTCCACCAGCACTTACGCCTATGCATATAGGACGTGTCAACGAAATAGTTTAGCAATAAAGACGAGATGGTACGTTTATAGTCATCTCACTGTGTTGAAAAGAAAGTTTGCAGGGAATAATAACTACGAGAAAATATATATTGGACAAATAACAAGCAGAAAAAGTGTTCGTGAGCAGTCGCACTGCTAAATGAACGAGTGACATGCGATACCAAACTGAACGAGTTACAACATATCGATAACAGAAGCGAGAAGTAAACGACCTACACCCTGAGAAAATTAATGCGAACACGCTTGATCAGTTTTCTGCTGACGAAGCATGGAACTGCTGCTGCAGGAATAACAATAGGACGTGCCACAAGAACATTTTAGCTGAAAGAAAAAAAAAGCAAAATTTCGAACAGTTGTTCGAGATCACTGACCCGCCATGTTGGTAAGTCCCAGCGTTGCCGGAGTGCGTTCATTCTTGGTTTCGCATTTTTCGCCGTCGCGGATTATCCACTTGCTGTCTAGCTGTTCCATGTAGCCACCTGGATTGAAGGAAAGGATGCAGGGGCGAAAGATTAGCCAAAAAGATTAGGACTCCTTTCTCGTTCCAGCGAAATGTGTATTTATTCTAGCCCAGTTCTGTTTCTAATAATAATAATATCTGGCGTTCAGCGAGCCAAAACCAAGATATGATGGACGCCGTAGTGGAGGGCACCGGAAATTTCAACCATCTAGCGTCCTTTATGGCGCCCTGACATCGCACAGTACACGGGCATCTAGCCTCCATCGAAATGCGGCCGCCGCGGCCGGGATCGAACCCACGACCTTCGGTTCAGCAGCCGAGCGCCGCAACCACTGTACCACCGCGGCGGACTGAGTTCTGTGTCTGTTTTGTGATAACGACAACTGTTTCTCTAAAATAAGTAATGATAATTTCTGGGGTTTTATGTGCCAAAACCAAGATATGCTTATGAGTGACACCGTAGTGGCAGACTCCGCGTTAATTTCGATCTCCGGTTGTGCTTTAACGTGCGCCTAAATCTAAGCTCACGGGTGTTCTTTGCATTCCGCCCCGCCTTGGACAGATTAGAGCCGGCTTAAGGTGGGGTGAGACTATAAAAGTTAGTTTCAAATTTGGCTATACAGCAGTGGTAATAAAAGCTATGAATTTGAAAGACAGACGCAGGTTGCATTGGAATTCAACATTAGTTTAAAATTGTATTTAGTGTTTTTTGTTTGTGCTTTTTAGTTTTTCTACATATGTACTTTTTGATTAAGATCTAATTACCTGCAGAGAATTGCAATTTTGTACAAAGGTATACCCACTGACGCTTTACAGAAGTGGGACTAAAATTGTGAGCGTACAACAAAAACGAGATTTGTCGGTTTTTTACGTTTGTCGATGTGTGAAAATCGACACCTATGAATGTGTTTTTAATAATAAAAAAATACAAATGCACCTACGCTACTGATTCTAGTTCCAGTTATGTAACTGCCACTAAATCAACACATATGTGAGACCTTTTGTTTCCTTACGCCTTACAGTTCCCGAAAAAGAGATACAAAAACTTTCAAAAGCGTTGTTTAGAGAAAAGCGCAGAAACCCACATTTCCTACCAACGTGTCGAAGAAAAAGCACCGAGAATTATTTTTGAAACCGCAAGTACCCAGATGTGATCAATATTCCAGAAGATAAAGAAATTCTCTATCAGATGATTGCAAAATCTGAAAAACTAATTTTTTGACGACCAAACGAAGTCTCACCCCACCTTAAAGAGCTACGCTGTTAAGGGAGAAGTCAATACAGTGTTCGGTCGCGTGACTCACTCTCGTGCATTTCGAGGAGCGTGAGGGTGACCTTGTCGACCCAGAAGGAGTTGCGTTGCAGGCCTATTCCGTACCCCGAGCGACCAAACTGCTCGCCGGCTGTGACCAGGTCGCAGTGCTGGGCCGCCTCGAATTCCAACCGGGAAGAGTCCCAGATGAATGCATCCAATTGGCTGGATTATGTAATCAGAATTAATTATTGATATGATTGATTATATTTCAGACACAGAATGAGTCTTGGATGGCAAGGCTAAAGGCAGAACACTGTCTGCCTGACTGAGGCCTTGTCACCCATACATTGCTCCAACAGTGAGGCAGCATAGAACACAAGGGCAGACAAAGTTTCTACAAAAGAGTAACAATCATAAATTTGCTACATGTAAATGAAAAAAAAAGAATAACACAATTTCCTAACAAATTTAAAAATAATAACACAAATTAGCTGACCTCACTCCAATGCAGACATCTAAAACACTTCCATGCTACAAGTAGACTCGCTATATTTGTTCCGAATAGTTGTATTGGGCAGTTCAGGTGGACGTCTAAGTTGCGTGCCAGTCTATAAGTAGTTATCTTACTTATTACATTTACCTCTTCTTCTGAAGGCACAAAAAATTACGCGGACTTCGCGTGAAGTGGGAATCCGCTTAAGCGGAGTTTTGTATTGATGTTAGGTAAAAAAGCTATTTTTACATATAGCTTTTCTGGACACAAACTGAACACAGTAATGCAAACGATAATGGATATATGGACGACAGCATTGTGATAATATTTAATTGCTGTGTCCTGGTCTTCCGCGCTATTCTCTGTTATGTTATTCATCACCAACAGCCTCAAGCTATTGCACTACTCCCTGTTTGGTCAGACACAGGGACGTCTGCAAATTGCTCGGTTATGAAACCTGTGGAATGCAAAGCTTCAAAATGTCGTTGAAGAACTGGATCATTATAAGGGACAAGATTTGACAGCGAGAAATAGACTTGTTACCGACTTTTGTCAGCACGTATTCTCTTGAAGCCTAGACGTGCAAGGACTACTTGAAGTGTGTAGGAGTCTGTGCACGGTTAGCGCTCATTTCTTCGGCAAGGTATCTTGTGTTTCTTTCGCAGTTTGCTTTTGCCGCCTATAGAAATTTCGAAATGCCTGAATGCTGGGGCACCGTCACCTTGTCGTGACTGTATAAAATGTTTCCTCTCTCTCTTTCAGCATCATTCATTTTAAAAGCTCGTACATATCAATTAAATAAATTTCAACAATACGTGAATGAAAGGGCAATAAAGAAGTCAATGGAAATTAAACTGAACCTCCCCGAACGGAACTTGCCCAAGGTATGCGTAGAATCACTTTCATTCGGCTTGCTTCTACTAGAGTTGCGGCTGCTTTGTATACGGGTTGCGGGAAGAGTGATGTTTCAGAATGCGCATGGTCTTGAAGACAGTGTGTATGCACTCACGTCATCTTGCATTCTACATTCCTCCCATACACGTACAGTGGCGTCCACTCTTACGAGTGAACACGGCTCAGTGTGGCCACTCTCCGCGTAGCGCCAGTGCAGCCGGCGCGGCCGCGCATCGTAGCGTAGCGGCGCATGCGCACAGGGACACACGGGATGCACTTTGCGTCGTCTGCTACATCACTCGAGCACGCCGCTCCGTAGTAGCCAGGCTTGGCCAGGCGCCGCTCTTGCTTGGCTGTAGTACAGCAAGAGCGGCGCGCTTGTGTGCGCTTGTGTGCGCCTGCGCCGCTTTGGTTCGATGCGCGACCACGCCTGATGCACAGGCATGGCGGCCAGTGCTATATATATATATATATATATATATATATATATATATATATATATATATATATATATATATATATATAGGAGAACTAACAGACAATAACGCCAAGGAAAGTATAGGGGTGTTATCTGTAGTATTTAGAATATAAATGTGAAGAAAGTAAAGTGGACGAAAAGATAACTTGCCGCCGGCAGGGACCGAACCTGCGACCTTCGAATAACGCGTCCGATGCTCTACCACTGAGCTACGGCGGCGGTCATCCTCCCGTCCACTTTAAGGGGTATATATCTGCATTTAAACCTTGGAGTGTTAGTCAGCGCCAATCGCAGCCATGGCGGCGAGTGTGGAACACTCTTTTTTTGCCTTTCTGGCGTCACGTAGCACGTGATCTTTTTACGAGCTCGCAGCTGACCAATAATCCCTCGCATACTACCTGAAGGCATCAAGTCTGCCAGAACGAGACCCTTGCTATGAATGAAGGAAAGAAGATGACTCTTAAGGGCTCATTTTCTTTGTTAGACACAATATTAAGGAGAACTAACAGACAATAACGCCAAGGAAAGTATAGGGGTGTTATCTGTAGTATTTAGAATATAAATGTGAAGAAAGTAAAGTGGACGAAAAGATAACTTTACTTTCTTCACATTTATATTCTAAATACTACAGATAACACCCCTATACTTTCCTTGGCGTTATTGTCTGTTAGTTCTCCTTAATATTGTGTCTAACAAAGAAAACGAGCCCTTAAGAGTCATCTTCTTTCCTTCATTCATAGCAAGGGTCTCGTTCTGGCAGACTTGATGCCTTCAGGTAGTATGCGAAGGATTATTGGTCAGCTGCGAGCTCGTAAAAAGATCACGTGCTACGTGACGCCAGAAAGGCAAAAAAAGAGTGTTCCACACTCGCCGCCATGGCTGCGATTGGCGCTGACTAACACTCCAAGGTTTAAATGCAGATATATACCCCTTAAAGTGGACGGGAGGATGACCGCCGCCGTAGCTCAGTGGTAGAGCATCGGACGCGTTATTCGAAGGTCGCAGGTTCGGTCCCTGCCGGCGGCAAGTTATCTTTTCGTCCACTTTACTTTCTTCACATTTATATTCTAAATACTACAGATAACACCCCTATACTTTCCTTGGCGTTATTGTCTGTTAGTTCTCCTTAATATTGTGTCTAACAAAGAAAACGAGCCCTTAAGAGTCATCTTCTTTCCTTTATATATATATATATATATATATATATATATATATATATATATATATATATATATATATATATATATATATATATATATATATATATATATATCTGGTTACGCCACTGTACCACACCCTAGAGTAATGCGGAATGACAACTCACTTGTTCTTCAGGGCCTCAATACCTTCTTCTACGGTCTCGTAGTTCTTGCCCTCCATGATCCTGTACATGTTGGACAGCTCCACCTGTCGCCGGAAGTACATGTCCACTGCGCTCCCTTTGACCGTGGCGTACGTAAAGTTCTCCGACGGATTCCGCAACTGCAGTGTGGAAGGTGAATGAAGGATGTGAGCCATGGAGAAAACACATGGCATAGCGCTCCACAAAGCTTTAATCTCGTGAATATTTAAGGCAGATATTGAAAATCATTGACACTGACATGACACAGACGTTAGAAAGCATTCCGGGGAGCTCTGTTCACGATAACGTCTCGCCAAGTGCTGTGTTGGGCGTCGACGTCATGTAGGATAACCTGCTATCTAAGCAGCGTAGGGGGTCGAGAAGGCCTAAGTGGCACGTCACCGCACGGCGTATTGAGTATTGGCTAAAGGAGTACTTGCCGAGGTCCACGGAAGGAAAAAAAAAACTGAGAAAGTTTAATACTATACTTCAATGAGTACGTGCGTAGGTTATGCCAAAACATCGCAAGAACAAGGCAGTGAGGTTAGACGGACTGCTTTATCTAACGGCGGAGTTGTTTAGACCTGCCGTAATCAGTACAGCGCGAACAAAAACTACGGACGGGTACGCGCCACAGGAATTGGGCAAGCCCCACTACCGAGTACTGCAGGTGCGAGCGGTAAACGAAAACGAAACGAGCGTTAAATGAACATTCGAAAGAGAGAGAGAGAAAAAGAGATAAAAAGAAAGAGAACGTGAAAAATAGAGTGAGAGAAACAAAGAGAGAAAAAGAGAAAAAATAAAGAGAAATAAAGGGAATAAAGACGTCACAATATAGAAAGACAGAGAAGACATAGACAGAGAGAGGGATGGAAAAAAGACACAAAAATGAGATAAAAAAACAGAAAGCAAGACAGAAAGAGAAAGAAAGAGAAATAGAAACAAAGAAAGAGAGATAACGATAGAAAAAAGAAAGCGATAAATAAAGAGGGAGAGATAGAGAAAGAAAGGGAAGAAGAAGAAAGATATAAAAAGCCAGAATGAGAAAGAAATAGATATAAGAGAAAGAAAGAAATAGAGAGAAACATATACGAACGAATACAAGAAACAGACAGAAAGAGAAAGAAAGAGAAAAAGAGAAAAAAGGAAGGCCACCCAGAGAAGACAGGTGTGGGAATTGTATCATTCTCTCTAGACTGGTCATGCTCGATTCGGTTAGCGGATTTCACCCCTATTTACCAGGCTGAATTGCTGGCAATAATCCTAGCATTGAGTAAATTGCCCCAGTGTCTATAAGCACTGGTTGTTTTAACAGACTGCCTCTCTGTCTGTTCTGCCTTAAGTGCACCTAATTTATCGAGTACTTTACAGACATTCTATTCGCTGATTCCCAGACATGTGCAGCTGGTTCGATTAGTGTGGGTATACCAGGCCATAGAGGTATAGAACTCAATGAATATGCGGATGCACTGGCAATATCATCCCATGATGGCCCTATTTTGTCTGTATTGCCCACGTCAGCGTATGTCACAGCAGCGAGATTTGAAAAGCGTACCACGGCCAATAACTTCGATAAATCTCCTTTGTTTTCATCAGATTTCCCACAACTAAAGTTTCCTTGGAAGAGCAGATGGTGTTCATCTAGGAAGGAAGAAATACTAATTACAAGGCTACGTTGTCGAGTCCCACCACTGAACTTATACCTTTACAGGTCTGGTCTGGCTCAGTCACCCTTATGCCTTCACTGTAATGAGAGGGAATCTCTGAAGCACTTCTTTTTGACGTGCCGAAGATTTAAAACACAGAGGAAAAGACCACTAGAAGAACCCCTTACGGAAGTTGGGCTTGAATTTATCACATCCGGTGATTCTTTCATTTGGGGCAACCATATTTGGTTTTAGCCACAGGAACGTTTTCAACTCTGGTATCTAATTTTTTACGAGAATCAAAAAGACTTGAATGTTATGTGTAGTTGAATTCAGTTGTCTTAGATGCAACTGTATATATTTGTTTTTATTATTGCTGTTGTTGTTTCCATATAGGCGTTTTTTTTTCGTTTTTTTTAAATCTTGCGTGTTAATATGTAAAGGCTAAACATTTCATTTTCAACTCTTTCCTTCAGTTAGTGAATTAGTTTCCTAAGCAAGGCACCGTCCGCTTCATGGCCTATCGCCCGGAGTGGGTTGCGCCAATGTACTAAGGAGCCAGCCAACCAACCAATTCTTCAGGCTTGGCATGACTAGTGCGAAGCTGCGATAAGTTTTTTTGAAGCTGTCAACACGGTCATCAATAGTCAAAATCTGCACAATCAAGCAGTTATACAGCGCAATGCGCATGCCTTATCTCACGCTTTGTGGTCGTGAAAGTTGCTTACGCATGTTGTAGTTATGAAATGGCTAAGCCCTCAAATTTGCACCGCAATATTTCCACTAACACCCGCAGCACAGCATTCCTCAAAAATAGGTCCTAGAAACGCCTGGTTACGCTCACAAATTTGGTCAAACGAAGCTCTATTTTAGCACGAAGGACATTGATTTTGTCATCAGCAATGCACTTTTACCCTGTTGTAGACTTTGTGAAGGTATTGTTTCTTTTGTGGATCTCTGGTATTGTTACGTTTGTGGATCACTAGTGTGGATACGAAGACACAAAACTGCTCGGGATGCGGTTGCGAAATGGTTTTGACACGGCAGTGATTACTTTCACCTCACGTCAGCTATTTATTCATTTGTGATTTTTCTCAATGTCATTAGAGCTGTAGAGGGACCCCGGTGGCACATTTGCTGCAAAAATCAGCAGTGCCATAAAAAAATCTGAACATAAAAATTTTGGTAGACACTACTGGTGAAGGATCTGATTGTACGTAAGTATTATTTATAATTGCATTGCTTGAGCGATATATGGCAACCCTAGTCGACATTAGATGATATATAGCCAACACTAGCAGCATTAGCAACCGTTAGCAGAAAATAGCCAGCACTAGCCTGCATTTAGCCAACCCTAGCCCGTAATATAGCCATTATTAGTCAACTCTACACTACACTGGCCAACACTAGTCATCATTTAGTGAGTATTTGTCATCAGATAGTTATCAGTAGCCAGCACTAGCCGTTATTAGCCAGAGCTTAGCCAGCGCTAGTGGACATTAGCCATAATTCATCCAGAATTAGCCGCTATGAACCAGTTTCAGCCACTGTGGGTAATATTCTAGTAAAAGCGGAAGGCCAAGTGCTGGTTGTAGGGGAATAACCAAGGCAAACCACGTGATCAGCGAGCACCTATGATAGTGAGCAGCAGCAGTTAAAAACGGTAGAGGTTACTTGCCCTCGGATCGTTGATTCCGGAAAGTGAAGATTCGGGCTTTTCTAAGACGAGAAATGCTGCCAGGTTGGCAGTGTAGGAGGCTACCACAATCATGGCAAATCCAGCCCAAACCATTCCAAGGACGCGGCCGCTGAAGCTTCTAGGAGTGCCTGGAGGAATCAGATTGAGGTTAATCGTCATCACAACAATCACTAATCATCATCATCGTTATCCATGTCCACTGCAGTACGACAGCCTCTCAAAAGCTAACTCAAAAACCCTCATCTTAATGTTGTGTGATACCATCCTACGCTCTGGAAAAGCTCGGAGACAAATCGCGTGAGAGATACCTGTGCGAACGGACGCATCGATCATGCGTTGATCGCAAGAGCAGTCTCACTCCCGCTAGCGTCTTATGTACGCAAGGCTGTTGCGTGCGCTAATCTGTCTACACTAGTGGACATCAGCGCAGGCACCACAGCCAGGGTCCTGTATAGTAACTTTCGAAGAAAACGTTAACGCTTCTTGTTATGATTGACATTCACAGCCTGTGAAGGTGCACCTTCAGCAATGCCGCTGTTGAGCAGTACTCCCCACGCAAACCAGATGGCGCTGGAAAGGTTGAGCGCATCTTCCTCCGTCGCATCGCTGTTGGGGAGCTTATATCGACCGAAGGGGCTGAACCGGTCGAGCAGGTACAGCGCCAGCGCCACCACGTGAACAGACACCATCACCAGAATCCATAGCGTCTTTTGGAAGGGCTGAAGAAATGACGCCAGCGTAGAACTCTTGTCTTGCTGCGAGAGGTCATGAAACACAAATAACCACTCCTGGTCACGTCTCTGTCTTTCGAAACTTGGAATCTCTGCGTATTCAGACGTAAGCACTCCAACAATTCAAGGCACTACATGATGAACATTGAATTTCATTGATTTTCGACATTCTAACATTCGGAATGCTGAGGGCCGGGGTCAAAAAGGCACTAGTGTATCATCTTAGTAGAGGGCGATAAAAGGGCTGACGTCACTCCGCAGTGTTCACCGCGCCTCCCTATCGCCTAGTGGCGCTTGCGTCGCGCGCGCGTGGACCACGGCTCAGTAGAAACGGCAGGTTTGCAGAGAGTGAAACAATCTTGATGAAATAGTTAGTGCCACGTTCTTAGTACATTGTTAGCACAGCGTTCCGGAAAACATGCTCAGGTTAGAATAACAAGCTTGCACCTATAATCAAAATTTCATGCACTCATCGCTCATGCTTTTCTTTTATTCAAGATCAAAACCTCAATACATTCAGGCGTGGACACTTTCACGACACTTCAAGTTACTTCACTTCCAAAAGTATGCCGAGATTGAAATAATCAGTCTGCATCCATTGTAAACATTAAAGCTCTTCATAGGCAGTTTTCTTTTTCATCAAATAGATAGTCGGAAGTCGGAATACATTCAGGCATAGACACTTCAATTTACTTCACCACCCAAAAACGTCGAGATTGTAATAATCTGTTTACGTCTTAGATCAAAGTCAGATATTTTGATCACTTCGTAATTTGAGCTGACACACATATCACACACGAAATCGTTGCGCGCTTATTTTTGTCGTATCTTTCACGTATTATTTTTTATTTTTTCTTATTACTGCGAAGCTTGCTGCGCTCTGCTATACACGGTCGTTTTCTTGACGTTGTTACTATCGTTTATTTTCATAATTCTGACCATGTACGTTGTACGTAACGCGCTGTAAGCCCTCCCTCCTGTATCTATTTCTTTAATTCCCAGAAAATAAATAAATGAATAAGTATACATTCAATACCGAACTAACTCGCGCACATACCAAACTAAGGAAAGACCTGCTTGCGAGGTAATCTTACATGGTATTATCAGCCTCGTCTAGCCTTTTCTTTGATTCAACGTGCCGTTCTGCTTATCATAAACATTAGATGGCTAAATTTTTCACGAGAATGGCTGCGTGTTTAGCCCGTGGTACATGTAATAGTTTTACTGCCAAGAGGTATCGCAGTAAAAAGCAAAACAGCCATTAGTATGTCACCGTGTCTGTGTTTTTTTACAGCGAAGCTGTTTAAGCCGGCCGTAAAGTGCCAACCCTGCCGCAATACTATCATCATCATTCACGGGTATGCGCCTCAGAATTTGGACAAATTCCACTATTGACCGCTACGGCGTAGCTTGTAATAACTCTGATGGGCGAGAGAACGAGCACAGAGAGTAAGACAGAAAGAAAGAAAGAGAGATGGAAAGAAAAATATAAAGAAAAAACATGGCTGATCCCGCTGCCGTAGGAATCGGTATAACACGAAAGTAAAACGTGTCTTCACAGACGTAGCTTAGCGTTTGTTGTGCATTGTTTCGTCCCAAGGGCGAAGGAATGAATGCTATAGCAACAAATTGTAAGGTCACGCGAAGAACGGCAAGCAGCTCGAAACTTGCAACGCGCTGCTCAAGCAGAAAGGACGCACGAAATTAACGTACAGAGGATGAGCGCGAACTAACAACTGTCACAACTCGACAGTTAAAGCGCGCTGGTCACATACAAAGGAGGACGCACGAAACGAACGCACAAGTATACACAGAATGAGCGGGAATTGTCACAGTTGTAACTTATTTGTGTATGAGCAGCGCGCTCCTTTCGCAAAAGCGGCCGCTGCAGTGAGCGAAGTGACCTTCGTTCTCTCAGTAACTTCAACGCAAACTTGCGGGGAGAGCGCAAGACGTACAAACCACCGCCATCACGAGGTAAGCGCGCGCACACGAGAGACCACGCCCTGTAGAGGCTCATCTCAACGCGTGGGGCGACGACCTTTAAAGTGCGCCCTTTGAGCCCTTCGCGCCATCTCGCTAGTGATAACGAAAGCACGCTGATGTACCACAGATCTCTGAGTACCGCCACCGGCAAATGGTGTATATAAATAGCACGCCGTTAGTATGACGAAAAACGTGCCGTCTGTGGTCGAGTCGTTTCGTTCTGCGCGCTGGGATTCGAGAGGTGGTAAGTTCGACAGCCGGTGACGGAACCTTTTCTTCTAGTTTTTTTCTTTGCCATATGTTCGTCTTTGTATTTTACAACGTCATAACCGTGACGGAAATACGTCAGTGGAGCCGTGCTGGACCCCGGCATAAAACACTTTCGTGTTAAAAAAAATTCTTGCCGAAAAGAAATTCTTCACGAGGCGGGATTCGAACCAGCGTACCCTCGATCCGAAGGCGTGTCCTAACCACTAGGCTATCCAGGCACGCTGTGTGATCATAGCATAGCCTTGTATAGTATACTGCAGCAAGGGGATGGGAAAGGGAAGTGAGCGTGAGGAGGAGAAATGTGATGGTGAGGAGGAGGGAAGGAGGGAGGGGCGAGAGTAAAGGACAGCACAGAAATAATGGGAAAGAGAGAAATAGAGAGAAAAAATGCAGAAAGAAAAAGAAAGAGAGAGAGAGAACGTCAGCGAAAGAGAGTTAGAAGTAGAGAGAGAACAAAGATAGAAAGAGGAAGCAAGCTTCGCGTCGTCTAGCGACCAGATACTGCGCCACCTGGCCAAGCCACGCATGCGCAGTAGCTAAGCCACGCCCACCAACGGAGACATCACGCGCAACCTCCGTTCTACAGTGCATAGCCTGCTTGAGTACACTACAGGAGGAAGCCACGCATCTCGAAGATATACGTGTCGGTCGACGGGGAGTACGAGCGGTGACGGGCCCGTGCTTCGCTGTGCAAAGCTTTGCGCGACTTAGTGTAAACTATAGTGTAAACTGCCCGCATTTATTTAGGGGCGAAGCACGTTAGGGTCAAGGCTCGTTCATTGTGTGGTGTCCGTACTCACGGCGCAGCACCGTGTAAAATCCCCTAAGAAAGGTTTAACAATAAACGAATGTCAATAATAATTGTTACAGAACAATATAAAACGCCTAGAAGCACAAACCCTTCATACTAGTCGGCCATATCAACGTAGATATTATGGACCTTAGTACTTAGCTTTGTCGTCGACGCTCTCTGTTCGCTGTCATGGTGGTTTGAAAACCGTTGCTATAGTCGAAACATATGCGTGTATGTGAATAAAAAGAAATGTTTACAATATACGAACGACAATCATGTTTGTGACAAAAAAATATAAAACACCTACAAGCACAAACCCTCTATACTAGTCGGCGACTTCAATGTACACATTATCGACCTTAGGACCGAGCTTTGTCGTCGACTCTTTATGCCAGTTTATGTCCCTAAATTTACATTATATGGGGCAACGCTCGGGTAACATATGTGAGACACAAGAAAAAGTTGAACAGTACACTAATATCAATCATAATTGTGACAGAAAAATGTAAAACTCTCACAAGCACAGACCCTTTTTACTAGCCGGCGACTACAACGCAGACATTAAGGACCTTAGGACCTAGCTTCGGCCAACCGTCATCATTCACTTCATGGAGATGCGTTCCATTTTTTTCGCACTTCATGTAAGCCATGTTCATAAGAAAAAAAAAATCACAGCATATCCACGGAGTGAATGATGATGAGTGGGCGAAGCTGCGGAGGTTCATCGGTAAACCGTGAATCTTCCGTGAATTCTGCCCAGTACATCATCACCGACGTGAGATCGGGCGCGTTTATACTAAAGGTTCGATGAGTTATGACGACTTGCAGCTCACTTTAATTTTGCATGTACGCTGTGAATTTTCATTGTTTAGAAAACCATTGCATTAGAAAACATCTGGCGTCTTTCGTTAAGCAGCTGGCGTCTTTTCGTTTTGCTTTAGAAACATCTGGCGTTCTTCCGTTTTGCTTTTACAAAACATCTGGCGTCTTTCGTTGGTTTATTTCATCAATAAACGGCGTGTTGAACAAAATATTTATATAGTTTAATCACGCACAGGAGAAATCTCACCAGGCACTACCTTGGAGGTAAAGAATGGCTGCTAATGGGAATGAGAGACAGAAGAAGTCGGCTTTTAGCTAACGCTGCGAATTTTTTATTGTTCAACAACGCACAGGAAAAATCTCCCACCGGCACCACCTTGGAGGTCAAAGCGTAAGACTGGTTACGCACTACGACTACGACTACGAGGGACGAACGGGTGCCGCCTTAAGGAGCTTCGCCCCTAAAAAAATTGGATCAGCTACGCCCTAGCGGTGCGAAGGCTGAGGAAACAGCAGGGCTGGTCGCGTTCTCCTCCTCCTTTCCGTCCTCCTCACCCTTACTTCCCTTTCTTATCCGTTGATATGCTAAACTATACGTGGCTATGCTATGCTTTCTTTCTTTCTATTCCTGTTTCTTTATATCTGTTTCTTTCCTCTCTCTCTATCTCTCTTTCTCTGTGTTTCTTTTCCCCTTTGTGTCTCCTTATTTTGCTCTCGTTCTCTCATATTGTTCAATGATATTGTTTCTATACGCAATCATATTGTTCGCATAAATGCTTGGTCTTCTGGCGTGCCTAGATAGCCGAGTGGTTACGACGCTCGCCCTCGGCCTGTGGGAAGTGGGGGTCAAATCCCGCCTCGCCAAGAAATTTTATTTCGTTTTATTCATTTATTCTGCTTGTCCTCTCCACTTCTCCTTTCCTTCCTGCAACGCGTTGGTAGGCGCAGACGTGCCAGGTGGTTGCTAGGCGACGCGCTATGACGTCAGAGTTACGCGAGTTCCTACGAACGGTTTGTAGCTGAGCTTCGAGTTGAAATTTGGTGTAGCGTGGGAGAGCCGCTGTTGATATTTGGTGTAATAAGTGTGAGAACAGCAATTGCGGAAGCGCAGCACTGCTGTTGGAGCCGAGTTGGCATGATGCTACGATTGACACTTCCTTTGTTCCAGCAGCACGCGTAGTACAAGTTTCTTTCGCAACTTTTCTAAAGCTATAGCTCACATGATTTGCGAACAGCTTGCGGTCATTAAAACGTTATCTTGCTCGTCACAAAGAGCAACGTTCCTCAATTCAAGCGTTTGTATTGCGCTAGTGCTTACTGTACAACAGGGTTCGACATAAAGAAAGATGTATTGCGCGTGTGTTTACTGTACACTAGGTTTACTGTACACTAGGAAAGATGGAGTCTCCATCAACCTGACGTGTACTTATCGGTTGCACGCATGTCACCGCTAGCCCTGAAGCAGTTGTCTTTGCGTCTGTTGGAATAAACCTACTTGACCGCAAGCATGTTTACACCGATGGCTCCACTAATTCCAACAGCTCTACCGGAGCGGTGCTTGTTCCATCTGATAACGTACTGTTACAGTTCAAGTTTTCTCACATCACGACTTCGACAGCCGCAGAACTCGCAGCGCTTCAAGGTGCGGTCAAGTACATCCTTCAGCAGCCACCTAATCGATGGGCCATCTTTTGCGACTCCAGGTCAGCCTTACAAACACTACGGTTTGCTTTACGGCACGGACTACACGAACAATCCGTGTACGAGATAAGGCACGACTACCACCAAGCACTCGAGGAAGGACATGTTATTATATTTCAATAGTTGCCGAGTCATTGCAGAATTGTCGGCAATGACCGCGCGGATGAAGCTGCACGATCGGCTCAAGACCAAGACCTGCGGACACCCATACCACTCTTGAGAACGGACGCCGCGTGGCGACTACAATCACTTGCACGCCGTATCACACTTCTACAGTGGAATCATCATCATTATCACCATCAGCCTGTCTACGCCCACTGCAGGGCAAAGGCCTCTCCCATGTTCCGCCAATCAACCCGGTCCTGTGCTTTCTGCTGCCACGTTATACCTACAAACTTCTTAATCTCATCTACCCACCTAATTTTCTGTCTCCCCCTCACGCGTTTGCCATCTCTTGGAATGCAGTCAGTTACCCTTAATGACCACCAGTTATCCTGCCGACGTGCTACGTGCCAGGCCCATATCCATTTCTTCTTCTTGATTTCAACTACGGTATCCTTAACCCCCGTTTGTACCCTGACCCACTATGCTCTCTTCCTGTCTCTTAAGGTTACACCTATCATTTTCATTTCCATCGCTCGCTGCGCTGTCCTCAATTTAAGTTGAACCCTCTTTGTAAGTCTCCAGGTTTCTGCTCCGTAGGTAAGTACCGCTAAGATGCAGCTGTTATATACCTTCCTCTTGAGGGATAGTGGTAGTCTACCATTCATGATTTAATAATTCTTGCCGAATGAGCCCCATCCCATCCTTATTCTTCTAGTTATTTCACTCTCATGGTTCGGCTCCGCGGTTACTACCTGTCCTAAGTAGACGTACTCCTTTACAACTTCCAGTGTCCCGCCACCTATCGCAAAGCGCTGTTCTCTGCCAAGATTGTTCCACATTACTTTAGTTTTACTATAGTGGAATACGCAGGGTTTTTCCAACGCGCGCGTGTATTCGGTTGACCCAAATTTGCAACTTCGTTTGCCATCAGGGCTCTCACGACGCGATGCAACTTTGCTGTGCCGCATGTGGTTGGGCGTAGCATTTACGAATGCGTATTCGTGTCTCATTGGAATGGCCAGCAGAACGGCATGCAATATTTGCGCCCGCGAGGAGAAGCTTGAACACATTCTATGCCACTGCCCATCATACCAAGCTCAACGAAGTAGTATGGAAGTCAAGCTCCGTCACCTGGATTCAAGACCACTGACAGAAAAGAAGATCTTGGGACCTTGGCCTACGGTCTCGCATATGCGCAAGGCCACGAAAGCCCTCTTGTGCTTCTTGAGGACCACCGGACTTCACGAGTGCCTGTGAACTAACAGCGCGAGTTCGTGTTGTGTAGTTTCACGCTGTTCATCCATCTCTTTCTTACTCTTCTTCCTTCTTCTTTACCCTTTATTTTCTGTTATTCACCCTTCCCACACCCCAAGTGTAGGGTAGCCAACCGAGCAAAAGCTTGGTTAACCTCCCTGCCTTTTCTCTTCGTATCTCTCTCTCTCTCCGCCCATGATGCCAGTGCCACGGTCGCTTGATAAAAAAACGCCAGGCCTGCGCTGAAACCGCAGCACAGTCACAGCGAAAGCAGAAAGAGCGGCGTTTCTAGAGCCCGCTGTAAGCTCTCTTGGGGCTATAATACAAGTACACTAGAAAGGTACACTACGCCATAAATCACAATTTTTGTAAATTTGGGAAACACCTACTAAGCCATTATACGTCATTCTGCGGAGAAGTGACGCACCAGGTACACGTCTGTAAGGCAATATGTGTACTTGGTTGAAGCGACGACTGATGACAATGAAGAATTAAGACTCAGCCTTTGTAATGGGTTGGAAGCTTTAAACGGCCCACCAGTTATGTAATTTGCGTTGGGTGACACCCGGTCGCTATTTCCCTCTCCCGTCATGCTGTATAACATACGTTGACGTGAGAGAGAGACGGGGGGGGGGGCGAAGAACTTTACTGAGACCCCGAGGAAATGGATCATGCGCTTATCAGCTCCCTTGGCAACCAATACAAGTGTACTTGCGAGGAACCCACTACGCTATAAATTATTGCAATTTTTGTGAAGTAGGGCACCAGGCACTGTGCCATTTTTCGTCATTCTATGGAGAGCCGTGGTACCTGCTAAATGCATGTAAGGCATTATGCGCACTTTGTTGATGCTGTGCCTGATGATGATGAAGAATTATGACAGAGCCCTTTGTAATGGGTTGGAAGCAATCAACAACCTACTCGTTGCGCAATTCGCATTGTGTGACGCCTGGTTACAGAATTCGCGTTGTGCGACGCTTGGTGCTTATTTTACTCTTCTACCATGCTATAATGGATATGCTAATGTGGTTCCTTTCCGACATGAAGCCTGTATAGGACCTTTTCGCAAAGCAGTTTCAAGCACCGGCATGGCTCAGAGGTTGAATACTGGGCTCCCACGCCGAGGGCCCAGGTTCGAGCCTCGTTCCACCCTGGAATTTTTTTCATATTTCGTTTTACAGCGAAAGCTGTTATGAGATCATCTCACCGGCCGTTTTTGGCGCCGTAGTTGTCCGCCGTCGCCGCCGCCGGTGTCCGTAACCAGTATCGCTCGAAATAAGAAAGAAAACGAAATAAGAAAAAAATTCGCATTGTGGCGTCACACACAGCGAATTGCGCAACGAGTAGGTTGTTGATTGCTTCCAACCCATTACAAAGCGCTCTGTCATAGTTCTTCATCGTCATCAGGCACAGCATCAACAAAGTGCGCATAATGCCTTACATGCGTTTAGCAGGTACCACGGCTCTCCGTAGAATGACGAAAAATGGCACAGTGCCTGCGGCCCCCCTTCACAAAAATTACAATAATTCATAGCGTAGTGGGTTCCTCGCAAGTGCACTTGTATTGGTTGCCAATGAAGCCCATAAGCGCATGATCCATTTCCTCGGGGTCTCAGTAAAATTACAATGATTTAGAGCGTAGTGGGTTCCTCGCAAGTGCACTTGTATTGGTTGCCAAGGAAGCCCATGAGCCCATGATCCATTTCCTCGGGGTTTCAGTAAAGTTCCTCGCCCCCCCCCCCTCCCCCGTCTCTCTACCACGTCAACGTATGTTATACAGCATGATGGGAGCGGGAAATAGCGACCGGGCGTCACCCAATGCAAATTACATAACTGGTGGACCGTTTAAAGCTTCCAACCCATTACAAAGGGCTGAGCCATAATTCTTCATTGTCATCAGTCGTCGCTTCAACAAAGTACACATAATGCCTTACAGACGTGTAGCTGGTGCGTCGCTTCTCCGCGGAATGACGAATAATGGCTTAGTAGGTGTTTCCCAACTTCACAAAAATTGTGATTTATGGCGTAGTGGGTACCTTTCTAGTGTACTTGTATTGTAGCCCCAAGAGAGCTTACGGCGGGCTCTAGAAACGCTGCTCTTTCTGCTTTCGCTGTGACTGTGCTGCGGTTTCAGCGCAGGCCTGGCGTTTTTTTTCTTATTTCGAGCGATACTGGTCACGGACACCGGCGGCGGCGGCGGCGGCGGACAACTACGGCGCCAAAAACGGCCGGTGAAATGATCTCATAACAGCTTTCGCTGCAAGAGAAAGTTGCAGCTTGTTGCGTCGCGCTGAAACACACACTCTTAGAAAAAAAATTAGTAAACAGTTAGTACATGCATGCATTTACTAGTTTCGAGCGTATTTTACTACCTTTACTAGCCAGCAACTAGTAAACCTCGTAAATTTTGCCGTTACTAACCTGGGAGCCTCTTTAGTGCTTTCACTAGGTAACTACTAAGGTACATGTGTTGCCAGATGCTTCGAAGAGGCTGTAGTGTAATATGCCGTAATTGTTATCGTCTTGTGCAAAATTTAGACAAAACTATAATTCTCTAGTTTATGTTGGAATAACAGTTTCGTGCTGCGTGATCGCATACATATATGATACAGTAGGATAGAAGATACTGGGTAAAAAATCATCGATTATTTCTCTAAATTTCATGGCTGCTAACCGGTACCGCGTGTGCTTTTACAAAGAAGGCACATAAATAGCTGTCAAGCTACTGTTCGGGCAGAACACCAACGAAAGAGAGAGAAAAAAATCTCGCCGAAAGAAATTGTTCTTCGCGTTCAATGACCGCGACATCGCGCGCAACCTCCGCTCTATGTAGTGCATAGCAGGGCTGCGCCCGATCGTGTCCTGAGAGTCATGGGGCGTCCTAAGAAAGTGCGCACTCCCGAGGAGCAAGCCGCGCATCTCGAAGCTAGACGTGTATCGGTCGGCGGGGAGTACGAGCGGCGACGGGTATTGCTTCGCTGTGCCAAGCTTCGCGCAACTTAACGCAAACATGAAGTTTTTTGTTTCTTTAGTTCGGTGTGAGTTTATCGCTACCCCCAACATCATATAGAACTGCCAACTCGTCCAATTTACTGTCCTTCTAAGTGATGATGCAAGCACGCAGGTGGACTAGAATTACGCCTAGGTCATCACCGTCGCTTGGCGGATCGACTCACCTTCTTTGCCAGGATGGTGATGCCTTGGTATTTAAACGGCTTGGTGAAGTCGATCTCCATCGACCTCTCCGGAGTGATGGTGAGCGGGGCGATGATCATGTCAGCGACGCCGCGCACCAGATCACCAACCATGCCGGACCAACGTTTGTACGTCGATCCGTTTACCTGGTAAGGAATAGAACCGCTCTTTTCTGTTACCTTGTTAATAATAAGAAGAAACCTGATCTATTAGCGCCTGCCAGTACTACTCCTTATTAAATTCTATGCTATGATTTAAAGAAATTTATCTAAACGGACTGGTTTTAGTTCACACACCTATGAGATGTGGAGGAGCGTTGGCATGCCGCAACACCACGGACAGACGTCCTGGCACAGCGTAGGATGGATTTTATGCAATCTCTATAGATTTGTATACACGTTCACTCGGATCTTTCTAAGGTCTGCGGCATTTTCACTATCTAAGAATTTGTGAGGAGCGCCATATGTCTGTCGTGTGCTCCGCTGGTGAGCGAGAATATCTCTTGTCTTTTTTAACTGAGGCTTGTTAGCGAGGGGCAGGTGCTCCGGTCGGTTAGTGAGTTCTCGAGCCAGAGCATGAGCCCTCTCGTTTCCTTCGAGTCCGGCGTATACCGGGCACCAAACCAGCCGGTGTCACTTCTTTTAAAGCGCTAACATTAGGAGCGTCAAGCAGGAAAAAACTGTGTGTGTGATCCCGGCAAAGGCGGTAAGGTAAATGGCATGAGCTCAAGTAGTTTGAACATTCAAACCAGAAGTGCAGACCGGAAGCAGTACCTGTGTAGATCGGAAGTCAGACAACTATAAGAACATGCGGTCAACCAGAGGCTCTTTATACAGAAGTGGGAATCTGAAGGGAACTTAAGGCGGGAAATTCGAAACGGAAGTGAGGTTAAGATTGAAAGTGGCCATCGAAACTGAAATAAAAAGAAAGCCTGGAGCTGGACACCCGGAAGTCACATCACGGACCGGGTGCTCTGTAAGGGCAGTTACGTATGATCTATGAGCTCCGTAACGGAAGTGGGAGGTGACTTCAAGGAGGAGGTTTGAAGTGACGTAACGCAGTCTGCAGAGAACCGCAATACCATGTGCGGTGCTATAGTACTGCTAGCTGATGCTAGGGCGTTTCTCTCCCACTTACCGCTTAATCGGCATTAAATTTTTTAAACGCCGACACAACTTCTGCCTCTACGGATACAGGGGTGTTCAAAAGTTCCCAGGCCGACCTGGCATAGGATTACATGAGGTAGCCGTCTCCTGTACTTTTGCTTCTTGCGTAGAAAATATAACAGACCACATGAATAAGAAACCTTGAGTGGGCATTGTTGGACAAGTCCTGTTACTGATCGTAGGTTCATCACTACTATAGTAATACGGCAGTGGGCCACGCAGCACTTGAAGCGACATCTGGATTGCGAAGATGTCCCTTATCATGTGATTCAGAGATCGGTGATATCGGAGTATAAAAGTCAGATTTAACCCATACTTACAAAATCAAACGTTCCGTACTGCCCGTCTTGGACTTGATATAACGTGTACGTAAAGTTGAGTTTTTGGGCAAGGCTCCTCAGGAGATCCATGCAGTATCCCTCGCAACAGTAGGGATAAGCAATACCTGAAAAAAAAAAAAAATGCAGAGAAAGGTTACGGTAAAGCAAGCCCAAGGAAATCTCGCTTGCCAGATAAAATAGGATGTATAAGACCACTATGGGATCCGGTCTCCAATGTGCTTGTCACGAACAGGCAATGCTGAGACTGTTAAATAAAAAAAAGTCTGTGTATATCGCGTAAAACGATGCATTTGACTGTGCGAGTACTACAAGAATGTTGGTGATGCAATAAACTGGCATTTGGTGCATCTATACTGAAATTTAGGATTTGCCAAAACCTCATTAATGCAGGAAAACATGTTCACAGCCTTCCTCAGTACTTCAAGACAAGGCTGCACAAGCTTTGAGGAAGTCTTTCAAGTTGAAGCCGCGCTTAGTCTCTCGTCGCGCTTATTTTTTAAGCTTCTAGCATTCCTTACGCGATCGGTGTACGTGCTTTTGCACAACTACGCCACGCTTAATGATTGCTTTCTGAGTTCTTACGAGATTGCTATCCTGCTTTGAAACTTTTCACAAACGTGTTAATAAAGAACTTATTAAGATCTTATCACGGACGACATAGGCTCCACCAGGCACGTACGACATAGCTGGTTTTATCAGCGGAGCTGTTCTAGGTAAGGATGGGCGAATATTCGGGCGTTTCGAATGTTCGAACGAATATTAGAGTATACGAATTCGCTTCGATAGGAATTTAGATTATTCGAAATTTCGAAGTATTCGAAATGAACGAATATATGTATACAATTGACCGAACATAACCCCCTGTAAAGGAGGTTTCACTGCATTGTCTGAATGCTATGCCGCAAAACAATCTATCCAGGGGAAATCTGCACTGCCGCGAAGCCACACTTCAAGGTTAAATGTACATATTTTTTTAAGTTTAAAAGCGCGTTATATAGGCTTATATGCGCTAAGTATAGTAATTTTTAAATTGTAACGTATTGCACCACTTATAACTTGCACCCTACTGCTATTCAAATCTTGGTGCTATTCAAGGCTGCTTCCACTTCATTTCAAACCAAAAAGGTGTCATTCACTCATACCTAGTTCGAATCCTTAAAAATATTGTGCAAGGGTCATGACAAAAATGCTAATTTTTCTTAATAATATGCGGTAAATACTATTCGAACTATTCGATTCGAAATTATTCGACCGAATCACTATTCGCTTCGGATTCGCTTCGAACCTTAAATTTACTATTCGCCCATCCCTGGTTCTAGGGCTTGACCTGACGACAGATGAGCGTCCCTGTCGCGTGTCACGCTCCGGTTCCCAAATACACCCATAGATGGCGTAACTGTCTCGGTAGCGGGAGAAGTGGTAGCAGCGCAGTAGAAAGTGAAGGGCGGCTCGAGCGTGAATAGGGCCTAAAGTCACTGTAGCGAAGGCGGCTGTGGAAGGAGCTGCCACACTCCCTTTCCGGTGCATCTCTACTCTACAAATAACGTAATCACAGATACCCACACAAAATAAAAAAAACATCGCAGAAAATCACAAGAGAAACACAGCAGAACCGCAGCTCTACTGTTTCTCTAGATGTCACACTGGGTGGATGTGGGCCAAGTTTTTTTTTGTACGTGACATTACAGAAGCTCTTTGTATTACAGAACTTGGCTTGTACGATGAACGATAGACAGACGCGCTAGAGAAAGAAACAAACGTGTGAACAAAGCAAAAAAGAAGAAAATACATCAGCAACGAAGATTTCGGTAATGTCGTATCTTGTGCTTTGAGCGTCCACACATGTGAATAAATTAGGTTTATAAAGACGACGCTAAAGTAAGGCGGTGTTGTATACGAGAAGCTACGACAAAATTATACAAAAAAAAAGAAACGACGCACGGGTCAGTTTTTCAGTTTTAAGTTTTTAAAACACATTTCCTCCTTGGTTTTTATTTTTATCAAAGAAGGTCATGACAGACCTTTTATCTACCACTGGAAAGGGACGGGAAACCATTTTTTTCCACGGGCGCCTTATTTCGAGAGATAAAATGATCCATCGCTTTTCAAATCAGGACTGATGCCGTAGCGAAAAATAAGGAAACAAATGCCGAAAGCACCGCCACGTAGTGAGTGAGGGGCTGAAGAATCAAGCCTGAACAAAAATAAAAGTAGAGAAATGGAAGAAGAACAGCACTAAGATAAAGAAGATTCACAAGACAAAAATCGCAAACGAGGAAGCACAGAGCACGTGTGCCAATGTATGGATAGATACCCCAGTTTTTCTCCTTTCAAGATCCAACCCAAAACAAAAAAAAAAGTCTTGCAGTAATGAATGAAGCAGGCCGAAGAATAGGAGGAATTAATTTGGGCAGACAACGGCTCTGGCGCCAACAATCGCTGCTCTACGCGGAACGTGAGACGAAGTAAAAGGCGCAGGTGAAACCACAGCAAAAAAAAAAAAAATAAATAAAAAATCAAGGAAGAAGAAACGGAGCTGCGAACAATCTGGCCACAGGTTTTCACTGATGGGAGCCCCCCCTTTTTTTTTCTTGATGAGAGACGAGAGCTCGGCATTGATTTAACGGGCTATTTTTCTTTCGCGTCTTCAGCGCGCCATTCATTGCGTTATTGCTCCTGACAGGTCGTTGCTGTTTTATTCGTGTTTTTGCCCTTTCAACGCACCCCTCTTTCCTGCCACCTTGATTGTGTTTGTGTTCCCCCGAGGCCCTCAGGTGGTGTGCACTCGCGAGCATTTTAGTTTATTTCGATTTTCTTTTCTTTGACGGGGAACCAGATTTCGCGCTGTTCGGCCTCTTGTGTAACCTACGTCGCCATTGGTATTGTGCGCAGAATAGAGAAGGTATTTTCTTTGTCGTTCATGCTGGAGACACCAGTGTTAACACATGACTTAGCGCTGGCTTTTACTTGATCCCACTGCAAACATGGTGTTTATAATAGATCGCTTCAAAGTTAAAGGAGACGAGCTTGTAACAAGCGTGGACTATGAGGGTTTTCCGTGAGGTGACTAACAGAAAAGAAAAAAAAAAAACACGGAGAACGATTAAAAATTGTTAGCAACAACGCTTATATACGCAAAGAGGTATGTACTGACTGTGCTGTACATGTGCCATTTATCTATTAGCACCTGGTCCCTTCTGTATTGAGTTGAGCCGATTGCTACACGGTACGCGTGTTTCACATTTCTCTTGCCCCAGAAACTACATACATACATACATACATACATACATACATACATACATACATACATACATACATACATACATACATACATACATACATACATACATACATACAGACATACACATACATACATACATACATACATACATACATACATACATACATACATACATACATACATACATACATACATACATACATACATACATACATACATACATACATACATACATAGTTGTCATACACATGCCAAGAAGTTTTTAGACTAGAATTGTTCATTTTTTTATTCATGTAAGTGCCCATGAACAGCCCACGGGGCCTTGGTGATGGTACATCTTGACAAAATCACATAGCAGACTGAAAGTAATACAGCATACAATCGTAGAAGAAATATAAACGTTCTCAAAATTGAAGCAAAGCATTAATAGTCAGCCAAAAAAGGAACACACGAGCGAAGAAAATACATAAAACATGGTTGATCCCTCTATTAGGAATCGGTATAACACGAAAGTAAAACGTGTCTTCACAGACGTAGTTGAGCGTTTGTTGTGCATTGTTTCGCCCCGACAAGTTGTAATGTCACGCGAAGAACGGCAAGCAGCTCGAAACTTCCGACGCGTTGCTCAAGCAGAAAGGGCGCACGGAACGAACATACACAAGATGAGCGCGAACAAACAAATGTCACAGCTCGACAGTTAAAGCGCGCTGGTCAAATACAAAGGAGGACGCACGAAACGAACGCACAAGTATACACAGGATGAGTGCGAACTGTCACAGTTGTAGCTTATTCGTTTGTGAGCATCGCGCTCCTTTCGCAAAAGCGGCCGCTTGGGTGAGCGAAATGACCTTCGTGCTCTCTGTAACTTGAACGCACACTTGCGGTGAGAGCGCAAGACGTACAAGATAAGCGCGCGCGCAGGAGCGACCACGCCCAGTACAGACACACGCTCATCTCAACGCGGGAGGGGGGGGGGGGTGCGACGACACTTAAAGCGCGTTCTTTGAGCCCCTCGCGCCATCTCGCTAGTGATAACGAAAACACACTGATGTACCCTGATCTCCGAGTACCGCCGCTGGCAAGTGGTGTATATATATAGCACGCCGTTAGTATGGCGAAGAACGAGCCGTTTGTGGCGGAGTCGTTTCGCGCAGCGTGCTGGGGATCGAGAGGTCGCGAGTTCGATTCCAGGTGACGGAACTTTTTCTTCTCGTTTTTTCTTTGCCATATGTTAGCCTTTATATTTTATAACGTCATATCCGTGACGGAAATGCGTCAGCAGAGCCGTGGTGGACCCCGGCATAAAACACTTTCGTGTTAAAAACGTCATCAAGCAGCTGACGTAGTATGCATATGTGAAGAGGCAAGTGTGTGCATTTGTACCGTCTGTGCTGTTGGTCCATGGACAGAGTATCTCGGATGGCAGGCACTGAGACTCGTCCGCGACAGGCCTCACCCACACGAAGGGCCTCTCGGCGATGGTGGCGACGCGCAGGTGCTTGGGGATCACGTAACCCAGCGGCGTCTCCGTCTGCCGCCCGGGCCAGACCATCTTCTCCAGCTCCAGCTCGAGCTCCATGCTCATGGACCACTGCGTGCACCGTCTCTTATTAGCTGCTGTGTAGGTGCTGCCTATTAGGAAATCGGGCAGTTAACATGTACGTAGTATTACCGAAAATGCTTCAGTATAATATATAGTTTTCCTAGCCAATTCCGCCGAGGTAAACTTTCGTTTCCATTGGTCTCTAATGAGACATTTTAAGTGTGAATGGGTGAAAATGGGGCCAGTTTTGTGTTCGTGTGAGCGCTACGTGTATCGCATTTCTCGCTCAACACTTGAAGTATAGAATAAGACAGGCCACCAGCCACGCTTGCATCTACAGCTTCTCATAGAAGTCAGCATATCTCCGTGCTTTTCACTAATTTATTCATCCAGCCAGATTGCAAGTTATCCCGCGGTGTGTTTCAGTGATCTGCACGTGATCAACCCCAGATCAATAGAAATATGCTATTCGCCGTAGGTAGCTGAAAATATCCCCGCCATATTCACAAATGAATGATGATGAGTGGGGCGAAGCTCCGGAGGTTATCGGTGAAACCGTGAAATCCTCCGCACATTCGATCGATCATCATATAAAGATGTGACACGTTGTTGTAGTGTGATTGTATATATACACTATATACACTATATACACAATGTTTATTATTTACATATCGAGCCGCTACCAGCACCGAGGTGGCGGCATCGCGAGCCCTCGGCGCTGGTGGTGGCTTGTGCTTGCTGTCGGAGCTGGCGTATCTCTTCGGCCTCGCGAACTCTCACCGCAGGGTCCTGGCGGCGAGCCCGCGTTGCTGCTGCATTGCGAGACCTTCGCGCTGCTGCCTTTGCTTCTTCGGTGTTCATAATGAGTAACGGTAGCGAAGTGCACTCTGAGTGAGCTCCTGGCGAAGAGAGAGGAAGCGCGCCGAGAGCGAGCGCCATATATAGTTGCGGCCCTCTAGCGGTCTCCTACCAAACTAGAGCACGTGCCGAGAGTGGAGCGAGTGCCGCCTGAGAGGCGGCACGCCATCTAGTGAGCGATCCCGAAATCAACGGAGAGCACAGCTGCGCCTCTAGAGGGAGCAATGAGAACTAGCGTACACGGCAGGATCGACAAGAGACAAGCCCCCAGCTAAAGGAGCTTGGCCCCTAAAAAACTAAGATTTTGTAAGGAGCACCCTGTATATCTTCTCAACCACTAGCCCCACTGTTTGTACATGTACCATTGCAAGTGGTCCTGACAGTGATGTGTCTTTAGAAGAGTAGTTCTTTGGGCTAGTTGCTTTTCTACAGTCTTCAGGTTGTGCAGCGCGAAGCAAGACTAAAGAACTCGTATAATCGCTCGTACTCGTTTTGATCGACGTTCTTTCGTCCTTCTTCAAGCGGCACCACTTTTTAAAAAGCTTAATGTTCCTTTTCGCCTCAGTCAGGCAACCCTGGACTCACCTTGGAGAAGACGTACTGGCCCACTGGGACGTGGCTTCCACGCACCACGTTGAGGATGTCGTAGTCGCTGTCGAGTCGGTCACCCTTGTCGTCGAATCGAACGCGTCCGGTCTCCCCGCGAAGCAGCTTCTGTTTCTTGAGCAAGCTGTCGATTCAAGCGATTCGAGACGGTAGCGTGAGAACTACATCGTCAAACGAGTGTGACATGTATGAGCGTAACGATTCATCACATTCAGAAGTGCGCCACTTCAAGCGAAGCAGTATCATTTGTTGAAGATTGCACGGAATAAGGAATCGTATGGTGTGAACAAAGAACCGTAGGGTTCCCGAAACGTCTCTGTGTTTTTCACCTTGACTTGGTCAGTGACCGCATCTACATCCTCAAGATTGCACGGAGCTCCTTGTTATGCCTTCCACTCTCGTTCACTCAGTTTGCAGCATTATGAGACATTGCGAATCGGGAAGAACGAAATTGAGGACGATTAGGCGCTGAAAGGAATTCACTGTGCAGCGGATGGTCCAAAAGGTACAGAAAAAGCAAAGATTTAATTGTCCTGATTCTGTAGACAGCATCACGATTGACAGAGGACGGACAATGCACAGATGATGCTACGACCCAAGATGGCGGCACCCTATTGAAACTGGTCTGTAGATTTCGAGTTATTTAATCTTGCGATCCTGGTATTTTTTATTTACCTAATTTAATATCTATCGAAATACAAGGAGGGCCTACACTACAACAAATTTTTAAGCCAGCGGTGTAATAGCAACATAACGAATACCTTAAGCTCTTTACAATAAATTGTCAATACACATTTTTTTATCTCTCTGCAAGTTATCCTTTACAGAGCAACATCGCGAATAGTTCAGCTGAAGTTAGCTGAGTCGGTGTAATCCAATCGAAAGAAAAAAAAAACGCAGACCTCACAAGCTTGAGTCCAGACTCCCAGGAGTTTCCAAGCATGCTGCAGCTAATGTTGGGCTGCGTCATGTTGGGGTCCTTCTGCAGCTCTTTTAGGGCTAGGGCTATCACCTGCACACTGTCACGTATGTGAGCTCTCTCGTCGGATGCGTTTACTAGCTCTAGCCCAAGCACACCTGCAAAAAATAATATGTCAAATGAAAACATTGTCGTTGATATACAGCAGTGGATGTCCAACCTTAGCCAACACCAACTAAACAACTGTCAGCCAACTACTAATGAAAGTTTGTCAGCATTTGCTGTCATTTAGCCAACACTAGTTGGCTTTAACGATCATTTAGCCAACAATAGGCATTCTGAGCCAACAGTAGCTAAATACAGCCAGCAGTCAGGCAACATCACCGCCATTGGCCAGAGTTAGCCACCACTTAGTTATCAGCCAATATTGGTCTACACTGGCGAAAATTAGATATAATTTAGCCAACACATTATCCAACATCAACAAACATTAGCCAGTGCTAGTTAGTGCTCGTAGTAGGGAAGTGACTACGGTAGTTGAATTACGTCAGAAATTATTATCGACGTCATCCCTCACATACCCCGGTACAGAACATTGGTTGACGAGGCCCATGAATACCTCCTTGTAAACAAATGCGTACCTACTAGAGGGTGGTTGAGGCCTAAAAACTACATAGTTAGCTTGACGTGTCAAGCTACTTATCGAGCTTGAAGTTCTACGTGTTAAGATGTAAACGGTGTGCACAGCTGCAACAAAACAAAAGAACACTAACAGTGTCTTCGCCGCATTTACCTTGCCGGTGCTTCCGAAGCTCTCCTATAGTACACACGTAGGCTCTTTTCATGATTGCTCCCGACGCACACGCAATGCCTCACCTATAGGGCCTGTGAGGTAGTTTAAACAACTAAACTATGCTAAACTACGTTGGCTAATGTCCAAGCCTTTATTTTCCTTTGGCTCTTTGAATGACACAATCAGATCGATGCTTGATAAGGGCTAGCCATTTTTAAATGTATGCGAATGCCAAAATCACACTTCAGTCCTCAACCTTGTACAGATTTTATTACATTCACGTGCTCTATAGAACATATCTTACCGTCGGGCACATTCGGCGCTCTGAGGGCTTGTTCGGACACAATCCAGACATAGCCGGGACTTGTCATGTTCAAAAAGGCCACTTCGGAATATATTCCCGTCGCATCTTCTGCACTGTAACATAAATGAAGGTTCGTTATAGACGATTTATGTTTGCAATTAAGAGAAGCGTTAATTCTCCCCAAAGCCTCCTTGACTTCGTTTTTTGTTGTTTTCTGAGTGAACCCTTCGGTTCCACTTGAACGTGTAATCAGTTTCAGCTAATTCAGCAGAATTTTCTGCTGGAACTTTTTAAAATCGAACCCTTACTGACGCTAGAAATTTAAATATATTAGATGTATTTGGGAAACTCACGTTGCGTAGAGTACAAACACCCGGCAGTGAAGTTCCTTGGTTTCTTCCAGCTCTTGCGTTATGTCGGTGATGCCTGGTTCGTATTCGATGACTCGTTCGAGCTGAGACAAAGAAAACAGGAGGAAGACTAAATTCTCAAAAACACGTTACTCGCCCTCTCATATTCTATTGACGTACTGGAAGAAACTCTTGTCGGCTAGTATGTACTATAGATTGCTTGGGATATTTGTAATCGACTCTGTACACCCTAACAACGTACTCTTTTGGGCAGTACCGGCACTCTTAGAAACTGGTAAAGAGGTATGCAGGCAATTTCTAGTGCGAAAAGGAGTTGTAAACGTAATCGTTAGCACCAGTGAAAACATGTTAATTTAAAAGAAGAAGAGACAATCGCGAAAACATATTAACTGAGCGTACGTGAACGACTATAATGAAAAAGACAGTTTCGCTAGTTCGCTATCGATAATAACATATATTAGGGCGAAGACGACGAACAGCGACGAAAAACGACGAAGCGCTAGTCTGTTGTCCACCCTCCCTTTCTGTGTTCGTCGTTTTCCGCTCTACTCTTTTAGTGATCGTGAACGACTATGTAAGAAAAAAAGAGAGAGAGCTACGTAGATCGCAGTTTCCCTTGTGCTATATGTGCCTTGTTTACCAGTTGGAAGAAAAGTTGTTTTAACAGAGATAATGCGCCTCAAACTCACTGGGCGTCATTTCGATAGGTGGACCCATCTTTACCAACAGGCGCCCAATCAGCCTCCGTGGTTTAGCTTTAAAGAGTTAGTTGTCGACGCCACGTAGTATCCCCTACCGGTGCCTGTCATCTGCGAAAGAAGACTGTGGAAAGGGAGTGAACAAGGCCATTGAGTGTATGTGCTCCCCCACTTTCCGGAGTCTTCTGTGACAGATTACAGGTACCGACAGCATCACCACGTGACGTCAAGAACCCTTTAAAGCTGACCCACCAAAGCTGGGCTCACACATCGAAGTGTTGCCCGGCCAGTCTAAGGCCCTGAACAAACAACTTTTGTTGCACATTGTGCTTCCATCAGTTCGATGGCATGTTTACGCTGTTTGCTAGTGAGTGTGTCGTATGTATACCTTGATGCCCTGAGGCTCGGCTTTGTTCTGGAATCGTCCCAGCGTGGCACGGCCGTCGTTGTCCGAGCTGTGGATGAAGACCACGCAGCGGTACTTGAGGAACTGCAAGAGCTCCACCCAAACGTCGGCCTGCTGAGAGTACGGGGGCACCGTGCGAAGGAACGTCCTGTGCAGGTTCTGCCATTGATGGAAGAAAGAGAAACGAATATTTCTATGCATCTCGTGTAGGCAGGCGAGTTTAGAGGTTTACATACATGTGGAGGTTTACATATCGCTGTCAAAGCCGATAAAACTTGTTGCTCTCCCGGTGCAGCTTGCTTGAATTGCAAGTAGACGAGTATGTATAGTCATCAATGCGAAACTAGGACAAGATGACTGTCACCCCTCGATCATGGTGCGAATTAGTTATTATTAATGTGAGCAGCCCCCTCAGATTTTTCAGACCGCTTGACAATTGGATAGGCATTGGATAGTTATTGTAGATGAGCTCTGCCTTATTTTATCTTTGCGATCCACTGACCTACTGGCGAAAATCCGTGCCATATTACTCACTCACTCACTCACTCACTCACTCACTCACTCACTCACTCACTCACTCACTCACTCACTCACTCACTCACTCACTCACTCACTCACTCACTCACTCACTCACTCACTCACTCACTCACTCACTCACTCACTCACTCACTCACTCACTCACTCACTCACTCACTCACTCACTCACTCACTCACTCACTCACTCACTCACTCACTCACTCACTCACTCACTCACTTTGTCGGAGAGGGAGCTGTGCCTGGAGCTGATGCCGATGACAGGTACGTTGTAGAAGCCGCATGTGTACGACACGGCGGCGGGAGACAGTTCGCCGGACACCGGGTGACTGATCACGACAGCAAACACCTGCGAATGACAACAAATTAGCACTTCATGTTCACTGACCGGGCTGCATGACGTCACTGTAGGTGGTCCCCGAAAGTCGACTTATAAAGGGGACGTATAGAGAACTAGCATAGGTAGTGTGTACTAGGCGTTGCACTGAACAGGGTATTGAAGCCAGAACCTGTTCCCATTATTGCTTTTATATGTCACTCAGACCTCCACCTGTACCGGTGGCAGCGCCGCCGATCGACAGACGTGGTCACTGCTCTTGATTGACCCTACATGGCTACTGTTGGAAAGCGTGGCGTCTTTTTCTGTCGAAAGGCGGGCACAGCTTTCTTGAAGCAACACTTGATTGTGAAAAATATTTACAGGCTGTAGAACAGGTTAGGCAACTGCTCCTCGCCAACCCATCTCAAAGGGCATGCCATTAAAGATCATCATCAGCATCTTCACTGAGCCGAGGAAGAGCTTCGTGTGAATGATAGTTTGAGAATACGATACTATAAGTTATGAAACCTCGCTTGGCAGCACTCGGTATTACAGATGTGACATGAAAGCCAGCGCCTCCCTACGCTGCTCATGAAGCACAATTTTAAGAGCAAGGTCCCGGCATCTGGAAGGGCGCCCTCCTGAAATGCTCGTATCACAGTCTAACCTTGCAACGGTAGAGAGTTACATGCGTATAGTTTCGTTATCTTTCCAAACAAACCGTTACTCGCTTTCTTTGACAAAACAATATATCATGCATTATGTAACAGCACGAAAAGGACAGGAAAACTTTCGAAGGCACACATACGACAGGACACAGCGCTGACTCTCAACTGGTTACATAATGAATGAATACTAACTAGCCCGGTTTATTGTACTCCTAAATGTATAATAAGTGTACGGAGAAAAAAGGGCCTTGTTTCAGGGCTTCAGAGTACGTACCTGTGAGGAGATGAGGTTTTCGCAGACGCTCTGTGCTATGCGTATGGGGTTTGAGTTCATGTGGACCGTCTGTGCGTAGAGGGTGATGCCGTGCTCGGAGACGGCATCCTCTATGGCTTGCGCGAAGTAGCTGGTGCTGTCTGGAGGGTTCACCACGGCGCCGATGTGGAAGATGGGCTGCGCCTGCTGCCGCCGCCGGAACAGAGCCCCCACGGATGGTGGCGACACTGCCGCCGCCGCGGTAGAGCTGCAGTAGAGGGCATATGTACTATCACGTTAGGCTTAGCGTGCTTTGTTTGACTACGCCAAAAGGTGGAGCCACCGGGTGGCTAAAGATACAACCCTCTCTTACACACAACAGAAGAAATTCTTTTTAGGCTAGAATGGGTGCAGTAACTCGAAAGAGCTGGTGTGTCATATGCTGGGGAACTGAGAACTAGCATCGCCACCTTTACCGTCATCATCATGGCTACTCAGTTTTCCAGAAGCATCATCAGCGACAGTAATTAGGGCAAGTGGTCTTTCGCGTTGATGATGAAGGTGCTGGCAGCTCAGTAGCTGAACAGCCATGATAGCTAACCCAGGTGGGCGCATGGGTCTCCATCAAGGGGGGAGGGAGCCTCTTTCTGACCCTCTCTGACCTGACTGAGACCCTTGCGATCAGAACGCAGTGAGTGCAAAAAGGGGGTATTATGGGGGACGGTAGCCGCCCCTCATGACCAGCACGTAAAATTACAGTTTTCGAGAACCTGACCTGAATATATATGTTAATGACACGCGTTTGGCTTGATGTTTTCATGAAGTAAAAAGTTGGAAGTCCGCGTTCTTTCTTCCCTCCTTTGTGCTTGCGCATTACACCACCATCGCTATGAACCAACTACGCTGCAAGAAAGTCTTATTGCTTCGCCGTCCTTCGCCCGCGGCGGCTGTGTCTGATGAGATCTATACATTGCTAGGCGTGACGTCATGGTGGCGTCCCCGCAGGGCTTAGCCAATAGCCTGGCACTGCGCTTGCCAAGAGTTGTCCCTTCTGGATGTTCCCATTATGCTTTCAAACCTCGACGCTTTCATATACCGGTGCTACGCTGTATTGCCGGCGCTGGCTTTCAGCGACACAAAGGTTTGTCGGCTTACCCCTGCGGCGAGAGCCACTGGCTCGAAATTGAAACCCAATTTCGGGTGCCGTCCTCGAAGGTATTGTGTTCCGTTCGTCTCTGTCTCGATTAATTACACGTCGGCAACGACCTCTTGCGTGTGGCAACTGTTGAAGAGTTGCCCCGAAATAACTCCAGTTTGACTCCTAGACACAATACACGTGTCTTGAGCTCGAAGTAGGCTTTCACGAACGGAAAACACCGATGGTAGACTAAAACATAGACGGAGGCGCCAATAACACCACAAATGCTGTGGCGATGTCTCTCGTACCAGGACATCTATGGTGGGGGCGCTGTCTCTTGTTTCAAAGATGCTACATTCTATAAAGGACTTTGTGTATAATATAAAGAAGTTCGTGTAGCTCTAATGTTAAAAAAAAGACAGCTGTTATTTGTGTTTCCTTAAAGTGTCCCAAGCGATTGTCTTTTAAGTCCTGTAAGATAAATCAGGCGTCGCACTCTACATTTTTTAATGTTTGTGATTATTTGGCGAGTCATACGAAAGTTCCGCTTGAAGAAAGAAAAGTCTTCTAGACGCAATTTGGGCCCAACAGCCACAACACCCCCAGAAAGCACATCAAGATGGAACACATGGTACACGTAAGAAGGAATAGTAATTAAAATTTCAGGGGTTTCACATCCCCAAACCACGACATTATTATGAGCGACACCGTAGTGGAGGGCTCCGGAAATTTCGACCACCTGGAGTTCTTTACCGTGCAGCTAAACCTAAGTACACCGACCTCTAGCGTTTCACCTCCATAGAAATGCGACCGCCGCGGTCGGGATTCGCTCCTGCGACCTTCCGGTCAGCAGTCAAGCACCATAAACACTATACCACTGCAGCGGGTACACGTTAGAAGGAAGTATAAAGCGTTTGATGTAGGGAATGTTCACGTTTCAATGAATGTAAACGTTGTCAATTATCTTTCATGTTCCTATTAATCCGTCATGTTCGCGCCGAAATAACAAATCTGTCTTTTCTGGGCTGGAAGATAGTATTCGGTGCTGCACTCAGTAGTCGGAGCAAGAACTTGCCGTGAAAAGATATTCGAATCTGTTCTAACGTCTCCCTATTCACGGACACGGCTGCGTAAGGGTTCGTACCTCTGCGTGGCGACGAGCGAGGCGAGGTGTAGTGTCAGCAGCAGTAGCAGCAACCACACGGGTAGGCGGCCCTGTTGTGTCGTCGTCCCCCTGTTGCCAGCCCCTCTGCGAAGCGTCGAGGGGGCGCCCCAGGTCGGACGGCGCCCTCGGCCAGCCATCGGAAACCGCCGGCCACGCTGCAAAACCAGAGATCGAATGGCTCAGTCAATGTTTGGGAAACGAAACCAGGGCCCGCTGTCTTCACACAGAAAGGCTTCTTCTATATGACCATTTTACGGAACACAGAATATATTAAGGCGAGAGCCTTTGATGCCTCATCAAAGGCAAAAATTGACCGGCGTCCCCCGTCGGCGGCGTCCACACGACTGATGAAAAAAAAAATCATCACGTGATGACATCACCATGACGTCACAGATAATCAGAATTTGTGACGTCATCGTGACGTCACGACACATGATGACGTCATCACACGACATCGTAGTTTGGTCAAAGGTGGACCAAGCTACGCAGGCAGTGCAAAACCAGGTGAGCTGCCTCCGATTCTGGAGGCAGTGGAAAATCACGTTAGGCGCAGAGAGCTCTCGGAGGGTGGCAGGGCAGGAACAGTACACCGAGAAGAAAAAGAAGATGGCTTTCGCCTTCCAGTCGTCTTAGGTGAGTGCATACGGGACCCTGTGAGTTTCGATGGCAGCGTCATGTTTCGGCTGACATCATCAACTACTAGGTGCAATCATGGAATGAATGAAGGTAGCAAGAGGATCATTTTCCGTTACTCGCGTAGCTACACATGAAGAAAAGAAGGAGAATTTAAGGTAATGAACAGCAACAGACAATGAAACCAAGGCTGGTATCGGGGGAATTATTTGTAGTCTTTTAACCGTATTGTAGGAATTATGATATAAACGCATGAAGACACACACACACACCACGCGCGCGTTTAACATGAAAACACACACGCAAACATAGAGTGACAGAATAACAAACAAGTTCAATGAATACACGAGGGCAGCAGCCGTGAAGAATGCTGCAAATAAACGATTCATAAGAACATCCGGAAGACAGCCGACGCGGGAAATATATGTGCCGAGCGCTGGACAATGGAGACAGCGACGGTTCTTTGAACCCTGTGTAGACCCTTCGGAAGATACGATGTATCGAGCGTATACAAAAGATGGAGAGAGTGACTTAACAAGCAAAAACACTAGGGGCACGCTTCAATCCTCGATCGCGCTCCCAAACAATACAGGTCGGTTTGTTTGACCCATCCCCGGGTGGCGGACACCTGCACGGAGCGGCGCATGAGAACGCACGTCGAATAAGCAATCTTAGCTGTCCGTCTACCGGAAGAAAAGAACATCGCGACCGGATGTCTAAGGTCCACCACTCAGAATCAGTGAACGGTGCGCGCAAGAAAGAAGCAGGAGAAAGAAAGAAAGAAAGAAAGAAAGAAAGAAACTTGAATGAAGCAGGCGGCTTTTTCTTCGGAGTGCCATGCCTGATTGAGTTGTTGTTGGAACAAGAAAGCCGCTGGGTAAAGGAGGTCACGATGAAATAAAGTCCATGCAGGAAGTTTCATGCGGTATACAAAAGAAAAGTCGAGGAGAAGAAAAGTGCCTCACCCTCTGTTTCTATAATACGGTGCACTATCGTGAAAGAGACAGGGCGGGGGTCGCGCCCAATACAGGGAAGGCACAGCATTCGCAGACTTGTGTAGTGTTTTGTGAACGGTTCGTGATACGTGACCAGGCACGGTTGTGTTTGATGACGAGAACTGTGTACATCAACCAGTGCCGCACCCTTTGATATCGAAGACTTGTCTTATATGCATAGTGATATGCTCAATTCAGAGCGCTGTTTCCGATGCTAGAAACGTAGTGCAAGAACCGTCGATGGATGATCGTAAAATGTCAAGCGAGAGTCGAGAGTCCGGAGGAGTTAGGATAAGTCTCCCTGCGGAAACGTTGACTTTTGCGACGTTTCTTGTTCAGTCAACTGCTTATCACTTCTTCACGATAATAAAAGAAGGTATAGGCGTGCAAAGGCAGTCAACAGAAAAGAACTGAAGGGTGCTATTCTGAACACTGACAGATTCCGCCATATTGTCACATTTCGTAATGGCGGCATTTTAAGCCAGTCATAGATGCCGTAGCAGCCGTCTGGGCCAATGGTCGACCAATGGCGGGATTCTATAATGCCCAGAACAGCTCCCCAAAACAAGACAAACGTCGCCTACCAAATAAAAAGGCGTACTGCGGTGGAAATAAAATAAACACATAATCTTATCCGCGCATGCGCAGCTATGGAGCGCCACCTGTTAAACTTGAGAACAGTAGCGAAAAAAAAAAAAAAAAAACACGGACAAACGAACCATTATATGCACAACACAGGCGCTGACGCTTAACAGCTTAACGTTAAGAGCTTAATGTTTAACAGCTGTTAATGATTAAGAAGCTGTTGATATTAATGGTAACCAGCTGTTAATGATTAACAGGTGGCGCTTCATACATGCGCACGTGCAGACAGGCTTTTGTGCATATTTTCTTTTCCCGCGCAGTGCGCCTTTTCAGTTGATTGTCGGCATTTGTGTTGTTTTGATTTCTTGCGTACGTGTTTGCACGCCCACTTTCATTTATCATAAATCACTACTCCGCGTGCAATATTTATCGTATGGCGCCCTGTCCCCACCCTGGCTGCGTACCCCCACAGCCTTAGTAAGGTAACTGTACCGACAATACCCCTGCGTTATTAACCTCATCAGCAGCGGCCACTATAATCAGGAGGCTACCGAATTCGTCAGTTTTTCGCAACCTGTCGACCCTGCCATCATCAGAACGGCTGGACAAATACCACTATAGATAGGCAAACTCACTCATGAGTCCACTTACACAGACTCACTCAGACGCAGATCGAGTCGTTAGTCTGAGTCTGAGTGAGTCATGCTGAGTAATATTTTCGTGAGTCAAGTCCGAGTGAGTCCGGTTGAGAAAAAATTCAGTGAGTCTGAGTCCGAGTGAGTTCGACTGAGGAAAATTTTGGGTAGTCTGAGTCCGAGTGAGCCCTAAGGGCAAAACATATTTCATGAGTGAGTCTGAGTGAACTCCACATTTTTTTGCCAACCTTCGAGTGCCACAGGTAATGGGTACGAGCCTTTACACTTTAGGGAATACGAGGGCCCCAACGATGCATGCGTGAACGGTCTCGTGGGCTCACATATTTTATTTATTTAATTCTACATACTGCAGGTCATCATGTGATTAGCAGGAGTGGCGACATCACAGGTCAATCGCACACAGAAAATCGGTCATTGGCAAAGCGCAAAAAATTCCGGGCAATGCATTCCAACCTTCAATTGTTGAAGGAAAGTAGCTATATTTGTACAAACCGGTTCTAGATTTAAGTGTCACATAACTTCTTTATTTTAATTTTCGGAAGCAAATTGTTGGCAGCAATCTTTCGCGTCCACGAAGACGAGACTGATGAGTTGTCATCGTTGTTATGTGAGGTGAATCTCTAGAATGATGCATACTTTGTTCGGAGTGTAGGAAGCTGCACGTATAGCTTCATGCACTTCATGCTCAGTAATTCCGGCAGCTTATACAATGTTACTGAAAGAAGAGGACAAAGTACGACGAGAGACAGGCATGGGGAGGTGGCTAAAGTCAGCTTGCTGAGTGTCGTAGTTACATCACGTGGTATAACCGTTGCCTCCTGATGCCCTTGACGTAAGTTCGGCTTTCGAGAATGCACCAACTAGTTGCAGTTCTCCTCATTAAGGGACACTAAAGAGAAAAACGATTTTTCTCGTATCAGTAAACTACAATTTCACAATACCAGAAGCAGCACTCTTACCGCGAGAAGACGCTCGGTAAAGGCGCGAAAAGAAAATGTAGGTGGCCCCGCCATCTTGAGTTTGCCGCACCATCTAATCGTGACGTCATAAATATTGAAGGTGTCTGCTAGGGCCTACGTAATAGTTTACCGGTAAGAATTGTTTACGCTGCATTCTGAGGGACACAAGCTATTTACACAGCAAGTTTCCGAAAATTTGGTTCTACGAATATGTCCAAAATATGCAAATAAGTCTGGAATTCGTGACGTGACGTTGACATTCAGGTGCTGAAGTTTCGGCGTGAATATCAAACACGATGCCTTGACCTTCATTTCCTCTTGTGATAATTAACCTACGATGACGAAATTAATGACAATATAATTATGAACGAGTAATTTATTTGTCTAAACTGTCTGAGTGTTTCACTTTAGGGTCCCTTTAGGAAGGTTACCGGACTTTGATAATAGGAGGTACAGCTTACTCAATGCTGCACCGTTCTACAGAGACAACAGCGGTGGCGTTTCAGAGGGGCGGCAGGGAGGGGGAAGGCTTATGAGGCGGGAAAAAAGGTGCTAGAGATTGGCTGAAGGTGGGGGCGGGCTGCGGAAGCTATACAGACACAATGGACAACAAGGGCGTGTGACACGCGAACCGCGAGCCAAGAACCGTTGTTGACGCAAAGCCTCCCAAGTGTACACGGAATGGGACGCGGCCAACAGACAGCCGCCGATAGGAGCGCCATATGGCCGCGGCGGCCTCTCGCAGTAAGAATCGAGCAGCCTACTAGGGCTTGGACGAAGGCCTCCGTCTTCACTTTCTCCTTACTCTCCAGGAGGAATGGTCGGCCAACCGAACGGCGAGGAAGGGACTCTGGCGGGGCCTGTCGCCAGTGATGAGGAGGAGGGGATCTGCGCGCGGCTCAGATCCCCGAGCGCCGCTCCGTCTCTTCGCGACGCGCCTGTAACTGGATCTGTACGAATAATACTGTGCAGCGTTGCGCGGGGTACGAGTCGCTGCTGATGCGTTTTGTTTTGCCAGGTTAGAAATCAGCGCGGCTGCCCCGAAAACGCTCGCGTTGACCTGCTTTTGACGTGCGAAAGCTTATCTAAGCGCAATCCTTACCCCTTGATTTGTGAAGTGCCACGACCGGTGTTCTGGCCCTACCGTATTTACGCGCATACTGTCAGCGCCCTGTTTCTTCGTATGCTAACAGCATTCGTTAGCGCAGGCTGATGTAGGCTAAATGACGGGTAACGTCGCCCTGTTCTCGCTCATTTTGGCTGAATGATGGCACGATGCTGGCTTATGGAGGTGAAATGTGGCTAAATGAGTAGGGTGTGTAGTTGGAAAAGTTGGCTCTGCATAATTCACGAACAGCGCGGAAGTGAATGACAGGGACGAAGATGACGAGAAAAAATATTGTGGCTACATGATCGTGAATGTTTTGCTAGCGCTAGCTCTTCTGTTGCCCTCCTCCTCCTAGGGCCTTTCTGTCCTCAATATAGAGTAGCATGTAGGCCTCTTTATAGACGCCAGCAGAATTCTGTGTTCTTTATAAAAGAATTTTCTCTCACACACACACACAACTGTGAATCTCAGATAGTGTTGTCATGTGTTGGCTAAATGATGGTAAGCAGTGAATAATGTTTGTTTATGTTGATTGTTTGCTTTTATAACAGCTACGTTTCATTCTTCAAATCTCAGTATGGTGATGGAATTGTCTGCGGAAATTCCACGCAGCTGCAACCTTTTAGTTAAGTGTCACACTGTAGCATTCATTGTCAAATTCTAGCCGTCATGACAGTGGCAAATGAGGTACACGTTGAACAAAAACATAAAAACAATGTGAGCGTCGTGATATGTGTCGGATGCCGTACGCTCTCACGCATACAATGAGCTCGGGTTGGGTCTGCTTGAATATATTTTTCTTTAACAATTTAATAAAAAAATATTGCTGCCATTTCTTTATTGCAGGATGTTTGCGGCGCAATGAAAATTCTGTGTCCCCCTGGAATTACATGTAACACTTGGTGTTGTTACGATTGTCTCGCTTCTCAATAACACAAACTGAAACGTGAATAAGCGTTAATTTCTGCGCCCCAATTGGTTCTTGCGGAGCACATCTATATATCTATATACAGTGATAATGAACACAACCTCGAAGGACATGCATCGCTATATTAGAAACAACGATGGAAACTACGAAATGTCATAGCCACCATGTTGCGGGCATCGTGATCACGGTGAGATGCGCTGACAAAAGATTCGCATAGCCAACATCGCCCGATATTATGCTTCATTTAGGCAGTGTCAGCCAAAAATAGCCGACATTCGCCATAATTTAGCTTGTAGTAGCCATTGCTTGCCAATGCTGGTAGCTAAAACAGCACCGCTTACCATTCACCACTCACAAATAGAGGGGAAGGGGGTGAGGGTGCGGCAGGAATATGCTAAACAGGGTGGCTAGGTTTGGCTACTTAGCGCCAATTTGGCTACTTTCTTTCGGCCGGTTACGCAAGAGAAAAAAACGTCTTGGCTACGTTCTTGTACCCTCGATTTGAGCCCAGTTATCAATGTCTGGTAACGTCGCAGCCGCTGGCATTCGACTATGCGGTGTGAAAACATGGCTGCAAATGCGCGTTTCCGGCTCCTAAGCTAGAATTCGGCACTTTCATTACGCAAAAGCAAAGTATTTTGTTACTCGGGTAAAATTGTTGCATGGGATTTCATTTTGCGAACCGCCTATACTGTCTTTGGCTGCTTTCTCTGCCCTTGGCTCAAGTTTGTTACTTTTTGGCTAGTCTTCCCAATTTTTTGGGCTATATTTCGTCTTGGCGACCTGGCAACACTGACGCTAAATTGGGGAGAAATGCATGTCGCCGTAATGGGTAACAGCTTGGTTCTTACTCAGTCTTCCCGTGAAAGAGTGAGCCTTAATGAAGACGAGCGCGATGAAAGTTTAAATGCAAAGCTAAGAAGACATAAAACGGCGTGCGCTGGCTTTACGCTCGCGAGCCTCGACAACGCAGCACGGATTTAGTAACGCGAGAGCTAACAAGGGCCTCGCGCAAATGGGGCGAAAAAAGCGCGCTCGCGCCTTCCACGTCAGCTCCGGCGAGATCGAGAAAACTGAGCCCGATCGCCTCCGCCTGGTCTCGCTAGAGGGCGCTGGGACGGCACGTCGAGTGTCCTTGTTTGGCGGTACGAGCGCCCGCTATTATAGGTCACGGACTTGCTGTTACGTCCTGTTCTCCCTATCTTCCCCACTGTCTTGTCCTATGCTAAATTCGGGAAAGAAAAGGATCGAGAAGCCTGTTTTTAAATGCGAAGCATTTCTTAGCGAACTTCTGCGACTTTGAGCGTATCTATCTATCTATCTATCTATCTATCTATCTATCTATCTATCTATCTATCTATCTATCTATCTATCTATCTATCTATCTATCTATCTATCTATCTATCTATCTATCTATCTATCTATCTATCTAGCCGCCTACGACTTTGTGCTCTCCTGGCCGTTTCGTTAATCGCATATACCAAAATTGGTGTGTCATAACATGGCCTTAGTAAGAACATAAATGACAGGTCATATCATGAAAATCATGACACGCATGTCATGAACAGCATGATTTACATTCCACGGCCTTTGGGCTCCCTGGCCGTTCCGTTAATTGGATGTATACCAAAATTGATGTGTCATAACATGGCCTTATCACGAACATAAATGACAGATCATATCATGAAAATCATGACACGCATGTCATGAACAGCATGATTTACATTCCACGGCCATTGGGCTCTTGCGGCCGTTCCGTTAATTTCATATATACCAAAATTGGTACGGCGTGACAAGAGTTCATGACGAACATAATGACAGGTCCTAACATGCAAATCATGACGCGCATGTCATGTGCAGCATGATTTACATGACATGGTTTCGGAGCGCTCGCGGCCGTTTAAATGAAGGGATACGTACGAAAACTGGTATGACGAGACATTTCTGTATGACGAACATAACTGACACGTGGTAACATGAAAATCATGATATGCGTGTCATGTATTACATGATTTACATGCCACGCTCATGGCGCACTCGCGGCCGTTTCGCTAGATTGATATACACCAAAATTGGTATTGTGCGATGTGACTTTATGAAGAACATGAATAACAGGTGGTAGCATGAAAACCATGACATCCATGACATGTATGTCATGATTTACATGCCACGCTCATGGTGCATTCGCGTCCGTTTCGCTTGCGTGATATACACCAAAATTGGTGTTACGCGACACGACTGTATGACGAACGTAAGTGAGACGTGGTAACATAAAAATCATGACATGCAAGTCATGTACGACCTGATTTACATGCCACGCTCATGATGCGCTAGCGGTCGTTTCAGTAGATTGATATACACCAAGATTGGTATTGCGCGATGTGACTGTATGAGGAACATGAATAACAGTTGGTAAGATGAAAACTATGACATGCATGTCATGTATGTCATGATTTATTTGCCACGCTCATGATGCATTCGCGGCCGCTTCGTTAGCTTGACATACACCAAAATTGGTATTGCGCGGCGCGACTGCATGACGAACGTAAATGAGAGGTGGTAACATGGAAATCATGACATGCAGGTTATGTATGTCATGATATATATGCCGCGCTCATGGTGTATTCCCGGCCGTTTCGCTAGCTTGGTATACACCAAAATTGGCATTGCGCGACGCCACTGTATGACGAACGTAAATGAAAGGTGGTAATCATGGCATGCATGAAATGTACGACATTATTTACATGCCATGCTCATGTCGCACTCGTGGCCATTTCGCTAGATTGATATGCACCAAAATTGGTATTGCGCGATGTGACTGTACGAAGAACATGAATAACAGGTGGTAACTTGAAAACTATGACATGCATGCCATGTATGACATGATTTACATGTTCTACTCATGGTGCTCTCGCGGCCATTTCGCTTCTTTGATATACACCAAAATTGGTATTGCGCGATGTGACTGTATGACGAATTTAAATGAGAGGTCTTAAAATGCGAATCATGTTATGCATGTCATGTACGGTATGATTTACATGCCACGGTCATGGTGCGCTTCCGTACGTTTTGTTAACGTGATATATACCAAAATTGGTATGGCATGACACGAGTGCGTGATGAACATAAACGACAGGTCATGCATTTATATACCAGAATATGCGTTTCATTGGCATGGTGTACACTAGATTGTGCATGCATGCGTGCATGGAAAACATGCGATATATGGTGGACTAGATGCCATGGTATGAATGATTTCATTTGGCTCAAAGACAAACAAGGCGATGTATGCAGCTCTTTGCTGGCTGCTTCGCATTACATCGATTCCCACAGTGCGTGGCATCTGCCGAATTTTGTGTGTGTGTGTGTGTGTGTGTGTGCGTGTTACGCACAACCACACAAAGCCAACACACAATGCAGCCGAGGAAAACACAAGAGGCTTCTTTATCGGAGCAATCACCACACTTCGATTAAAAGCTACACGTGACGTCCCCTATGTCTTTCATGGCTTCATTATCTGTTGGCCTATTCTGTTGGCCATTGTTGTGCCTATTCTGCAGTCTGCATTCCGCCGCAAATGTAGAAGAGGCGGGGAGCCTCGATGGGGGCATTAGGAAAAGAAGGAAAAGTAGCAAGCCCTAGGGAAAAGTGGTGCGCGAGGCAGCTGGCAGTCCTCAATGCGTGAACGTTCGGATGTGCACTGCTGCGAAAAGTGTATAGCTTGTGTGAAGCATATCGTATTCACTCGCATAATTCCAGCGCTGCCTGTTTCCCCACCCTAAAGATCGCATCAGTAGAACTTCCGGTCGTCGTCACATTCGGGAGTGTCACGTGACACAGTGACGTGCGGCTCTACGAAGGACGTCATGCATGACGTTTCCGCCGGAAGTTGCGCTGCTGTGCTCTTTAGGGTACGCGAACGCGCTTCCAGCGCTTGCTAGCATTGTTTAGCCCTTGGTAATGTTGGGAATGGTTTGCTGTCGGCTGGCTACTGTAGGGTATAGTGTTGACTGTGAGCGTAATAGCTGTTGAGGCTCTAAAGGTCGCGAGCAAGGAGGCTAAAAAAAAAGTCACAGTGTCGCCGCAGGGGCGAAGCAATGAATGTGACAGCAACAAGTTGGAACGGTATGCAAAGTAAGACTAGCAGGTAACTCTTTTGGATCCGATCTCACGTAACCCTACATAACGCTGGTGTGAGGAAATACGGCCGCTCCAGGGAGCGAAGCGGTTTTCGTGCTGTCTGTCGTCTCAACGCGAAGTGCGCGGTGACTCCTCAGCACTCAGTACAAGGGTGTACGAGTCGTCTAGTTATGTCTGTCGAGATAGCGCTCGCGACGGTGCCATTTCAATCAATGTTCGCAGATGCCGTTCGAGCGACGCAGCAGCTACTGCTGCTGCTGCTGATTATTATTATTGTTATTATTATTATTATTATTATTATTATTATTATTATTATTATTATTATTATTATTATTATTATTATTATTATTATTATTATTATTATTATTATTATTAATTTCTCCGCCTTCAATGTCTCTTCGCATCGTCCTTTACTCAGGAACGCTTCTTCCACTCCGATCCGTTTATTTCGCCCGATTATTTTCCTATACCAGCATTTCGACTGCTCTATCAAGACCCCTTTATTATTGTACGATAGTGCCAACAGATTGTGGCTACAACTTATTTTTCTTTCTTCCATGGATTTCAACGCTCAAGCGGCCGTTACAACAGCGCCATAGAAAGCCTATTTGTGCTATCGAAATATGATTCAGAGTCACGTACCCAAGGAATCTTCGAAGTCCTTGTTCCAGCCAAAACAACGCGAGCTGCAACGGTTGTTGCTCACAGAAAAGAAAGTTGGCAAAGCTTTCAGGGTGGTGTGAAAAGATGGCAGCAATGCGAGATCTTCCTGTTTGTCGAAATATATATTTTCAGAGAGAAGCAAGACAAGATTCAAAGGAGACGCATCTGGTTTACTGCAAAGACCACCAAGTGCTCTCCGAAGCCTTTGTGTCGTAATAGATTTCGAGTGCACGCTGTTTTCGCATATGGATGCCACGAAAATATAATAGTGGCTCCGGCCTCGAACTCCTTGTCCGGAAGACTTGTCCTTTCAAGCCGAGTGGGTCTTTTCGGCGCATCCGCGGATCGTAAACAGAACGCAGCGTATTGCTGCCACCGAAGCCTTCCTCTCAACCGCTCTCTAGCCAATCATCTTTGCCTCGAGCTGTTTTCGCTGAATTTTTAAGGAAATGAAATGCGAAGGGTCTCCAAGCGAAGCACGACCGCCACAGAAAGGTTGAACGCTTTTTTTTATTAATTCTTTTGTTATCAGGGGAGGAACAAAATTCTATTCAGCGTGCACTTTGCTTGGATATTCTGGTGGGTGCGTTTTACTGAACCTGAGTACCTCAGCGAGATATGTCTTTTTTTTTCTTCAAAACGCTGACAACCACATAACACGCAGACGAAATAAACGGTTTGCTCGGAAATTTCCCGAGGCATTGCAGGCCGCTTTTCATGCCTGCATAGTTTGCTATCGCGTGTCAAAATACCTTCTGTTTTTTTACATTTGTGATGGAAGCAATGTGTTTTGTCCGCACGCCGCTTCAAGAAATATGTCAAAGTGCGGTGTCTGTATTCTGCGATGCCGGGCCCCTCGAGGCGCTTTTGAAGATGGAAGTCACCGGTGGACTTCATACGCTGTGTATTCATATTATGAAGGAACTAAAGTAGAGACGTTAAACAATTGAGCCTCGTTTTAAAAAATACATTGATATAGGGAATTATTGGCTATAACGAACTAAATGTGACATATGGTTGGCGACGCTTCATTTCAGTGACATTCATTTTTTTTCTATAGCGAAACCAAAACCGCGAGATCCACGGCGATATCGGCTGTAACGAAGAAATATTTGCATGACGCGAGGCTTGAAACTGGAAAGGTAGCATAGAAGGTAGCATGAAGTTTATTCTGCGCAGTTCTATGATAAGCCACCAGACTAACATCACATCCTTCTTGAAATAAACGTGAACGTAGGCCTGTTATTGGAACCTAACTTTGTTGTGTTGTAATTTTCTCTTATTGTGTTCCGGTCTAGTTAGTTCTAGATACCACCAGAGGACAGGCAAGGATTACCAGGCAAGGCAAGGAATGGGTTTGAAGATTGGCGCGATGTTTTTTTGTATCTGGGATTATCGCGCGAACCAGACTGCCGATTTGTTAGAGCCTACTTTTTATCTGTATTGTTACAACGAATATCGGATATAACGAACTAACTTACGGTACCGACGCTACTTGGTTGTAACGAGATTCGCCTTTATCGAAAAAAAGTAGCAATGCCTGTTTCTCATCAAATAGTAAATAGAAGCCAAAGCATAGACCCTACTGAAGGATAAGTACGAAAACAAGCAGTATCATTTTACGGCCAAAGTGCGAAGAAGAGAGTTTACGCTCTAATCGGTTGCGAAAGCGACCTCTATTAAGCCCTCTATTCAAGCCTTCTATTAAGTGCACTGTTAGATTGCTTAGTATCGTGTCACGGTTCACCGAAAGCCATATACAGAGTCGTTTTTGCATGCTACCCGCGTCGTAATATTAATCCTGCGAGAGATAATTGAACCGCGACATCGTCCTCATTTGTGAAACGCTGCTGCAGGTTGATTTTGCTGAAATGCAATATTAAAACGCGAACGCATAGCCTTATCTGTTCTCAGTGTTAAAATTGCGGATAACGATCGATGCAAACTTCAGCTCTCTAGTTTTTACAAAGCTCACACCTACGGCCTTCCATCTTCTTCGAGAGCGCTGCACATCGAGGCGTTGGGATCACCCTGGCAACGTCAAGTCCCCGAGTCTATAGCTGCGTGTCTAACGAGGCAAATCCGAATCCAAAGCCAAGCACGCGTCGATGAGGACATTGTTATATATAATGATGCAGGCGTTGTCTCTCGCTCGTATTTCTTTATTTCAGAGTATCCCCTTACGGAGCATTGAGCAAGGGGGGCATAGTGGAACTTATACAACTAAAGCTCACAACAAAGCATGAAAGACCCACTTAAAATATGAAAAAAAAAAGCGTTATACGGGTCACAGTTAACGTCGCTAGTGGCTATTTGCGTACTACTTTGTATTTTGCTTCCTCAAAATACTGCAGCTGCCCTTTGTGCTTTTCTTGTGACTTTCTGACAATGCTATGGATCTTCTGTTGCCGTGTTTTATTCTTGTTCCATGACTGTTGCACTTCATCATCTCTATAATGATGCATAAAGAAACACTATCTATCTATCTATCTATCTATCTATCTATCTATCTATCTATCTATCTATCTATCTATCTATCTATCTATCTATCTATCTATCTATCTATCTATCTATCTATCTATCTATCTATCTATCTATCTATCTATCCATCTATCTATCTATCTATCTATCTATCTATCTATCTATCTATCTATCTATCTATCTATCTATCTATCTATCTATCTATCTGTCTGTCTGTCTGTCTGTCTGTCTGTCTGTCTGTCTGTCTGTCTGTCTGTCTGTCTGTCTGTCTGTCTGTCTGTCTGTCTGTCTGTCTGTCTATCTATCTATAGTCGGGTACAACTTTAGAAAAAAGCGGCATTTGCACCTCAAAGGCGGATGCACACGCGCTTCCACCAATGGGCGCGCGCTCTAGACTGACGTCACGAGCCGGACGGCCGGTGCCTCCGCTCAAGGAGAAGAAGCGGGACTATTTCTTTGCCGCGGAGGCAATCGGCTGCCGCGCTTCGGTCATATGGGCGGGGCCTCTCCTTTTTTCTAAAGTTGTACCCGACTATATCTATCTATCTATCTATCTATCTATCTATCTATCTATCTATCTATCTATCTATCTATCTATCTATCTATCTATCTATCTATCTATCTATCTATCTATCTATCTATCTATCTATCTATCTATCTATCTATCTATCTATCTATCTATCTATCTATCTATCTATCTATCTAGCCGCCTACGACTTTGTGCTCTCCTGGCCGTTTCGTTAATCGGATGTATACCAAAATTGGTGTGTCATAACATGGCCTTATTACGAACGTAAATGACAGGTCATATCATGAAAATCATGACACGCATGTCATGAACAGCATGATTTACATTCCACGGCCTTTGGGCTCCCTGGCCGTTCCGTTAATTGGATGCATACCAAAATTGGTGTGTCATAAGATGGCCTTATCACGAACATAAATGACAGGTCATATCATGACAATCATGACACGCATGTCATGATTTACATTCCACGGCCTTTGGGCTCTTGCGGCCCAAAGGCCGTCTACCTATCTATCTATCTATCTATCTATCTATCTATCTATCTATCTATCTATCTATCTATCTATCTATCTATCTATCTATCTATCTATCTATCTATCTATCTATCTATCTATCTATCTATCTATCTATCTATCTATCTATCTATCTATCTATCTATCTATCTATCTATCTATCTCTACGCAGGAATGTTCCTGAAATTCAAAGGTAGCTGACTGATGACGTCGTTGTTTGCCGTCGTCATTAAGAATCAGCGGCGTCACAAGAAACTTAATTAAAACAACGCCGACGTAAAGCAGATGACATTTGCTATATGCGCTTTCTGCTTTGCTGTCGTCAGAGTTTTTTTCCCCCGTTTCCATTTGCAGAGCCGCTGTACCCGTTTTCTGAGTCGTGCACACACTCCAGTCCTCTCGGGGAATTACAAAAAAAAGGTAATTACTTTTGCATGCTTCTCACCGGGATTTCTAAAAGAACGTCTTGCTTTCCTTATTTGTCTAGAAAGGGTGCTCGAAACGTGGCGACGTGAGCGTGAAATCTAAGAAGACGTCTCGAGATGATGATCGCGACGCATCGTCGCACAGGAGAAGCAGCAATTCGATTCTGCGAGACGGTGCGGTTTGTACGCTTTATTTTTTTTTTTGTACTTCCTACTTTCTATAGCGGAAAAAACGAATTGCTTATTCCGGTTAGAAAGTCAGGTTCAACATATGCGGAAAACTAACCTGATTTCGCCGCGCACTGAAATTTCACGAAGCCTAGATTAGCGATGAAAAGCAAAAAAAAAAAAAAAACGCAGTTTCGCCGCGAGGGCGAAGCGAAGAATGCGATAGCGACACATTGGATATCGTAGGTGCAGCGCGACAACGGTAGGAAGGAAAGAGCGCTTACTATCAACTGAATTTATTGAAGATACTACGGTCGCTTTTATACAAGGTGCAAAGATCGGTGCGCTTGGGCGACAACACGTATCTGATTATGCACAACATTGTCAACCGAGAAATGAATACTATCTATCAGCCAGGTGAAGTGATGGTGTGCTGATGCATCGATCCGCGGCCTTCCTGATAAAAAACGCTTCTATAATGTCTTTTTCAAATGCGAAGTATTTCTTAGCGAACCCTATAGGCACTTTGAGCGTTTCTATCTATCTAGCCACTTGTGCTCTCATGATCGTTTCCTTAGCTTGGTGTAGACCAAAAATTGTATGAGAGGGTAAGAGGGTTTGACGAATATGACATGAATAACGTGAAAATCCTGTCGCGTAAGTCGTCAAACCTTTTCGTCCAGACACGTGTGGCACATACCCGTATACGACCCAGGTGATTGACAGTTAATATCTTCCCAGGAACAGCGAGAACAGACATTGGTAGTTTAAATGCGAGAGATTAAAGAAAAAGCGACGTAGGCAGCATTGACCCGACGAATGCAAAGAATAAAAATCAGCATCCCAGCAGGATTAAAACTGATTACTACCGTAAAATATAGCCAGCGTCTCAGGGTCTGCCAACATTCGTTTTGTTCCATCATGGCGGAACGCATGCGGTTATAGGTTTAAATGCATGGGCCCTATGGGGAGCTTTTCCTCTAGAGTCAGTATATTAACTCTATGATCATTCCCATGCTGGCTGAAGCGCCATGCGCTGCAGCTCCCATGGACACTAGCGCCAGATTTCCCTCTAGTGTAGTATTAGGAAACTGTATGCGGGGTGACATGGGCATGGCGTCTATCATTTTATATCTGGCGTTCATCAGCGTCCGGAACGGCCCGATGGAAGGCGCATCCCACGACCACCGAAACGCGTGTTTGTCGTTAAACTTTCGCAAACTCGGAATTTTCCCAGATGCGTACAATTCAATGTCGGCTTTACACGTTGTCCCATAGAGGGTTTCTACTGCACCACCACGAGATATTTCAGGGAGGAAGTGTTCTCTTTGTGCATTTGTTTTGCGGCCCCGTGGCTCAGTGGTTATAGTGATCCGCTGCGGGCCCGAAAGTCGCGGATTCTATCCCGTCCGCGGCGGTCGCATTTTGATGGAGGCGAAACGCTAAACCTCCTCGTGCTGTGCGATGTCAGTGTCCGTTAAGGAACCGTAGGTGGACGAAATTATCCAGAGCCCCTCCACTACGCATTCTCTCATAGCTTGAGCGCTTTGGGATGTTAAACCTCAACCAACCGACTAGAGATTTCTTTTGTACTGACTGCACAAAACATTAATGTAGTTCAGACCTATTGGAATTTATAAACAAGCCATCAATATGGATGCCTATATTAGATAACATGGATTCATTGAAGCGTTTTAAAACATGTGAAAGGCCAACGAAGGAAGGTTGACCTTTCCAGATAACATCGTCATTGTTGTGAGTGTTTTTTTTATATTTTCTGTGTTGTTTTATGATTGTCGCATGAACTGGAAATTATACGTAATAAAAAAAGGTGTTTAGCTGAGTAGGTAAGACTCTCGGCTTGTGGACGCGAGGAACTAGGTTCCAAAGCCAGCAACGCAAGCAAATTTATTTTATTTTTATTTGTTTTGATAGCGATTCCTTTTAAGTGACAAGCGGACGGACGGACGGACGGTCACACTGTTCTTCCATTGAATCGGCACAGAAAACCTTAAGACATGCGGCTATCCAACGTCAATTAGAATTGTACCCTATGCTTCTCGCATCCGATAAATCCTCCCACCTTTCACGAAGGTGCATTTCCCGTTCTTTCTCCACTTCGTATTCCAGTCCCTCAGAGTATCTCGCTGAATATTATCGCGTAAAACCTCTATCTCACGTTTATTTCAACGACTGAATTATTATTCCGTGCCTCCTACACAATTACCTTGTGTATTTGCGACACAACAAATTAAGGGCTCTAGGATGGCACCACATCAGCGTAAATTTGAGCATATTTAGGAGTATTTACAGAAGATTTAAGAAAAAAAAAACGTGAAGATGTCGGGTGGAAGGGATAATGAGTTTAAAAAGCTGTTTCTTGCCGGGAAAACCGAGACGATTGTTTTGTTTCCGTAATTTTATGTTTTCACGCGGGGAGGCGACTGCTTAAGGCGCCGCTGCTGCCGCATCTGTAATTAAAGAAGCACCCGATAACCACGGGCGAGAATCGATAGGTATGCAGAAAGAAAATAATAAGCGACGCTTTGCGGAGCTCGAGCACATCGCTAGCGCTATATAGCAAAAGGCCAGAACAACATCTGGCGCGAAGTGCACGACGCGCAGTTTATTTACGTCTCTCGTAGCAGAGTGGTACCTGAGTACGCACGCATCGCAACAGAGTAAACAAAGCACAGGACAAGCGAAGATGTAGCAAACACAAGCGACAACCAAACACAAAAATACAAACAAATAATAAACAAACGGACGAACGAATTCGCGGGTCATTTTCCGTTGCTTCGAAATGACGCCGTGTGTGTTTTGTGCGTGACCCCAAAGGGGCGCAGCTTATGGGATTTTTCTAATTAAGGCTGCACGTGGGTTCATTACGTGGGGTAGCGTTCTATATCATAGTGCGTAGCAACCACCAGAATATTTAGCAGTCTCGCAGTCAGCCATACTGAGAGAAAAAGCCTCTTCCACGTGTTTACGTTTTATTGCGATGGAAATCATATGGACGCTACAGGCGCACTTTTGCCGTTGGCGTCGCCGTCGCCGTCAGGTTCCGTATAAAGTCAAAATCGATAACATCAACGAATAAATGCACAACGATCTGATACCTACAACAGAGAAAATTTTTCACTTTCGAACGCTATAGTGAGACTTGGGGAGGGCTACTACAATTTCGCGGTGCTGAAGAATCGCTGAACAGGGAATCACTTGCTGCATGCCTTGACGAAGACGGGCCCACTTGTTGAAACCTTGGCTCCATAGACATTGTTTGTTCAGCGATTTCTCATCACTTCGGGACGACTCCATCTTACCCTGAATGTCTGTCTTGCATTGAATAAAATTTGGCAGTGGCTCGCGCCGAATCGACAGGCACAAAAATGCAATTGGTTTAAGAATAAATAAACATAAACTTCGATGGTTTATCTCAGATTTATATAACAATCAGCCAAGAGAGAAAGATAGGAGATAGCGGCAGTTTCAAACAGAGAATTATCAGTTGTTCCACGTTTCTCGCAAATAAAAAGAAAGTGAACAGTATTGTAATACAGGCCGGCTGAATGAACGTAAAAAGTAAAGGTAAGATCGATTGTCGACTTTGGTGGTGATGTTCCTAAAGAAAAACCGCAATTCTCAGTGGGGGAAAAACAAAAACGTTCGTGCACTAAGCTTCACGGCTGTTCGTCGAAATTCATGAGGGTATACCTCCATTGTGGAACCTTTCATACACCGGGCTTGGGCACATCGGCGAAAGAACAGTCAGTAATTGGGAATAATCGATAGCTTTTTATCCACCTGAACTCTTTGTCTTCCCTCTCTTAAATTCTCAAACAAAGGATTCTTTGTTTCTTTCTTTTTTTCAGTTTGGAAGCAAAAATTCATAATCAGCCTGCGGTAGCAGCCCTTCATTTGTTACTGTCCCAGTACTTATTGCGATAACGCTCGAGCCATTGTTTCAAAGCTGAACGGCATACAAAAAGAAAAAAAATCGTGCTTTCACGTTTCCGCTTGCTTAATTCTTTCCTCAGTTTCAATCGGCTTTATGTTTCGATCGTCAATTTCGAGACCAAATTGGAGTTATACGGTCACCTTTAAGTGGGCGCAGGGTCTCGCTTTCGGCATTACGCATGTTATCGTTATTTTCAGCAATTCAACGCTGCGGACGGAACTAATATTTGTGAACCATTCTTTCTAGTTGTTCCCCGGTTCATGCAAACCAAGTGCGCTTTTTTTTTTCTCATTAACGGAAGTTGGATGAAGTTCATTAGTGAAAGAGACCGGGCCCGTTGTAATGAGGCGAGTTTCTGTATAACAGAAACCGGAATAATAATTTAAAAAAAGCAGACAGTGTTCGTTGCTTATTGTGCCAACATTGGGAATGTCAAAGCGGAGAGCATTTGTGAGTTCGTGTGGACCCGACCGTTTTTAGTGGAAGAATAACCAGTAATAATAATAATAATATCTGGGGTTTATAACGACCCAAAACCACGATATGATTATGAGGGACGCCGTAGTGGAGGGCTCCGCAAATTTCGACCCCCTGGGTTTTTTTAACGTGCACCTAAATCTGAGTACGCGGGCCTCAAACATTTTCGCCTCCATCGAAAATGCAGCCGCCGCGGCCGGGAACGAATAACCGGTAGGTTTGGCTAATGTTAACAACTGTTGGTTAATGGTGGCTATTAAGGTAATTGAATGCAGTAAGAGGTAATTAAGGGTAAGAGGGATTAAGCCAGTTATGCCGCATTTGCGGCTAGGTCACCGATGGAGATTTTGCTATTTTTGTGTATTCATATGATCCGCATTTACCAAATAGTGGGGACACGAGAAGAAAGAGACAAGGTAAAGAATATTTTAACAGCGGAGCTGTTTATGTTCTTGGCCAGTCCCCCAGTGTGGGTATGAGCCACAGCTTCTAGGGTCTACTCTACTCTACTTAAGCTTTTTTGTTCCGCTGGTTCTCGTGACCAGCAGAAAGCGTGTATGTGCCAAGCAGCTCCATTCACAGCATAGCCATGCCTAGTATGGCATAGCAAGGGGGAGAGGGAAGGGTGGGAGAGGGAAGCGAGGGTGAATAGTTAAGGAAAAAGGTGGGGGAGGGTAAGCGAGTATGTGCTTTACCCCTCAAGTCCTTTGCAATCACCGAAAATAAAATATGCAGCTTCTATTCTCAATCATAGTCAGGGGTTGCCGGTTATGATCGCTAGTTCGACGGCTGTTGGAGAGCGAAAGACAGAGTACTAACGAAAACGATCACGGTCCGGTCAGCCATCCCATTTTCCCGCGAGTGCCGTGTTCTGCGCTGTTCTTACGACAGGGAAGTTAATTACACCTGTCATTCAGCAATCTCATTATTCAGTCTTCTTACTCAGCGGAACTCTTATGACTGAACGGCTTCTCAGCACCGCCAACTTAAAGGTTTGCTCATCACTCTCTTCGCGGAGGAGGCGGAGGAGTCGAGAGCTTCTTTAAATTTTAAATGCGAAGCATTTCTTAGCGAACTTCTGCGACTTTGACCGTATCTATCTATCTATCTATCTATCTATCTATCTATCTATCTATCTATCTATCTATCTATCTATCTATCTATCTATCTATCTATCTATCTATCTATCTATCTATCTATCTATCTATCTATCTATCTATCTATCTATCTATCTATCTATCTATCTATCTATCTATCTATCTATCTATCTATCTATCTATCTATCTATCTATCTATCTATCTATCTAGCCGCCTACGACTTTGTGCTCTCCTGGCCGTTTCGTTAATCGCATGTATACAAAAATTGATGTGTCATAACATGGCCTTATCACGAACATAAATGAGAGGTCATATAATGAAAATCATGACACGCACGTCATGAACAGCATGATTTACATTCCACGGCCTTTGGGCTCTTGCGGCCGTTCCGTTAATTTCATTTATACCAAAATTGGTACGTCGTGACAAGAGTTCATGACGAACATAATGACAGGTCCTAACATGCAAATCATGACGCGCATGTCATGTGCAGCATGATTTACATGACATGGTTTCGGAGCGCTCGTGGCCGTTTAAATGAAGGGATACGTACGAAAACTGGTATGACGAGACATTTCTGTATGACGAACATAACTGACACGTGGTAACACGAAAATCATGATATGCGTGTCATGTATTACATGATTTACATGCCACGCTCATGGTGCACTCGCGGACGTTTCGCTAGATTGATATACACCAAAATTGGTATTGTGCCATGTGACTTTATGAAGAACATGAATAACAGGTGGTAGCATGAAAACCATGACATCCATGACATGTATGTCATGATTTACATGCCACGCTCATGGTGCATTCGCGTCCGTTTCGCTTGCGTGATATACACCAAAATTGGTGTTACGCGACACGACTGTATGACGAACGTAAGTGAGACGTGGTAACATAAAAATCATGACATGCAAGTCATGTACGACCTGATTTACATGCCACGCTCATGATGCGCTAGCGGTCGTTTCAGTAGATTGATATACACCAAGATTGGTATTGCGCGATGTGACTGTATGAAGAACATGAATAACAGTTGGTAAGATAAAAACTATGACATGCACGTCATGTATGTCATGATTTAATTGCCACGCTTATGATGCATTCGCGGCCGCTTCGTTAGCTTGACATACACCAAAATTGGTATTGCGCGGCGCGACTGCATGACGAACGTAAATGAGAGGTGGTAACATGGAAATCATGACATGCAGGTTATGTATGTCATGATATACATGCCGCGCTCATGGTGTATTCCCGGCCGTTTCGCTAGCTTGGTATACACCGAAATTGGCATTGCGCGACGCCACTGTATGACGAACGTAAATGAAAGGTGGTAACATGATAATCATGGCATGCATGAAATGTACGACATTATTTACATGCCATGCTCATGGCGCACTCGTGGCCGTTTCGCTAGATTGATATGCACTAAAATTAGTATTGCGCGATGTTACTGTATGAAGAACATGAATAACAGGTGGTAACATGAAAGCTATGACATGCATGCCATGTATGACATGATTTACATGTTCTACTCACGGTGCTCTCGCGGCCATTTCGCTCCTTTGGTATACACCAAAATTGGTATTGCGCGATGTGAGTGTATGACGAATATAAATGAGAGGTCTTAACATGCGAATCATGTTATGCATGTCATGTACGGTATGATTTACATGCCACTGTCATGGTGCGCTTCCGGACGTTTTGTTAACGTGATATATACCAAAATTGGTATGGCATGACACGAGTGCGTGATGAACATAAACGACAGGTCATGCATTTATATACCAGAAAATGCATTTCATTGGCATGGTGTACACTAGATTGTGCATGCATGCGTGCATGGAAAACATGCGGACCCGAAGGTCGCGGGATCGAATCCCGGCCGCGGCGGCTGCATTTTCGATGGAGGTGAAAATGTTTGAGGCCCGTGTACTTAGATTTAGGTGCACGTTAAAGAACCCCAGGTGGTCGAAATTTCCGGAGCCCTCCACTACGGCGTCTCTCATAATCATATGGTGGTTTTGGGACGTTAAACCCCAGATATTATTATTATTATTATTATGGAAAACATGCGATATATGGTGGACTAGATGCCATGGTATGAAATGATTTCATTCGGCTCAAAGACAAACAAGGCGATGTATGCAGCTCTTTGCTGGCTGCTTCGCATTACATCGATTCCCACAGTGCGTGGGATCTGCCGAATTTTTTATGTTCTGTGCTTCCTTTTCATGGTTTAACGTAAGCATAGCTGAGAAAGAAAGATGACTTGCGAAGCACCGTCAGTGGGGAACACTTGCTGCATACTCCGGTGCCGTCATCATTCAGTATGACGAAATTTGGCCTGCTCGGGACGAATGTTTTTGAAACCTGACACAGACGCGAGCTAAAGCAAGAGAAAATATATTAAAACCAGACTGGAGTATACTGTGACAGCGCAGATATGCTCACAATTGAAATTTGAGTCAGTGCCTTTACTTACAATCGCTTTTCATCCGAACAACAGCGCGACCTTTGAAACCGAATGACGGAGACACCATCCCAGCCTGAGCAATGTTACATTAGTCCATGTGTATATTCTACATATGAGTCGAAGTACAGGTTTGGTGCTTCTTATATATTTGAATTTGATCCAGAAGTTTTTCTGCTCGGGTACCCTCTTTTAAAGATGATTCTCTAAGCTTTGAGATGTAAACGTGTGTCTTAGTTTGTATGACATGTAACTGGTTTAACTTGTTGAATCAGTGAATGTGTTGGTTAAAATTTTGTGGAAATAATGTCCGTCTCGGTCGATAAGTCTGGGCAGGATCAATACATCGACTCAGAAGAAAATGTGAAAAAGGCTCACAGTTAATGACAAGTTTACCAACACACTCAGTGCGAGTGCTTCTTTAAAAGCCCAAGTCTTGCATTAAGGTCGCTTTACTTTTTGTGTGTGTGACTATTTCTTTCTATCATTTTTCCTTCATTTAGAGGGCTGCATCGACGAACACGTTTCGTGTAAGGCGTCTTCGAGATAAGTACTCGGACGCTGTACCAATCATTTCAAGTTTCGAACTTAAATGATTAAGCTGGGCACTTCAGGTGAGTTCGAAAGCATACGGCGCTATCGCTGCTCTCGCAAAAAAAAAAAAAAAAAGCTTCTGGATAGAAAATCATGCTGGAAAGAAAAATAGACAACGTCATACAATAAGAAAGAAAGACTGGACACCAGGAAAGCCTGGACAAAAAAAAAAAAAAAAAAAAAAGAAAGCTACGCGAAGCGTACACTCAGGTGGCACTGCTGTAGTCTTTTGATCCGATGCGATGAAATTGTCTCAAGGCTGCCAAAAAAAAGAAAAGAAAACACAAGCTACATAGAAAAACAAACAACAACAACAAAAGGCATGAGACGGAAATGCAGCGAGGCCGTAGGAAGGAACGGTGACAACGTTTTCTGATGCAGCCACTCGGACAGAGAAAAAAGATAAAACGCAGCAGCGCCCCGAAAAATCCTTAAAAGGGAGTATAGGTTCGCTGTCACGTTCTGTAGGGCCGAAATAGAAACAGTTTGTTTCTTTTTTTTATTTTCTTATCCTCGTAAGGTTTCGTTTAGAGATAAGAAACGCGGAGTGATAGCGAAGTGAAGGACGTGTAAGGCTGTGCACTTCCGGTCACGTGATGTGACTTGACTCCGTTCATTTTTGTTACTTTTTCTGGTATATAGGGAGAGCCCAAGAAGCCCACTATAGATGTTGAGAAGAGATAAGGTTCCCTATCTTCTATATTTTTGTTTCATTCGAGGTATACCATGAAAGTAAAGTGGTGTTTCAGAAGCACTTTCTGGGAGAGCACAAAAAGACACATTTGGAACTAAAATTAGTAAAAAGAGAAACATCTAGTGATGTAACGTAGATGACACAAACGATCATATAAATGTGTCACGAAGAAGGAATATACACTAGATCCTTACTGATATTTGACATAAGAAAGGCACTGCAGAGTTTGTGACGTTTACCGCGTTTACTCGTTCAGTAGCAGCGCTGCATTGCGTTTGCTAACTGCTCTCTAGTGCTCACTATCCTTTCTATTAACACACTGATACCATCACGCATGTGCCCCACTGCGGGTCTGCCTCACTCCCTCAGAAAAATCAGCCTGAATGTCGTATTTTGAGACGCTTGCTGTCTCAGAACCTCTTCGTCCTTTAAAAAACTAAGCACACTCTAGCCTTAACTTTATTTAAGTAAAGAGAGAGAGAGAGAGAGAGAGGGAGAGAGAGAGAGAGAGATAAGAAGAAGAACAGTGGTGCCAACAAGAGCAATGCACGAAAATAAATGAACTAAAAAATGCCACTAATATTGGTTTATTAAAATTTGCGTCGAATTTCGCGAGAGCCGACTGATGTGTGCCCTTGCACAATCAGTCGGCTCTCGGGAAATTCGACGCAAATTTTAATAAACCAATATTAGGCGTAGCAGAGAGCGTTTATTTTTATATTCACTACACTGTTCCAAAAGTAGATAACCTATAATAAATAACAGTATTCAGTGATGGTATTACGCTAGTAAAATGATATCGTTCGCCCAAACTATAGATTTAGAAAATGAAATTAATGGTATTTTGCATATTTATTCTAATTAATGTATAAAGCGATAGGCTGTGTGATCTATCTTGCATTACTAAAGATCTTTTCCCCAATCTTAGCCCGGAAAATGTTCTCTTTTTTTTTCCCAGGTTGACCTAAAAAACTCCGGCTTCTGGAGGCCCATCTTCACACAGAATCTTTCGAATCAATACATAGAACGAAGCACAGCCAGAAATCTATGGGAAATTTCTAGTAAAAGAAAAAATAGAGGGGCAAATGGCTTTGCCCCGTGGCGGGTGAGTCAAGTGGGAAAAGCAACAGCGCAGGGAGCCCTAAAAAAAAAACTTGGAAGATGGGGATATTTTCTTGCAGAGGCAGAAGAGGGGAGAGGATGGGGATGGAGGTATACGCTTGCGTTTTTTGTCCGTCAGGAGGCCATTTCATGTCCCCGACGTGCGCTGAATCTTGTATGAGCCACCCGGGACTGGCGTATAGAAAAGTAGAAGAAGAAGTAGAAGAAGAAGTTGTAGATGGATACGTGCATGAGACGAGGACCACTCGTACCGTTGAAGACGTCCCTATCTATTCTGGGAGGCGAGACGAGACGAGGGTTCGGACTTGCGCAGTACCGCATCTAACCACCTTATAGGCAGCACCCTTCCTATAGCGGCAATAGTTTCGGCAATAGTGATAATGATGCTTAGTGGAGTCCCGTAGCCGGGAAATCTTTTTCGGGCGGGGGGGGGGGGGGGGGGCACTTGCTGAAAACCTTGACTTTCTGAGAAAAACACCTAGTTTCATTATTTATTTTTGGTAAAAACACCGACTTCACCAAAATTTCCGGAGGGGGGGGGGGCTAGCCCCCCTGTACCCTGGCTATGGGTCTGGAGGGGAGAAAAGGCTCGTAAACGCCAAAAATTCAAAGCCCTTCTACTGCCTAAAATATGGAAGCCAGTGGCTGCGGCTGCACGTTCTGCGGCAGCGTTTTCACGTCGTTATCTCTCCTACTCGTTCTACTGCGCGCGTCTTTCAATTCCCGCTCTTCTTCCTCCGAGTGAACGACACGCGTCCGTCCTATAGCGAGTCCAAAGGGCAGCTGCAGAAAAGAGCGCTAGCGCCATCCCTACGTCACCAGTCAAAGGGGCGCAACTATTGGTGGGAAGTGCCGCCGCCGAGTATCGCGACACTCGTGGCAGAGGCACCGGCGATGGCGAGGGGGCAAGGTACACCCGTCGCGGGCGCGTGAGGAGAGATGGAGCGAGGGGAACCTGTAGCGTGGGGGCGAGGGCGCCGGAAATTGTTGTTCTACGCGTCTGTTGTCTACGGACGCGAACCACCAGAACCTAGGCGTATAGAGCTACACTGCAAAAAAAGATGCCGCGCAACACAAGGTATACCGTCATACAAGGGCCTCATACATTCGCGTGAATACGGTATCGCCTCCTGCGTAAGTGGATAACGAGAAGTTCAAGAAATAGCGTCGAAAAGGGAGAAAGAAAGCAATATGCCGTGCATGAAATGCATTTGCAGGGCAAATCGCTCGTACTTGGTTCGTTATGCTTCTGCGAAAAGCTTTTCTTTCCCTCAAAACTCGTATCCCTTTAGCTTTTTATTCTATCTTCGTTGTCCATTTCAAGCTAGGGGGCCTCCAATTTGTCCTTTGTGCAAAACGACGGCGGAAGAAATTGCTGAGCTGCACTTGAGGGCTTTTCTTCATGGCCCGTTCGCTCCTGTTCGTGTGCTGGAAGCCTAATCATTGCTGGGTTTTAGACCCATACCGCCATCTTAAGCTGGTACCGCGTAGATTCCGCTATAACGCGTAACATATTTTGCGGAAATGTACCGCTTACCGAGTGGCACCAACGTGGAAGACGTGTGTTTAAACGTTGGCTCTTTCTTTTATCAAGTTTCTCGCAAAGGTCATTGATTCCGCATGAGATTCATATAGTTATTGTAAAATTTCCATTTTCGTGAGCGTATGCGGGTTACGCAATCTATGTCGAACGTATTCGCAAATTTGTTCCTCTTACAAAGCGGAACTATGCGGGAACAAGTTCAGGTGGAACAACCCTGACTTAACAAACCTGGGCAAGACTGATTATTCCGACATATTATCGCGTTGTGTTATTATGGAGTTTTAGAATATGGTACGCAAAGCTTTGCTTCAGCGTTTGTCGCCACTGCGAATGCGTCGTACTCTATCCTCTTAGGTGTCTGGATAATACCAGGCACCTAAGTCAAGAATCAGGGTTGCCTCCAATTTTTATTGCTCATGATTACTAATTCCCCCACTTGATGCGCTCGCCAGTACTGAGGCCTCAGGCTTATTCCCGGGCACGTTTGTTTGATTGATTGATTGATTGATTGATTGATTGATTGATTGATTGATTGATTGATTGATTGATTGATTAGTACGGCTACTACTGATGCTGCTAGTTCTTACAACTGCAACCACGACGAATTCTATAGCAAAGGCGGAGTTTATATGTGCAGGGTGTTTGAATAAATGCGTCCGAAAATCATCAAAGGTGAGGGAAATGGAATATTTCGCCTTCCTGCCTGCGAATAGGCTATTGCCGCTTTGAAATTTTGAAAAATCAGTCTCTGGTAATTCTTCTTGAGCAATGAAATTCAACCAAATTCACCGGCGAAACCGAAGCGGAAGCTCCGAAGAGCGTCGCAACTAGCAGACGACCGGAATGACGTCACTGTTCACGATGGCGATTGCTGTGGCGTTGGTTTTTCGGCATTTGTACGTGCTCCGTACGTGCTCTAATCGCAAACGAAACCCGTACAACCACGAAGCAAAGTCGATGGATGATTGGTACAACGACGCCCTCTCATTCTGGACATCTTGGAAGAATATGGCAGTTGTGATCTTCCATGTTTCGGTTTCGGTTTCGCTGGCAAAATCGGTCAAATTTCATTATTCACTCATAATTGCCACCGGCTGCGTTTGAGAAATCTAAGAGCGTCATCAGCTTCTTCGCGGGAAGGGCTGCAATTATTTCCATTTGACCCGACCACCTGCCTTCACTAATTAAAACAAGTTAATTAACCTATTTTCTTTAATTACCGTCGCAATTGATGCCTCTGCTCATCTTAGGATGCCTGCCGCCCCAGAAAAAGTAATTATGAAGGCAGCGTGAAAATATATTTTTTCCTTATTTTTGAGGATTTTCGTCCATATTTCTTGAAACACCCTGTATTGCGTTTCTGGTCCTTTGGCGACCTAATGTATCGCATCGTATATAAACGACTCATTCGCTTCACGACTCTTACACAATTAGTCGAGTCCCCGGAAAAAATGTCACCTAAATCCGTGCAGCGATTGCTTATGTCTTTGAGAACGGGGGCAGCTTTCATTGCGATAATTAATAACCGATCCCGGCAGCTTTCTGTATCGCCGTGTCCTCGTGGTTGATTTATCGTCGGAAGGAAGTCGAAAGACGGCGTTCAGATTTCGCGCTATTATTCATCGTGACGTAATATAATAGGCAACCTCTTGCTTGTGTGCCGCTAACATTTCTTTCTTCTTCTTCTTCTTCTTTTTTTTTGTGTCGTGCCTTTGAGAAATATAGCCGAATGAAAAATGAGCTCTTATGTAGCAGAAAGAATGTTGAATATCGATTCGGCAGGGCTGCAGCGTAGTATTTGTGAGTGTTTGTAGGAGTCTCACCGTTGCTTCTTTTTTAACAGCTAAACTGTTTTACCTCGCCGTGGTTTGTGCGGTGTCACCAGAAAACTGCTTAAGTGGGTATGTGCCACAGGAATTGGGCAAGCCCGACTACCGTGTACAGCAGGCGCGAGTGTCAAACGAAAACGAACACGCGCAACGACAGAGAAACAGAAAGAAAGAAATAGAAAAAAAAGATACAAGAAACAGAGGAAGACAAAGCAAGACAAGAAAGAAAGAAAAAAAAATAAAGAGAAACAAGGAATGCCACCAGCTGCGCTCTTCCTTCAAGCTTGGCACCACTAGTCCGAAGCTGCCACAATTTTGTCATTGATGTATTGCTACTATTTTTAAAGCCACAGCATGTTAAAAGAGCAGTTACCAGCCCCACATAGTGAAGTCGACGCGAGACTACCACGTCCATCTGTAATATCAGGAATTCAAAATAGTGCGTAGACCAATGTTCACCCGTTTACACGTATCTCCTTTGAAAAATGACTTTCCAAAAACTTGTTCGCTCACATCTCGTTTACTGGCGGTTACTACTTTTCTTGCAATCCACACTTATAAAAATGTGACGCAAGAATGAGTGTGTGCTACTTTGCAGGTACCTGGTTCCAATTAATGTTTATGAGCTTTCCTCCTACATTTCTTTCCTCTACCCTTTAAGGAAAAAAAGAGCATGTGTTAACTCTTTTCAGTGAGTTCGGTCCATGCCACGTAGATGACTCTCTTTAAAAAGACTCGTTAACACTCTTTTGGCTTCAACGACTCTCCGAGGAGAGTATATTGATCTCCAAAGAGATTTCACGTGTCTCTTTGAAGAGAGTCACATACGTGGCAAGTCAAGAATTACAATATAGGGTCAATTAACTCTTTTTTTTTTCTTAGAGTGTGTATCTCTTCCTCCCGACCGAGTAGGCTGGCGTTGTGCCCCTGTAGGTGGCGGTTGTCGGCATGCTCCCTCCCATTTGCCTCTGTGTCACTCTATGTATGTGTACGAGTAGCGTACACAGATTTCTTTTTTTTTTTTCTGGGGGGGGGGGTGGATTGAACCCCTCAACACCCCCTGGCTACGCCAGTGCTGTGTACGCATATCAAATAATAATAATAATAATAATAATAATAATAATAATAATAATAATAATAAGAATAATAATAATAATAATAATAATAATAATAATAATAATAATAATAATAATAATAATAATAATAATCAGCACACTACGGCAGTTACTTTAATGGAAATTGGATACCATATATTTGCACTACCTTCATTAATAGCGCCTGGTGTTTCTACTAAGACCACCACATACCCGTTGAAGCTGCCATTAGCAAGGATGAAGCACATACACTGTCGCTGCTCAATCTCCTCCTCCTCCTCCTCTCTCTCTCTCTCACTCTAAATGGAGGCAAAACTGGGTGCGTCATTTTTCTTCCGTAGTCGCGCACTGGTGACCATTCAGCGGTGTGCGCGAAAAAGCACTCTGTGGAAGAGCGGTGCAGCCGCGTCACGTGCCACGGAGTGGAGAACCATTAGGGTATGGGATGCCGCAGAGACGCCGGGGAAACACGGAGTAACCGTAGAAAAATGGTTATAGGCTCGGTGTTCGTGCACTTTCGCGGATGGAATGTCATTCAGCGTGCGTGCAGCAGTTTAGAACATGTCGAAAACGACAGTTTCAGTTTCGCTTGAAAAGAAATTGTTTACAGCGGGTTCTTCTTTTTTTTATTGCGATATAGACTTGCCCTTAATTAAGGCAAAATATTTTGTGTGCATGTGTATTAGATGTGGGCCGTAAGATCAGTGTTGCCTACGAAGTGGAGCAGTGTCTTGTGAAGTCTGTTATCATGTATCCAGCGGTCATAACTTGTCGTGTCACTGGAGCGAATGCCGGCTTGCAGTAGTAGACGGGAGCGTTCCGACTGTAACCCTGGCAACGGTTCCAACGCGCAAGTTTCAAGCCGTGGACTGACAGCACTGACAGCTATACCGAAAAATGAAGGCTCACTTTTACATACTGCAGCGAAGTGAGGTCGAAACAAAAGTGCCGTGAGCTTTCGGTTTGAGTGCTATCTTGCTACGTTAGCACATCTCGCAGTTTTTCCACTACGCTGCACGGTATTGAGAGATTCTTTCTCTTCAGGCGCAGTTTCGCGTAGGTGGGTGCAGTCGCATCAAGTGCGCGCGTTTGTCAAGAAACGCTCCGAAACCAAAAGTATATAGCGAGGAACATACAGTAACTGTTTACACCAAGCATAGGCGTGCACGTGGGAGCCAGGGGGAAGGCGGCCCGATTCCCCCCCCCCCCTAATACCTCGCCTTTGCACTGTGTTCTTATCATAAGCGCCTTGATGGGAAGGGTCGTGAAAAAAAAAGTGGGGGGGGGGCTGCGATAAAACTTCGCCCCCCCCCCCCCTACTAGAGAACCCAGCGCAAGCCTGTGACACCAAGAGCTGCAATGTAGATTCCGCTACCCAGCGGCTGCGTGTTGCGGGGACATAAAAAACCGAACTTGTTGGAGGACGCTGCTTCTTTGACAGCATCACAAGCGACGATGACGAACATGGCGAACGCAGCCTTAACCTCGCTGGAACACCACCGCCGCACCCCCCCCCCCCCTCTTCTCCGCCCACTCACATTTCAAAGAGAACTTGCACCCCTTTCGTTTTTCGTACAAATCCCGTGGGAATCGATATGCCCGCGAGACAAGGGGATGGAAGTTTGACCTCTGAAAAGAAACACGCAACCAAACCAAACTTCAAGGAACGGCGCAAACAATGAGAAGACATACAGAAGATGCACACAGCGTCTTCATCTGCACGTGTTCTTCTTCCGTTCGTCTTCTCCTGTGTGTCTTGTCGTTTTTTGCGCTCTTTATTGAAATATGTACACAACAACGAGCCCGACTATACGTACTCTTTGAACGCAGCCAAAGGAACCAAAGGAGTCAAGCAAGCAAGCGAGCAAGCAAGAGTAATACTGTGTGATGTGCACCGTCGCCGATCTAACGCATTTCTTTCTTTCTTTCTTTCTTTCTTTCTTTCTTTCTTTCTTTCTTTCTTTCTTTCTTTCTTTCTTTCTTTCTTTCTTTCTTTCTTTCTTTCTTTCTTTCTTTCTTTCTTTCTTTCTTTCTTTCTTTCTTTCTTTCTTTCTCTCTTTCTTTCTTTCTTTCTTTCTTTCTTTCTTTCTTTCTTTCTTTCTTTCTTTCTTTCGAGAGCATTCGCACTGACTTCAATGCCTGCCAAACGCGCGCGGCCGTTCGCAGAATCACTTCGCTCGCATCATTGATATAGCGGCCATAAACTTCCGTCAAGTTTCCGGGCACGAATCGGGCACTGAATGCAAACGCAGATTTATTTGATCGGCAGCGCACATCAGTGTCGCGAGAAAAGAAAAATAATAAGAAAGAAAATACAAAAGAAGGCAAGGAAAAAGAAGAGAACCGATGCGGAATGGTCTCCGCCTCGGGTCGACCCGGTTGTTGGTGTATCTTATATTCATTTTATTTTACTTTATTTTCGTAAACGACGCGCGTATCATTTGCCCGGGGGAATGCGGACGTTAGCGATCGACGGCAACGCGCAGCGCTAATGTAAATGTCAGCGCTGTGCCTGTCCTCTTTCCTTAAAGCTTAAAAACTGTTTTGAATTGCTTGTCCCGAAGTTAAAATATAGTGCGAGCACGGGGGAAAATAGCAGGTGGTCCCGTTTTCAACGTGAATTACAATATACGCGTCTCGGAATCAACTGCTGCCACGGGAATCACATACGACACAGCGCGATATATTGGAAAACGTTGCAGCCCATCGCGTTGTGGTAAACAGGATAGATAGATAGATAGATAGATAGATAGATAGATAGATAGATAGATAGATAGATAGATAGATAGATAGATAGATAGATAGATAGATAGATAGATAGATAGATAGATAGATAGATAGATAGATAGATAGATAGATAGATTTAATGTTTATTGACTTGTTATAACATTAGACAGCGAGCACTGCAACCACAATTGACGTTGCACCAACATTACGCCTTCATATATTGGGACTTTTCCCTAAGCAGTTTTAAGACCTGGCGTGGCTCTGGTAGAATACCTGATTGCCACACAAAACGCTATTCCTGCTGCGATACTGATTCCTATTTATTATTATTTTTTTGCATTAGTCTGGTCAGCTCTTGTACAAGGGGTATTTCCTGCGTATTTGTGCACTACACAACCTCGCAGAAAATATTCAACAAAGTCCGACATACCGCTGGCTCAGTGCGACTCGGGTTGTGTATAGGATGCGTCCCCAACGGCCGTGATTCAATAAAGGGGAACGCCTACTTGTAGATTCGCTCCTTAAAAGAAGGAAGATAAACACGCTGTAGAAGGTGCTCACCCGACGCGAAGCCCATATATACAAGAAAGGATAAAAAAAAAAGTTACACAGCAAGCGTGTAGACGGATTGAAACAAGGCTTGAAACAAGGCTCGAAACAAAGCTTGAAACCGATTGAAACAAGTAAAGCGAAGCAATTCGGTCTTCGCTCTTGTTAAGAAGTTTCTGAAACTTTGCACAGTTGCACTCTGTCTTCTGCTTTCTATGTGTTCTTGCTAAATTTCGAGGTAGGAATGAGCCAATCAGAGAGGCGAGCAAGCGCCGAGGCATTGTATTTTTTTATTTTATGTTTATTCAGATGTTCATGAGCTTGGTTGAAAGTACTAAAAGCAAATTTCATCTGCTTATTTAAGGTATCTCCAATCGTGGACTGCTCAGTAGCAGAAGAACAAACAGGGGCTCTAGATTTTTTTTACACCAATATTTCAAAATCGGAATAGCGTCACGATAAGCATCTTAAAATTATGTCCCACTTTATTATATAACGTAGTAATAGCAATAATCCGTTAGAAAAAAAAGAAAAGAAATACGCAAAATAACATTAAACGGAAATATGTGATTACGTATTTGAAAACGCATGATCACGGAAGTACTGTAGAGGATGCGAGGAAATCAGCCACAGCACAGTTTAACTTCTACAGAAAGCAGCAAAAAAATGCATATACAACATAAAACAGCAAAAGGTGTGTTTTTAACTCAGTTTTTCATTTACCACACCATACCGGGGAGTACGAATTCGCGGAGGCCTCAGCAACAAGCGTTCAAGCCGAAAGGTATACGCTTACGAAAGAAGGCGCTTCGGTTAAAACCTTACTTTGAAAGAATGAGCCAATCAAAAGGAAGAGAGAAGTGACACACATTCTCTTTTGTCCTTCTTCCTTCTGATTGGTTCTTTATGTCAGTGTTTTGTACCAACTGACCCATACTTCAACCTGAACTAGGCCTAACTTGTTCCTGTTTCAGTTGTATATGGCTGTATCTTCACTCCCGTGCAGATACCTACAGCGGCACTGGCTTGGGAATGCACACGGCGACTTCATCAACTCCACTGACATTGCACTTTTTTTTGTCTCGTTCTTTTTAAGACCTTTGTTTTGAGAAGAACCGGCTGACGTTTTTCGGACCGAGGCACGCTTTGTTCTACAAGCCACGGGCGGCGCTTTCTCAGCCGGCGTCCCTAATGAAGGCGGGCTCTTTTATTATCGTTTTGTTTTACAAAAGAGATCCACGGACTGTACAATTAGCATCACCGTCCGTGTACAATTAGCGAACAAAGCGAGCGCGCCGAAAGGCCTCGCTATTCGGCTAATTGAGACGGACGAGAGAGAAAAAAGCTCACACAATAAAACATAAGAATTGAATAAATTAAACTCGGACTAGGTTGCGTACCAAACTATTCGTACAGGCACGTTCGAGAAATGTCAAGGTACGTCGGCACACGCGCCTGCGCTGCCGCAAAAAAATACATAAAACAAAAAAAACTAAGCAGAGTTCCGCGTTGCGTCGAGTCAGAATGCCTGCGGGAATTCGCGTTGGAAATAAAAAAAAACATAATGAGAAGGACAGGAGAAAAATACAACGTGGTGGACGCTGCACCTTTTACGATGCTTCCTGGGCTGCATGAAAACGCACTTAGCAGCGCCGTACAGCAGGCGGCATTTTAATCTGGACCTGTCAGCGCTTAAAGCGTTGAGAGGGAACGTGCCAGGCTGTGTTCTCGAAAGTTCTAAGACGAAGATTTTTTCGTATGCACGCGTAGGGGCTGTAGGGTTATATTGTTTTGCTGGTGGTCGTAGTTGTTGTTGTTTCTGTCAGGCTGTCGTTGTTGTTTTAAAGAGGGAGGCTTGAGTTCAGACTACATGGAGTGCGAAACACGGCTTCACTCTTAATAGCGTTCCACCTATAGTATAAGTTACACTATGTGGAACATTCTAAATATTCTTATGAACTAATAATTATATTGCTATCACTGATAGCAATATTGTTCTTATTGTACCGTGTGAAAATCTATTGTATAATGAGCTGTCGCGGTCCGAAATCTTTTTTTTTTTTTCGCCTCCTTGGTTTGTTTTGTTGTATAGCCCCTAACGCAATATTAACTTGCATTTCCGCGTATGTTACTGTAACATTTTTTTTTCCTTGTTCTCGTTTCTTTATATATTTGTATCTCTTCCTAGCGGTTGCTAATTAGTGCACATGTTTTAACATTTTATTGCATGACCCCTTAGGCAATGCCTCAAGGGGCCTGTAAGGTGTTTTAAATCAATCAATAAATTAACACCCTTACGAACACTCTCACGAACCTATCCTACCCGGAGGGATGTGAGGATGTTGCACTTAATAGAACATTCGTGGAGCACGCTACGCCCATAATGGCTGTTAACGTCTGCCAGGGTTGGATAATTAATGACTAATTTCGGCTAGTGTCTCCATACCTCGGCTAAGTGATGCAATTACAAGCAATGCTTACCCGCCCTCTGACTATTTCTCCACATAGAGAGTGTCTGCCTTCTCCGCTCGCATCCGAGGTGGATAAACTAGGCGAACACACGATCCAGGTTAATATGCGAGCAAAGGGACTTCCGCATCACATGTTCGGTGAGAGCTACAGAGGCAAGTCGACGGCTTCACTCCATTACGGGGTAGCGACACATCTATACAAAGCGGCACGAACCAATTACAGCGAATGCGACAAAGGTCGCGCTAATCTTTACATATATATCTATAGAGCTCCGGCGCTTTCAGCGAACGGGGCTGATTTCCCCGGAGATTTTTGGGGACGTTGGACGAAAGAGCCCTAGGGACTGCCTGTCGGCATTCGTTCACACGTCGATATCGCTAAGCATGTCCCCTGCGATGGCCTGTGGTTTCAATGTATATAGTCGAGCCACTTGTGCTAATAGGAAAAAAGAGTGGTTACTTTAGCACGTGAAAGTATGTCTTATCGCAACCCCCTCTCCATACCCCTGAGATTCACGAAGGGTGTCCCGACATGCCGTGTTTACTCGAGTGCTTGCAGCACTCTATCATACTCACTCGCTTACAGCAGCGTGGGTTAGAAGTGGCTAGTGTTAGTAGTGCCTGAATGATTACAAATTTCGGTGAACTGATAGCAAGCTATGACGAATGTGAACTAGTGTGGACTATAGGCGTATTACCATCACTGCAGTTGTTAATGTTGGAAATGGTGGACTAAATTACGGCGAATGTCGACTAATGGCTTATTACTTCATGACTAATGTGTTAAATAATACTGGCTGAACGATGACTTGTGTTGGCTAGTGGTAATGGCTAAATGATGGTTAGTGTTGGCTTAAGTTGGCTTGAGAGGGATAATTGACAATCACTTTATTATAGACACAAGCACAAGGAAATCCGTACGGATTTCTCAGACGGGGAACCTTCTGGTTTCAAGCATCGAACCCGGCACCAACGCCTTTTCCGGGCGGTCCCTCTGGCAATTGAGCTAACCAGGAAGCTAACAAATTACAGCGCGGGCGAATCAGTGAACAAGTCGAAGCACATGGGTACAGATCAAATATCACTCTCCTAACCCGTACGCCACCTTTCGGGATTCCGCAAAACTCACCTGCAATAGTCTGTACCCTTGTGCTCGGCATAATGGGGCGCCTAAACCGGATAAACACAGTGATAAACCCCGGGGCCGCCCCTTTCAGCTTTGCTGGTTAAGCATCTGTACGGAGTGCTTCAGCGGTTAATTTTTTTTTGTTTTTTTTTTGACAACGGAGCTGTTTAAGGCCGAAGTAAATCCCTGGGATCCCTCGTCCGCACTCTCTAGCCCAGCTGCGAGAACGAAGCCTGATGAGAGGGAGAGCATGGGTAAAGCTAAGTGGGTGAGAGGCATAGGTCGGCAAACTCACTCATGAGTCGACTCACTCAGACTCATATCGAGACGTGAGTGTGAGTCTGAGTGAGTCCGGGTGAGTAAAGTTTTTGTGAGCATGAGTCCGAGCGAGTTCTGTTGGGAAAAATTTTGGTGAGCCTGAGTCCGAGTGAATCCGGTTGAGGAAAAGTTTGGTGAGTCTGAGTCCGAGTGAGCCCTAAGGGCAAAATATATTTCTTGAGTGAGTCTGAGTGAGCTCCATATTTTTTGCCGACCTATGGTCCTGTCTACTCAACTTCAGCATTACTATCAGCCTTATGTCGGCTCATGTTTATACTCACGTATGGTCCCACATACCTCAACGCGCTACCATTCATACGTCAGCTCAATATTTATTGATCAGCGGGGTGAGTTGAGAAGGGCGAGGGGGATGAGGTGCCTTGACCTGCCCCCCCCCCCCCCGTAAACATTTTCACGGGAACTTACTGATAAAAATATCTCGTGTGAGCCATCTCATTCAATAAAAAGGTCCATATTTAGCTGCAAACTCAGACAACTCGTATTTGAACGTACGAAATCAAAAGGTGCTAAGTAGCGCACCGATTATGCGAGATATTGGCATTAAAGAGCATTGACATTATGGCAGAAAAAGGCTAATTATAGGCTAACGGACTCATGAGTCGACTCACTCAAACTCAGATCGAGCCGTGAGTCTGAGTCTGAGTGAGTTCGAGTGAATTATATTTTGGTGAGTCTGAGTCCGAGTGACTCCGGTTGAGAAAAATTATAGTGAGTCTGAGTCCGAGTGAGTCCGGATGAAGAAAAGTTTGGTGAGTCTGAGTCCGAGTGAGCTCTAAGGGTAAGATATGTTTCGTGAGTGAGTCTGAGTGAGCTCCACATTTTTTGCCGACCTATGGTGAGAGGGGAGCCTAGTGTAGCTAGTTGAGCGTGGTCGAGAAAGGGTAGCGATGTGGAGAGGGTGACGCTGGGTAGAGAGGAGGAGACCAAATGCGAGGCTATGACGGGAGCGAAGCAAGTAATGCGGGGAAATACATATCTTGCACGTGACGTCATAGACAGGTTCTCTGCTCTGAGGCCTCAACATGGCGGCCACCGTAACTTTTTTAATTTCTGAAGTAGAGCACCAAGTCGGGCTAGTTTGTTTAAATTCATAATGAGGACTAAAACTGCGCTAAAAACACAAACGCGAGTCCTGTTTTCCTCGTCTTTGTGTTTTTAGCGCAGTTTTAGTCCTCATTGTGAACTTTTTATCTCATTAGAGTGGGCCAGTACAGAGGAGGGCACCCAGTCGTTCGGTCCCCGCGTTCTTTGGCGCTTCCCTCGCTTTCTTTTGTTCGCCAGCCGCGCTAAGGGGGAACAGAAAGGAACGCGAGGGTTTTGGTGTGATAGATGCTTCGGGGCACCGGCACTAATCTGGTGGCGAGCCGTCACCGTTTCCTGCTCGGCGCGTTCGAGCAAAAGCTCACGGAGCGTCTCAATCCGCTGGTACCCCAAGATGTCGGCCACGGTGACGTCAATGCAAGCTATGCAGAGCTGTCTCGCATTCGTTCTCCAATGTTCGGCAATGGCCGAGCTAAAACTGATACCACCAGCTCCGCTGTTTAATCAGCCTTCGCAACGCTAAGTCAGTTGAAGCTGCGTATAACTTTTTTTTTATGCCACTGTATGTGTAGAGTGCCGACAGCCGGCGCTTTCGCCGCTATCAGTTCAGTGATGGCTATCAGTTCAGCTGCTCGAGCCGCCACTTCGTTCATAGTCTCCTGTAGCTCTCATGCACCCGTGCGCGCTTTTGCGTCCACGGTGCGTGGGATTAGTTTTCCTTCATCATCGGCGATGTGCCCCGGCAACGTCGCGTAATTGGGTCACAGAGAAGATGGGTCACAAGGCGCGCTGCGTGGTTGGCCAACCTAGGAACAAGGAGGTGTAAAACTTTTCGGCTTCGCAGGAAGCGACAGGTGACCACACTTTTAATGCGGTAGCGTTAGAGAGCTCGTGTCGCAGAAATTCCGCTGTCGGCGTCGGCACCGTTGGTTGTGAGCGAAAAATCATCCGTGAGCGAAAAATCGAGAAAGTAGCAAATAAAATAAACGATAAAATCTTCGGTCCCAATGAGGATCGAACCCAGGCCGTTCGCGTGGCAAGCAGGTGTCTTACCACAAAGCCACGATGTTGCTTGCAGCTGCTTCGGACAAAAATACTACATAAATACCATGTAGTAGAAGGAGTCTCCTTAACGCATTTTGTTCGGCAGGTGTCACGACGAAAACGAGCCCACACGGTAGGCGCATTCGCGAGGCCATCAAACTACGTCGAAAAACGCCGGGATATTGCAGCCATCGCCGCTAAATACACGCACGAACTTTCAAACAGCTCTAAAAATGGACAACTATGTCCATCTAGAGGAAAACATATCAAGCCAACGCAGCAAACGCTAGATAATGTGCTGTCATCTGTGAGGCATTGTGAGAAATATGTCTCGACTTTTCATGGCATCCGAGAGGGCCGGCGCGCGGCGTATATCTTGGAGGCCATGCGACTCTTGCTTTAGATCGAAAGCCTGTAAAATTCGCGCGCGTGCGTGCGTGTGTGAGTGTAACAATACACATAAATAAGTATGCACTTAGTGGTTGAAGTGCGCACTAGGGGCCGGATTTTGCTATCGCGTTCAACTCTTAAAGGCGAAGCTTAAGGGTCCCCCAATTTTTTGTTTGCGCGTGTGGAGCCGTTAAGAAAGCTAACGTCCGATAACCTTATCTAAGGAAGACAAAACGCTGTGTGGTTTCTTACGCGCCTTCTAGTTGCCGGGTGTCGCTTCGCGCTACGTCAAAGTTGTACAAATTATTCACCAACTAGCACACACTGCAACCCTTATTGAACCGCAGCTGCAGGACTAAAGAAGGGCACGGGTTCGATACCGACTGCCGCGGTCGCATTTCGATGGAGGCAAAATGCTGGAGGCCCGCGTACTGTGCGATGTCAGCGTACGTTAAAGAACTACAGGTGGTCGAAATGATGCAGAGCCCTCAACTACGGCGTGCCTCATAATCGTGTCGTGGCTTTGGTAGGTAAAACCCCAGCAATCACTAGAACTTGACGACTGGTCTATTTCAGTTTCTTGAGGAATAAAACGGTGATGGCTTTTGTTGAAGACATGATCGCACGGGTGGATTCAAGGACGAGGTGGCTATAGGTGAAAGACCGCTGCTTCAGCCTGTTGTTCTTGATTAGACCCGTCACGGTGGTCTAGTGGTTATGGTGCTCCACTGCTGACCCGAAGGTCGCGGGATCAAATCCCGGCCGCATTTTCGATGGAGGTGAAAATGCTAGATGTCCGTGTACTTAGATTTAGATGCACGTTAAGAACCCCTGCTGGTGGTCGAAGTTTCCTCCACCACGGCGTCCCTCACAACCATATCGTGGTTTTGGGATGGTTAAACCCCAACAATTATTATTATTAGCTGTTCTTGGTTAGACATATCGATGGCCGCCGGCGTAGTTCTCATGGTGTACAAACCGATGGAAGGAGCAGACCACTGTCTTCTCCGAACTTTTTTTCGTTTTGAGTCGCGTGAACGAACTAAGCGAATATAAATGCGTGGGTATGATCAACTATGGCGCGCTCGTCTGTTGTATGATTATCGGATGTTCATCTGCGATATACTGCCTTGCATTAATAAAATAATAATATCTCGAGAGCGTCGGCTCCGGGACGTGGTAGGGTCTTTATCGGCGACAAGCGACAATCGACATCAGCGATAGGTTGATCAGCTTCGCAATGCGGCTTCCTGAGCGCATGATCGCGCAGATAACGCTGATAGGGTATATCTTTAAACGGCGTTGCAGGCGGCGCATGCGCTAGGCTTTCTGCATTTGTGCGTCGTATACACCGTGGTCGTTTAGCAGATATCTGTACTTCTCGCCGATATTAGGCGTTACCATGTTCGGGGTTCAACGCTTGCGTGATATTGCTAAAATATTCCAAGCGTGAATGTTGTACAGTTGCAACGTACTGAATTCCACTTGCTGATGCGTGATGAACTACAGCGCAACTATCGAGACGATGACGAAAAGAACGGTTGCCTGGGCCAAGAAGTAAGAGACCGAGAATTCTTTTGCTTTGCTGGCGTGAACGAGAGAGTTTGGTTTCACAACATTGGGAAGGCATACTTTTTCCTGTAATAACTATTCTGCTTGTCGGGGACGACAGAAATTATTGGAGGGATTGCTGTACGGTGCGGACCTTTTACTGTGCATCTGAATAAACACAAGGGTGAAATAAAGCGCAACTTTTCTCGATCTTTCATGGCATTCACATCATTTCGCAGCTTTACTTTTCCGTGTGGTAATTATTCTGCATAAAGTGGAAGACCGAAATTATAGGAGGAATTCACGTGTGGTTCTCGTAGGTCATACTTACCGTGCATGGTGCGCAGCTTTTACTCCGCATCGGCATCGAAACAAGCCATACTTTTCTCAATCTTTTTGGTCACATTCATACATGTCTTTCCGCTTCGCCGCTGTTCGCTCCTCGCTCGCATAGAGCCGTTCTCGCGTCGTTCTTGGATGTCGTTTCGGTTCTCCGATTTCTGTATACTGATTTCGTTCTGTCAGAGTGCGTCTCGTCTTCAGGACATCTTTGACAGACGTTCCTTTTTCGCTCCGGTGCGGTCTACGTGCAGCGGTGTATCCGGTGCAGCGGCGGAGAACGTCTACGTTCTCCGCCGCTGCCACGGGATGCGAATACGGGCCTGTCAGTGTCACGTCACAATGGAAATTAGAGTCAGGACAGGACACAGAAGACACACTCGTAACTGTCATTCAAGCTGTAGTTGCCGTTTTTCATCGGTGTTAAGGCCAAGACAGACGGTACGATTTTCCACATGATGCGACGTCCGACGCGGCGATGCGGCAGCCAGAATGGTGACCTTTCATAGCATCGGACAGCCACCATTCTGGACCGCGGCGTCGGACGCCGCATCGGGTAGAAAATCGTACCCTCTCTCTCGGCCTTTAGGAGCTCTTTCCCGCACGAATTTGCGATTTTGTAACGTCGATATAACATAGAATACGTGCGTTGTAGATCCGATGGGATACTGCATGGGTGCATAATTTTGCGACGACTCTTCATTTTTTTTTTCATTTCGGTCAGAGTTGTTATAGTATGCGTCACTCTCCTATGAACTGTATTATTTTGTTATCTGGACAGGCTGCGCTGGTTTCTTGTAATACTTCTAGATATACCAATAGGTTTGCTTCGTTTCCCTTTTCTGTGAGCTTGTGTGCCTTACGGCTACATTTGTGCTTGTAAGTTTGCAACTGCATAGTTTCCCTCCTGCATGGTCCTTCGTGACAGCAGTATACTCTAAATAAATAAATAAATAAATAAATAAATAAATAAATAAATAAATAAATAAATAAATAAATAAATAAATAAATGTCTTTGCTTTGTTTGCTGAGCGAAAAGGAGCAAAGCCAGTGCCCCAAAAGGTGTTCACGTCGCGGGGTGGTAATATAAATGAAAAGGAAGAGTGATATTTGCGATACGAGCGCGTAACTGCACGTTGTCCCTGTCTTCTTGTGTGCCCATGCAGTTACGCGCTCGTATTTCAAGTATCGTGAGTCACCAGCTCGTCCACTCAGCCATTCTGAAAAGGAAACGTGTGGGGATTGGTGTTCTCCAGCTAAAACAGCCTGAAAAAAAATTAGCTCAGCTTGCGCTAAGTCGCGCAACGCTGGGTCACAGTAGAGCTGGTGGGCGAGTTTCAGCTTCGCTTAACCATTTGTACAGAATGCTTGGGCGGTCGATGGGCGCGTGCCGGTTCTTGATGATGATGATTTTCTATCGACGACGCACGGCAAATCTCGAGCATAATAGCTCTGCTCTAAAAAAAGTGTCGAGGAACGAACAACAGAGAACAGACAGTGCTGCCCCCTGTTGGTCGTCCTAACATTTTACATGCTGCATTCGCTTGTGTACATAGACGCGTAGCATTGCTTATACCACGCATAGTATGCTATGCGTAGTATATGAAGCAGTGCGCTAGGCCGTTTTCTGTAGCTGATAAAGCGGTATTCACACGGAGGACAAATCCTCGGGGGATAAAAGCGGAGCCTAGTGACGTCAGCTCGCGAGGAGGAGTCTCCAGAAATGCCCCCCCACTCACGCGGACGAGGCGAACGGAAGGGGAGACAGTGTTACCAGACTACTCCTGTGGCTTGTACCGCAAGTTTCACCAGCTTCTGATGACGAGCTTCAGACGACCATCTGCAGACTGGACACCCACTGCCGCTCTCTGCAGGAGCAAGTGCAACAACGGGGCCGAACAAGAGTCCGAAATTCCGCTATATCCCTCACCGCCAGGGGATCGCTTGTCATGTCGGGGATAGAGTGCCTCGATGTCCTACTGGGCGAGGAGGACATCGAGCCACTCTAGTCGGGGAGAAGGTCCCCGTGTCCTCCGAGGAGGCTCGGGGAGGGGGGGGGGGCTCGCACCCGCTCACTAACCAGTGACGTCGCGGTCACGTGATGCGCAATACCCCCCCCCCCCCCGTGTGCCCCGCGGATTGCTCCCTCGTGTGAATACCCCTTAAAATAGGCGATCCGACCTGTGTCACTGTCAGAGATTGAAGGGACACTAAAGATAAACAATGAATTGGTTTAGATTGATAAAGTGTGCTCGGAGAACTCTTGTGTAGTTTATTTCGCCACCATAGGTTTATTATTAGAGGAGAAAACAAAGTTCAAAGTTTCATTTTTAAATTTCGCGCCGAACTTTGTAATTCGTGACGTAAAACATTTCAAATAGCATTTAACGTATTTTGGCGCCACTGGCCCGACGAAATTTACACAAGCTCGTTATGTCAAGTCTCTGGCGCCCTCAGAGGACAATGTACTCGATTTAACCGGTTAGGAACTACGTAGGCCTAAGCAGGCGCCGTCAAAAATATGTGACCTCGCGGCAAATGGTGCGGGAATGGACCTTTTCTGGGTAGGCAGTGTGCGCATGCGCGCTGGCGTCTACGAGGTACGCGCCATGGTTTTTGGTGTCTAAAAGGCGACGACAGGTGCGGACCAAGCGACATCTGGTGTCACTAACTTGCAAAATTTTTTCCCAAAGAAAGGCGCGAATGCTGTCCTCCGAGATTGTCTACCGGCGCTCGTTGGACAATTTCGGAGGCCAAGGGCCACCAGTTTCGATTTCAGCGATCTCCACTGGAGGTGCTGTTCGGACCCGGAAAAGGCCCATTCCAAGGTGGCGTCGCCACCTGTATTTTCTTTTTGCGCGTTTTCTCGCTTATTAAGCGTCTTCTCGCAGCAAGCGTGGTGTTTTTGGTATCGTGGAAGACTACTTTACTAATGCGAGAAAATTCGTTTTGCTCTTTAGTGTCCCTATAAAGTACCTTTCTAAAAAGACAGGGCGTGCAGACACGGACACGAGAAAGAAGTCAGGACACCAAAAACGCCATCCGCCTAGTACCATCCGCCTAGCGAGATGTCAAAGGTGCCACGGTATGCAGGTGTTTCTCTTATTAAGGCAAAATCCATAGATGCTTCATCAAACTCGAAAATTGACAGTGGGCGTCGGCGACGGCGGCGTCAACACGAGTTATTCAAAAAAACGTCCCGCGATGAAGCCACTATGTGACGCCATCATGACGTCGCAGACGGGCAAATATTGTGACGTCACTATGTCGTCACATGATGCCATGACATTGTCGCTTGATCAAAGGTTGGCTGATCGTGCAGGCAGTGCAAAACCAGGCGAGGTGGTGGTGGTGGTGAAGAGCATTTATTTACAAGGAGAGGTGTGGGACCTCTTTAGAAGTTCGTACAGACTAGGTGGAGTCTCTATTCCGGGACCCCATTGGTTGAAGCCGCCGCCCTGGCTCTCTGTACCAAGGCCTGTTGGGCCCGAAGGTCTGAGCTGCCGAGCAGGGCCGCCTCCCAGTCCTCTCGTGTAGGGTTGGGGTGAGGAGTAAGGGCTGTGTTGTTTTGACAGGCCCACACCATGTGGTAGGTGTCCGCCACCTCTCCACAGTGCTGGCACTGTCCTGTGACCGTAGGGTGGAAATGTTTTATGATTGCAGGACATAACATTGTGTTAGTCTGGAGTATTAATAGGATGCGCTCATCTGCTTTCTTCAACCCCTTTGCAGGAGGAGGGTAGCGGCGATGAATTTCCTTATAATATTCTAGAATTTCCCTATACCGGAGCAGAGGGTAACCCTACCCGTCTGTCTCCATTGGAATTGACGGAGAAATCCCGGAAATGAGCGCTCGGGCAACCGCATCTGCAGCTTCATTTCCCCGCAATCCCTGATGACCCGGAGTCCAAATAATACGTTTCGGGTGAGGGTCCACGTCCCTTATGCAGTTGCGCAGTATTCTGTAGGAAAAGGGTGAGATGTATCCTGCTACGTAGTTACGACACGCGCCCCGCGAATCCGTAACGATGCATCTAGAATTACTGTGCCGAAAGCTTGCAATACGATCCTGGAGGCAGTGCAAAACCACGTTAGCTTCTGAAAGCTTTTGGAGAGGAGGGCTGGGGGAGTAGTCGGAGGCCAGGATCAATATATCGACTGAGAAGAAAAAGACGGCTTTCGCCTTCGAGTCGTCTTAGGCAGTTGCATAAGCTACCCTGTCAGTCTTGTTGTTATTAATTTCAAGATTGCTCTAGGCTCGTGAAAGGCCGCCTTGCTGGCTTGAAGTCCACGACGCGCTGGCGAGCACAACGTGGCGGGTTGCATTCCTGGCCGCGGCAGCCGCATTTCGATGGTGGAAGGATGAGAAAACATTCGTGTACCATGCTCTGGGCTAATTAGAAAAAAGAAAAAGAAACTCACAGGTTCCCTTATGCATTCGCCCAAGACGACTGGAACATTGATCCTCCCTGTCCCTCTGTCAGTGCTATCTGCACCTATCGTGGCTTTGCACTGCCTCAGTGATCGGGGGCCTTGTAAGTTTTCTGCACCTCACCTGGTTTCGCATTTCCTCCGAGATCGGCAGACCATTGACCAAGCGACGATGTCATCCATGACGTCATATGGTGACGCCATCGCGTCTAAGGCTTGCGCCTTAGCAACGAATCAGAGAACGCGGGCGCGCCTACCTTGTACCTGTAACTGTATGTTCATGCATATCACAGTGACGTCATTAGCAATGGTGATGGTCTAAGAACCAATATGTGATCGCCTTTCGTTGTTTTCAGTCCCTGACGGTCGCACCGGTACCGTCAGTAGGTAAGATCCCACAGGGAGATGTGCGCTTAGTAAAAGGGCTGCACCCGTCACTGGGGTGCCTTCCGCATGTGGTTTAGGCTACAAGTGCAAGTACTGATGATGTGCACCGAGTCAACAAACAAATAAAAGTTGATCGAGTCGCGATCGTGGTCACGCGCGCTCACGAGAGTGTTAAAGGCGGCCTCATTATTTTAACCCTTTGAGACGTCACCTATGAAGAACTGCCTGTAAATGCGTCATATCGATACAACGTTATTCCAAGGCACTCGATATTCTATTGGAACGAAAATAATGTCATAATACGCTAATTTATGGGCGTTATAGTAATTATTCCCAATTAAACTGTAATGAAATACCTATTCATTCCGAAGTCATTCATGTCTTGTTTTTGCATAAATATCAATCAATCAATCTGTAAAATATGTGGCACAAAAAACAGCCGACGCGGACTTACAAGCTCAAACAGACGTTTATTAGCGTCCGCATGAGCCCAGAACGACAAGACCGCCCCTTCTTTCTTGGTAGAACGAGCGCACGAGCTCGCTGGCCCAAAGCTCGTCTTCTTCTTCCAGCAGGCTGAACGCGGGAAATTCAACAAATCAATCAATCAATCAATCAATCAATCAATCAATCAATCAATCAATCAATCAATCAATCAATCAATCAATCAATCAATCAATCAATCAATCAACCAGTTTATTATTATGATATAAAAGGATGTTACAGCGAGTAAAATATGCAGACGAGGGTCCCAAAGTATACGACTGGAGCGGGACGCTCGATCATGATTACGAATAAATAAAAGAAGGATAAGCAGCAGAAAAGGCATTTGATTCGGTGGAGACATCAGCAGTCATGCAAGCACTGCGGAATCAGGGCATCGACGAAGCCTATATAAACATAATGGAAGAAATCTACAGCGCATCCACAGCCACTATAGTCCTTCATAAAGAAAGCGACAGAATCCCAATAAAGAAGGGCGTACGACAGGGAGACACGACCTCTCCAATGCTATTCACCGCGTGTTTACAGGAGGTTTTCAGGGCCCTCGATTGGGAAGAATTAGGGATAAGAGTTAATGGAGAATATCTCAGTAACCTGCGCTTCGCTGATGACATTGCATTGATGAGTAACGCGGGAGACGAATTACAGCTCATGATTACTGAACTGGATACGGAAAGTAGAAGAGTAGGTCTGAAAATTAATATGCATAAAACTAAAGTAATGTGGAACAATCTTGGCAGAGAACAGCGCTTCGCGATAGGTGGCGAGACGCTGGAAGTTGTAAAGGAGTACGTCTACTTAGGACAGGTAGTAACCGCGGAGCCGAACCATGAGAGTGAAATAACTAGAAGAATAAGGATGGGATGGGGCTCATTCGGCAAGCATTATCAAATCATGAATGGTAGTCTACCACTATCTCTCAAGAGGAAGGTATATAACAGCTGCATCTTACCGGTACTTACCTACGGAGCAGAAACCTGGAGACTTACAAAGAGGGTTCAACTTAAATTGAGGACGACGCAGCGAGCGATGGAAAGGAAAATGATAGGTGTAACCTTAAGAGACAGGAAGAGAGCAGAGTGGGTCAGGGAACAAACGGGGGTTAAGGATATCATAGTTGAAATCAAGAAGAAGAAATGGATATGGGCCGGGCACGTAGCACGTCGGCAGGATAACCGGTGGTCATTAAGGGTAACTGACTGGATTCCAAGAGAGGGCAAACGCGTAAGGGGAAGACAGAAAATTAGGTGGGTAGATGAGATTAAGAAGTTTGTAGGTATAACGTGGCAACAGAAAGCACAGGACCGGGTTGATTGGCGGAACATGGGAGAGGCCTTTGCCCTGCAGTGGGCGTAGACAGGCTGATGATGATGATGATGATGAAGCAGCAGAAACAAACAATGAAAAACAAAAAGGCATGGAATCAAAAAACAAAAAAATAAATACAGTATAAAGCAACACAAATCTCATGCTAGAAATATAGTGCGAATTCCTTTTCGGTGATGTCAGTATTGAGCAAAGAAAAATTTTACTTCAGATGTGGCTCGCGGGAGGCGGAGCGTCGAACGACTCTCGTCGAACGTGGTAGTCAGCCTATGCTGCATAGTCAGTTGATGCTGCATTTTTTGGTTTATTGTCAAGCGTTACGAGGTGGATTGACGTGTTTTTGTGAATGGAGCAGTTGTGCGCACATCGTGAGCTTACACACGCCATGGTGGTCTAGTGGTTATGGGGCTCGACTGCTGACCCGCAGGGCGCGGGATCGAATACCGGCCGCGGCGGCCGCATTTCTGATGGAGGCGAAAATGGTTGAGGCCCGTGTACTTATATGTAGGTACACGTTAAAGAACACTAGATGGCCAAAGTTTTCGGAGCCCGGAAATTTTGGCGTCTGTCATAATCAAATCGTGGTTTTGGGATGTTTTTGAAAGCGTGATTTTGGGATGACCAATAATTAATTAATCGGGGGCTTACGAGGCGCGTCGACTACACAGGCGTTTAAATGGTAACTTATGGTCTGACTTAACGTCAGCACTCACGTTAGAGCACAGGCGTCAGTTTTATCGAAACGAAGTGCGCGCTACACTGTGATGATGATATCGCTGACGCTGCAGCTTAAAAAAAAAATCACAGCATATCCACGGAGTGAATGATGATGAGTGGGCGAAGCTGCGGAGGTTCCTCGGTAAACCGTGAATCTTCCGTGAATTCTGCCCAGTACATCATCACCGACGTGAGATAGGGCGCGTTTATACTAAAGGTTCGATGAGTTATGACGACTTGCAGCTGACTTTAATTTTACATGTACGCTGCGAATTTTCATTGTTTAGAAAACCATTGCTTTAGAAAACATCTGGCGTCTTTCGTTAAGCAGCTGGCGTCTTTTCCTTTTGCTTTAGAAACATCTGGCGTTCTTCCGTTTTGCTTTTACAAAACATCTGGCGTCTTTCGTTGGTTTATTTCATCAATAAACGGCGTTTTGAACAAAATTTTTATTGTTTAATCACGCACAGGAGAAATCTCACCAGGCACTACCTTGGAGGTAAAGAATGGCTGCTAATGGGAATGAGAGACAGAAGAAGTCGGCTTTTAGCTACCGCTACAAATTTTGTATTGTTCAACAACGCACAGGAAAAATCTCCCACCGGCACCACCTTGGAGGTCAAAGCGTAAGACTGGTTACGCACTACGACTACGACTACGAGGGACGAACGGGTGCCGCCTTAAGGAGCTTCGCCCCTAAAACAGGTTTATTCCGGCTGAGTAAGCGTTCAGGCCAGCGTTGCGCCGCGACCGTATAAGCTAGGCAAAGCCCCCACACAGTGACAGGAAACAGTGGCGTCCATATAGATCGGTGTGCGGTGTGGTGTGGTGTGCCCTTGAGAACATGCTCTACAACCATTTTAAGAGTGGCTAGCACCATCTCCAACCAATCTGCTTTGCCGATAGCCATTCAATGCCTACATCTACTCTAAATTACGGCAGAGCCAGCCATTTTTTTAACGTTGTCCTGTATTCTTATTAGAACTTGTTGGGTTAGTTGGTTACTTGTCATATTGAAGATACTTAGCGCAACATGGCATTCGCTAAAAAAAACAAAAAAAAAATCGGCAGATCCCACGTACCGTGGGAGTCGATGTTATGCGAAGCGTGCGGCGGGAAGGTGACTGTGGCGTAATTCCCTTTTACTGAGTGGAACGTTACAAAATGACTATAAAGTTTTGTATAAATTTTATACGTACTCATATATGTTGAAGAGCCGTATATGTGTTATATAATCAGTTGTTGACAGTCGCGTACCGCTGCCAACGGCAACGTGGGTATTACCAACACCATAAGCGGCTAGCTGATATGTAGTGCTTATACCTGTCCCTTATGATGGAAACGCACGCACGTTTCACGGACCCGTGTGCATGAGTGGAAGAGGTCTTTGACACTTTTTGAACAAGGTTATCATCACGGTAATCAGTGAGCACCAGCAGCTAGCTGGTCATGGCTTGTTGTCGGATCCGGTCGTGATTACGGTGACGAGGGGTCCATGTGTAGTGAAGCACGAGGTATGGTATAGCTGTTGGAATTCGTGGATGCCTCGGTCATTTCGTCGACAAATTGTCTGTCGATAGAGCCGGTGACTTGTCGGAACCTGAAGTCGGCCTTCGCGTTGGTGAGGTATAGTGCTACGTATACCTAGATAGTGCTACGTAGGCCAACATCAGTGGATGGCACTTGTCGTATTCGTAGACTACCTGGGCGTATGCGGCCTACGTAGCCTAGTCTACAAAGCGGCTGTCAATCAATCTGGCATCATCCTCGGTCAGCATGAGGCGGCCATCGCCCAGCATCATAAGAAATGAAGAGGACACTGCGTCGTTCTGGTGGACTAAGTGCAGTTTACGGTGCGGTGATGTGAATATCATACGTAACTTTCGTTAATGTATACCTCTGGAGTCGAGCAATGCTTCAATATAGCTTCCTGAATCATAAAAATTCAACTGTAATGTTTATTATACTGCTATAAAAGCGACGCCAACACTGGAAGCACAGACGTTAATCTGATATGACGCCTGTATCGTAGGAGTACACATCGTAGGAGTATCATGTAGTGTTTCTTGCTTTCTTGTGAAATTAGACAGCAAGCACCACAACCACAACTGACGTTGCACCGAAGTTACGACTGCATAGAGTTCGCAGACCTCGCGTGGCTCTGTGGTAGGATACCTGATTGCCACGCAGAATGCTTGGGTTCGATTCCTGCTGGGATCCTAATTTTCATTCTTTGCATTCATCGGGTCAACGCTGCCGATGTCGGTTTTTCTAAAGGCTCTCGCATTTAAGTTACCAATGTCTGTTCTCGCCATTCCTGGGTAGATATAAGCTGTCAATCACCTGTGGCGCATACCCGTACACTGCGGCCCGTGGTAAACGGGTATGTGCCACACGTGTCTGTAGAAAAGGGTTTGACGACGTACGCGACAAGGTTTTCACGTCATTCATATCATGACCCGACAGTCATATTCGTCAAATCCTCTTACCCTCCCATGCCAATTTTGGTCTACACAAAGTGAAGGGGGCGATCATGAGAGCACCCAGACGTAGGCGGCTAGATAGATAGATAGATAGATAGATAGATAGATAGATAGATAGATAGATAGATAGATAGATAGATACGTAGATAGAAACGCTCAAAGTGCCAAAGATTCGCTAAGAAATGCTTCGCATTTAAAACACTCACATGCACAAACGCTTCCACCTAAGAACACACCCCACATACAGGCGCTGTGTGTGGGGTGTGTTCTTGGGTGGAAGCGTTTGTGAATGTGTTTTTTGAGGGAATGCCAAGTTGCGCTAAGTATCTTCAATATGTCTTGAATTCTAACTTCAAGAAAGACAGATCTAACCTAAAATGACTTCGCAATGCCTGACAAGAATTTAAAGCACAAATTCAGAGTTTTAGAATTAGGGACCCAAGAGGTTCGGAGACCCAATAAAGTTGCGAGCCACCAGTGCGCATGCGCAGAACCCAAGCCACTCTTGTGGTCTTGCGTCTGCGTTCACCCAACGCCCGAAAATCGAAAACTAGCGTGGGTCCCCAAGGCGTCTCGGGTCGCCAGCGATACGACGCAGACGCAGGCCACGACGCGGTATGGCCCGCGTCTCGCATAATTTTAATTTCGCCACGTATGGCGTCCCGCGCGCTTGACCTAACGCCACCTGCGTTTGACCCGACTCTCAAACACTCCTGCTCCTCTGTACTGAAAAGCAGCCTAGCGGCCCTAGCCAACGCAGCTTGGGGACAGCGTCTTGGGTCTCTAACTCTCTCTAATAACGTTTTTTATGGCGTACAACTGAATAAGGACAATGTCTATACGTAATCTGAGCCTGTTCTTTTATCGATTAGGGCAGTAGCGACGCTGCCGCAACACAGGCCCCACCACCGGCAGCGTCGCTACCGCGAGTGTGTGCGTCGTAAGATCGCTGCGATTCACTCACGAGAGCCGCGAACCTTAAGGCATTGCCTTCAACCTAAACATTTGATGGTGTGTCGAACAAGACCATTAGCAACACATCGGCCCTCGCGCTTTAAGTGATCTGAACCTAAAAGAAGGGTAACTGCAGAAACACTCGGCAATGATTGAAGTGGCTTGCCATAGCACTACAGCACATGAAAACTATTCGTGATAATAAATGAACGGTGCACATGAACATTTGCATTCGTTAGAGTGAGGGCACACTTAAATACTGCGCTTGTTGTTTTATAAACTTCATAAAAACAGAGCCCCTAACCAGCGCATATGCCGCGGTATATTACAGATAAATTGCATGCGTGTATTCGTACCAACGCGGAAGGCTCACGCTACTTCAAGTGAAGCTTTGTGAGATTACAACACTGTACTGAACTGTTAGTAGCGTTCTGTGATGAAATAAACTTTTTCTAAACAGTACGCTGCCGGCTACTGGCACTGCGCTTCCTGCTGCGCCTTTTACAAGGTGAAGAAACCCCCGCGCGAACTCTTGCGTATTACTTTCTAGGCACTCACCTCCGGTATTTGATGCCTAATGTACATCTTAACAGAGGGCCACAGTAAATAACACTTCCTGCATTTTATGCAACAGCTGTTGCATTTTTTCGACATGTCGAGTCGACCTGCCCTGGAGTAGATGTGCTGAGTAATCAACGTTACTAGATCAGCTTCAGTTTGAAAGCTGCGCGGCGGCGCCTGTCCCCTTTCCGTCTCCCTCCGCGTGGTGGCGCTAGTCATACGCTCGGCCTAGAGTCACTGGAAAATTTCAGAGTACCGCAAAGGTAGGCTGCACGCGGGCAACATTGAGCGGCGGCGGCCATTTCCCTTCCGGACCGTCCGGCGCGTTGGTAGCGTGTGTTGAGAAGTGACCGATCTTTTCGCCTCGATGCCGTGTTACGCTCGGCGTAACTGCAATATGTGTGTGTTTGTCTCTTCGAAAGGATATCAGAAGTGATTTCGAGTCATCGACAGTCATGAATCGACTGCGCGGTAAGCGGTGTAGCTAATGAAACGTGCGGCGAATGTTTGCTTGCTTGCTTGCTTGATCCTCTTCTACTGGCTCTTACCCACAAAGGGGGATTGGCCATGAAACCGGCGGTAAACATTACATGGAAATTTAGAATTTAGACAAAAGTAATTGAATTAATCGGACTACAAGCGAGAATTGAAAATAAAATAAGAATCTTTGGGTTATGTGCCAATAGAATGAGGAAAGAACCTTAATATCGAAAATAATCAATTAGAGAAAAGAATTATAAAATACCAAATTGCAATAGGAAATAACTTAATAAGGAATTAACTCTTCTTGTGTCTCGAAGAAATTCGCAGACAGCTATGCAAACGAATGTTGTCATGTGTTCGCGAACTCTCTTCGTGGCTTCATCGGTCTCTTTTCGTTTCACGGCCGGTTGTGTTCTCAAGGTCCGGAGCTGTACACATGGTTGCATTAGCGTAATGACCGTGCGACATGCCATTTACTTCGACGCTTGGTGAATGTTGACTGTTTGCGCTAGCTTTGCAGCCGGTGTTCAGGTTCACTTCATAGCGCATTCGAGAACATTATCGAACGAGAACATTCAGCATTGCGTCCTTCGACTGATCGCTGACGCATACCTTACTTGCGCACCATGCTTGCTGTTCAGCTGGGTGTTATCTGTAATAACAGTGGTGTGTGTACGGTAAGTGGAAGTTTTGCGTGAAGTATTTCTCTCGGTTCGGAACGCCAGCAGCCGAACGCATGGGTGAATCGGCGTGCGGTAGGTAAGGCGCATCTTATTTTGCGAATACGTTGTCATTTCCTAACAGATACGTAGAAAATAGGCCATCAAAAATGATTGACGTCACTACTCAGTTGTCTCATTTCCTATTTTTTGTCTCCTTAATATTCCCAACGTTGCAGTGCATTTGCAAATATTTTGCTGCGTTCCGACAAAGTTTTCTTTTTTTGGCGTTGCCAGCGCGTAAACGGCTGGGGTTCGGTTTCTGCACTGCTTTTAATTTCAACTTTTGTTTTCGTAATGCACTCTTGTTAAAACTTCCTCGGCGCAGTGCTTTATGTTATTTTGATCAGAAATAGCACATCCCGAAAATCTTTAACGCGCATGCTACTGCAACACAGTATGTATATAGATCTAGGGCTCGCATGAAATCGATTCCCTCAATGCGTGAGAGGATAAGCCTTTTTTTTTTTTTTGCTGTGACCATTTTTCACCTACTAAACAGTATTGTAAGAGTACGCTCGGCGCAATGCAGCATTAGGAACATTCTTTTTTGAAAAAAATAAAATACGCTTAATAACATTGCCTTATACCAAATTATCAACAGAGTTCCACGCTTCAGTTTTGCGCTGTGGCAAATGATCATGCGACAATCTTCGATTTCGCTCTCGTGCGTGACACGCTTATAACTCGAAATGCATGCACAATCTGTTCAACAGATCGAGATATAAACAGCCGAGCAAATAGAAAGGTATGTAGTATGTAGTTTTCAATATCGCTGAACATAGCGAACCGAAAAGGTGAAGTATCCTATTGCATGAGAGCTTTTCCAGCAAAGTTTGTGTAGTTCACTGCAGAAAGGAGTGTTCTTCGAGGGGGGCGAATTCATTCCGCGGCCAACTATGCAGCCACGTACAACGACGCTCTTTGACGTTAATATTTCCCACACGAAATGCAAAAATATACGAAATTCCCGGAGTCGCTCACCAGCAACATTCGGTTACTGGTGAGCTACTCTCTGGCATCTGCATGACGCGTTTAAAAAAGCGACGAAGTACTTCTAGGGACCGTGGTACTGCTAAATATCCGGCCGCGCTCTGCATTCAACGCGCCTGCACCCAAAGCGCTTGGAAGGGATATGGCGGCGAGAGGTCACGTGATGCGAGTAAGCCAATCGCGTCGGCGGCGGCGCGCGGAAAACAGATGCGATACTCTGAAAATTTTCTAGTGACTCTAGCTCGGCCCTAGCTCGGCCCGACTTCCCGGCAGGTCGAAGCACGTTGCGCGAACCGTTGTTGGTGGTGCTGTCGTGGTGTGCTTTGTTCATGTGCTTTGTTCTTGATTTTCGATTCGTCTGACGTTATAAGTGGCGTTGTATCGTGACCAACAGACATGCCGCGTTGCTTCGTGACTGGCTGCAAAAGCGGCTACGAAGCAACGCGGCATGTGGCATGAAGCTTTTTGCATCACAGGGGCTATGCGGGTAACGTTGCTGCCAACACTTGACATCATTGAATACTTGTTTGGCCACGGTGCTCACCATATTTTCACAGCGAAGCTTAACCAAGATCCTCCAGAGGTGAGTGCAAAGGCTGTGTTTATTCAAGTTTAATAAAACTGACAGATTTCTTTCACTTTTATCGGCGTCACTTCGGATTAGTGCGCTCATTTGCTGGTGATGAATCACATCCAACAGTCGTCAACTTCACACAAATATTCCGACTTCTGAGTTTGTATACACCGATCAAAACAGCTCTGCGCGGGAGCGTGGAAGGTGCACCAAGTGCTGTGCATGTTAGCGTTCAAGATACTCTGAGAAGGACGAAAAAAGACGGTCGCTTGAATAAGGCCAAGTTGCGTGATCTGATTGAGGCTAGGACGCGTGACTTAACCACAGGGCCAGGGGACTCCCACCAGTACGAAGACAGCGACCACGTTGATTTCAAAGGAGAAGTAGACGAGAGCATCCTGTACTATTTGTCAGGATATGTAATTCATAAATTCATAGGAGACATAAGCTCCACTGAGCCAATGTAGGCAAAGATGCTTACCTTACTATTTACAGGAGCTTCAAGAAAGGATGTTTGAAACACCCTTCGAGAAAAATGCTGCACTTTGTGAAAGTTGCGAAGCGCGCAGTTTCACATTCTTTGAGGGGGGGGGGGGGGGGGTCAAGTTACATCAGATATCTTTTGGGACGAGCTTGATGAGCTGGAGATGGAGAACATCGATCGTCTTGGATGCGTAGAGCGTGAGGCTGCCTTTACATGTCAGGTGCTGAATTTTATTATAGTTACTAGGATGCACTTCTACGCTAAGGATGTGAATCACCGCCTTGAGAATAGCGAGAAAGTCGTCGTGGCAAATAAAAAGGCCCGTTTGCTGTAGAGAAATGCGTTATCCATGGCCAAGTGGGCACATAAAATTTTGAGTACTTTTACAGAGTAACAAATTACTTTGTTGAATCAAAACACAAGCTCTCTTTCATTCATTCGTCCAGACTCCTGAGCAAGCAACGAATACGCGAAATGAACACGGAGTCTCGTAGCTTACGCAAACACGAGAAACAACATCGAACTGGCCTTAAGCTATGTCGTCAAATAAAGAACTTCACTAAGAGACACCAAACTAACACAAAATTGGCTATTTATGTGTTGAGCAGTTTAACTGAACGTCTAACGCGCAAATATAGCTGAATAGCACGTCAGTCCATACCCTCGCATTGCTCTTCGCATTGCCGCAGATGTGTAAGGTGCATTTATTCGCCATCCCTGAGGCCTGTACTTCTGTGTAATTGCGGAGGAAATACAAATTCACGTGTTGCAAACGAAACGCACTGCAACGCGCTCGGAGGAGGCGGCCGCAGACAGAGGCAGGCGAACGCGGTTTTAGGGCCGAGAGAGGTGGCAGCGCCACCCCGCGAGAGGAGACGGAAAAGGGACACATTTGCGCGAGCGGCTCGGGCGGAGCTTGCAAACTGAAGCTAATCTAGTAACGTTGCTGAGTAATCCTATTGTTAACACAACAGCTGCTTTATTGCTCCCGCTAGTTCCCCCGGCTCGCCGGGTACGCTCTAGTCGTGTGACTTGGAGCGCGCTAACGGCGTCTTTTCTACCTGGCCACCTCCGGGACTTCATGTGGCGTCTGGGATGGGGTGTGCTTCCAACTCTCGACCGCCTCGAGCGGTGGAGAATGGTACAGTCAGCAACATGCCCGAACTGCACCCTTCAGGAAACAAATCAGCATGTTCTGAGGCAATGTGTCATTGCACGTATTTTCTGGAGGACCGTGCATGCCGGATTTCGCGGCCTCGGAGTAAATCGCTTCGTTTGTTCTGGGCGTTGTTCTCGAGGTCGCTTCGCGTGCCTTCTCATTATAGGCACCCGTCACTGACCAGAGGGCGCGATGGAGCTCTTATCGAACGCCTGAGTGTTGAGGGCACCAGCCGCCAGGGATACCAAGAAAATGAAACGCTCGAGGGACACACCGACGCGCTCAAGTGTCTCCCTTCTGGGCGCCTCTTTCAACGAACGCTTCCTACGTGCGTTCGTAATCACCTCAGGGATGTTGCCACCGCCTTCAATGCAGCACAAACGCGTTTAGAACGCGCTCTTTTCAGGCTGTGCCAAGGCAGCAGAAACGCTACAAACGCGTTTCAAACTCACTGAATTGAGGCGATGGCAAGTCACGTTCAAGTCAAGGAGCGTTTCTGAACATAGAGGATGCGGAGGATAGACACTCGATTTTGCTGCGTCTACTCGCTAGGCTGTGTTTTCTGGCGCTACCATCGTATCTCGGAAACTGCATTGCAGGGTGCCTATTGCCGGCGCTTTCTGTCTTTGGCGCAACCGCTGTGAGGCGGTTGCAGCGGGCCGTCGCCGTCGCGCTCTCTTCCCAATCCTAGAGCGACTGTACACGGAGCTTCTATCTGTTCTGTCGGAGGAGCTCTTCTTCCTCAGTGAGGAGGAATTCCTTCGGCACTGGTCTTGCCCCTTTGTGTTGGTCTGTGACAGACGCGTAAAGCTTGTTTTTCGGCCTGCCTGGTTTTGGTAGGCTGATGTCTCGGTTGGTATCGGCAGAAGCGCCATGTAAATACACAAGATGTACATATTGATGTTTTATTTGTGCTTTCTGTTTTACCATATAATTTGCATAAATATACCTAGCTTTTTGTGACATATTATATGTATGTGTGTGTAAATGTGCTAAAAATCAATTGTACGTGTTGCCTCCGCGTCATTCCATGTGTTTATTTATGTCCATGTTACTGAATTATGTTTTGTCTTTCTCGTGAACGTATTTCTAGCAAGAAAACGTCATGTTCAATTGTTATTGATGTTAACCGTTTGTGATACAATAAATTTTTCTAAACACACAGTCGTGTCTCGTGGAGCGCGATAACGGCATCCTTTCTACCTGGTCATCTCCGCGACTTCATGTGGCGTCTGGGATGGAGAGTACTCCCAACACGAGACAGGCTGGAGAGGTGGGGCATGGTCCCATCTTCTACTTGCCCTAACTGTCTGCTACAAGAGTCCAACCAGCATGTGCTGCAGCAGTGTGTAATTGCAAGGGTATTTTGGCGAGCCGTTAACACTGGTTTCCGTGGCCTAGGAGTTAATCGTTTCGTCACATCTGGCCGCTGCTCGCGTAGTCGCTTTGTACGCCTTCTAATTGCTGCGGGGGCTTTTTGTTTGTGGCGTAACAGGTGTGAGGCTGTTGCAGCGGGTCACCGTCGCCGAATTCTGTTTCCAATTCTGGAACGGTTGTACTCCGAACTCATGTCCTTTTTGTCGGAGGAATTGTTCTTCCTTGGGGAAGAGGAATTCCTACGGCAGTGGTAATGCCGTTTCCTGTCGGTGGTTGATGGGCGTGTGCGGCTGGTTTTCATCTAGCCTGGTTCTTGTAGCCAGGTCATCAGACAGAGCTTGATGAATGTATATAACATGTATTTATTTATTATTTCTGTGTGTGCATGTTCCCGTATCCGCGTGGGTTCTTGTATATATACATTTCATGCTCACATTATTCAATCTGTACATTGCCTACACCATAACATCTGTTGTACATATGTGCTTGTATGTTCACGAAGTCATGTATATTATGTGAAAATAAGATTGTTGTAAGTGTATGTTAGCCCACAGTAGCATGTGTTGAAGACGTCCTGTGGACTTGGACTTCTGTGTAAAATGTTTCATGTATATAGCGCTTAGACATTTGTATATGTTACTGTCTTTGATTACGACGCTGTACCCAACTGTTAGTAGCGTCCTGTGGTGAAATAAACTTTTTCTAAACTGACGTCATACCACCGCCAAAATTTAATGGATGGTATATATACATTTCATTCTAACACAATACAATTATGCAAATTACCTGCACCATAACATCTGTTGTACATATACATGTGCATGTTCACCAAGTCGAGTATATTGTGTGAAAATATGCTTGTGATAAATGTGTGTATGTTAGTCCCTAGTAGCATGTGTTAAAAACATCCTGGACTTGGACGTTTCTTTAAGTGTTTCATGTACATAGTGCTTAGTCATTTGTATATGTCACTGTCCTTGTTGTATAGACACTGTGCCCAAGTGTTCGTAGCGTGCTACTATGGGAAAAACTTTTCCTAAACACATGAAGGGAAGTGTTCTGTCTGTCGTTGCGTAGGAAAAGGTATTTTGCCAGTGTCAGTGGTTGGCCCGTGTCACAGGGGGGCCAGTAACCTACGTCGTGCCGCTTTGCGGTTCTAATTTTTTTGCCACCATCACTCACTACAGCCAGAACCAGAGTCGACAGGGACATGAAACTGTACCAATGAAGTTAATATGTGATGTTTCTGTTCAGGGAGGCGGGAGCCGTAAGGTCTGCTATTGAGCTCTTTAGGATATGGAAACTCCTCTCTGACACTTGTAACAGTTCGCTGAATGTGCCCCGAAACGCCCGTCAACTTGTGCAACTACGAAATAAACAAGATCAAGTTTTGGTGTTGCCGATCCAGATGCAGAAAATTCTACCCCAAGCACGCGGATTGTAGACGTCTCCGTGAGAACACGACCATCAAGCATAAGTCGTACGCAGTCTGCACGCAGAACCGCCTCCAGCATGCTTCATCTTTTTCGTCACATCGCTCAGCGCAGTGGCGGAGCGCGAACCCGTATCGCACGGCAACTGGTATGCTCCGTATTCCAGCCTCGATTAGTGTACCAAGCACAGTTTCAGCACTTCACCAAAGCAGAATGGGCGCGATTGGAAACTCTTAATCGTGAAGCCATGCGTGTGATCACAGGCCTTCCAAGGTTCACACCGATTCCGACACTCCAGGCAGAAGCACAGCTCAATACGCTAGATGAGCTCATTCACCAAAGACGCAAGGCAAGGATGATAAGACACAGCAATGTTCCTGCGGCTGCTGCCTTGGCGAATTACATGAACCCTCAAGCCCCTTTGGTTGACGAACCTACGTTGTCAGTACCGCCGTGGGATCATTGCCAAGTGACCACCAATAAGCCACTTGGATGTATCCGTCAAGAAGTGAATGTAAACTCTACTTCAAGGTGCACACCGCTCGGCCCTTTATCTTTGGCACCTCAGGCACTTGAACTAAGAGCATATGTGGACGCCGGGTTGACATCTTCTATACTGCTCACTTCCTTAGTGTGCCCATCTCACCCACATGCCAACCAGACCTGCTCTTATGCATTAGACACCCCCATTACATCCGTACTAGCCGAGTTAGTTGCCCTCTGCGATGGTCTTGCCGCACTTCAACCGCTCGTCGAGATGCAACACCCATCAAGTGTGATCCTTTACACGGACTCGACGCAAGCGGTGCGCGCACTCCGTCGCGTTGACCTTTCTGTGGGTGTAGCAGTGCAATTTCATCGTTGTGCTGCAGCTTATCCATGCTCTGTTCGAGTATGTTGGATTCTCCGGTCTAGTGTTCTGGCTCATGCCGCGGCAGATGCCGCATGCCATCCTGTAACCATCGTGTACCCCTTACCTCTGCTCCGGCTGCCACCTTCTGACACTGTGGACATTCACAAAGAAAATCTTCGGCGCACCACGCGAGCTCTCATACCTCCGTGTGGTCATGACCTCCCGAGTGGACTTACTCGTCAAGAGGAGGTATCGCTCCGAAGAGTTCGCGTGAGTGCGGCTGTGACACCTAAAATCCGCGCTGTGGGGCTACACCGACACAACTTCAAGCTGCCCATTCTGTCCTGCGCCGGTGCGGGACGCAGACCTGAACCACCTCCTATGGACATGCCCTGGGCTACAAGCGGCTCGTCGACGCCGCCTGCGGCGTGCAGGACTTCAGCACACCAGGCCACCGGACCTGCAGCGATGGGTATACGGTCCGAACCATAGGTCCCTCCTGGACTTCATGGAGGAAACACAGCTGCACCATTTTGTGTAATGTGTATTGATGCCGCAGGGCAAACTAACGCGAATAAAAAAAAAGTTTTGGTGTTATCAGCATTACATATGCAGCCTCTTTAGCCTGCATGGTTATTGTAAACGTTGTTTTCCTGTTTATATTAACGGATTGTCTAAGTAGAATGTGCGCATTTCTTGTTCATTTGGTGTGTGCTCATGTTCTTGGCTCTGTGAAGATGATTTTAGTCTTACGAGAACGGAAATCTGGTCGAGTTTGTAAGAATGCATCATAGAGCAGGTAGCGCAAAAAAAAACATGGTTGATCCCTCCGTCATAGGAATCGGAATAACACGAAAGTAAAGCGCGCCCTTACAGAAGTAACTGAATCTTTACTGTACATTGATATAAGAGAGTTTGCAAAATGTATATTGATGTCTCGCAGCTATAGCACTGTTTAACGTTGATGTACCCACTTTGATGATTGGTGGTACGTCTCCATCCTGACGACTAACGTCCATGCTAAATGATTAAACAAACCCTTGTGGTAGCTGTAGTAGTTAACGGTGAAAGCGTAATCAGAGAACCAGGTGTGATCGCCAGAGGAGCGTCGCATATTGGACACAGAACTAGTCGCCATCCCGCGGCGTGTTAAAATGTGATTGAACACCACGGCCGGACTAGAGGGAAACGCAAAGCGCGTCGTGCCGCCCCGGTACACCGGCCGCGATTTTTCTCGGGGCGAGCGCGTAGGCGGGGAACGCGGTGTTACAGCCAGGTGAGGCAGGCGCGCGTCGCAGAGCTATTTTTGGTTTGGATTAGCGTGATGCAATGAGCGAGGCGGACGCTTTTACGACGCTTGCGCTAATGTCGCCCCTTCGCGGTGTGTTAAGGCATTGGCAAAGTTGAACTATTGAAAAGGGGCCGAATGGGACGGACGTGTAAGGCGTTGGAGGTGCTAATCGCGAAGGCCACAGTAATGACAAATTACTTTACCACTCCCAGAGAGCAACACCACTCCGCCGACAGGGAGAGTGGTAGATATAAAAGGCGCGTTTATAAAGGTCATGGAGTCTGTGACCGTGGCGGAGTGGATAGCGTGCCCGGCATCTGTTGACGCGGACCAAGCGGTCGTGGGTTCGATGCCCGTTGACGGAACTTTTTTTCTTTGCCATCTGATCGTGTACATTTTTTCGACGTCATTTCCGTGACGGAAATACGTCACTGAAGTCTTGGTGGACCCCGGCATAAAACACTTTCGTGTTAAAATACGTTGACACAACCCAGGAACATAAACACGAGACGAGCGCTCGTCTCGCGTTTATGTTCCTGGCTTGTGTCAACGTATTTTTTGCGCTACCTGCTCTCTAATTGATTTTAGTCCTTCCCATTTTTGGACTGTATTCAAAGTTGACCCCGTGCTGCATGGGACCGAGGAAGGCCTGCAGCATTCTAAAATATATGAATAAAACTAGTCAAAGGTGATAGCCATGATCAATATACAGAGCACTGTCGTTGGTGATGTTTCTTAGACACACTAAAGGGAAACAATGAAACGGTTAGGATTGATAAATTGTACTCTGATTACTCTAATGCCGTTAATTTGACCATCGTACGTTTTTAAGTACAGGAGAAAATCAAAGTCAAAGTTTCATTCTTAAATTTCGCTCCGAAATCTCCGATTGTGACGTCATGATTTCAAATTGTATTTTTCTTATTTTTGACATTGGCTCAACGAAATCTTCTGTAGCTTGGTACATTAAGTTCATGGTCACATGAGAGGACAATTTACTGAATTTTTGTTGATTAGGATAGGAACTACATAGGACCCAGTAGACGTTGTCAGATTCTATGACGTCACGGCGTTTGGGGCTGGAATTTCAAGGTGGCGTCGCTCACCCGCACTTTCAATTTTGCACGTTTTCTGTCTTACCAAGCGTCTTATCGCGGCACGCGTGGTGATCTTGGAATTTTGAAAGAATAATTTACTCCTATAAGAAAAATTGTTTTTCTTTTGAGTGTCCCTTAAAAGTAATGAAATAAACCAACTTTAGATTGAATACAGACTCGACGACGCCTCATAATGTTCCAACTAGCCCGCATTTCAACCCTTCTGCGACGCCTCATAAGCGTGGAAATTTTTAGCTGAGCGTTTAGGATCCGCTGCGGTCAGACCTGCGTATTCTAGCGATTTACACATAAAAGCACATAATGAACTGTAGTGCACTTGATGTGATTTACAGAAAAAACGAGTAGAAGAAACTGTAGTGCGCGTATGCAGAACGATCGTGCGAGCAGGGGAACGTGGAACGATACAGTTATACTGTATACGGCTTCCTACAGTGACTCTAGTGGGACGCATGCAAAGAAGTGAAAACAGCGCTGAATTTTGGACGAACACAAAGGAAGACAGACGACGACAAGCGCTGACTTACAACTGTCGTCGTCTGTCTTCCTTTGTGTTCGTCCAAAATTCAGCGCTGTTTTGCCTTCTTTGCACAATGAACCAACTTGCCCAAGCCTTAACCCTAGGAACGCATGCACTCTCGCTCCGCTGTGAAGTCAATTGAGCAGAGCGTGATGACGCGCCCACTTGGTTTCGCCGTCAGTTTGCAGCCAAGCTGACCACGTCTTGACAAGATGCGCTTGTCAAAAACGCGAAATCTATGCAGTTCTCTGCACTGGCGGAGTGAAGCGTAAGCAACGCTCAGCTAAAGCTCTCTAATGCACCAATGAAGGAAGGGAATTTTGAGGGCTCGTTACTTTGTATGGCACTACCTGTGTCATTGGACCGGGTTGATTGGCGGAACTTGGGAGAGGCCTTTGCCCTGCAGTGGGCGTAGACAGGCTGATGATGATGATGATGATGATGATGACCCGTGTCATTACCTGTGTTCATTAATCTAATGCAGCTAATGCACCAAGTGTCTCGACGCAGTGGATTGCACGAATGGAAGTATTAAAGGGGAAAACCTCGTGCGTCTTGCCCTTTGCGTTTCATTCAAATTTTTAGCGATGGTGTGACGTCATACGAGACGTTGCTGGTCAGGTCACGTGATTCATCTGCGTGTGATTGCGACCTGATATTCCGGTGATGCGATCTTTAGGGTATACGGAAACGCGCAGTGGAGTACTTTCTGCGCCAACTGTTTCTTATTACACTTTTTTTTTTCGCTGTGATACCACATACGTACGCGTTTCCCCGAAGTCATAACCTATGTAGCTAGAAGAGTTACTGAGTCACAGCAGGGTTGCCATTGGGTCGATTCGAAAAAGAGCTAGAGCTCAAGATAGTAGCCAAAATAGCCATGCCATTTATTCTTATCGCCAAATTTGTAGCCAAATGGTAGAAAAGCTCTCGTTTTATTCGTAGAAATAGTTTTTATTATTGAGTAATGAATATCATTTCGAATCAGCAATAAAGCAGAAATGACAGAGTAGTTTTTTCGCCTTTTGCTTGGTTCTCAAGCAATAAGCAAGTTGCTAATAAATGAAGGAATCATAGGTTCCGTGCGCCTGCATAGTATTGCTTATGCAGCATAGATAGATTAATTGTCCGAGACAGAGCAGGATTGGAACATTCCAGCCAACGAGTCAATAGGAACGTTAATCGTAGAAGCAGGTCGTGCTTGAAGTCGCAGACCGAAGATGACCAGTCCAGTCACATTTTCTTGCGGACCTCTGTTTTTGTCAAGTTCACACGAGAGCACGCGCTGTACATCAGCATTATAAACTGCCTCGTAGCGCCAGCTTAAACGGCGTTAGGCGTGAACTATGTGCTATAGCCAGACGTTTGCAAAACATGCGCGCAACTCGTCAGTTTGATCTGACCCAAAAAGGTGCACTAAAACTTCAAATTTAATCTGCAAGCTATATAACACAACCTCCCCATTTCAAAGTTTTACTTAAATTTATAAAACCACCGAATTATTGGCCAGTCCACCACAGTGGGTGGGAGTCACATGACTAGGCGAACGAGAACAAGGAGTTCGTCGCTTCCCGCGCATTGCGCTGAGGTGCCAAGAGGAGGAGGAGGAGGAGGAAAAACTTTATTGGGCGAGTGAGTTTGGGCCCTTCACGGGCCCTGGACCACTGCACGGCCATCACCTTGATAAGCACCGGACTGCTGGCGGGTGGAGGACATGCGCATGCGTCGGCTGACTTGTCCGAAAAGCTTCGAAAGAAAGGGTAGTCGTTAGGTCGGTATTTTATCTGCATGTAAGTCGGAACATGGCGACTAAATGCGCCAAGATAGAAGTTCAAAGTAGAAGAAAGTAGTGGCAGCGCATGCGCGAGTCAACCGTCGATTGACTTGCACAAAAAAGAAATCAAATGCCTTAACAGTTATCTTTCACGTAGACCCCCACGCGTGCCGTATTGATAGGTTCGCTTATTGCCTGCACATGCGCGGATAAGTTTTCGTTCCTTCTTTGTTTTCCGCCGTTTTGTGCCTATGCAGTTGTTGGCGTTTGTGGCGTCTTCACTTCTTCCTAGTGTCTGTGTTTGCACGCCCTGTCCTTTAGAATGAAACAAGCCATGGCGCCATCTTGAAATTTTTGCCGCCAGCCGGGGTCGTAAAGTCGCCATTTTGGCCAAAAGTAGCCACCAACGGCATCCCTGCGTCACAGCCTCGCTGTCTGTAGACACATGGCCAAACGGGTCTCATTGATGGGTCATATGCTCATGGTGTCGACAGGAGTCGCCAGTGACTCACTGCTTCGTAATACTGGTGATGCTGAGTCTGCTTTTATTGCGATAGCAATTACATGGACAGTCTCGGCTGGATTTTGCCGTCGCCGTCGCCGCCGTCATGCACCGTATAAGTATGTAGATATATATATATATATCTACAAAAGCCCCAAAGAAAAATAATTCAGAAGAATGCTTCCGAAGCACGGAATCGAACCAGGGACCTCTCCCTCCGCAGCGAGTGGCGCTAGCCACTACGCCACGAAACGCAGATCCTCCACGTAGGTAACGGCGAGCGTTATATACACACCCTTTACCGCTGGACGGACTCAGAGACGGCTGCGCTTATAAGCGTTTCTTCATTACCAGCGAGATGGCGTTAGGAGCGCGACAGGCGCATTTAAAAGTCGTCGGCGAGCTCGCTCGCTTACTTGCGCAGGGAGAAACTTGCCCTTCCGCTATCTGCTCGCGCGGTTTTCTTGTGCTGAGGGGAAGAGGGATGTTTCACGCTTTCACCGTGATGTCCGCGCTCATGTTACGGAGCGTACGAAAGCCACTCGAGCTCAAGGGACGCCGCTAAACGAACAAACAGAAGATGAGCGCGAACTATCAAGTGTCACAGCTCGACACTTGAAGCACGCTAGTTTCCTTCGCTACTTCGGCCGCCTTTGCAACAGGAGCGCTGTTCAAACTGAGAGTATCCATTGACGAGCCTCACTTCATATAGCATTAGTTTCTTGCTATCGCATTCATTGCTTTTTTACATAAACCACTGTTTCACTCTCCAAGTGTTCTGGTGACAGCCATTAGAGGCGGTGTCCCACAGCTGGATGTGTGCGTAGTAAAATCGCTGCGTCCAACGTTCGATACGGCACAGTATATGGCTGTGTTCTCAAGCAAAGAAACTGATGGTGTGTTTCCGCGTTGGCAGATGGTCACGCGCAGTATTTGTTAAAACGATATCCGAAACCGGCCGCCGAAACCCACTAAATTTATTCCTCAAGTTCGTGAACACGTTCGTCTGACTACCTTTGCTGCGCTTTTATGAGCTTTTATAAGACAAGAACTTCAGAGGACGTTTGAGCTTCGCCTTTGAGAGTGGAACGCGGTAGCGTTATTGTGTTCTTTTAGCACCGCCTTCTCATTCGCTTATTAGGCTGCGCAACAGCGCAAGAATACTATAGATATGTTGATAGATTCAAAAGGACACACTGATCAGGGCTAGTTGGTAGTGCATAATTCATAGAGTAGCGCAAAAAATCACACAGACGGCGAAAGATCAAGACGAGACGCAGCGCTATTTAACAACCTAGTGTTCATTGCACGTGATCACATACATGTTGTATATATGTTCACATATACAACACATGTTGTATATGATCACATGTTGTATATACAACAGCGCGCAAGGGGGAGGCGGAGGGGAACACACTATCCGATCGGCCCTGCAAGTCAATCAGGCGGCTGACGCGACAAAAGTAACACTTCCTTCTCTGATAAACAGACTGATTGGCGACTAACAGCATCTTTATTTCTAATTTCCACCGCTTCTATCTGGAAAGAAGATTATTTCGCCCACAACACAAAAGGCTCACGAGATCACAGGCTGTGACCCTTAGGATGCTCCAGACTTATTCCTATCCTGTAATCTCGATTTCATGAACTGCCTATTCCCAATTATTTGACTTTAGTTCACAGTGCCCTCGCTGCGCGGGGATCTGCAATCTCGAGCACATGCTCTGGCGGTGTCCCTCGTTACGTGGGGACAAGGACCTCACTGAATAAAAATGGAGCTCGGCGCTCAAAAGATCGGAGTATCAACATCAACGGTGGGCTGTCCAGAAAGCCTGCGCTGCGGCGGTTAGGCGAGGTCTAACTGTCCCCATGGACGTGGGAGCGCCCAGCAGTGTCGCCCAAGGGGTGGCACCTCTCAGGATGCTTTAAATAAAGCTCTTCGTACCGTACCGCTTCAGCGATTTCCCTCGTGAGCTGGTCAGAATTTTTCGCCAGTGAATGAATAGATAGATAGATAGATAGATAGATAGATAGATAGATAGATAGATAGATAGATAGATAGATAGATAGATAGATAGATAGATAGATAGATAGATAGATAGATAGATAGATAGCTAGATAGATAGATAGATAGATAGATAGATAGATAGATAGATAGATAGATAGATAGATAGATAGATAGATAGATAGATAGATAGATAGATAGATAGATAGATAGATAGATAGATAGATAGATAGATCCGTGTTTGTTATTCTGTTGCTCAGCATGCTTTCCTTCTAACGGCCTGCCTCTTTGGCGGCATTTTCGTCAGGACAAACGTGCCATATTTTATTGATTGTAGATGTTGCCTAGGTCAGCCAAGAAATGTTCTTTACAGGGGCACTGAAGGTTTGCTTAGATTACTACGGCAATGGAAGCTTCATAAACAGGGATAAGGTGCCGTGGACAGGCTGAACGATAACGTGCTCCTGTACTTCGTCGGCCGGTCGTCATTCATTAGAGAGTTTTAGTTTAGTGCGCGCAACGGCCTTGCGCACGCAACGGGTGAGAGAGAGCAAGACTGCGCATGCGCTCAACCTAAGAGAGATGCGTGCGTTTGCGCGCGCAAGAGATGCGCACGCTAGATCTCGGCGCTTACGTTGCGCCCGCTACGTCCGTTGCGTACCTTACGGGCGCTTCTCTCGCGAGATCTCGACCGGTCGAGACAAGCAAAATGGCTGCGTCCGATTGCAGCACAAGCGGCACGGCGGTCATGGAAGCGAATAAATCCCGCGTCCATTTCGGAATTGCCCTCGATTTGGAGCTCCTTGCCTACGTGAGTAGCTAGAATCCGTTCGCGGACCCAGTGCAGTGGACAGTGATCGCTGCAAAGATGCAGGAGATATTCGATATCGTCGAGACTGCAGTCGCCCTTCAAAAGCCACGGCTCTCGGTTTGTGAGAATCAAATCGTTTATCTCTTCCCATGAAATAGTGGCCAAAAGGCGCTGATTCGAAAGGATGCTGGAAGGCATTTTTCCTCCCTCGCTCCTGCTCGCCTCCTAGAAGTCGTACCAACCGTCACCGTTTACCACAGATCACCTCAACAAAATTTGCGCCATCGTAAAATCTTGCCTTGTCTCGTGCCTTGACTTGTGTCAACTATGATCGGCTATTGTAGTTTATTTCTTAGCCACTAGATGGCGCAGAAAAACACGCCGAGACGAAGGTGCTGACGCGTAGACGCAGTCCACGTTTCGGTTGTTGCGTACGGTAAACTAAAAATGTAGGAGACAGCCTTAACTCTAACGTACGCAGCGCGCAGGCCGTTGCGTACGTACAGGTTTGCGCGCGCTAAACTAAAACTCTCCATTCTTTCCCAGACGTAAGATATACATCAGATACAACCTATCAGTCTCTCGCCGTGTGTCATGTGTTCCGCGTGGGCTAAAATATCGCCGTGCTCTTCATTTTGCACCTAAAATGAGTTAGTATAGCGACTCTGCCGGTATGTGTGTGCGGGCAACCTCAAGAGGAGTTGTCTTCGTCGGCAAAGTCTGATCACTAAGCCTTGGAGAAGACAAGCCCCGTACAGTCCGTGACAACTTGAGAAAAAAAATGTCAGCTCCGCCAGCAGCCATCGCTGTCCTTCCCACAGAGAAGTTGCATAAATGCGCTTGGAAGAAGTTTACTACAACGTAGGACGCTACGAACACTTGGGTGAGCACAGTGCCGATATACAAGGCAAGAGAAAGGGAAAATAGACAACCACCCATTTGTAGCATGAAGCCGCAAGAAAATCCATACGGATTTCTCAGAAATGAAGGACGAATTTTTCGGCGACTAAGAGGCTTTATTTCTGAGAAATCCGTATGGATTTCCTTGTGACATCGTGCTACAAATGGGTGGTTGTCTATTTTCTCTTTCTTAACCCTTCCGCCACCTTTCGGGATTCCGCAGAACTGATTTTCAATACAAGGCAACATGCGAAAAAATCCCGCCATATCCACGAAGTGAATGATGATTGAGGAGCTGGCTCGGAGATAATCGGGTAAACCGTGAATGCTCCGTACAATTCCTCTGCTGTCATAAAAAGACGCGACACGTTGTTATAGTAGTTGTTATAGTAGCGCCGGCGTGGAGCGAGCAAGGAGGTTTTTTTAACCTCCTTGGGAGGGAGCGAGCGCCGCATGCTACAGTTGGCTATGCTATATGTAGTTTTGCCTGCGCTATTATCATCATCAAGGCTCTCGAAGGACAAGAGGAAGAAGACTTCTCTTTCGCGCGAGCTGCGCGCGAGCGTGCGCATGCTACCGATGGCTAGGCTATATGTAGTTTTGCCTGCGCTATTATCATCATCAAGGCACTCGAAGAACAAGAGGAAGAAGGCTTCTCTTTCTCGTGAGCTGCGCCTGTAGCGGTCGCCTCTGGAACTAAGGTTACGCCTACGGTGCGGGACTTCGCTCCAGCTTAAAGGGCCCCTCACCAGGTGATCTAACGAATTTTAGTTACAGACTGGAAGTTGTTGCGCGCCCAATAAAGAGCATTATGCCACAAGAATTTTTCTGGTCGGTCCGTTAGAAGCTGAGAAAAAGTCACAGTTTCGCCGCAAGGCCGAAGCAATGAATGCGATAGCAAGAAACTAATGCTATATGAAGTGAGGCTCGCCAATGGATACTCTCAGTTTGAACAGCGCTCCTGTTGCAAAGGCGGCCGAAGTAGCGAAGGAAACTAGCGTGCTTCAAGTGTCGAGCTGTGAGACTTGATAGTTCGCGCTCATCTTCTGTTTGTTCGTTTAGCGACGTCCCTTGAGCTCGAGTGGCTTTCGTACGCTCCGTAACATGAGCGATGACATCACGGTGAAAGCGTGAAACATCCCTCTTCCCCTCAGCACAAGAAAACCGCGCGAGCAGATAGCGGAAGGGCAAGGTTCTCCCTGCGCAAGTAAGCGAGCCAGGCCCCGGAATTTGCGAAGGCACGTTGCCGGGCTAGTTGGTTAGGATTCATAATTCGTACGGCGTAGCGCACCACGACAAGGACAGAGAAGTTAGCGCTGTGTCTGTGCGTCCCTCTTCTCTGTCCTTGTCGTGGTGCGCTACGCCGTACAAATTATGAATACAGGCCCCGGAAAGTCTCAAGTTCCAGTGATCGCCGCAGAGGGCGAAAAAATCAACCGCGGCGAGTTCCATCGATATGCGCGGAGAGTGGAGCTACTAACTCCTCTTTTAGCGGTCGGATAAGTTAGTTCGCATTTTCCATGTTAGGGGCGCTCAACGCAGCCAAAAATTTTATTTCAGTATGTATCAGAAGATTGTTAAAATCTTAGTTACCGTGTCATTTTGCATACAGCTAGTAGGGACCAGTTTTTGTGTTACTTCTAGGGTTAATACAAGAGCTTGATTGTTTGAGGACAAGTATTGAGATTACATTGACGCTCGAAAAGCAGCAGCCCATTGGCATCGATTGCGCTTCGGTCGGTTTTTCCATTCAAATTGTACCGCGGTCGTTTTCTTTGATCGGCGTTACGCAGCTCCGTTTTAAATCAGTTTTGATATAGCAATGCGAGTTTGTGCGCCAAATTTTACATGCTGCTGCCACAAAGCGAACGTGTCTAAAGCCTGTGAATCACGTCAGCTGCGGCGCTTCACCGGCTGCCAGCGTGAAAATTCTATGCCAGCAAGGAGCTTGGAGACTACCTACGAAAACGGAATAACCATGCACCATGTGGGTGTGCGCACCGGTCAGTGAAAATGCACTGCTTTGCATTTGAACATAGCTTTTTTTTTTGCATGCGCTACGGTTTTTGTCATTTCAAAAGGTTTTACGACTCGTCCAGCTGATCAGATGCACCGCTTGTGGATTACAATGACATTTTCTAAGATTATTTACTTCGTTCTCATTTTTGCAAAAAATATCTTTACTGCTAAACTTTGTAACACAGATCACAGCATAAGTTTTACCTATTTCTGCACAAATTAGTCTTCTGAGATAAATGCTCATAAGTCCAATGCATGGTAGAGCCAAGTGAACTTATAGTATGTATATGCATTTATACATTTTCGTAAGTTTACAATCATACATATTACATTTGCACATACCATGTAGTTTATAGAGTTGGGAAATTAACTAACTTAGTATCCTCTAACTGAGGCTTGGTCAGACACGGTCCACTGAAGGTCACCATTAAAACAAATTCACAACAAAGCAACGTTATGTGCACACTATTTTTCTCATGCAGTGCTCTCATATACATTATTCTCAGACATGAATCACAAGTCCACTCACGCTTCTACCACAGTAATCATTATTTTTTCCTCTTCCAACCCAACCACAGCCTCCAAGAAACTGCTCATATCAGCACCCGCTCGGATGCTTTATCTCTGAACCTACCTCAAGTCAGCAGAGGATGTTCCACTACAGAAAGCAAATTCGTCGTCCCAAATCCTCACAAGGTATGGTTGTGGACACTTTACTTATTGAACCAATTTTTTTTCTTTCATCATTTCTTTCTTGCTTTTTCTCATGACTCAATTTTTTTTCTTCTCAGGAAACTGGACAAAAGAGAGATCATTGGTTTCCAAGCTACCCACACCAAGTCGTAAGAAGCTCAAGAGTCGCCTATCCACCACCAAAGTTTACCAGGCGGACAAATGCAAACCTTATACTGAAAAGCAGTGATAGTGTACGGCATGTTGAAGCAGTACGAAATTGGGTCCACAAATTATTGCTTCTTGCTTCATGAATTACTCAGTTTAGAGGAAATGTGCTGGCTTCAAATTTCTTGGATAGTGCATGTGATGGGGTGCACATACTGTACTTTAATCTACGAGTGAAACTTTGCATAGAGTATCACATGTAACTTGGTAGCAAGTGGGCCAGTAGTAGTGTATATTTAGCAGCACTTGTTTTTCCCAGTGAATATAGTTTGCTGCAATTGTGGAGGCTGTTGGAAAGCAATGGCAGGGAAAGCTACAGTAGTGCTGAAACAAAGAGTTGTGTGTACCGATTGCTTGTAGGGAGGGACATTGTGAAGGTTCTAAAATAGAAAACTGTGTGCAAACACTCGTGCCTTCATTAAACAAGGCATTTCGTGTAGTGGTCACCTGGAGAATAGTTTCCGGGTCGCTACTCTGGAATAAATAACGTTTGATGATGGGAGTAGGAGAATAGAAGAATGTGCATAAGGACATTTTGGGCAGTGTTCTATGAAACAGGCTGTTGAATTTGTAAAGCGTTTGAAAATTTAGTCTTTAGTTTTATTCAATGAACTTCGCCAATACATTAATGGGATGATATGTAAACAGACGCATCCAGAAAACAGGGTACAGCACCGTTGCATTTGTGCAAGCAATTTGTTTTGTATGTGAAGTGGAACCACAGACAAGTAGCAAATAATATTTCTTCTAGATAACAGACCTGACACATGACACGGAGTTTTTAAAAGTATGTTTATTTTTAACAGAAAAATAAATGAGTGCACTCAATAGATACAATCAGAGTTAAATAGAGTTGGCCAGTGTTTGTGCATGTTGAAGATTTGAATGTGTAATAACTGCTATTTCTTTGATATTGGCGTGAGCTATATATCCAAAAAAGGCTAGTTTTGTGTTCATGCTTGTGATGCGCTGCAGCTAGACACGGACCAGAAAAAACGAGAACAACACAGGGTGATGCGCAACACCTTGTGCTGTTCTCGTTTTTTCTGGTCCGTGTCTACCTGCAGCGCATTACAAGCATGAAGACATGCCATCTAGCCCCTATTGCCGCCTTATTAGTTTTGTGTGACACCCGTGTTAAGAGTGAGGCAGACAATTAGGAGGTAGTGAAGAATGAAAATGTAAATTCAGCTTCTGCAATCGTCCATCGTTTAAGCAGTGTCTTTCACGACTATGCACCATTGGCACCAGAAAAAATGGACTAATTTATTTATTTTTCAGTGCGAAACATAGCAATTAAACAAAGAAGCTAATCATACACATTTGACAGAAATGATTACTCACTGCCTATTTTTCCAACATTGCTACTATTACTTCCAGCACTTCCTAGCTGTCTAGTATACTACTGTTCCAAATGTCTCTATTGTGCGCGCACACATCATGTGCAGTCTATTGTCGGTGCTGTCCACTGGTACATCATTCTTTTTTATTTATAAATGAGTGCTTTCAGGAACACGCGCAGGCATCCGCTATCACATACGTCAGTTGATAAACAGTGGGCGAACAAGGGTAGCTAGCTCACTTCTCGAAACTTGTCTTCCATGACAACCTTTACAGGAATGTTCACTTGCTGAAATGTTGGATTCAGGCTAAGGCTTTCCTTATTCGCCAACAGTTACTCAACTGAAGTGTTTGTCACTGCAACCTCTTTTGAAACATGAACCAAGTTTCCTTTTCAACGTGATACCGTAAATGGTGTTTTCCCAGAACACACGAGCTTAGCTGTTGAGCTAAATGGTCGGAACTCATCGTAAAAAGATCGGCGCGCAGGCACGAACACAAGGATATTGAGCACAATAACGAGAACACGTTATGTACAGGAATAGCTAGCACAACAGTGCGGTTTCACTTTTTTTTTTTTCAGCGCCGAGTGGGTGTCGCCAATGTGTTGTCAAAATAGTACGTCGGGCTGAGGCTAATCTTACTGGCACTGCATCTTTTGCGAGCTTTGATGCTGTTTGTTTATTACCGCTCAAATCGTCAAACGCGCATGTGTAAGTGAGAAAGAGGACGGGCAGCACTGTACGCAAGTACTGTGCAAGGGTCACCCATCGTAAATAGTATCGTCTGACGCTTCGTTCTGCGTACTATAAGAGGTATGCTGAACGAGCCAAGGGACATAGAGTTGCTCAGTTTCAGCTGGCAATTTTATTAAGCAGATGGATATTTCTGTTTCTTGTATGTATTGTTCAACTCTGTAACTGACAGTGCTGCTTGTTTACATGTATACTGCTACATTCACGATTGCCAATAAACAATGTAAGCTTACTTGCTTGGCGTGTTTTTTGCCAGTTGAGGCCTTTCGGTCACCTGGCGACGTAACGGAAATATTAGTAGTAACGATAGGCTGCCGCGCGCGCGAATACAACCCCCGGACAGGAGTGAATAAACGCCCAGAACCAGCGGGCGCGCACCGTGACCACCCGCACCCGCCAGCAATGCGGCAGCCATATTGCCTCAACGCAATGATGATGATAGTTTTCGCAGCGCCATCCCTTGGTCGGATACTTTAGTTCACAACGCCACCGCTACCCTTATTTCCGTTGCACTGTCAAAGGTACAGTTTCCCTTCTGTAAATGATAGTATAAGTATTCTGTGAGCGAGCGAGCTCGCCGACGACTTTTAAATGCGCCTGTGGCGCCCCTAACGCCATCTCGCTGGTAATGAGGAAACGCTTATAAGCGCAGCCGTCTCTGAGTCCGTCCAGCAGTAAAGGGTGTGTATATAACGCTCGCCGTTACCTACGTGGAGGATCTGCGTTTCGTGGCGTAGTGGCTAGCGCCACTCGCTGCGGAGGAAGAGGTCCCTGGTTCGATTCTGCGCTTCGGAAGCATTTTTTCTGAATTATCTTTCTTTGAGGCTTTTATATATATATACATACTTATACATATACGGTGCATGACGACGGCGACGGCAAAATCCAGCCGAGACTGTCCATATAATTGCTATCGCAATAAAAACAATAATTTGTAGCGGCGCGAAACCCTTGCCACTCGCCCCGTTCAGCCTTCGGAAGCCAAGTTCCTTCCCTGCCCTCTTCGGCACGCGAGCAGGAGGATCACATAACGCATACGCATGAACACGTCATGCGCACACAATGTCACGAGCGCATGACGTGCCCGAACCAGCCCGAGCCCCCGAGACGCGAGCGGTGTTGTGGCGGCGTTCTTTGCGCTTCATCTCTGCAAGTTATGCGGAATGCGCCCTCGCCGATCACTTGGCTTTCAACCTATGACTGAGCACGAAAGCTGCGACATTTGTACGGACGCGAGACTAGTGGTGTGCCGCATGAACATCTAGTTAGACGCGGGAGGATAAATGAGCCTAATGAGCGCTGGAACGTGGTGGAAAATTAGTTTCGTTGTAAAGGGTGACGTCTGCTCGATGCGCAAAGCGCGAGAAGACGAACGCGTGCGAAACGGAGGTAGATTAGTCTCGAATCTCGCTGCGATTCGCAGTGAAAATTAAAAAAGAAAACGCACACATTTCGTGTGTTTGTTTTATTATTGCTCTGAGTTTTACTCATCCATTCAAGCAACAAATTACACAAACTACACGTCGTGTCAAATAATTATCGCAGTGTCACGTGCTACTGTTGGCGACGTCAGAACACAGTCGTCTACGTAGAGGAGCGACGTCACAGCACTACCATCTACGTATGGCCATTCAACCGTGTACGTCATCCCCTCATTCTCTGGGCGCGCGGACGCGAAAAGAAGGGCAAGCAGCGTTCAGCTGGAAATTTGAACCATTTACGCGGCGCGTAACGTTGCAAATTTTGGCAGACGTAATCGTGAACGCCCAGTGCATGCACTGCGCTCGTCAGCTCAAAATTGTCAAACCTGGCGAGGGGCCCATTAAAAGAACCTGGCGAGCCAGCTCCTGATATCTAAGCACTACGTGCGTGAAATATTAGATGCGAAGCAGTTATTGCTCGGGGCTGTGTCCGTCCTTTCATCGCGTTCGGGCCTGTGTAAGAGGCTGGGTAAGGCACTGTGGCCTCTTCCCCTTACACTCTCTCATCAATCACGTTATGGTGAACAGCTACATTAATTAATTAATTATTATGTGGAGTTTAACCTCACAAAACAACGATATGATTATGAGAGACGCCGCAGTGGAGGGCTCCGGAAATTTCGACCACCTGAGGTTCTTTAACGTGCACCTAAATCTAAGTACACGGGCGTCAAACATTTTCGCCTCCACCGAAAATGCAGCCGCCGCGGCCGGGATTCGATCCCGCGACCTTCGGGTCAGCAGTCGAGCGCCATAACCACTAGACCACCGTGGCGGTGCACCAACAGCAACTACAGTGAATTCATGGTGTGCTCCACTTGCAAGGACGCGTTAACATCGGGCAAGGTGCCCGTTATGAACGGAACTTTAGGTCGACCGATGCACTGCTTCGCATCCCCACATGGTGCCCTTTAGTGGGAGATGGTGTAACCGCTTTTTACGAAAATGCTCCACTCAGTAGCACTTACTCATTTTTTGTAATGTCAAGCAGTGCTCCAGATACTTCACACACTTTTGTATTGCCAAGCACTTCTCACGTGCTTCAGATAGTTGACTTTTCCCATACAGACACATGTTTGTGTCGCTCGTTTTAGGTCGGAAACTCGGACGTCCTGGTGAACTTTGCCAGGGACTCTGACATGGCTGCCCAGCCGAATGTAACGTTTTAGGTTGTAACGACGAACCTTTAACTCCTTATTTGCTTATTGCTTACGATAGCGGAGAAAAGGTACTCACGGTGCGAGCGTAAGCAGCTAGCACGACTGTGTTTCACAAGTGAAGTGGAAGCGTGCCTCACTTTTGTGGGCAGAGCCAATCTAGGTGGCATTGGCAGAGCTCACATCTTCTGTGAGATAGAAACCTACGAGTTTTTAAATGCGAAGCATTTCTTAGCGAACCCTAGGTACTTTTAGCGTTTCTATCTATCTATCTATCTATCTATCTATCTATCTATCTATCTATCTATCTATCTATCTATCTATCTATCTATCTATCTATCTATCTATCTATCTATCTATCTATCTATCTATCTATCTATCTATCTATCTATCTATCTATCTATCTATCTACGTCTGGGCGCTCTCGGGATTGCCTCCTTAACTTGGTGTAAACCCAAATTCGCATTGGAAGGTAAGAGGATTTGACGAATATGACTCTCTGGTCATGACATGAATGACGTGAAAATCCTGTCGCGTACGTCGTGAAACCCCTTCCTCCAGATACGTATGGCACATGTCTACCACGGGCTGCGGCGTGCGGGTATGCGCCACAGGTGATTGACAGTTTATATCTACCCAGGAACGGCCGGAACAGACATTGGTGATTTAAATGCGAGACCGTTACGAAAAACCCACATCGGCACCGTTGATCCGAAGAATGCAAATAATAAAAGTTAGGAATCCAAGCAGGAATCGAACCCAAGTGTTCTGCGTGGCAGTCCGGTATTCTACCACAAAGGCACGCCAGCTCTAGAAACTGCTATGGAAGAACACTTATGCAGGCGTAATGTCGGTGCAAAGTCAACTGTGGTTGTGATTCTGGCTATCTGATTTTATAACAAAGCAATAAATGCTACATATGTACTCTTACGATGCAGGCGTCATGCCAGGTTAACGTCTGTGGTTCCAGTGTTGGCTCCGCTTTTATGCCAGTCTCATAAACATTACATTTGTATTGCTGTGATTCAGCAAGCTATATTCAAGCGTCGCTCGACCCAGGATGACTACGTTAACGAAATTTACGTATTATCTCTGCTATTATATTCGCATTAGCCCACCGTAAAGTGCTTTTTGTTTTGGTAATACTTACGTATGTACTCTAACGTGAGTGCTGACGTTACGACAGACCATAAGTAACCCTCTAACCACCAGTGTTGTCGACGTACCTGGTAAGCCCACGATGTGCACACAACTACTACACTTACGAAAACACGTCGATCCACCTCGTAACACTTGGCCCAAAGCCAAAAAATGCAGCATGTAACTACTCGCTGACTGCTTCGCATGAAACCGATTCCCACATGGCGTAGGATCTGCCGAATTTTTAACCCCCCCTTCGTAGAAACGTAGATTCGAGCGACATATCCTTGTTTCTTGAAGCCTCCATGTTCTTTCTTCTGACCTCCTGCGTTGCAAGATTTAGGTTCTACTTACGACCTCCTATATAGTAACCGCAAGGTGGCTATACACAATCGATCCGGGAAGTTCATCAGCGTCTCAAAAAACGTGCCCATTCCTCCAGAAGCACCAAATAAAAACAAAATTACACATAAAAATGGCGTCGTAAAAGCGTCAAGCGTAGCTGGCGCCCTCTGGCACGGTGCCGCAGACGCTAGACGACCGACTTCCACGAAGCGGCAGCGCGATAGCGGTTATGGGAGCGTCGCTGCAAGTGTCATGCTTTCGCGGGAGGTCGTTAACGAGACGACGACGACCGACGCGACGGAGGAGACTCTCATTAAACGACGTTCCCGGGTCCGACGCTCCCGCCAGTGGCAACTCCCTCTGGAGACAAAGTACAGTGCTACAGAGGAGATAAGAGATACTCATTTCGGCGCCTACATGTCACGAAGCGACGAAAGAAGAAAAAAATCGGCAGCATGCTACAGTCTGTAACACTTGAAGACGAAAGCCTTCTGCACACTTAGTAATGCATTAAGTTATAGAGACTTCTTGCAACACATAACGAACCATCGTTTGAGAGATACACATGAATTACATCGATGTTCTCAGTCGATGGCGTTGCTTCTCCCCCCCCCCCCTCCAAGGTATCTACACCTCCTCACGTAATGTTGCACTGCCTCCGAGATCGGCCCACCTTGATCAAGCAACAACGCTATGGGATGCTGTCATTATGTGACGTCATCGTTTGACTTCGTGATCACGTCGTAAGGACTGCACAAATGTCTAAACTTTTTAATGATGCCGCATACCGCACAAGACTGCCGCTCTGTGCTGTGAAGTTGTGTGTGTGCGTGTGTGTTCCCCTCTCTTTCTCTCTTTCTTTACTCTTCTCTCAATCTCCCCCATCCCTTCCCCCTGTACAGGGTAGCATACCGGTTATGCCAAACTGGCTAACATCCCTGTCTTTCCTCTCTCCCGTTTTCCTTCCTTCCTTCTAAATTTCTCATTTTCTAATTTTCTAAACTTCTACAATTCTAAAGTTCTTCATTTCTGAATTTCTAAAAGGCGACGTCACGATAGACGTCATCAGTGTCGTAGGTCACGTGAGTTTTTGTACCACCTCATTCGCCTGCCGTGTTGAGCTAAAGGGGTGGCTCGACGAGATATTTAAGGCTTTCGCCTTAAAAATATTGCAAAGAAAAACTATGCCACCTGTTGAGAAAGAGAGAAACGAAGGGAAATATGTAGAAAGGCTAACCAAGAAGGTGCCTGGTTAGCTAACGTACGCTTGGGAATAGGAAAAAGGGAAATATTCCGGCATTTTTTATGCGGTAGGAATCCATTTCATACAAAGCAGTCCGCAGTCAGCCTATGCCGCATTTGCTTGCTGCGGACAAGGTCTTACGAGGTGGATCGACATCTATCTGTGTATTTAGAGATAGATAGATAGAGAGAGAGAAAGAGAGAGAGACCTCAACTTCAAGTATATACGTACGATTACATCATGTGGCTTTTGTTTACCCTCCAGACTATAGATGCATTGTGCACAGCGCGACATAGCGCTTCTATTGTGCTCCCTCCCAACAGAGGCAAAAAGGGCTCAGACACACAAGAACAACGGGCGCGCGTCGCCGACAGGCGACCTTCACGTGCCAGAACTTCCTCTGCCGCAAAAAAAGCACGCAAGCGCGAACGAACACAAGGGCGCATGCGCAGTGGCGAGCCGACGACGACGATGAACGAACCCCACGCGCGCGCTCTGTAACGAAAAGCAAAAGTTGCCGACTGGCTTCACGCAGGCGCACTACACAGATAGCAAAGCGGTGGAGCGAACAAGCGAGCGACCTCGACGGGTGTCCCATATATGCGGGGCATTATTCTTTCCTTCTCTCCCTCGACTCCCCTTTCGCTCTCCCTATGAGCCGCCATTCGCGCATCGTGGCGCGCAGCCGCCGCCGGCGTGAATCCCATCCGCTTTCCCCACGATCCTTTCGTTGCGTTCGAGCAACGGCCGATGGAGATAGGGACAACTTTCCTGCTTCCCTTTTTCCTGTTTCCTTTCTTCTTTTCTTCCCCTATCGTTTATCTATTTGTTTGTTTGCGTACTTCGTTTTCAACTGCGGAGCAGTCTAAGAGACCATCCTGTCGTCATCTCACGTCTCGCGTTGGCGTCACGCAGGTCCCACGTCTGATACACATGAGCCAAGCAGGCTGTACGTTTGGAACGCCTGCAGCGTGGGCTTGCCCTTGAAACGCCAGAGTCGCCCAAGGGCTAACTCGTCGGGTACGATCGTGCAACATAAACATTTGGGGCGTAGGGTAATAAGAAAAGGAAGAGATAAGAAGGAATAGGAAAAGCGACCGTACGCACTTCAACTTTACGCCCACCTGTACGTAAAAACTAGCGTATCAAAACTGTACTAATGACGAAAATACGCACTGGAAGATTAAAAGGGTACCTTTTTTTTTTTCTTCTGGTGGCTGTTGTTAGGAGCATGCTTCAGTTACTCGCGTAGAACCAGCGTTGACTAATGCTGGCTATGCTGGTGGGCTTAAGGAGGAGGAGGACGAAAAAACATTTATTAACAGAAAGGGGTTTGTGATGCTTGTTCCGCAAGTACCATCTAGCAGTGCTGGCTGCCCTCAGTCCAGGACGCCACAGGCAGTTGCCGCCCTGCGTGCCCTGTCGATCAAACTGATCTGATCATCAAGGTTATCGCTGGCCAGCAACTCCTCCCACCGCTCCACACTAGCTTGGTCAATGGGGGGCAGGCCGGGGATGGCCCGGCAAGTCCATGTAATGTGTATTAATGTGGGTTTCTCAGAGCACCATGGGCAGCGCGCAGGGTATTCTGTTGGGTGCATTTTGTTGAGAAAATGTAAGTTCGGATACGTTCCGGCCTGGATTAAGCGCCAGCTGGTAGCTTCCTCCTTTGTGAGCTTCTTATGGGGGAGGGAGTAGATACGTCTGAGTCCCTTGTAGTGATTTAGGATGGCCGCATACTCACACGGGACCGGGATAGGCTCCTCGGAGGCCGGGTCATGAGGTGCTCGGTCTGTTGTGTACCCTCGAGCCACTCTGTCTGCCTCCTGGTTCCCCTCCAGCCCCATGTGACCAGGCGTCCATATTATCCTGTGCCGGATGATGGGGTTTCGTGTGTCAAGAGTGTCGTTGGAATCTGGTGCACCACGGAGATATGGGGGAGACGACTGTTGGCTAATGTTTGGCTAACCGCTGTTATGGCAATGTAAGAAAAGATTGACAAACTCCACTTCGACACCATGGTTGTGGTTGGTCAAGCGACGGCCGGAGGACTTCCGACAACCTCATCGGGCCTGATTTCCAGATCGTACACCCAAATCACCAAGAGCCAGGTTGGGGTACTCCTCTGCCCATTAGAAATCACCGATGTGTGTCCGGCCTGTCGGGGGAATCGAACCCGGTACCTACTGCATAGGAGGCAGACAATCAACCATTTCACCGCCTCTGCGGTGGTGAAATGGTGACTGAATGGAGAGACTTAATGAAAAATTTAATGACTTGATGTAATGTCTGATATCAGATACATGCTGTTTAACAGCGGATACTTACATTGGACAGCACTAGCCAGTGTTTGCAGCATGCACGTTAACACGCAAATTGAATTCAGTCAGAAATGGTTCTCACTCCGCTGTTCGCCGTTACATAATGCGGGTGCATTGTCGTCAAAAGAATACTCGCGTAGTATGTAATATGCCTCTGCCAGACTTCTTTGCATGCTAGGCACGCTATACGGCCGCTCCCTTGGATAAATTTTCCCAATATTTCTTATTTTTGGACACTTTTGACGGGTTTTTGCCGTCGCCGTCGTGTCGCGCATAAAGTCCAAATCGACAACATCACCCCACGCATCGTATGTTCTACCCGCGAGTAAAAGCGTGCGAGCGCTCGTGACCAACGCGGCTGAAGCGAGATGAAATGAGCCGGCCATTTCCGTCGCACGGAGGGCGCATGCTATATCAGCCCGCGTGTAAGGCCTGCCGTCGATTGCTCCTCAAGCAGATAGGAAACGCCGCGCCCGTCTTCGTAGGGCGAACGAGCGTGAAGCGACACCAGGGGAGTGGGGAGGGGTGGGGCGGTCACTCAGTCAGGGCTGCTTATTACGCCGCATTCCCTTACACCAGCCTTTTGTAGAGTTACGCGAAGTCGGATCTAAAACATTTAGCTGATAGCCTTACTTCATGTAACATTCCATTTGTTGCTATCGCATCCATTTCTACGCCCTTCCGGCGAAACTGTGATTGTTTTTCTGCGATTCGCATACTGACGGCATTAAAAGAAAATCATTACAAGATATATATATATATATATATATATATATATATATATATATATATATATATATATATATATATATATATATATATATATATATATATATATGTGTGTGTGTGTGTGTGTGTGTGTGTGTGTGTGTGTACATTGCGCAAGCCAAATTGAATCTATTCTAAAAGGCTCAAAGAGCCGGTCAAGGCTGAATAATGCTTATAAAGGCTCTGTAAGGATTTATAAAGGCTTCATAAAAGCTCTTCGAGCTCTTATAAAGGATATTCGTCTACAGGGCCTCTTTGGACGCTCTTCGAGCCACGCTTCGTTGCCCAAGAGGGTGGCGCGTTTGTGACGTCAAGTATGACGCACGAGATGGGAGCACCAAACCCTATCATGAACATAAGGTTGCGTGAGAAATCGATGCAATTATGGACTGAGTGGCGGGGGTCCACTGGACAGCAGGCGGTTCAGAAAGGTCGGGGTAAAGATTGATTGCGACCTATAAGCCACTCGATCGAGACGGCGGCAACGTCTCAGTCAGTCAGGGCTGCTTCTTACGCAAGAAAAAAAAAAAGCAACGAATCAGTCTTTTTCCTGACAAAGAATTGAAGACTAGTTCACTGACTCAGTTGCGTGTTCAATTTCTGGGTAATCAATACTGCTGGCACTTCGAAGCTGAATGGGACGCAAAGTGGGGTTTCACAAACAGTTAATGGGTCAGAGACAAAAAAACCGAGCTGTCGCACAAACTCTAATATGAAATGATAAATAAGACGAATTATACATTAGAGTATTAAATTGTTTTTGAAAATGTATGGCTGGCGTGACGGCTACCGGATTTACTGACATAGCACTAGCACTGGCTGGCGGTTTGCTAACCTCGGCTAGCTTTGCCTGTCAGCTCTTGTAACAATACATTAAAGGGACACTAAAGTATACCATTTAATCGGCTTAGACAGATAAATTATCATTTCAGTACTCTACTGTCATTATTTCACCACCATAGTTTAATTATTAGAAGAGGAAATGAAAGTAAGAGTTTCATGTTTGAATTTCGCGCCGAAACTGCAGCACGTGAGCGACAGTACATCACGAATTTCAAAGCACTTTTGAGTATCTGGGCCACAACAGTTTAATGAAATTTTCTGAAACTTGCTATGTTATGTCTTTGGGTGCCTTAGAACACACTCTAAATAGATTTTAGCGACAAGCGATTATTCGTGCTAGCAGACGTAGTCAAATATCTATGACGTCATGGGAACCTGGTGCGGGAGTTGCAATGGGGCGCATTTTCTTTTTGCGCGTTGTCTCGCTTACCAAGCGTCTTCTCGCGGTAAGACTTTTGCTTCCGACATTGTGAAATCATAATTTACTAATAAGAGAGAGCACATGCGATGCCTTTAAGCCAATATATCACACCACTAGCTTTCATCCGCCCCCAGTGAGTAAACACTAGCGAAAATTAGCCATGTTGGGGCCACCGCTAGGCAGCATTGACCATAATTCAGCCACCGCTAGCCAAACTAAGCCAGTCCAAATGGAGTCGGTGGTATGCCAGTGAAAACGGTAGTTATAATATTGTGCGAAATATTGGTCATGCCCCGTTACGCAATGCAGACTCATGGAGCCCCTCAATACATTGACTGCTCAATGTGAAAGGGGAGAGGAGGGTAGAAGAGGAGAGAAGGAGAGGAGAGAGAGAGAGATTCCGTGACGGAAATTACCGCCAGCTCCAGATTGATGCGCAGTCGTCGGCGCCACAGTGGCTGGAGATTGTGCGAGAAAGCCCATCTAAATTACGCTTCGCCCCCTCCCCCCTCCTCTAGTTTTTTTTTCCTTACCCGAATCTCAGCGCTTTCTTCGAAAGTGTCTGGCATCGAAGCAGTCTCGAGCCGCTTCGTAACGAAGCTCGGACAGCCAAGTCGAGACGAGGAAGGGCAACTCAGGGAATGGGACGAGTTGCGGAATTTTTTATTAGCCCAATGTCGTGGCTCGCTTCATTACCGCGCACGGAGCCATTATTTAGGGATAATAGGGAAGGGAAGGGACAGTAGGGAAGGAAATTTGGAGGGGAGCTCGCAACAAGTGCGCTTGTTTGAATGTGTGCTTATTTGTGAGTTCAGTGTCATCGTTACAGTGTCCGCCCACACATTGTAACGATGTGCGATGAGTATTGCTTGCCAAGTTCAACTCCGTTCAATACTTAATTGTTATTTCATTCTACACTGAGTAGCTTCGTTAAATGACGACCCCCTTATAACACGCACACACACACACGCACACACAAAACGAAGTACACAAGATCAAATTGTTCCACGTTGGTGGTAGATTTTACAACATTGGATTAAAAAGAAGTCTTTGAGTTAAACAGTTTTAGTGACATGAAACAAATCTACAAAAAGAAAAAAGAAAGAATGACGCAACGTAAAAATACGGCATTTACAGAACTAGACAAAAGTCTAGTGTAGTCAAATAGTGTTACAGTATCTTCATAAAAACATGTCACGAACAATCGATTACCGTATTGATTACCAATCGATTACCGAACATCGATTACTCAATAATCGAAACCGTCGCTGGTACAATACCAGCGACGGTTTGCAAAGGCTAACTTGGCTTATACTGGCTAATCTCGGGGGAAAAAAAAAAGATGGCTAAGTGACTGCTCATCTTGCGTAACTGTCGACAAAGCGAGAGTCTGTTTGCGCCTCGACAGCTCGTGGTCACGTGACTTGAGCGCAAACGTCATGTGTGACGTCATTGGTAGAGCGGCGAGTCGCTGTCTACTGTGGCAGTGGTGATTCTGGCGAAATATTGAGAACCGCGAAGCAACAACACGGCGTAGGTTACTGGCCCCGCCCAGTGAAACTGGCAAACCAATGGCACTGGCAAAATTGAAACGCTTATGCAACGCTAGCCAGAAGCTTTCCCTTGCATTCAAATAAGCTTGAAGTCTGGGTAAGTTGGTATATGACGCTGAAAGCCAATAAAAAGGACGGACACAGGAGAAAAGTAGCGCACACAACGACTGGTCGTTGTGTGTGCCACTTCTCTCCTTTGGTCCTTCATTCTTTACACTGGTTCATTCTTTCTTGCGTTCAACGTTTTGCGGTGGTATGACGGCATACGTGACGTTTTTTGAACATGTCACGTGACTCTTCTGCATGCGACGGCTGCTCGGCCCATTAGGTTACGTAAACATGCTTTCTTCTTGTTACGCTTTCACGCTGTGACGCCACACACACACGGACGTCTTTTCCCGAAGTCCTAACCAAGGATGTTCAAAAAGAATTGCTGGAGTGGAAATTATGCCTCAAGAGCGAAGACGCACCCACCATAACATGGCGGCCGCGGTCGCCATCTCGGTAGGGGCACAATAAAATGTCAACGCACAGCGAACGGAACATTTCGCTCTCACGCTATACAAGTTCAATGAGAGAAATTATTTTTTCCGGACTGATGTTGCTCAGTTTGTTTCTTTGTGCCACTGGTTTCTACTAAAGAAATCTGAAAGTCTTGGCAAATTGTATTGGAGATAATGTCATCAATACTCATCTCTTTGTCCTAATTTCGGCGGGAACAGCAATCTCTTATTTTAGTATTGACCTAACATTTATAACCTTCTTGGTCCTAACCAATAGAAGAGTTACTGAGTCATAGTCTCGATGCTGGAGAGCTATGGCCAAATGGGTCTCACTAGTGGCCATGCGCTCATGGTGTCGATAGTAGTCGCCAGTGACTCACTCCTTCGTAAAGCCAAGGATGTTGAGTCCGATTTTTTATATAAACATCCGCTTCATTCTCCAGGGCTTCTGCTGACACTCTGCGGTGAAGCCGGATGTGTGCGTAGTAAGATCGGTGCGTCCGATTGTTCGAGACAGCGCCAGTCCGTGTTCTCAAGCAAAGAAATTGATGGTGTGTACCCGCGTCGCCAGAGGCAGCAAACCCAAGGAGATTTTTAAAAAATCAGGAGTGGGAGCTTTCACAAGATCTTGCTGGCATTTACCTAGCCTTCTCCTGAAACACATAGCCTTCTCGTGTGATTAACGATCAATGAATAAATGCTTTTATTCTGCTAACCTAAACGTTAGCCTGAATATAGAATAAGCGATCGCTGTTTCGGTCAAACGTATCGCATGTCGATGAGTATTGGCAAATTGATCTTTATTAATGTTTACCAAGACTTTGAGGCTTCTTAAGTAAACCAGTGACACTAAGACGGCCACTGAGCAGTATGGGTCCAGGACCGATATTCGTATGGCGTGAGGTGTACTCTGTTAGTTCTTTGGCATTTCGCAACCGCGAGCAAGCAAATGTTACGTTGAATTGTTATTGATGATAGCCGTCTGTGATAATAAATTTTTCTGAACACACAGGTCATGGAAACCGTTCTCGGAACAGTTTACTGCTCTCCCATGGCAGAGTAGAAGTAATGCTGTAACTCGTCAAAGATTTTCTAAATACATATTCGTGTATGAGCGGTATCAGCACAAACGTTTTTTGGGTGAGAAGCGCAATTAGGCGCTCGGGCTCTCGGCGTCTCCTGTCGTCGTAGCCCGTCACGGTAAAGCAAGTGGCAAATAAGACAGCGCGTTCGCTGAGGAAAACCTCGCGAGAACTCGCGCTCGCCCGCAAGAGACAACGCCGCGTGCTCTTCGAGTGGCTAATAAGACGGCGCGTTGGCTCAGGAAAAGCTCTGTTTGTGCGATGGACGCTGTCTGTAGCAATAAGAGGGCGCTGTCCTCTCGTTGATATTAGAGTTACTGTGTATGCTACCATTAGGTAGCCGAGTTGCGCATCTCTCTTCCAAACGCCGCTAGCAATCGTGCATTGCGGAGAAGCTGGCGCTCGGGCCAATTTTTGTATTTTTCGACGCCGCCGCTCAGCGAACTCTGTTAACACTAGTCATCGATAGTCAATGTTTATCGCCGGTATTCGACACACCAGACATGCTGATCGGCGACACGGTAGGCATATCGCCTGCAAAAACGAAGTGCGACTTCAGCGCATAGCTTTGGTTGCTAGCCAGACCTATGCACAACTCTTTTACCTAAAGGTAGCATATACAGTAACTCAAGTTGATATTGACATGTCCCTATGAAAAACACGGGAGTTTCGCACCCGCTCAGGTTTCACGTTAGTGGGTCTGTTTTGTATAGTATATAGTATAGTATAGCAAAGGGTGGAATATTGAACTACACCAATGCCTACACAAGGACGACATTAGCGCTACATTAACTGCAGAATTCTTTCTAAACCTCCTTGAGCAAACCTTGCATCTAATTAAAATTGTACGGTGGTGGCACGAGGTCACCCGCGACCTTTCTCGGGACGCACGACCGGGACGCACGACCCCGAGCTGTTGAGGTGGAAATAGCCTCTCCCGTCGGCAAACGGGGCGTAGTGATGCTTAACGACGACTAATGGTGGTTAACGTTAGTTAGTGCTGGCTAATGTTGACTAAGTGGATCGTTGGCTAAGTGTTCGCAAATGTCGGATAGCGTCGGCTTTGTTGTGCAATGTCTTGTCATGTTGGCCATCCGCTGTAGTGCAAGCAGCGCTGTCCTCATGCAATCAGTTTAATAATTGAGTTGTTTGGTAACAACTTCATTGAGTTCTCTGCGAAGTTTTTCGTGCGGGTTTATCTCGCATCATTTCCTCTCGAATATCTCCTCTTATCGCTCCTCCAATGCAAAAGTAATCTTTTTTTTCTGAGTCGATTGTATTCATCCCTTCTTCACCTCCCTCCCACCCCCCCCCCCCTGCTACCAAAGCATTCTCCTCCGAGATTGGAGGCATTTGAAGCTTTCTTCTCCTCACGTGGTTTTCCAGTGCCTCCGCGATCGGGACCCACCTTTGACCAAGCGAGGATCTCATGTGCTGGCGTCATCTCGCGACGTCGCGTCATATGACGTCGTAATTACGTCATGATAATGTCACAAATTTTGTCAATATGCGACGTAATCATGACCTCATAGGGTGCCGTCATCGCGTGATCACTCGTGCTCACGTCGTCATCACTCGTGATGACGACGTTCACGGTAAATTTTCCAATTTGACGAGGCATCTATGGCTTTCGCCTTAATAATTCCTGGTGCTTCTTATTCGCCTTCAAGTGACAACGCCGACCGCGCAGTTGGTACCCACTGTCGCGAAGTATTGGGTGTGTGTGACTACAGATAAACGGTTACATCCATTAAAAGGTCAGAAAAACACAAAAATTAGCCTCCGTAACCGTCTTTCTTCATCTAACGGAGGACGTATAGGGTCAGCCTCCATGCCTTCTACTTATCTCTTTCCTTCTTTCCTTCCTATTGGTGGACACCTCAACAGCAGTTTGCAAGGAAGAGAATGAGGAAATAGAAGCAAAGAAGGAAAAGAGCAGCCGAGAGGAAGGCTGACAAAAAGGCCGGAGCCGGCCCAGCCAACTGGAATAACGGGTGTCTTTTTCTGGTAGCACTATCGTGACTATGAAACATTACCCCGCAAACCTGAGAGACAACCGGGCTTTGATAACGTAGATGAAGCAAAAAAAAAAGAAAGAAATATGGGCTCGTTAGAATGTAGGCGTGCTTGACATTTCCGGGACAAAAGAATGATAAGAAAGCTGACGCATGAAAGGGGTAAGCGGAGCTGGCTGGCTATCATCTTGCAGTAAACATAAAGGTGCTTGGACGACGATTAAGCTTAGACGACGGATGATGTTTAGGATGATGTTTATGACGACGGGTGATGTATAAAACAGCAAGCATTAAAACGGGAAAATACAACAGGGGCATTCACGAGCTTTGGTCAAGGGCTTAGAAAAGAAATGAATAAAAGTCCATAACAGCTAGGACCCTGTTTTTAAAGTGATCAGTTTAAGAATAGTAGAACAATGAAGCGTAACTCACGGTTTAGTGCAGAAAAATATTAAAAAATTAGGAGCGCTCGCTCTATAAGGAAACTGTTTCCGGGGGACGTTACACCTACTTTCTTTAACGGTGCATGCGTGCTGATGCCTGTGCGATAACTTTGACGACGATTTATGCAGAATTTCTTGGCAATACCTGTTGATGTAGAAGAATTTAATGAAGTTCACTCGACAGCGCGCTTCTTCCCACCGAGAACTTGCTGTCGCACATTGCTCTAACGAAATTATTCGTAGCACAATTATGTAATAAAATTCGCTGTCGCGCAATACTCTAACGAAATTAGCTTTCACACTCTTCACGCTTATGAAAGGAGATTTTACTGCAGAATACTTATACTACGCAGTTCACTGTTGCCGGCGCGCAGATGCTACCATAGCAGCATCTTCAATTCTTTTTTTCCGGGGCTTGCTTTCAACGCAACCCGACTTTGCACGCAGGCTCTTGTCGCTGTTGCCATGGGAACGGTCGGTCGCAGAGGCCGTTTCGATGCGAAAGTTAATCTTGTTGAAAGAAGTTCATTTTTATTTGATTCCATAAATCTTCAAAGGACACAAAGGTCTTTGTGCAGCACGCGTACAAAAAAAAAATAATAAAACATAAAGCCGCCTTCATTTTGCGAACGACATTGCCTTGGCACAGCGAATGAGAGAGGCAGTTTATGTCAGGCCTTGTTTTATGGGCGCTGCAGGAATGTACAAAAAAATTGAGAAAAATATAATCTAGGCTGCATGCACACCGTCGAAAGGCAGCTTGCGCCTGTGGCCTTCAGTTCAAACTCTTGTGCGGGTACCTCCGAAACGTCTAGCCGAAGACTTGTTCTTTCCAAAACTCTCCTTTCCAGAGTGAGGAGCCAAAAGAAAAATGACTTCATATATTGATCTATCGAATGTCGTCCACTCGAAAGCGTGAAGCAATCATTTCCATCTACGATTTTAAAGAGCGAAAATAGTTATAGTCGGCTCCAACGTATGAATGAATACAAGTATCGTCCCCAGAACTGCAGCGCGCCCTGCCATTCTTCTGTGCAATAGAGTTGTGCTAGACGGCTTTCATTCTTACAGTAAGTACACTATCGCTGTAATGTAGTCACTGCGCATATTAAGAATTAGGGTACTTGAACATTAGGAATTAGAGTATCTGAATCGTCGTCCCTACATAAAATATTACGTTTGGCTGTGAAGTAATGTCGGAATCTTTGCTGAGATTTGGCAGAAAGGTCGAGTTTTCGAGCTCTGACGTAACGTCGGTATTTATTTTACAGCGCTGGCGTCTTTTTATCGAAACGAAGCGTAAGCAGCGTCCATTGGCGTATTCCTGTAGGGGTGACCAACGCCTGACTATACTGAGTCGTAGGAATACATTATATAATGTGTAATTATTACATTGTTAGAAAGCGAACAGCCAACGCTGCGACCGCAACTGACGTTGGACAAACGCCACCACCACAACTGATGTTTGGCGACTGTTAATAGGATACGTCCCTTTACGATTTTGCGTGAGCAAGCTGGATAAGGCAAGATGTGACCAGAACTCGCAAGACTTTGCGAGACCTGGGCGAGATATCGCGAGACCATGCGCAATGTTTATGAAGGAACACTCCGCACCAAAGGAAGCCAAGCGTTCCATAGGCTGTCATGTTGAAGTGGCCATGACACGGCCACCCAACAATTCGCGGTTTTCAGCGAAAAATAGAAGTAGAGGTTCTAGTGTGCCTATGCATATACGAAAAATGGACTGCACAAAAATATTTCAGTGAAAAATAAGCCCTAGAGGTCGCCGGCTATAAACCCCGCCCACCGCCGGCGACCGCCGTTTTGCCATGGCGTGTGTGACGTCACGTAATGCACGGAGCGGAGCCGTCGTCTTCTACCAAAGTTTCAGCCGCAAATCGTTCAGTTTCAAAGTCAAGCTAAACAAAGCTTAGTTAGCTTGATCGCACGCGCAGCAGATCACGGAACAAAATCGTTCGCCGGAATGCAGACGCTCGCACAGCAAGCAGCTTGTTCCGTCACGGCTCGCGAGTGTGCCAGTGTTGCCCAACTCTCAGTCCGCTCGCGAGTTTGCAAGATATTCAGTTATAAATTACGTGCTCCACCAAATGCGCTAAAAATTTTCCAGCTTGTTTGCGAACGCGCAAGCATCAGCTTACATAACACAGATTGTGATCGAAAATTGGATGTCATGGCCCCTTTAAGCAAGATCTCCCATGTACAAAACGCTATCTATCTATCTATCTATCTATCTATCTATCTATCTATCTATCTATCTATCTATCTATCTATCTATCTATCTATCTATCTATCTATCTATCTATCTATCTATCTATCTATCTATCTATCTATCTATCTATCTATCTATCTATCTATCTATCTATCTATCTATCTATCTATCTATCTATCTATCTATCTATCTATCCGTATTATTCGCGAAATTATTGTTTTCTTCTTGTTTTTTTTTTTCGCGTCAACATCTTCGCCTCGAGAACCGGAAAAAGAGCTTGGCGCATGTGTATTTTGCCGTATTTCCCAGCATATTCCCTGCCCCCTCTCCCCCCCCCCTCCCCACCCCTACGTTACAGATATCTCTTTTCTGAGACCCGCACCTTAGAGGCTCGAGGAAAACGTGGCCGCGCATGGGAAAGCGCACCTGCGTATACCTCGCAGCTATTACTCACTGAGGTCACAATACCGGCGCGGCCAGGGCTCCCGTATATCTGCTTTTTATCTGTTAGCTTCGAAAGAATTCGTTGTTGTTCGTCCGGAAAACGCACGAAATTCCGGAAACGGCAGGGCACAAGCGAGAGATCGAAGAGAAAATAGGGCAGGTAGCCAGGACAGCTAGTGTGTAGTCGCGAGTGCATAACAGCAAGTGTAGTAGCCAGAACATAGACAATTGTTTTCATTTATGGACACTGCGATCTTATTTGGAACTGAGGGCCAATGACTAGCCGATTTTTTCGCCATGGCGTAAAATTAACACAAGATCATGAAACGCCAAATGCATCTATGGCCCAGTCGTTTTCAGGCGTACGGGTCTATTTGACAGTACCGTTCGTTTAGTTGTCACAGGTTCAACACGGCAGTTTTAACGGCACAATATGGCGCCACTTAAGCGCATTCATTAAGTAGTCTATGTAGACCAACCGTCCAATCTGGGATAAGGGAGGACAGTAAGGGTAAAGGCAGAGGGTTGGTAAGGGACAGAAGCAGTTTTTTACCAATGAGATACTCAATGTGAAATACTTCATATGAGACGGCAATATAAGTCTAGCGAAGTACGACCTTCTGTACTGCAGATGCTAGCTTAAAACATGAAGATGAAGAAACGAAATGAGAATCACAGGGACATATTAAACAAGTAAATCGAATATCTTGAGTCCAGAAGACCGTAATTCTTTGGATGTGGCTCTGGTTGCCTCATTCGTCATGGTATAGCATGGCGGCTTCTGTGACTCGTATAACTGTTCCTTCTTAATGTGTTCTATTTTCTTTTGCCGTCTCACGCCAGAATGCCGGAGTTATCTATCATTGCGTAATGCTTGTATACTGCACTCAAGAGGTTTTAACTGACGCTTTTCGTGGCTGTTGCTGCTACGCTGCACTGTTTACGTTTGACGCGTACCTTGAGTGCCGGAAACGTCTCAGACGCGTTTCCCTCCCCTGAGTATATCCGACACATTTCTCCACCGAAGCCATGAAAACGCTAACATATTGATGGCAAGGCGCTGCGCAGCAGTGTCAGTGTACGGAGTGAAAATGATGCCCTTTCAAAAGAAAAAGATAAGCAGCCTGTGTTCAAGCTGGCGTATCAAAGCCGTGGTTCCGCAAATAGTTCTTTCTTTCTTTCTTTCTTTCTTTCTTTCTTTCTTTCTTTCTTTCTTTCTTTCTTTCTTTCTTTCTTTCTTTCTTTCTTTCTTTCTTTCTTTCTTTCTTTCTTTCTTTCTTTCTTTCTTTCTTTCTTTCTTTCTTTCTTTCCCGAAGTTTGCAGATTGCCGATATCCTCCCTGTTTTAATATTCTTATTTGCGCGTTCTCAATCCACTCAAGGAAGCGCTGTGCTTTGATTCATGGCAGAACTTCGCAGTATACCGGACCAGCACTGCACCGTGACCTGGATGATGTCATGGGGTGCGCACTGGAGGTTCCCGAACGCCGCTACGGTAAGTGCTGTGCAGTGTTTACGGTGGGAGAAGAACCTTAGGGCTAGAGTCTGATGCGTTGATCATAAACGTAAGTGTCTTAGCGCAAGCAAATAAGGTAGAATTTCAGGGGAAGTTCATGCAATCTTTAAGCGATGAAAAATCATTGGAAAAAAGGATGTCGCCATAGCCGGCGTTTCGACAAGAGGTCTTGCCTTGTTCAAGGCTGCAACTTCAAGGCAGTCCCAGCCTTGAAGAAGACAGTACCGCTTGTCGAAACGTTGGCTCTGGCGGCATACCGTGTCCCTAGGATATTTCATCGCTTAGCGCAAAGAATACGTAGAGAGGAGGATCTGTCGGTATGGGCCTTCTGTTACTTGTGGGTCTGGTAATTACGTGTCTTCCGTCTCTTCCTGTATTGTCTGCAGTAACAAGCGTTTGCGACGAGGTTTGGACATAGGTGTTGTATGTGGTGATCCAATCGGCTTTGCCGTCGTGGGTTCGAATGGTAACCTCGTGGCCGCATTACGATGGATGCGGAGTGCTAGAGACCCATGTACTTAGATTTAGGTGCACGTTAAAGAGCACCAGATGGTCTACATTTCCGGAGCCCTGCTCTACGGGGTCTCTCATAATCATATTGTGGTTTTGGCACGTAAAACCCCAACAATTATTATTATTATTATTATTATTATTATTATTATTATTATTATTATTAGTAGTAGTAGTAGTAGTAGTAGTAGTAGTAGTAGTAGTAGTAGTAGCAGTAGTAGTAGTATCATTATTAATATTATTGAATGCTATCCTCGTCGCCATTATCTTGTATTTGGAATACGCAAAGAAACAATTCGTCTAGTCGATCCACGAACATCATCTGCTTTTACGTATTCGCGTGCCATCGCTCCTGGCGACGAACATAGCCTTCTTCGATTCATAACAATAACAAAACGTTTCCTCGTCCTGTAATGCCGTTACGCGCTGTGGTATCTAAAGCAGCCGCCAAGATCCTGAAGCAAGCACTCTGAATGCACCAAGCCGAACTGACCTATGAAACACTGGAACGCTGAGATTACGCCGGAAGCTCTTTATGCACTCGTCACGTAAACCGGTTGCGGAAACTATTCCTGCTTCCACTCTGTATGTTTCCATGGCAACACTGGCCGCCGCTGCAAAGCGCGACCAAGGTTGCTCGCACAATGACGGAAGTGACGTATGCTGCTCGTTCTGTTTCCACCCGAATCAGGGGCTTGACGGTGGAGCAAGGGAGAGCGATCCGGCGCGGGGCGAGTTGTTCTGAAACGACCAGTAGAACGCGCGAACCTGCTCCAGATCGACGAGTGAAAAATGCCATGAGATAAATTTTCGTTTTACGCACGATACACTGAGATATAGAGGCAGATGCGCTTGTCCAGAAATGGACAGGGGGCCTCCTGACCTCCTGACGAGAAAATCCGGATACTCATAAATCCTTAAGTTACCGCCATAGAGTTACTGTTTGTGATATACTCCACACTCTACGGAAGAGCAGGCGACATCAATAGTTAATATACACGCGAATGGGGCTGTGCTGTCGCGACGGCAAACATTTCGTTTATCAAGTATACTCGCGGGGCGTCACGCGACAACGATATACAGGGTGTTTCAAGAAATGTGTCCAACCTTCTCAAAAAATCAGAAAATGCGATATTTGATTGCTGCCTTCAGAATTAGTTTTTCTGTAGCGGCAGGGATTTTAGGATGGTTAAAGAAATTATTTGGGACTGTAATTAGAAAAGTTAAATTAATTAACCTTTTATTTAGTGGAGTTAGGTGGTTGTGTCAAATTGGGGAATTGAAGTTCTTCGTGCCAGAAACCCATCCCAACATTGAGATATCGAAAAAGCGGCCTCTAGTAATAATTACAAAGTAATGAAGTTCAACCGAATTCGATGGCTATCGCTGTTGAAAGCCGTTGCATTTGGTTGAATTTTATTACGCCACAACAATTACTAGAGGATGCTTTTTCGAAATCTCAAAACACCGATGGGTTCCTCGCATGAAGAACTTCAATTCTCCCATTTGACACAATCACCTAACTCCTCTAATTAAAAAGTTAATTAATGTAACTTTCTTAATTACTGTCCTAAATGATGTCCTTAACTACCTTAAGATTCCTGCCGCTACAGAAAAAGCAATTCTGAAAGCCCCGAGCAAAATCGCTTTTTCCTGATTTTTTGAGAAGGTTGGACACATTTCTTCAAACACCCTGTATATCAACATAGTTCACCCAACGCACAACTGTACTCGAAACTTTGGCGTTGTGGGAAGCGCGCAGGCAAGAGAAAGCGCGCGTGCGCCACTCCCTAGGGATACTTTAAGTGCGGCCGTTCCGTTCGTCTCCTTAACTATGTCACTGCACCGTATATATCTCCTGCTTAGGACACGTACGCGCGCATGATTCTTGCCTTCATCAAAGCACCAGCGTTCACGACTCGCACACTCAGTTGATCACGTGGCTTCCAACACCATGCCACATGGTCCACGCATTCCTCGTAGAACCTGGAACATCACGGCGACGGCGCTCGCACGCCAAGAGTGGCTTGAACTGGTGCTTCCGCAAATATAAACGGAGATTGCAAGGAGGCGAACGCCAAGGAAATTCAGGTTTTTACCCTACAGTGCGAGTAAAAGAACAGGTACAGGAAAAGGTACAAGAGGGAAAAAGTTAGCATTACAGGCACACAGGCGTAAGCACAGCACAGCAAGATAAGCTCGGTCACTGAGGCCAGTGTTTCTAAAAAAATGCAGCTAAGTGTGAAAGTACATTTCCGTGCCATATCGAAGGGTGCACGGTCCAAGAACTTATGCTCGCATGCGTGTTTCTCTCGTCCGCCCTCGATATATATATATATATATATATATATATATATATATATATATATATATATATACAGTGCAGCGCTACAGGGGAGTTTGAAAGACAAGAGCGCCCAAAGCGGCCACAACTTTAGCAATATTGCGAGAAAAAAATCATGAAGCTCCAGCTTTCCACATGGCTGCATCCTCTAGTAGAGAGGAGCCGAAGAGATTGCGCGTGGTATCGACGAATTCCATCGCGTCGCGAGCCTGGGGAATTTTCGCGCGTTCCCCAAGCGCGCCGCCGCCGGCCGGTCGCGCTTCAGCTATCAGACTTATTCACGTTCTCCTGCATCGCGTCGCGTCTAGCGCACCAAAGTTTCACTCACGTCGACGCCGCTGGCTCGAAAAGTTGTATAGCTGTCTCTTACGCCTTTCCCCCATTCCACCCATCCCGGGGAGCTCGGTTCAAACGCAATCTTCGCGAGTGTGCAAGGCGCGCAAAGCCGGCATACTGGGGTAGCGTTGATAAACGGAACTCTTGAATTTTGTAAAATAGCTCGTACTAGTAACCTCTCCCCAGCCCTCCTTTCTACGCCCTCCGCGATTCTCATACGTTTCTACACATTTATAACTGGCTGGCGCTGCTGCGGCTCCCGCTGCGCGTGCCGTACCTGTGTCCTCTGCGTGCTCTTCGGTACAGTGGCGCGGAATGACACTCATGGGGCCTACACGCGACGACGAAAAAGCTCTCGTTACTTCGAAGATAGGCTTTCAGTTTTTTTCTGTGTTTAGTGGCGTGAGCGAGATTGCACTGAAAAAGCGTACAGCGCTTGTTCACGGAACTGTGCTCGGGCGGGCCACAGTTCCGAGCCTTGATCCGGTCCGCTGCTTGCGTCGAAAACTCGCCCAAGTTTAATTATTATTATGTGTTTCATAGCCACGTACACATTGGCACTAAACTTGAGTGCAAACATTGTGCAGCAGGCTATGCCGTTCGCGAAGAGTCAGAGCTTACCGGGTATATGACAATTATTCGCACAGATTGAAGTTCTATGCATGGGAGTGAGTGAAAACTTGTATTAAAAAATTATGCGCAGCTTCAACTAACTTCAACGTCGCGAAGGCTGATTGAACATCAGAGCTGGTGGCATCAGCGCCCTTCCTCCCCTCTCACCAGCACCTCCAGCGCGCGCTACCACTGGTCGAATACTTTCACTGGGGAGAGCTGCAGTCACGCTTCTGCTCTCTCCACCCCTTCACACCACGTGCTCCGCTGCCCCCATAGCTTCGCCTTTGCTCTCCTCCTTTTTAAACAGCTTCAGCCTCTCCACACGCTACCCTTTCTCTACCAGGCCTAGTATCAGGCCTACCAGAGCTACCAGGAAGCCTAGTGTAATGAGTCAACTCACTACACTAGGCTTCCCCTCACCCACTTAGCTTCGCCCGAGCTCTCCATCTCGTCAGGCTTCGCTCTCGCAGCTGGGCTAGAAAGTGCGGACTACGGATCCCCAGGGATTTACCTCGGTTTCTGCTTTTTTTAGGAGCGAAGCTCCTTTGGGCTGCACCCCGCCGTCGCCGTCGAAGCTCCCTCCTCTAAAGCATACCTTGGGGTTGCAGTATCCGGTGATTTAAGAGGAAATGTTTAGGCCTTGAGCGGTTTGGTTCTAGCGCACCAGAAATTTGAGGTTAATAGAAATAAGCTCTGTGCACAACTGGTTATAATGGTCGTCTTCACTTTCACCACCTTTATCGTGGATTGTGAAATGACAACCATCATTCTAGAGCACTACGGGCGCTTTGTCGAAGGTAGTAGCAGACACTCTCCCCACCCGGTGCCGGCGCAAAAAAAAAAAAAAAAATGAAACGCCGCGCGCGGCTTTCCGTCGCCACCGTCGAAGCTCCCCGCCGCATCACCGCTCGCACCCCTCTCCCACCTGTCTCCCTGTCAATGCGCTGCGCGCACCGCACACTAACTCGCTCAGTCGTTCCCGCCACCGAGCGCAGCAGACGCTCTCCCCACCCGCTCCCCACCCTACCGCCTTCATGAGAGCCAGCAGCGAGATCAGGCGCATAGTCGTTTGCGTCCCATTTTTGAGGAGCTTCGCTCAGGTTGTATTTGTACACGGAACAACTGCTGGTTTTTATGCCAAAGATTGCCCTTAAACATAAAATATTTATATGGTATCACGAGAAGTGCGCCACACGCAAACAAACAAGTTGAACTCGTGCGCAAAGTATAATAAGGATCGGCGGAAGGGTCCATGTATCCACCCTTGTAAGTCCGGAGGGCGACTGGGACGGCGACCGGTTGCTCTGAGGTGGCGAAGGCGATCTTGCTCGACGCCCGGGCACGACCACAGCAAATCTGTCACGTACAGTTCAGTTACAGAAGTGTCACAAAAGGGGCATATGGTTCCGTACTCTTCGCGGTATAGTGTTGTGGCCAGTCGGCGGTCACTGCCGGTGTAAGCGCCACCCTAACGCGAATACTCCGAAGCGCCACCTCCTCTAAGCGAGTAAGCCCACCAGGGAGGTCGCAACCATACGGTGGTATGAGTGCTCGTGTGGTGCGTCGGATACATTCCTTTTGGCGCAGCAGTGTTCCACAGTTATCTTCGGGGAATTTCGGCAGCGGGTAAAATATGATACCCGCTCTGTACCATGCAGTTATGATACGCGAGCGACTGGCAGAATAGACCGATCCCACCAGACCATCTGCGCATGCGCGAGTTTCCGACAGTGGCACTGTCGCCATCTTAGTTGTAGTTCTCGGAGCGCTGCTGGTGCGGCTGCTTGCTGCGTGTTTCAGGTATATTGGCGTTTTGCACCAATCCTCGACACGCTAGACGATTGAACGCGGTGGAAAACTGTGTCCGCACCTCCAGCGTATGTTATTTCATTTCAGGATAACTGCATCCTAGAGCTAAAAGAAAAACAGAACAGTTGATAGTGCTTACGTGTGACGAGGTGCACGGTCTCGTCGGGTTGATGAGCTTGCGTCCTTGTGCTGAATAAATATTAGTAATAAAAAAAGAGAAATCACGTTCCCGTCGTCATGAGAGCAAATATCTTCTCCAGTGAACGCAAGCACGCGACGACACAAGCTACAGTATCCGGAAAATAACTTGCCCAAACTGCGCAGAGCTCTCCGCTATACGACAACAGGAGAAAAAAAAAGCCGAAGGGGACCAGAAAAAGAAGCTTATTGCGCTTCTTTTTTTTTTTTTGTCGAAACGACACTTTCCATGTAGACTGTGCTGTCAACGCAGGACTTCGATCACAGTGATAAGTTAAACGTGAATGAAGATAAAACGGTCGCCGTGAAGCAGGTTAGAGGCGCGTCCGCTGAACAGTGACTGGCCGCTCATGCCGTTTGGCAAAGGTTAACATCACGAAAATCTCGTGAATGGCATAATATTTCCTGCTGTACAAGGGATGGATGTGTCAGTAAGAGATTTTGGCGGCACACGCAATGCGGCGGATAAGCAGTAGCTCGCTCCGGCTAGCGGCGGCGGCCTCAGCCGGTGGCTCGGCGCCGGTATCGTCGCTAGGCCTATACCGCTTTGAAACTGCAGTGTACGGTTAATAGCCTACGCTCATAAAGAAGTCGAGCTTTGCTACCGCTGTTGCCCGCTTTACGATGCGTTCACAATAATATCGCATATTGAAAGAAACAGGGAAATCCCGGCGGCGGAGTTGGCTGCGATATCGGCACGGCCGTGTTTTCGCCGTGCGCTCCACGGCGCGAGCTGTACACAGCATGCAGTTATAATCTTGGCTTGTATCACAGGTCTCGTTCATGCTAGACGCTTGACAGTCGTCATCGCAATTGGTGAGAGGTCGGTTTAGGTCTTCCTATATATTAAAGCGATATCTGTTGAGCCCGGAAAGGACGTTGGATCCAACCTGTCGCCGCTGGCGGCGATCGGCCCGGCATGGGGATCCAGCTCGCGTTATATGAACTTTTGCTGTCGCTGATCGGTCCATCGTTCGCGCAGCAAGGTTGTTATGACGCAATAGGGCACTGCTAAACCCCGATGCATCATGCACAGGGAGTTCACAAACACGTTGAACAAGAAAGTGCGCGGTAGTTGCCTCTCTGTCCGACTTCGTTGACTGTCGCACACTTTCCTGTCGGAGCTTGAAATCCTTTGAGAAAACGCAAAATCCGAGTCATTTTGGTTCAGGCTCCTGTTGTCGCATTCCAGTCAACCCAACCATCGCAATTCCTCCAAATAAGGCCGCTAAAGCTCGTTAATGCAGCTCGCCAATGCACCAGCTGTAGGCAGCTGAACGTACCGAGTACTACAAGTACCGGCATGCACTGCGGCAGCGGTGGCGTAGTGAAACTCGCGGTGAGATCGGTCTATCCGCCTCTATATAGCTGACCAGACACCGCCGCTCGTGGAACCCATTCGATACGTATTGTTGTGCTGATATTTCTTGCCAGCTAATGGATTGTACCTGAAAACGCCGTCGATCGGCCTACACGACGGATATCGCGAACTGCTTCGGTGGAGCCGGTGCGAAGAACGAGCTTAGAGTAGCGCCCCCCCCCCCCCCCCCCCGCCCCCCAGAAATTGTTTTCTGCTATGGGATACAGAGCACAAAATGACTCGACCAAACTTCCCGGCGCACACCCCGCGTCTAATGAAGAACCCTTCCCTTCATTACCAAGAAACGTTGTCCTCGAGTATAGCGCGTATGTGCCACATGAATTGGGCAAGCGCCACTACTCACCACTTTGCCACTAAATACTAGAAGGGAAGACACGGGCGGCAAACACTAATAAAGGTTTCTGTACAGACGTAACCATTAATTGAGAGAGACTTTATTGAACCCTCAGGATTAACCCAGTGACAAACACCGGGGCCGCACGTTGCAGGTTCGCTGTGTAACCATCTGTACGGAGTGCCTTTTTAATTCTAACACTGTCAGGATGATGTAATAATAAGTGTAGCAACGCATGTTAAATATTCCAAAACTATTCGATTCGGACGGTAACTGATTCGCCTGCGGTTCTGGGTCAAATATCACCATTATTACACCCTTGTTAGGTATAGCCTAGTCATCACTGTGGTAACGCTGATTATTCCCACTTCAAGAAAAAAAAAGCATAATGAAGTGGAGCTACGGTAGTATCCTGCCTAGGCGTGATAGAAGTTCCAGGAGCAGCTGTCAACGGGCGGTCTACATATTTTACGCATGCAAATTTATTCAAGGCTCCCTTCAACGCTTCTTCGATTTCCGCAGCGACTTCGCCTAGGCGAATAATTCTTCTTTTTTTCACACCGTCACCAAGGGGATTACAGCTCGTTACTCTGAGGCGCAGATATCTTGGCACTAAAACTGCGACCAGAGTTTCGAACCACGGCGGGACCGATGCATTGTAAGAGGTACAGTCGACCACAAAATGGTACGGACCATCTCGACGTCCCATCGTGGGAGGCCTGACCCCGGGTCGCCAGAAGCCGTGCAGAACAATCTAATAATGTTACAACCAACCAACCAATGCGAGTGTGTGGCGAAATCGCTGTCTGCGCCAGTGATGGCAAATCGCTAGTGGCAAGCCGTATGCTGTCGAGAACCATGCTCTCGACAGAGGACGGCTCACCACTAGACGGATATTTCGCCACTCGTTCGCATGGTCTGCATTACTTTGTGGCCGACCGTACGTCCTGGAACAGCGCATAACGGCGTGTTGCCTAGAGTCTCCCACATGGTCCCAAGATGGTTCCTATCTGCAGTATTTGCATGGTTCCTATCTGCAGTACAGTATTACTGGTAGTAGCAGTAAGAGTACTTGCAGAATTAGAAGAAGCAGTGTAGCACTCTCAGAGAGTCTTAGCACTAGCCATAGGCGCGCGCGTGGGAGGGGTCGTTGCACGTGATCTTGAACTGCCTCCAGGATCAGTCCAGTTGACCAAGCGACGGTGTCATGCGATGACATCATCATATGACGCCACGTTGGTGACGTCATGATGACGTCAGAAATTTCGACGATCTGTGACTTCATGATGACGTCACGACGTCATCACGTGATTATGATGATAATTTGTTCCACCTCGTGTTGACGCCGCCGCGGGCGGCCGCGTTACGCGTTTGACGAGGCATCTAAGGCTTTTGCCTTTAAAAAACTGCTGTCAATTAGTCTATCAGAATAATATAATGCTAATAAACACATCGCTTGGCGTGAACGTGCAAAAAAAAATTGAAAGGGAAATGCATAAGAGAAGAACGTGTCTGTGATAATAATTCAAGTTAAAACGCGTGAGAGATTGCCTGCTGCTCAGGCTTAATGGTCGCCGTACGGGGGCGATCATTAAATGGAGCGGATCACCACCTCCGCGGTAAGGAAGGAAGCCGAGAAATTAGCCGGAGCAATGTATAAGCTGTGGGGCCCGGCGTTTAAGGGGCCATAATTTAGGCTCGTTGTCATAATCTGCGCATTATTAAGACCATCGCGCTGGCGCGGCCGCTTCTCCTAAATTAAACTGCTAATGTAGGTATCAACTTCGCTCGCACCAAAATATATTTTTTTTTACATACGACCGTTTAGCACCTGCAAAAGTTTATAAAGCGGCCTGACTCTTAAATGCCCAGTCTCGCCAGAATTGGCGCTGCGCAGCGTGAAGAGACAGATTATATATGCGAACGCGCTACAATACGTACGTGTATTGTTGTGGGTTCAGGTATAACGTCTCCTTATGCTACAGCTCAGTTACTTCAAGACAATGTGTAAGCAACAGCCCGCTCGCAATTTCCGGAGCCCTCCACAATGGCGTGCCTCGTGTACTAGTGTACTTGCGCTCAGCGAAAAGCACGAAGGACTAAGGACAAAGAGAACAGGACAAGTATGTCCTGTTCTATTTGTCCTTAGTCCTTCGTGCCTTTCGCTCAACGCAACCACATTAGAATGTCGTACCAACTATGCCAAGTGGAAGCCTTGCTGAACGTTTCGTGCCTCATAACGATATTCTGGTTCCGACACCTCCAACCAATGAAGTTATTAACTTATATTCGGTCGAACAACCGTCCAGGCAAATGGCGGACAGGAGCGAAAGGAATGTTAGTTTTAAAAAATGTCATCCATGAGCCAACCGAGCGCGCAGGCCGTGAAACTGAACAAGATCTCGCACGCTGACACAGTATTGAATAAATATACCGAAACGTACGACTTCGTGACATCACCTGGCGTCCTTGTTGAAGCGACTTGAAGACACTAGCTCTTAAGTTTCAACGAGAATCAAACAAGGACTAGCGATGAACAGTGTAGATAGCTGGGCCATTTGGTGTGGAGCTTTGGTTTTTGAGCGAGGGAAGAGGCAAATGTTCTTTGCGCGTGCACCGTTTCGACGGTGCGATGTTTATATGTTTTCCCATGATTAAAGAAGCTCAATTGAAAGTCAGCGCCTGTTCGTGTCTTTTCTTCCTGTGTGCGTCGTCTTGATTTTTGCGCTGTTTACTCCCATAGCGATGAACACACACACAGCGCTGTATGTGTTCTTCGCTAGTCCCGGTTTGCTGTTCCCGTCGCTGTTCCTGCATTTACTATGCCCTACCAGCATGCCCATGTTTACACCGTTCATAAAGAATCATGAGCCACCAATCTCCAACTTTACTTGTCTCACTTACAAAGGCAGAAAGAACGTTCCCGTAGCAGTTCCCGTATTTACCATGGCCTGCCAGCATGCCTGAGTTTCCACCCTTCATACAGAATCATCAGTCGCGAATTTTTAACTTTACTTGCCTCGCTTACAAAGCCAGAAAGAACGAAAGGACGCAGTCTTGGTGCGTGAAATGTGCGCATTATTATGCAAGCTATGTGCAACTTTTTTTTTTTCAGTTTTAGCAGTAGTGCGTGGTAGGTTCCCTCGTGGTGCTTTTTGGATATCTGTGCGTTAGTTCGAAACGTGAATTTCACAAAGGTGTCCACAGATTTTGCCATCATGCTGTATAGGACGGTACTTCTCGGTACGTACGCTATTCACTACAACTCTTCAAGTCACGGCACCGCTTGCAAGGTTTCTTCGCTATTCTACGCCTACAAAGGACTCCTCAGCCGCGGCAAAAAAAAAAAAAAAAAGAGAGAGAGAGAAAGTAGGGAAGCAATGCAAATGAGGCAGGAACGCGTCCCCGAGTCAGAGTCTGAAAGAAAGATCAACAGCATTTCTTTTAGTTCTTCCGTTTGCTTGTTCTAACCCGAAGGGCTATTTCTCTTTCCTCTATACACTTCGTAGGCGTGAATGCTTCCCGCAATAATGCAGGCACGAATGGAATGGCATTGTCAGCCATCGCGCAAGGTGCCGCGAAAGAAAGAAAGAAATGAAATACAGAAAGGAAAAAAAAAAGATAGAAAGAAAGGAAAAGGGTAGGTGTCTGATCGCGACAGCTACATCTTTTCGGCTACGAGCTCTTTTGTCCATCGTCTCCATCCGCTGTCACTGCGTTTCTCCTCAGTCTAGTCTTTTTTTTTTTTTTTTTTTTTTTTTTTGCTTACGAGTACGCTTCCGTACGTTTGCGTGTGTTCCGATGTCTCACTTTTGGTAGATGCCTCGAATAAGACGTTGAGGCGGCAACGAAAAGTTTTGTTTACGTTCGTAAAGAGTAATAATTGAACCTTAAGAAATGGACTCGTACTAAGAAAATGCCCATAAATGATTTAAATGTGGTTATCATTTGTCCCATATGTTCAAAATAAGGCAGATAAAAGACCCATGATAGTTACATTTATCCTTATCATTATAATTACGTTGCAACCTCTTTCCAGTTTTGGAATGTGCCTCAGGGGAAACTGTTACTCTTGAGCATTAGAACCAGCCATAGGATGGAAAGGCAGAGTATAGAAGTGGCACACACGATGACTGGACTAATAATAGTGGTCCCAGTTGTTAGTCGCAAGTTACAGTTTTTAGGCAATACAGTCGACTGAGTAGAATGAGAAGACGGCTTTGGCGTTGAAGTCGTGTTATGCAAATTCGTAAGGTATCGTGCGTGCGTGTGAGTGTGTATCAGAAGCACGGTGGAACGTGCAAATTGTGCAATAAGTGACTTATGTTGAGGTCACGCAAATATCTCCCTCCGTAGCCTGACGCTATTTGGCGCGTACGTTCAAGATGAGCCGCATGGCAGCTGCTCGACTAGACATGCTCTACTTGAAAACGAGAGATGGATCGAGAGAAGGAGAGGCCTTAGCGTGTCACTTCAACCAAACCACTCCCCAACAAAAGCTCCCACAGACCCTTACATAAGCGTGCGAAGAAGGGAGGGGGGGGGGCAGGGGGGCTGCCGCCCTTATACTAAGACGAGGGGGGCGCAAAGTCTACCCGATACATTGATTTAATAGCAAGGGAGGGGGCATCGCGATGAACCTTCACCCCCCCCCCCACACCCCACACACACACTGAAGGGAAACCCTGAGCACGCCTATGATCCCTTATTCATTCGCTTAATACGACTCGAAGGCGAAAGCCAGCTGCTTTGCCTTCACAGTCGTTATATTTAACCCCCCTCCGAAAGCTTTCTGCACCTCACCTCAAAGGCGTGCGTAGGGTTCGCCATCAGGGGGGGGGGGGAGGTTCATCGCAGCGCCCCCCCACCCTACTATGTGAATGTATGGGGCAGATTTTGCGCCCCCCCCCCCCTCTTAGGTGACTACAAGGGTCAATGTACGGGGCAGATTTTGCGCCCCCCTCTCAGGTAATTAGGGGGGGCGGCGCCCCCCCCCCCCCTGCGCCCCCTGTGCGCACGCCTATGCCCACCTGGTTTTGCGCTGCCTCCGTGGTCGGCCCACCTTTGACCAAGCGACGGTGTTATGTGATGATGTCATCATGTGACCTCACGTGACTTCATATTGACGTCATGACAACGGCATGACGACGTCAGAAATGTTGCCGATCTGTGACGGCGTGATGACGTCATATAGTGACGTCAATATGAAGGTTGGCACCGGCATCACTCAGGTGGCATCACTCAGGTTGGCACCGATGCTTTCATGAGGCATCTATGGCTTTCGCCTTAAAGAGTGACATAAATTGACGTCACACGAATAACCTACCTCTGTAGCCTGACGTTAGCGAGCACGTTCGAGATTAGGCAACCGGCCGCTACTTCACTAGACGCACTGTACTTCAAAAAAGGGAGATGGATGGGGGGAGGGAGTGTGCCACTTCAACCAAACCACTCCCCAGTGAAAGGACTGGGAGCACGCGCGGGGAGTTGCTGCAAACGTCCGGGACTGAAACCGGGCGAGAAGCTAATTACCCGCCCTTGCGAGCACAGTCTCCGGTGGCAGGGTTACGAAACACCGTTTTCTCGAAGAAGGCCCCGTCCGGCCGGCCGTGCCTCCGGGGACCTGATCAATAATTCAACCGGACGGTGAAATCTTCGACGTTGTCGCATTCACGGCGTAATGCGCGTCTTCAGACACGAAGTTCGTCCAGAACTTGGTAATTTGGGAGGACAACGATAAAAACTAAGCAGGCTACGTGTGGACTAGACGTACACGGTAGGACGAGCAAAGCCCATTTCAGGTGCACCAGCCAAATGCGTCAGGCCGGCTCACCAACTTAATGAATTCGTACGCGACGGAGGGGGTCCTTCTAATGAATCCTGATGAACCTCCTAACCCGGAAAGCCATTTCAGGCAGGCGTGTGTTAGATAAAAGTATTCCGGGTGTGCGGGGATGTTGGCTGTGGTCAGTGCCTTGATGGGATTGTAGGAACCAAATATGGAGTCCCGAGATACGCGACGAAATGTTTGGAGGCGACGTCAGCGGCAGCTAATAATAACTGACATAACTGACGGTATCTCTGCACACGTTTTGCAAAAATTTGTGATAATTGAAACACGGAATAGGAAAATTAACCTCGCTCGAAGTGAGTCTCCAGCAAATGCTTTGTCTTGGCGGCAAAAAAAAAAAAAAAATTACGTGCAGTATGAAACGTCTAGAACATCTCTAAATATTTGCATATTTTATTAGAACAGTAGAGCGACGTAGATGCAGACGTTGTTTTGCACTGAGGCAAAAACCAGTAAAAAAGACGCCGGACAAGGGGAAGAAGTGACACACACAACGACTTGTGTGGTGTGTCGTTGTGTGTGTCACTTCTTCCCCTTGTCCGGCGTCCTTTTTACTGGTTTTTGCCTCAGTGTCATGTACCAACTGACCCAGACTTCGTTCGACGTTGTTGTTTTGCAGTTTGCAATCATTTGCAAACTGCATATATATGTATATATATACATATATATATATATATATATATATATATATATATATATATATATATATATATATATATATATATATATATATATATATATATATATATATATATATATATATATATATATATATAAAACATGTATCGTTGTCCACCCTATTTTGGCATTTTGACGTTCAAGCGATGTCACTATGACTCTAAGGTACGCCCACGACATGTGTTAACGACTAAGCGCGCTTGCACAGCGCAGTTATTGCATCATAAGCGATTTGTAAATTAGCCCGAGGCGTGCGCTGAGCACCTTCTTAATTACCTTGCCGCACAGACGCTAATGAATCGCGATGAAACGAATATAGCGTTGGCTTTATTGAAGTATGAAGACCAGCAAAAGTATTTCAAGTGAGCATTGGAAGCTGTTCGGCCTCGGTGTTTACACTATATCGCGGTATCATTATACGTAATAAGAACAAAAAGTGATATCTGGACGAGGTGTTTGCGTGGTTCGTGTGCCATACACTGCGCGAGATCGCAGCGTGACCGTGAACACTTACAAATAACGCGCTGCAGTCAAGGTAGAGGCATGCTGAAGTCAAGGTGCACGGTTTACTTGATTTTGCAAGTCACGTTCCATGGGCGGTAGTACCAATGCACGGATATTGAGCTGCCATTAAAATGAAATATCATGCTTACTCAGTGTCGCTAAACAACTTCCTGAAAGCATTACCATGTTTGACAGGATGTGGAGCTTACAGTGTTTCATTAGCAATAGAAAGTTATTTTTATTTTTCACTTAGCGTAATGCTTTCGCTGAATAAATAAGTGGTTCATGTGTTTTGAGCCACTCATTCAATGGCTTACATGACAAAAAGATGGAAAGCGACATGAAATTTTACAGGGTATTGAGAGCAGAGACATGAAATGTTACATAGAGAGGTATGTGACTGAACTATCTATCTCAGTCCACCATAACTGCAAGTAAACGGATCACCTTTGTAATACCAGCGGTGTTAGGTTTGTTGGTTGATGTAATAGTGAGTTCTTTAGCTATTCATTGTGTCCTCAACACATAAAGCAATTTTTCTCGTACAGAAATGCAGCAGGATAACATATTACCGGTTACAAAACGTCATGTGGGCGCATCTTTAACTACAATGGGACTAAATGTATAGCTCCAGAAACTTGCATCTACGTGCTAAATGATACCACCGCACGGATAATCGTACGGCGCGCTATAGATAATATAGCTACGTATGTCTTATTGTTCTAAGGTTTCCCGCCTCCCAAGCACGTTCCCTTTAAGAATATCGAGACAAGTAAGTTTCAGGCGCATTAAGAAGCACTGCAAGAGATATAGAAATTGCACGTCGTGAAGCCATCACGTGGTCGTGAAGTGTACTGCGAAGTACGCATGTATTACAAAGGCATAAAAAAATCCTATGGGTAAAGAACAAAGCTTCTCCCATCGATGCTTAAATGAGCACAACAGCTTTGACAAAAACGTTTCTGCGGTTTGGCTGCTGAAAATACAACATGCCTTCGGCACTTAAATACAAGACGCTGCCCTCAGGCGATCTATAGAGCCAATTTCTAGCGCAGTGGTACAGACGTTAGCATTCCCAACAACTTCGCAGCGGTTATACAACGAAATGAGGGCTTACGTAAACTCAATAAAGGTCTTTCATGCTTATTAGTTTGCCTGCCTCTGGCGCTCTTTTGAATCCACGTGACGCTTACGGCAGTTGCCAAGTTGAGGCCTTTGTACTTGCCCTTTTTACGATATCTTTTACTGCTATCTTCAACGTTATCCTTGATGTCGCGATGGACGAATTTGCGCGCATTTAGTGCATAGTCGTTAGGTATACGACTGGAGATACGCAGAAAACTTTCATTCTTTTATTGTATAGCTTACGGGAGCAGAAGTAGGCGGAGAAGTAGTAGAAATTATTTGCAGCAGGAGTAGAATGATATGAGTAGTATGAGTCGCAGTAGTATGAGTGGGAGGATAGGAGCACCCGCAGCAGGAATATGAGCAGTTGGAGTTCGAGCGTATGAGCATTATGAGTAGGGGCATATGATTAGAGTGAGCAGGAGCATATGAGCAGTATGAGTAGGAGCACATGAGCAGTATGAGTAGGAGCTCAGAAGCATTAGTAGCGAGAGCATTGAAGTAGTAGTGTAGTAGTAGTAGTAGTAGTAGTAGTAGTAGTAGTAGTAGTAGTAGTAGTAGTAGTAGTAGTAGTAGTAGTAGTAGTAGTAGTAGTAGCAGCAGCAGCAGCAGCAGCAGCAGCAGCAGCAGCAGCAGCAGCAGCAGCAGCAGCAGCAGCAGCAGCAGTAGTAGTAGTAGTAGTAGTAGTAGTAGTAGTAGTAGTTGTAGTAGTAGTAGTAGTAGTAGTAGTAGTAGTAGTAGCATCAGCAGCAGCAGCAGCAGCAGTCGTAGTCGTAGTGGGAGCTGTAGGAGCAGTGGGAGTTCAGGAGTAGGAGTAACAATGCGACACTGAATATCATGAGCAACTGTAGGAAGAGAAGGTAGTTATCATGTTGGACCACTGTACTCTCCATCCATATCATCCGCTGCTCTACGTCACCTATAGTGGTGCCGGTATACGAGGCGCTAGGTGGCCGAGTGTCTTAGGGAAGTCGTTCTACAAAAGAAATAAATACTAGCCTCGTTGCCTATTTGTGCATACATAAGTTGACCCTTCTTCGTTGCTATGCCCCCTCTGTTATCTTCGCTCCCTTTCCACCGGCATGACCTCGTAATTCAGTCAACCAAAACATTCGTTCGCACATTTGGCTAAAAACCCCTCTGTGCACGCACTGCCCTCATACAAAAGAACCGGGATGGTTGGTTAGAGGTGTAGCGGAACTGTACCATGGCGTTTTTGTATAACGACGTTTCGCAGTGACATGAATGTTCCCTTACGATGGCTGCTATTGATATGCGGAGGTCTTCGTTTCTGAGTTTTCCTGGGTGGAAGCTTCGTAAAGAGCATGCCGATTTTGTTCCATTGATAACTCGATCATCAGCGGTTATGGTATATTGCGCATTTATCAGTCCTCTCCGCAGGCATGGTCTTTGAAAACAAGCGAAGAAAATTTGTGCGTGTGTTGGCTTTAGACATTAGGAAGGTATTCAATGAACTGACAGTGCTGAAAGCTAGTTCGGTCAACTTCTTCAGAAGAACTTGCGCTCCGTCATTTCCGAAAATGCAAATAAGACAAGAGAAACAACATAAAAAACAAAGCTTCTTCCATAGAAAGATATGCATAAATCGAATTTTTCAATGCGTGGTGAGCAAGCGCTGTAATTAGTCGAAACAATGCAAGCTGCACTGACGTACCCAAGGAATCAGCTGCACCTGTCAATCATAGGCCACGCTTCTGAGACTACTGTGATGAAAAACATTCCTCTATTATTCACACGCATCGTCCCGTAAACTTCTGCGGGCGCAGACGCAATCTGTGAACAGAAACTTATATTCGGCTACAACCTAAGCATAAATTCAAGCTCCGCCCGCACACTTGTCAGTCACCTATGTACAAGAGTCGTGCAAGCTGATTTCCTTTCAGACCATAAGTACTTTATCTGTGCTAATGTACATACGACGCATATCGAAAACTAAAGGTTCGTCGTTCCTACCTAACATATGACCTTCGGCAAGGCAGTAATGTCAGAATCTGCAATAAAATTTGCCAGGACAGTCCAGCTTTCCGACTTAAAACCAGCGACACGAACATGTCTGTACGGATACACCGCGCGATAAGTGCTTGACGTCACTGAAATAAGCAAATGTAATTGGATGGTATATCTATACAAGTTCTGTCTGGGTGGGACAGTGACGGCTGTGGGCGGAGCTTGTGTGTATTTTCAGGTTGTAACCGTCTACGAGACTGCGTAGACGTAAAACTGAATAGAAAAACTGCTACTTTCAACCACCCTTCAAGGAGCGGCTGTACTCTGTTTTATCTTAAGCGATAGTGCGAGCGTAACTGACCGCACGTGCAGCCACCGCAACGTACGAGAGTCGTTGCAAACAGCTCCCGTGATAGCGCTAACTCCGGCCGGAAGAAACTGCCTGCAACGAGCCATTGGCGACAGCCCCGAGCCGCCACTTGCAACCTCGTTTCGCCCGCGCCGCGGCGTGGACCAAGTGGGATCGCGTAGGCCGGGCCCGCCGCACGGCTCCGCTAATCACCTCTCTCTCTTTGCACCTCTTCTAACTACAGCTTGTCGAAAAGTCATCAGGATCGCACGCAGCTTCAAGATCATGCGTGAAACGCTGAAGAGATGCTAGACTGGAAGAGGGAAGCCAGGGAGAGAAAGTAAAAAGAGATGCGCTCACGTTTCAGCCCGCCGTCGCTCAGGACATCTTCCACGTCCAAGGGGTGAGCGCTGTGTGGCTCGTTTTTTGACTTTCTCCGCCGGGATATATTCCCGGGATGCGGCGTGACGGAGCATCCGCCGGAGGATGCGGAGAAAACGACCTCCCCCTTGATCCCTTGGAAGGTGCCGCCCCCTCGCGCCGGATGCAAGAATCAACAAATCAAGTATCTCTTTTCAGACTCTAGATGGCGCCACGTACCTAGCAGGTTTAGGTTTGCACTACGTTTGGGCACTTGGAAAAAGGGCAGGCCTGGAAAAAGTTGAAGTTTCATAGTTGACTAGTCATACGGGGTGGCAGGGGCGGCTCCAGATAAAGGGGGACACCGCAACACCCCCCCCCCCTAAACGTTCGCCTGCCGCCCCCCCCCCTCTTTTTTTTTTCGCCCGAGTGCACGCATATTAAAAACCACCTCCCTGTGACCGAACTCAATTGTAATGAGTGCTCCAGTAGCATATCTTGGCGCCGCCCCTAGGGCGTGCTTCGGCGAAGAACGTGACAACTTTCAAAGTGGTCAGGTTATTAGCTACATTAAATACACCCATCCCTCCTCATACTTGTGAAAATCTTTACGACTAAAAGGATCGTGGATTGTGGCACTGCTAGTTGTTTTTTTACGGAGGACATCATTTTGAATGTGTACGAGCGCACGCAAAACCTGTAGCGAATGCGCGTAATGATGACGTCAGCTTCTTGCCTAGTGACTTATGTTAAGGTATCTCTTCATTACGCAAAATTACGCAAATAATAACAGAACTTCGCCGCTATTGCATTCAGGAAACACAGCGCTAAAATTGCGGTTACAATTCTTTTTACCTATTTTGTTGTTATTTTGATGCGATGCATTTACTTCATTGGCGCCTGAAATTACTCATAACTTCAAGCACAAATGATGTGGTATACATTACAGAATAGCTTGTGCAAATAATTCCCGTACTTGTGATTGCAACGTTCCATAAGTTTTGACGTTACTGGTCTGTGCATGTAGCATTTTCCTGCTCTGCTAGGTACACTACGCTTGCCACGTGGTAGTGTTTGAAGTGACCACAAGAGGCTACTCCAAATGAATTGCCGTATTGGAGTGCACTTTGGTGATGAATGCGCTCAAACTACAAAACAATTTTGTTAAGCGCCCTTTGGCATCGCGGTTTCCGTGGTGTAGTGGTTATCACGTGCGCCTCACACGCGCAAGGTCCCCGGTTCGATCCCGGGCGGAAACAGATTTTTTTTTGCTTTTCCTCTTTTTTTTTTTTTTTTCACAGATCGCATATTTAGGAAGTTTCAAAACCTGATTTATGTATTCACTACATTTAGTTTCTGTAGAAACCTGAAATAGCCGCCCATTTCGCACAAAAGCGCCAGCGCAGGACAAAGGTCATGAGAAATGTTAAGGAAATTGAATTTAAGTAATAATGTAATTAATTGGGGCTACTCGAACTTTTCAGTGATCAGTAATTTGTTATTATTTACATGCACCGAAGCTGTAGGAACTTCATCTTCCTTTACAAGGTAGTTACAAGGTCCAAGAGTAATATGGTGTGGACGTCGATCCGATATGCTTTGTTGTGGTATAATATAAATATAACAAGCTATGAAATGCGGTACCGATATTCCACAATGCAGGTTATTCATGAACACTGCACAGATTTAATTTAACATGGTATGAACGTTGGTCGACCAGGTTATGGACTGTTCGTCGGATATGGCATGTAGTGGAATGTTGTATTTATTTATTTCATTTCAGACATACTGCCAATCCCAGCGGAGATTTTTGCAGAAAGGGCATACATACAGTAAAGATATTCAAAAGACTACTTCTAACAAGTCATAATATGGTTAATTACAAAGAAGTTGCATGAGAACAAACATGTATTTCATGTTAACGAATGCAAAAATACAGGAGTTGCAATGAACGCGTCATGGACAAAAAGCAAAAAAAAAAAGGTATATGGAGTGTATACGTAGAATACACATATAACCTAACATATAATATTTGACTTGTACGGTCCACTTGCATGTAATGTAAATAGGTTGTTACAGGAAGCAGTATTAACAATACACAGAGCAAAACGGTATGAAGTACTACGTACTACTGTACAAACAGTTCATATCTGGGGTGTGTTTAGGTGGTCCTCAAGGAGTGACAGAAAGGTGTTTTCATTGGTACAAACTGTTATATATGAGGGCAGACTATTCCATACCCTGATAGCATGCGGAAAAAAGGAAAATTTAAGGCAGTCAGTTTTGAAACGGTATTCCTGAAGGAACTGTATGACATATGTATAACATGACATGGAATATGGTACAAGTATTTCCGCAAGCACACTTAAACTAAAAAAACACTGCTTAAATTTCGTTTTCGGTAACCAGGTCCATGAATATGGTACGAAAATATCGGTAGGCTGGGGTATGCTGCGGCATAGATCATGGCACTGTATACAATATATCGCACCACTATTCCACAGCCACACTTCATTCACAAACACTGCACAAAATTCATTTTCGGTAAGAAGGTCCAAGAATATGGCACGAAAATATTTGTAGCTTGTGGTATGCTGTTGCATGGATTATGACATTGTATACAACATATAGTACCAGTGTTCCAAAATCACGCTTCATTGAAAAACGCTGCGCAACCTTCGTTTTCTGTGTCAATGTTCAATGTGAACGTTAGTCGGACATTGCATGTTGTGGTATAGTCCTTGACATGGTAGGGAATATGGTGCCGACATTCCGCAAGCGTACTTCGTGCGCAGACACTGCACAAGCTTCATTTCTTGCAACAATTAGGTCCAGGAATATGTGGACGTTGGTCATAAATGGCATAAAGGGAACGGTATGGAAAGTGGCATTACGAAATGACAATTCACAAGTTGCACAAACATTATTTTATCTATGTCCAAGAATGCCGTAAGCCTTTGCATCCAGCGGCTGTGGTCAGGATATGGTTTTGAAAATGATACTGATATGGTATCGATATTCCACGAGCGCACTTAGTTCACAAATGCTCACAAACACTCACAAACGTTTACAAACAATTAAGGTATGGTATGTTAATTTCAGCTTGGTATAGGACATGGTGCGGAATATGGTACCAACAGCACCTAACTAAGGGGGGGTTGAGGTGGTCCTGAGACCCCACGAAATTTTTTCGTGCTTTTACTTTTCGGGTGACACTGAAATACTTGCACGCAGGCCCGAATCCAGGGGAGGGGGTTAGGGGCCCGGACCCCCCCCCCCCACCCGGAATTTTGGGGAAGCAGGTGTTTTTACCAAAAATAAATAATGAAAAAAGGCGTTTTTCTCAAACAGTCAAGGTCACGGTGTTAGATGGTCAAGGTTTTCAGCAAGTGCCCCCCTCCCCCACCCCGAAAAAAATTCCTGGCTACGGGCCTGCTTGCACGCCTTCACAGCGGCCACCAGTTGCCAAAGTTAGACGCTCTACACACAAAGACCCCCCGAAAAAAATTCCTGGGTACGGCCGGTACCAATATTCCACAAGTACACTTCGCGGGAAGATTAGGAGACAATAGGAAAAGGAAAAAAAAATGTTACATCCATTCATCAGCTTATCTACAGTTATTAAACTTTCACCCTGCATAAGCTTAGTTCCCGAAGGCGTTTAATTAGTAACCTTTTTTTTTTCATCTGATGCTCTCGCTCTCAGGTGATGTAAGGAGCTGAATTAACGTTGCCTGCTTGCTATGCTAGGTTCCAACTTTGTCTTAAGCAAGATCCTAGAATTTTCGTCTCTATTTATTACACTGCCGAAATGTCGCAACCTGTACACCAATGTGTACGCGTTTTACACAGTTGTTGAACGAGACTTGAATGGGACAAGCAGCACGATAAACGTCTCCGTGTTAATTGTTTAATGTATTCATTTACAAATGCTGCTGTGCATATATACGAGACATAGCGGTGGTGGGTCAGTACAAAACATTGATGATATGAGAACACAGTTGAACAATAAAACAGGTTAAAAGAACACACAGCAAAGGTAAACCAGATTAACAGATTGCAGATCAAAATTAAAATGCTCTCATATATTGAACTGAAACATTGAAAACATTGAATGTACAAGAACGCAGTTTGCATAATGAATCAGGTTAAAAGAAAACACATTTCCAGATTGTAGATCAAAATGTAAATACTATGGAGTATTAACGCTATATAGGTGATGAACAAGTCGTACAGGCTATTCGGATGGCTTCATTAAAACCTTTACTCCAGATTAGTTATGCTCGCTGAAAATGAACCATATAGTCTCGTCCTTAATATTATGAGAAGTAGGGTAGTGCCTTATATGTTTTTCGCTACTTTTCCGTTGGTTTACATGTTTACAGTGCTGAACATAATCAACAAGAGCGCGATTTTACTTCCACTATCGTCTACTTTGTGCACAGCAATATTTATGAAAATCAAATCTAATGTCATTTATGCAGTGTCTATGAACCCGGTTGGTGTACAACGACGTTATGACAGCAATAAATATTTATTAACGCTTGCAGTTCAATTATGCAGAGCTGCTTACCAGAAAGCTAATGTTAGTTAAAAGGGCTGCCGAAATTAGAGTGCGCTTACACGCAGTAAGATTCTTAAGGATTCATTAAGGATTTAAACCATGGGACAACCAAGCACCCGTTTCGAGTGTATAGACTTTTACTGTGTTCTTTCTCCCTTTCCGTCTCTTAAAGCTCCTTTCCGCCAGATCAGGGAAGCAAACTGGATTTTTTTCTCTTTTCAGTGTTTCTGCCTTTCTCAAATAACATTATAAAAAGTTAGGGCCCTATCGGGAAAATGGGGGCAAGCGAAGCTTGGCGTGTGTGTACGTGACGTGCCACTATCTATCTATCTATCTATCTATCTATCTATCTATCTATCTATCTATCTATCTATCTATCTATCTATCTATCTATCTATCTATCTATCTATCTATCTATCTATCTATCTATCTATCTATCTATCTATCTATCTATCTATCTATCTATCTATCTATCTATCTATCTATCTATCTATCTATCTATCTATCTATCTATCTCAGTGCGCAGTGCTCCCTAACTTTTTCCTTCGTCCATGCCGGGTATTGGGCCTTCACCCACGTGCTTAGCAACGCACTACTTCTGTTGCTAAACATATGTAGAATATGCCAGACAGAAAGAGCCACTCCCCAGCATATGCTATGGGAGTGTGTGGAACACAGAACGTCAGAAGAAGTCTCTCCAGATGATCTCCGGGCGCAGTGGCAGACTGCGCTGCACAGCTCAGACATCCAGGAGCAAATGTGGGCTATCCAGTGAGCCCTGGAGGCCGCAATGGGACAAGATCTCCAAGTTGCCTCGTAGGTGGTCCGTGCCCAGACCAGCAAGTCGCCGGATTCTGTTTCAAGAAAGGGATACCACCACCACTGAAAAGAACGATGGTCATGCTTGAAACAATCGAATGCAACAATGAGACTCAGCAATGAAATGACGCAACGTGAATTCACAAGTGACCTCGATGAAAGATTGCATTGCCGTATCATAAACAGGTGCTTGCCGAAAAGTCCACGATCGAGAGAACATCAGTTGTTGGAAAACGGCGCATACACAAAAGCATATGGCCGGCGCACCTTAAAGGGCCGCATGCTCGCCGGTGCCGGGTTTTTTGTGTGCAACGCCATCACCTAAATCAGTGGGTTATAAAAGCTTCGCTTAAGAAAAGTAAAAGGGGCTGTCTAATTTGCAACGCGATGGCTACGGTTGCCTTTAGCAAGCGTGAAAATCCAGCCTTGTATAGAACGTATCGGTCCGCTAACGTGCCGGTCCCGAGAGCATCTATCAAGTAATTACGCCTGCGCCAGCTGAAGTAAAGAAAACAGAGAAAGGGTAGAAAGGTTCTCCGCCTAAAAGACGATAGAAAGCTGGCAAGAAGACGTCGAGAGACGGATTGCCGGGAAACACCGTAAGGACAAAGGCACCGTCGTCTGTCCAGGTTCCCGCAATCACCCGGGGGTCATTTGTAACTTGGCCTATAGCCGCAAGTTGTTGGCTTCTGTGTGACTATACGTCTTTTGTATAGGACGTGTGCCTGTTGTGATGTACAGTGCCACTCTGAGCCCAGGACATTCAGGAGGAGGAGGTGAAAAACGACATCACCAACCCTGACCTTGGTCTTCACCTCCGTGAACCCTTCTCTTCCTGGCCGCCTCTCGCGATGCTGCACAGTGCCAGCAACGTCGACATTTTGGCTGTCTTGTAGATATATCAGAGTCTAGACAGTGCTAAGGACTGAACACGGAAGAAGAGGAATGGCAGAGACCTGAGAGTGCGCTAGAAATACCGGAGCCGGTGATTGGCGAAAGGTCAGCACCGTCGTTGGTGTTCTTGCTTGAACATTCCTTTGCCAGTTTAGACTCCTGGCGCCTGCTGTCCAAGACGCGTTATCGCCGTAAGCCCAATTTAGTGCTCAAGTTCAAGTCCATGTGAAAGAAACATCTTAAAGAGTAAATGACGCATGCGTTACCATAGGGCTTGTTCATGCTTCGAAAGGGGTGGCGGATTGCGGTCGTCGGTATGTCATATACTTAAAAGATCTGTAATGCCATGCAAAATACGACTGGATAAATGAAAGACAATGACGAGTAATAGAGAGAAAATTTATTCGAAGGCAGAGAGGTCGGTCGAAGCTTGTGCGTAGCAGGCTAGACTTTACGGCTAGACTTTAAGTAGCAGGCTAGACTTTACACAAGAGACAAAGAGAAAAGAAAAATTATGAGGGCAGGAAGAGATGATACTTAATACGATACTCAAGGGGCGTGTGTTGGGAGGCTAGTTGGTAAGGCATATTATGTGAACTTAAATTGCACTTGGGACGAGACAAAGCAAAAGTACACAGGAGGACCGCAATAAAACTGCGGTCGTCCTGTCTACTTCTGCTCTGGTTTCTCGTTCCAAGCACAGTTTAAGTTCGCATATTACATGCAAAACCCACGTAACAAAGTCGTTTCCTTAAAGTCTCGTGTCATTCAGGCAACAATGCTGACGCTGCCTGGTCGGACATTGCGGACAATATACCAGTTTCACTCAGCGTTTTCACCCCGATGCCTGCCAACGTTGAAGCCAGCGTCTTCCGTTAGGACCTGAAGAGGACCCATGGCATCGCTCCCATGAGCCACATTTATCATGTCATGGGTCCCACGCGCCTATTTACCCACTTTGAAGTAACACTTCATCGCGTAACGCTGCTCCAACAAAATTCATTGTGGCGATGACAGGGCACCTTGATAGGGGTTCACCTTAAACTCGATCTACACTCCGCGAAGGCTTTGAGACGACTGGCGACCGGTGCACTGGTAGCTAATTCCCTCCCCCACCGAACCAGCACAGGGACATCCCCCTCCTTTACTAAGTTTTGACGGGAAAACATCAGTCGTACTACTTTCCCGACAAACCCTGTATGCTGTAGCCTGGAACAATCTGGCTTTGTGTATACCACTGTTCACTGCATTATGCGAGAGCCGATGCTGTTTGAAGTCCCGTCAGCTTTTTACCTTGTTTCGGACTTTCGCTTTCTACAGAAATGGAATTCCATGGAGAGGTTAATAAATCATTCTGGAGAATGGCATGGAAATGTGGGATTTTAGCTATCCCTTCCACTGGATTGCTTGCTGAGCACAGAAACATAGACCGAAACATGCAAGTAAACTCTGAAGCTTGTATTCCTAGAAAACAAGGCCCTTGTCGGCAGGTAAAAGATAAATGAGGTTAAATATCACGCAGCTTCGCTCTCCATTAAAGGGATAATCCTTCGTATTTGAGAAAAGACGCAGAAAGGCGAGCGCCGACAGTAAACGCATTGTTCATAGCTCTTGACGCCATTTAGTGGCCCGTACGCCGGAGCCGCTTCATATCCTTTCGGAAGCACCTAGATCGAACCATGCCTCGCATCATGTTAGCTATATTATATAGCCTGTCAAAGGCACTGAACGCCATCAGAGAACCTCTCAAAAAATTTTCGTGCCGGGCATATCGCTACAGTTCGAGGAGGTGTTTTAAAGAGCTCAAGCAGAAATATTCCTCGACTTAGAAATGAAAGTGTAAGCTCCGAGCAGATAGGGCGGGACGCCTGCCGTGAAGGCCCACCATCGCGTCCGCGGTAAACAAGTTGCGCCTTCAACGATCGTCCCCTGCAAGCCCGGGCAAGCAACCTTGAGGCAAGCTGTCGGTACCCGAATACGCCTCGTGGACGGCAGGGCTAGACGCCAACAAAGAAATCAAGAAGTGAGCAAAAGTTGCCAGGCATGATGGGGCAGGCGAAATCTTTCTGGCGTCCCTAAATAAGGCAAGCGAGACCGATACAACGCCTCCTGTTGAGAGCATGGTTAGCTCGATGGGTAGTGAGGAGGAGGGTTGCTGTACGGTAGGGGGGGGGGGGTCTCGGGCACAAAATGAAAGAGCGCGTTCATCAGCGAAAGCAAGGGCTGGGCGCCCAAATTACTTTTCTTCGGCACGGTGCAAGCCGACAACGGCTTGGCGAGATCGTTCCCGGTCTTGGCTCGGCTTCGGACCATAAAGGAAGACGACTCCGATACGGAGATAAGGCTCTCGAGAAGCGCCGGTTCGATATAATCAATCGCTACAACCTGCGGTGTGACTGCCGCCTCACCTTCGTCTCCCCACTTCCACGACTACTTTTTTTCTTTTCAGTGACGTCTCAATCTTCGTCTGGGGGGCGCGGCGAGCTCACGCGGAGCGCCATCTGGAGGGGGAATTACTGCCCGTGCTGCTGACCCGGTTGAGGCGAAGTCGAGTCAGTGTGGCGGGCGGCAAGCGTTTCTTTGGCGGCATCTTGTGAATGAGGCAGAAGAGAAAGTGAGGCCGCGTATAATGACAACCGTTCTCATTATCCGGTGTGATAGCGAGCGGAGAGGCAGGCGTTAGACCTGCGGGAATGACTGCTCTTGATTTTTCTTTAGCTCTGATTACCTGTCAATGGCTGGCATCTGAGCAGCGTGGGTTTGGGCGGCTTCTCTTTGAGTATTGCGGCCAAGTTGAAGTAATGTATGTGTACATGCTATCACTGAACAAGTATGGTGCTACAGTTACGGTGGACGTTCAAAGGGCGCTGTGAAAATTAAAGGTATTAAATGTGATTTGGATGTCTGTAATTACGCGTCGTTATTGTGGTCAATGACGTATCCAACTTGCCCACGCCGCAATGGTAAAGTCTTGAAAACTAGCACGGTTGCCATTGTTGTGGGTACACACACACGCACAGACACGTACACACACAGACTTATACACACTGAAGCCAACATCGAGCGATTTGATTTACTACAATTAGGCGCAGCAGGATGATTTTCACTATTCATATTGGTACTTGGTTCCACGTGAGAAGTGGTGATGTAAGCAGTAGCCTATAAAGCAAAAGCATCCTCCTCTGTACAGTTGTGCTATGAGTGAATAGCTATCGAGATATTGAAGTAACGGGTACCTCGGTTACTCGATTTCCGTTTGATATGAAGATAAGCATAGAGGTAGAAATGATGCTGCTAAGTAAATATAAGAATGAAATGAGACAGAGATAACGGCAACACAATTGAGTGTTCAATTACATCATTCATGCAGAAAATGTATGTCCAAGTACACACTACCGTTCAAGCTGCTACCATTATTCATAGTGTAAACGCTGCACTTCATGTGCAGCTGTACAACATAACTTATTGTAAGTGCTTGCCTAACCGTGTGTTCATTGGAATAACCGTTTAAGGATCCATTTTCTTTTGCGGGACATGACTTGATCACCACGACCCAAGTAACTTCCGCGTTAAAAAGGAACGCTCGTCCGCCTTCCTAGTTAATTTTTTTCTTTCTTTCTTGGTCAGAGTACCTGTGAGCGTTCGATAACTGTGTGGCGAACGTTTTTTTATGACGGCCACGCCAGCAGTCAGGTGGAATGAATCTGCGTATCCTGAACAGAAAGCTATTTGTACATGCCACTTCCAGAAGAAGCCCGTGAATTAATGTACCCACGTGTAGCTCGAGGTCTACTGCTGTGTAGAATGTCTCCGTGGGTTGATAGTTTATTCAGTTTTCTTTTTGGAAACGACATAATATCGTTAGCGATGTTAGTATTACATTCGGAGGCCCCGAGTTGCGAAAACCGACAGGGGGACCTCCTAATACTAAGCACACTTGTGTTAAGTGTCGAGTGCAGCATGATAAAAAAGGAATACATTCATTAAAATGTTACAAAAAAGCTAGGGAAAACGCAAGAGTAGGAAATGAAAGCAAAAAAAAAAAAGAAATGAGACATGATTTGATGTCTTCGCGTATCTAATACACTATCATCCTTGTTACACGCTTTGTTTAGAGCTGTTGTTGAATGCGCATGTGCGGAAAGGTTGCATTGGGCTATATACGTGTATTGACGTATGAATCGATAATGCAGTTGATAGTCAACGCTTCTGTCGTGTCTTTTCTTCGTAGGGCGTTGTGTGTTTCCGCGGTAATTTTAACCCCAGGAACATGTACCAACTAGACACAAATGAAGCATTGCCCTCGGCCGAGAATCCTTGCAACTTTAAGCTCGAGTCACGTTGAAAGCGTATAGTAAAATCACAAGAAAAGAGTGTTTTTTTTTGTCCACAATCTTTGCGGTAGCGCTATACCGGGTACCGTAGCAGTATGTGAGAGCCCGGATTGGTGGTGGCATCTGGCGGGGCCGAGATGAACGAGGAAAGCATAGAATTTTTACTGCAGGAACCTATTGCATTTTACTTCTGTGCTTATGTAAATGCTCGCCAGGAGCCTAATACCGAGTGCGTTGCCTTTTAAACAGGCCGACAACCAATTTTCATGGTACCTATTTCCTTTAGCGCAGAGGAAAGCTCATCGGTCAGAGTGCCTAATCACGGGATGGTAACGTGGAAAACGCCGCGAAACATTTGTAATCAGAATTTTTCCATCTACGGCGAATATGAAGTCATTATACACGCGAGACAACATATGCTGCAAACAGTGAGCGCGAGGGCGGTTCGTGTTCGAGCGCGGTGAGTTACTGCGTATGCGTGCACTTCGCGCGCATGCTCCGCGGCTCGTCATGGTCCACTGGCGGCCCCGAAGGCAGCGCCGCTTCTCACCGTGTAGCTCCTTTTACCTCGTAAGTAGCACAGAGTTGAGTGGTGCTGGGTAATAACATACATAGGTTCAACTTTGAGGACTAATTATGTAACGCATGACAGCATTAGACTACGTACAGCAAAGTGATCGACTTCATAATCCAGCTTCAAGACTCTTCCGCTAGGCTACGCGACATACAAGTTTTTGTCACTTTTGCACACGATTTAAAAATATAAATCGCGAAATATAAAAAAAACGCGCAAAGGATGCTGGAATCGGTCACTATATTTTACGGTCTTTTAATTTATACCAGGATCTAATCCCACGTTCTGGCCAGTTGTTGGTTCCTTTAAGTGAGGAGCACTTAGAGGCCCGGGCTGTCGTACGCTGTCGTCGTCGCTTGGTGTAACGCAAGCAAAAACACGTATCATATAGCCATCTGGTTGGTTGGTTGGTTGGTCCTCAGTTACTTGGCGCAACCCACCACGGGGGATCGGCCATGAAACAGGCGGTACCTTATTTTAGAAATTAAATTGTTTTACAATACGAATAAGTGTAGGAATGAATGTTTTAAAAAATTAGATCCACTGGTGCAATCCAGATGTTAAAAAAAAACCATTTGAATAGGTTGAAACAGTGAAATGGTGCATAAACTTAACATTCTATTCTTTTTGTTTCCCGTAAAAACTCGTCGCTTACTGAGCTGAGCGCGAGCTCGCGCCAACAAGTCTTCCTCCTCTTCGAGCGCATTGATGATGCTAATAAGTGCGGGGCACGTTAGGGGCCCGGGCTGTATACAAATATAAAAAAACGTGTAGAAATATAAAAAAACAGGGGGCAAGCGAGAAATACGAAGAGAGAGAAAGAAAGGGAAAAATAGGAAGAAGAATAAAAATCAATGAAGAGAGAAAAAAAAAGACAGAAAAAAAAACCGAAAAGGAGAAAAAGGAAGGAAGAGAGGAGGAAAGAAAGCGAAAACCGAAGAGTAACAAAGAAGGCTGCCCAGCTCCGCGCTTCCTTCAGGCTTGGCACCACTAGCGGGAAGCTGCCTTAATTATTTTAAAAGCTGTCTTTCCTAAAGGACACTAGGGGAAAACAACCAAACGTGTTTATAATTGTGGTTGCACGAAGCGTCACAAGATGTCGATACTGTACTCCGTTAACCCGGTGTTCCAGAAGCCCCTCCCTATACTGAAATACGGGAGATGATGAAAACGTCTAATGTCTTGTACGCCACCTTGAGAATCGCGTGCGGTGTACATTGGCGATCCTGTCCGTTGAACTTGAACGACTCCCTACGAGCTCAACGAGTGTAAACTGTTGTGTATAACTAACTTGTCACTTGGGTTTCTTCTTTTTTTTTTTCTTTCTCAGGAAGGGGGTCGTCTTCGCAACAAGCTCGCTTATCCAGCTCCAGAATGTGTCTGCGTGAGTATATTCCTCTTTTTCTCGCGCACTGAAAGAACTGACGTTCGTCTTGTAGTATTCCGAGAAAATGAGTACTCGGTGATTTCCGGTAGTGAATTGTCGATTCGAATACGAACCGAAGAACATAGACTATTCGATTCGTTATCGCTGTTTAGAATATTCGTCGAACGGTTACATCAAATAGTCACTGCAGGTCGCTGCCTTTGTGAAAAATATTAGCCCGCAGCAGAAGTATTTGCATATATGGGAAATATATGGCAAAATAATCGCATATGATTGGCGCTTCTATTTGGGTAATGTATTTATAAATAAAAAAAAACAATTGTAGATAAAGACGTTCATTCAGTTAGGCCAATAGCAAGGCCAACAGTTAAAACAACGCATTGCTAAGGAATAACAGTGAAATCGATAAATGTATAAAACTTACTTCCGAATGCTCGCTTGCTTAATTGAATTGACTACCAATTGACCGGGTGGTTGAGTTACTTCAATTGACTACGCGCTGCAATTCTTCATATTTGTTTTTTACTTCAGCGCAAGACATGAGGGCAGACATTAACCGAAAAACACGCGCTATACGGGCGCCGACGAACTGGATTTATTGTAGCAAAAGAACAAAGAAAAAATTCGGCAGATCCCACGTACCGTGGGAGTCGATGTTATGCGACGCATGCGGCGGCTTTGACGTTATTGTGCTTCCGGCATCTATACAGGTTACAAATGGCGCGCGCGCAATAATGTGACGTATCGCTTCTGCCAGGAAGACGTCGGGCACGCAGGTTTCATTAAAGTTTACGAAAGATGGATCACAAATATTGTTAAATCCAGAAGAAAAGGGAGGAAGAAGTTCAGAGGGACATTGTAGCCTAAAGAGATGAAAAATTCGTGAACACGGAGCGTCGCAGGAGACGACGTTTCGACAAGCGGACTTGTCTTCTTCAAGGCTGCAACATGCAGATGTGAGTTGAATCCTTGAGGAAGACAAGTCCGCTTGCCGAAACGTCGAGTACAGCGACACCACGTGTTCACGAATTTTTCATCTCATCAAATATGGTTAAATGTACCTGGGGAAGGCAGTTGTGAAGTGGTAATCGTTTAGGGCACCAGCGATTTGTAATCGCTGGTGCCCTTAACGAAATGTCGAGGAAGCATGAATATAACGCGAACAGAAGCATGTTCGCGTAGCCACATTTTAAGTCGTTCATTATAAAGGTTTCAGCTTTGTGTTGCCAATTGGAACTTTTGCTAGAACGCATCGTGCAACATGTGAAATTACCGAGCATAAGCGCAAATTTAGCAGGTATAACCAAGGCGTGCTAGAGCTCCTTCGCTACCTTTACAGAATCAACTTTTTTAGCGGTTATGTCCGCGTCGAAATAGCGGTCACGTTACGTTTTACTAAAATTGATTGTGACGTGCAAGTTCCTGTAGATGTCGATCCATGCGCAGTAACCTCGCATGCAAGCGCGCCTACGCGCGCGTACACGCACACACACGAACACGCACAAACACACACACGCAGGTTATCTCCTAAGCGTGAGAAAATTGCTTATATGAGCTTGTGCTTATATAATAAGCTTATATAACAAGCTCTTATATAAGCTTGTGCTTATATGAGTCGTCGACGTTTCACGCGTGTATACCCAATCCGTGTATCCTCTCGACACAAATATTCAAATATTAAGGAGTACCACGTGGTGCTTTGGGTGTTGATTAGCATTTCCTTTAATGATGCAGTGCGAAAGGATTCAGAGCTACAGTGTGTTGTGAGGCACTGAGCTAATTTTGTTTTAGTACACACTTCTGCAATGCAATTTCAGCACATTGTGTGGTACCTCAGTCGTCTACAGTAACACAATAGGGCACTGCTCACCTATCTTATCTAGACACCACACCGCTTAAAGTGTCTTCTCGGAGTTCGTTTACCGTATATCGACCACAGCGCGCTCTCAGAACATACCACTATTGTACGGTGGCGGAAGCCAATGATCTCGGGTTTCCTTTGCCGGGCACGTCGAGCTAGATCATTTGCCGGAGCTGAAAGCATCGGTCCGCGCTTGCGAAGTGGCACTGCAAGAGTCTGACGGACAGAAAGCGCTGTTAACTCTTTATGTTCTCGCTGCCTTCTTCGCTTTGTCCCGGCTTGGCGCAATCTCGGCTGTATCTGTATTTCCCTCTTTCTCAGTCTCTCTCTCTCCTGAGTGCTTTACCTCAGTGTGGCATGATTGGTTGGCGTTCGGGTTTCGATGACGGAAAGTTGAAACTTTTTAAGTTTGTTTTCGTGTACGCCTACGCCCTGCAAGCCTGCGCAAAAACTTACAAACACATACTGATACAAACTAACACACGTACGCAGAAGTACATGCTCTCTCTTTCTCTGTAACGATACGCGCTCAACGACGCGTAGACTCACTACACACAATCGCAAGCCCACAAAAGAGATGTACGCACGCATGCGCACTATACACGAATACACGAATGCACGCTCGCACGCAAAGATAAACACACACGCACACGCGCACGCACACGCAAAAACACATGCACACACGCGCGCGCGCACACATACACACATGCACACGCACACACACAAGACCACCCCCGTTACTTTACCCTGCGTGTCATTAAATTTCTTTTGAAGACTCACCTTATTCCTGTATACCAGGGATCTCAAACACGCGGCCCGACCGCACATGGCTGCCTTCGTCCCATATTTTTAATGTTTCATTTATAAGTATGTTCGTGAGCTTCACACACGCCACTGGTCTCAAGCATTCTTTTCTTGAGACACTCCATACGGTCACCATACGGTCACCATAGCCATTGAGCAAAAACACTACATTTCAGAATCGGCGTCCAGATTTCAGTCATTCTGGTAAGCATGCAGTATCGACATGGTTCCGGAAACCTGACGTCAGATCCGCTTCGGAAATGACCCGCATTTGAGATATGAGAAAGGCCTTCTTTAATAATAATATCTAGGGTTTAACGTCCCAAAACCACGATATGATTATGAGAGACGCCGTAGTGGAGGGCTCCGGAAATTTCGACCACCTGGGGTTCTTTAACGTGCACCTAAATCTAAGTACACGGGCCTCAAACACTTTCGCCTCCATCGAAAATGCAGCCGCCGCGGCCGGGATTCGAAGAAAGGCCTTCTTTCAAATGGCAACGTTAGATGGCATTTTTTTTCAAACTCACCTCCCCCCCCCCCCCCCCCCCCCTGCTCCAACCTTCTTCACATCCTTGGCCCTTGCGGGAGACAATTTCGTGACTGCGGCCCCCTAGCTGAGGTGAGTTCGAGACCCCCGCTGTAAACTCTGCACTTCGTCACAATATAGGCCCTCATATGCGGCGCCGCTGAAAACGATCCCTAATCTTCGAGAACGCGGCTTCAACGGCGTGTGAAGCGGGTGCCGAAGGAGCTATAGTGGGAAAGCGGGCAGGTGCCACGAAGGTCGCCGAAGTACCGTGTTTGCTCGCGCATAACGCGGTTGCTTTCTCAACACTCTGGGTGAGCACTTCCTGATATCGAAGAAGTAAGGTCAGTCTAGACATGCCTGTTGAGCTCATTGATCATGACCTTCAGCAGTTGAGCACGCAGTAGCGGGTTCGGTTACCCGCCAAGGCAACCGTCGTGTATTCCTTCCACATCACGTGACAGTCAACTGATCATATATAGAAGGCATTGTGCTCGACGCACAGGCACCGTCCTAACACTGTCATCCCACCGCAAGCTCGTACCACGACGGTCTTGCCGTCAGTTTATCATTTATTTCATTCAATGTTTAAGGCGAAACCCTTAAAGGGACACTAAAGGCAAATAACAATTTATGTCAGAGTGAAAGCTCAATGTATGACAACGTCTAAAACGGCAATATTATCAACAGCAGCGCTCTACTTACCGAGAAATTAAGCTGAATGTGTCACTGGATGAGCGCCACGAGCGGCACATTTTCAAAATGATCCCGATGACGTATGAGAGTCTGCCTACAAATCACTTGTAATCAAACTAGCAACAACAAAAAAAGAGCCTTCCGTGCATGAAGAGACGTAATAAAATGCTGTTTGTTCGTTTCTCTTTGGTTCATGAAAAAAAGAACCTCTTTTGCGTTGCCATGGGGAACGGCGTGCGTGGTTCAAAGGTTTCGTTTTCGCCGACCTGCGCTTCGCCCGGCGCCCTGCTTCGCTCACGCGGTCGCGTCTCAGTGGTAGTTTCGGTAGCGCGTACTGCTGCGTGTGTTTTGCGCGCTCGTGAAAGTCGCTCTGACAGAAAGTTCGACAAAATGCCGCATGCATGTGATGTTGCCGGATGCCTGAATGGCGCACGCCGCCGCGCATTAAAGGCGGGCAATTTTGGTCGTGGCAGCAGTGACGTGTGAAAGACTGATTTCAGGAGGGTGATTTGAAGTGCGCTAACGCGATGTGGACCACTAAAACGTGATTTTACTTCAAAACAAGCACTTCCTTGGCATAAAAGTAGCACTACGAGGTTTCTGGACCGCTATTTAAACAATCAACGTCGACTTAATATTTGCCTTTAGTGTCCCTTTAAATGCCTCATCAAACGCGAAAATTCTGTCCCCCGTCGGCAAAAAATCACCATCACGTAATGACGTTATCGTGACGTCACATATCGCCAAAATTCGTGACGTCATTATGACGTCACACTGCCGTCACTCTGCCGTCACATAACGTGATGTCACATAGTGACGTCATCACAGGACAGCATTTCTTGGTCAAAGGTGGGCCCATCCCAGAGGCGGTGCAAAACAAGGTGAGGTGTCGGAAAGGTTACAATTACTCCGTTCCTGCAGGAAGCATTGCAAAACCACGTCAGTTGCAGAGAGCTTTCGAAGGAGGGCGCGGGAAGTTCAATATATTGACTTAGAAGAAAAAGAAGAAGATGGCTTTCGCCTTTGAGAAGACTGAGCGGTTGCATAAGAAGCCCTGAGAGCTTTTTTACCTTAAAGGCCCAATATTGCACTACACTATGGGGTGCGTACACAAATGTTTATTATACATCAGTTAGAAATCATAGGGGTATAAGTGTATTATTAAACGGGGCACAGATAAGTAATATGGATGCATAATTCCGTACACTGTATAGAAGCAGCAGAAATAGTGAAAATGACATCCAGTAATTTCGTTACTGTCTTATATGTGCCGGAGCTAGCTTTTATTTTTTTTTTTTGCAACGCTTCTCGACAAGGTAATAACAACTTGCGCGCCCTTCATAATATTGATCACAGCAGATTTTCGCCGTTCCACAAAGGTGAAAATTGCTGACGTTTGAAAGGTACGTTCGCGTGGTTCGCGCCACCAAATAGCCGGGCAAGTTCTCATTATTTTAGGGAAAAAAATTGGAACTGTGAGCGCCTACATTGTTCCACCATTTTTTGCAACGTAGCGAAGCGTACTTCGGAACAATGGCAACAGTGGTTTCATAACGCAATATTCGCCATGTAAGCAACCCAGCCTGCCCGATAAAAAGTGACGGTAGCTGTACTTGGGTCGATTGCTCGCTTTATTTATTTGACACTGTTGGAAACTATTGCATCACTGCCTTCTGCCCACGCATAATGTTCAATAATGAAATGGTGGTTGTGTAACATCAGGTAATATTAAGACGTCTCCGTGCATCTTGTGATGGTGCCAAAGGAGTAAAATAGAGAACGGGGAAGGAGTTGATGTAACCTTACAACTGTATCCTATATTGTTTTCAGCGCCTTAAGTACACCTTCTTCTTCTTAAAAAATATGCAAAAAAATTGAGCTTGACGACGACTACGGCCAGCAGTAACAAAACCATAGATATAAAAAAAAAGCAAGATTATGATAGAAGCTTAAGTTAATTTTCGGTTTTTACGCGCAAAACAAAAACCAATGCCTGATCATTAGGCACGCCATTGATGAGAGGAGGGATACTTCGGATTAATTTTGAACATCTGGGTTACTTTAACGCGTGCTTTAATCTAAGTACCCCCCCCCCCCCCCCCCCACTGCACTGAAATGTCGACAACTTTACTGATAAGCTACAGAGCATAGCAGAATTTTCTTTTTTTTTGAGGGGGGGGGGGGGTGTTCATCCATACTTTATGTATGTCAGTGCGTGCGTTTGTATGTGTACGTGTATATAAACACATACAAAATTGAAAAATTTCAGGGGGGTAGATTTTAACCCCCCCCCCCCCCCCCGGGGCTCCTCTAGTGCTAGCTACCACGGCGCATGGAACAATAAGCAGCAAGTTCCTTCCTCTGTCTTCGCAAAATTTGCAACATGGCGAATCTCAAATAAAAAAAAAACTTAGGCAAATGATTATTCCATAACGCGATATCCGGCACCTAAACAATAATCACGCCTGCGTAAAATATTGTCGTTGCTTGGATCGAATGGTTGGCTCATTCGGAAATACTGAGAACTATTTCATTTCTTCGTTTTCCAAACACAATAAAATGTTTAATGAAGAATACATGATATATACCATAAAGAATATCATAAAAATATCATAAAAAAATTCAGCGCTACAACACAACACTAGCATTATATCTGATCACTGTAAACCATTGTTTCGACATGAACCGTATCGATGATGATATTGACCTAAAACTGTACCGGATATTATGTTGATCGTTATAAGCAACTGGTTACAACGCGAACTTGACACAAGGGCACAAGAAAAGACGAAGACACCTTTCAATGATACAGCCAATTCACGTCACGTTGTCCACGTTCTTTACCCCGCCTAATGATGGTAAATGACATAGACAAATGATGGATTCGCATAGCATTCCGAAAACACGATAAATTTGTACATAATTTGACATGCTTTGAAGCACCATCTGCATTAATTCTCAGGCATGCTTGACGCAAGACACGGGCAGATATGGGCACAGAGGATACCGGTGGGACGGAGGTAATGTGTCAAAGGAGAAATAATAAAGGTTAGGCTTAGCGCGACTCAAAAAAAAAAGGAGGAGGCGGAGAAGAGGGTGAAATTTTAATAAAGTCGCCCGCACCGAGGCACACACGCACGTCATCGGTCCGTGATGAGGGCCTGAGAAGAGGCGAGAGCGCTCGCTGGCATGGCTTCGTTTATGATGGAAGGAGCGGCGCTGACACCTTTGCAATATTGCGAGCCCGCCTGTCTCGGGCATATCCGTGTATATGCAGCGTCATCGTGTCTCGTGCGTTTAGTATATACGTGGGATCCACGGCAGCTGCGCAAAGCCTGTGTCACCGGTGATCCGCTCGCTAGCAGCCTGCTATGTACACGAGGTGAAAGGTAAACGCCACGCGCGCGATCTTATATATGTGTACGCTTATCAGCGCTGAGCATGAGATGAGTCTTAAAGAAAGGAGCGTTCATTATCATCTTTCAAGTTTTCTCGACCTCTCCTCGTATACGATGCGGGTGTACTAAGAATGATAATTCCCCCCCCCCCCCCTCCCCGAGTTCGCCACGGAGTCTTAGTTGAGTTTTAGTTAACTTTTTTTTATTTGTTTGACAATACATGATTGTCGTGGTTCAGGAAACTAAAGGCGACGTTAAGAGTCACCTGACTGGGCCTCCGACACAACGCTGTGAATTCTTCATTCAACAGAACTGCACTGTAAAAAAGAAATGCAGGAGTACAATAACATTATGAAGAACTAGGAGAAAGCTTATAAAAAAAGGTGACGAAAATGTATAACATAACGTACACGTATCATTACAAAGCACATGTAGGGAGCAATAGTAATGTAGACACCAGTGTTCGATATAGGAACATATATATATACAGATTTCCGTACATGAAAAGCCACATCAATAGTCACATATATAGCAATTTTATACATACATATAAGGCAAATGAAATAACTAAGTACGTCCAAGGCTTCAAGCCATATAGTATATGAAATGAAGCTAAGTGCGCTCAAAGCAGTACATCCTCGACTTTCTTCTGAAAGATGATATGAAAAAAGAATGCATTATCCAGATTAATACTTGCGGGTGAATATTCAGCAGCTGAAGGATTTGCCATTTTAACAGCTGCTGGCCATAGGTAGCTCTAGTTTTTGGTTTTGAAAGAAGTTGAATATCTGAAGTTGTAGTTTCGAATGCTGTTAGTATAGGTAGCAAGAAATTTCTGAGAGTCATTTGCGAATTCCACAAAAATAGGCTGAGAGAGCCGCTGGCTATATATTTCACGAATGCAAAGAATATGCTCTGATGAAATGCAGGAGAATACGTGTTCGTGGTACGATAAGTTACGAATGAAACGCAACGGCTCCTTTTGCATGTGATACAGGTTGTTTAGATCATACTGCGACGTAACTCCCCAAATAAGAACACAGTAGTTCAAGCGGGAATGAATTAACTAAAAGTATAATTGACGCCTTAACGGCTCGGGTAGTAAGGTCCGGTATCTGTTTAGCATTACTATTGATTTGGCTATGTTGCTTACAAGAAATTATACGTGCTGTGACCATCGTAAATTTTCAATTAATTGCACTCCAAGAAACTTATATTGAGAGACTTGTTCCAACACCTGCGACTTATTCTTTTGAGACGCTACGTACAGACGGGTCCACTGTTAAAGGGAACACATGCGTGCAGGGCATGTTTAGATTTCCTGCTCTTGCAAAAACATAGTGGCTTAGATTTGCATAAAACTGCTGGTGGTTGACAGTTCTGGTTCTTTTTGACAGACTCAGGCAGTGCATGAACAATATTTCCCTGTCCACTTGCTGTTAGAGGGTCAGCAAACTTGAAATTGCTCAGTGGAGCGTTCCCTTTAACAGTGGACCGCACTGTACACAATTGTGTACACCGCTTGTTTTTGCTTTTGTATTGACTAGGGGCTAAGAGAGAGCAAGGTACATTGAGCTTTGGATGAATTAACTAATACGGCGATCTGGGCGAGTTGGTATACTAATATTTTTGGGTAAATGTGCAGCGCGGCACAGGCGATGCACATGAATACCGCTCGTTGCATCAGCCAACCCTCTATCGCACTGCATAAAAAAGAAATAGAATTTTTGAATGGTATGTTCCCGCGCTTCTCTTGTTTATCTGGCAATCACCATGTGACTTGAACGTTTTTTGTTTGTTTGTGCGAAAAGTAAATTTCAGTTGAGAGTCAACGCTCGTGTCGTCCGTTTCTTGTCCTTCGTCTGTGCCGCGCTGCACATTTACCGGAAGATGTTGGATGAATTGAACCTGCTGCACAATAAAGGTGTGTACTTAAATTTGTTTGCCGTGTACGGTTGCATATGATCACTTTGCTGAAGGCACTACAATGTTGGACGAATCGTAAGGCGTGCCACTTCCCGCGAGCCACTTTGAATGCATAATTTTTTTTTCTCAAAATGGACATCACCGGAAACGAATTTGCACTGTATTTACAGTCTGAAATTTCATTCTATTTATTCAAGAACAGAGCATGAATGACTTCAGTATAAATAGCTATTTAATTAAAATTTAATTATGATTAATTACTACAACACACATAAAAATAACGTATTAGGACATTATTTTTGTTGCAATGAAATACCGAGTGCTTTTAAATAACGCTGTATAGATTTGACGCATTTGAAGATAGTGCTTCATAGGTGGCGTCTGAAAGGATTAAATAAAAATGGAGAGGATAACAGAAGTGGTTTATTAGTGGCATAAAATACAATGAATTTAGTTTTGGTGACATTTATATTTAACTGATTAGCGCTCAACCATTCTGTTAAATATTGGAGCCACATGTTCGCCGAATCCATCAGGCGAAGTAAACTGGAAGAATAAAAGAAAACACTCGTGTCAACTGCATAGAAGACTATTTCAGAGGGTGGGAGGAATAAAAACAATATCATTAATGTAAATAAGAAACAAGATAGGCCCTAAAATGGGGCCTTGTTGTACGCCATGCATAATGGTCTGTAAGTTGTACCTTACGTTAGTGATTAAAACCAGAGTTGTCAGTTCCGCATATAATAAGCGGACCTGGGCTTCTTTTTTGGCCGAGCCGCTTGTAGAATTTTCCAGTGGCTTGTCACGTTTTTTTGGGGGGGGGCTTATTTGCGTTTTTCTAGCTAATATAGTTATTTTAGTAATCATAACGTTCACCAATAGCACGTTTGTTGATGACTTTGAGTAGTTGAATGTTGAAGTCAAACATACGTTGAGGGAATCAACACGTAACATTAGTTATGCACTTGGAAACGTGCATTCGACCGAATGGATACTACCCTGAAGACAATGTTAAAAAGTAAACACGTGCTTTCTTTCATAGATGCGCATATTTTTGCTGTGCAATATAATTAAAGTGGTTTATTTCAATTCCTCTTCGTATTTAAGTGACATTTTTTACTATAATTAAAAATATTTTCAAGAATAGGAAAAATAAATTTCTGCTTCTTTTGGGCTTATTCGCGAATGTCGCGTCGCTTTTTTTGGACTTCTTTGGTGATGATCATTTGCTTGTTAGTTGGGTAGCATCTGACAACTCTGATTAAAACAAACTGGCTTCGGTTCGTTAAATAGCTCTGTATCAGATTCAACGTTAAACCCCTGATTTCATATCCTGGTAACTTCGCGAAGAGAATTTCATGTTTAATAGAATTAAATACTTTCTCGAAGCCTAAAAAGCACCTATATTGTATAATCGGTTTTTTATACTAGCTAATAATTTCCCCCTAACATTAAGTAATGCACTTCCTGTAGATTTGCCTTTCTGAAACCCATATTTATGTTGCGAGAACAAGTTATGCTTATGCAGGTAGTTTACTAATCTAGAGTTAATCACTTTTTCCACAATTTTTGAAAAACATGGAAGAATTACTATAGCCCGATGATTGTTAATATTATTAATAGAGCCCCCTTATGTAAAATAACAATTCTAGCAATTTTCATGTTGTCAGGAAATACTCCTGTAGACACTTTATAATTAGTTATGTCCCAGAATATTTCACAAATAAGTCGGCGACTTCTTTTATTGGTAAGGCCTTAATGCTATCAAAACCTGTCGAGAAGTCATTTTTAAGGTCACGTATGATACTGAAATCTCTGAGGGAGAGGTTTGATGAAAGAACAGAGTATTGGTCATACTGAAGTTGATGAACTGGTTGGTATTACTGAAATCACTAGGGTGATCGAACTGCCCAGCAGTCACAAAATGTCGGTTAAATTCATTAGCAAGGTCTTTCCCGGTTACAGAGTTATCATATCGACAGATTTGAGTAAGCGTGTTTGAATTTTTTCTTTTAAGCAGATGTTTGATGATGCACCAAGTTTTTCGGGGGTAGAAGTAAACTTGGGCAAATTTGTTTGAGCAGTGCTTTCCCTCGTAATGCTCCAGAATTTAGCCAAACTAAAAAACAATTAACAGGGAGTAAAATGATGCAAGAGTTGATCACAATCACGTCTACTCGTAGAACGTACATCTAAGTAACGCATACGCTTCGCTTATGTGTTGATGATAGGGACGCTTATTTTTAGATGCGAAGCATCTTATCGCGGAGTTCAAACCAGTGGTGGTGGTGTGCGGCGTGACCACCCTTAGTGCGCATGCGCAAACCCTCTACACACCTATCCTCTTCACTCCCCCTCTCCATACTACTCTTCCCTTCCCCTCTCCCTTTCCCCCTTTCCACTACCCCTCTGAAACGCGGGCTCGACATGCCGAAACGCTGCTTCGCATCGCCTCATGGTCCCCTTTAGCGGGAGGAGATGTGATTTTTTACCATCAAAACGCACCGTATTATAGCCAATGGCTGTGACGTCGCGGTGCTGTGCACATGGTCGCAGGTTCGTTCCCAGCTACTATACGGCCTCGTTTAAGTGAAGCCAGAATGCGAGAATGCTCGTGTTGAAGGGATCCGGAGCTCTACCTTACGGCATCGCTCATACGCCAATGATTAAGGACTTCAAACAGGACAGTTTTATTGATAGACGACCGATACTTCACCAGAGAAACTTTCTTTCTGCAGCCTCAAAACGTTCGACCCTACCACAGGAAGTGAACTAGGTGCAAGCATCAACAAGGCCAGCTACGAAAGAGCGTAAGCTTTTCGGAATGCATACCCGACCACTTTTACCGCGTTTCTCAATATAACTATATATAAGTTTCCGAAGAGCGCACTGTATAAGTATAATTCTAAAGAAGTTATTTAGCGAATCCATTACACCTTCCTAACAGAGATCCTTTATACATAGCTACGCAAAGCCGCCTAGTAGTGGCCATGCAGTTACTTACCCTGCGTGAAGTTTTAATTATCCGCACTGGGACGCGAACGAGGGGCCATGGGAAAGAAAAAAATAGAGGTGGCCACTTTCATACTCTGGAGACAATATTTGAGACCACTGGCTGATTATCTCTGGCCACACTACATTTTTGTCTAGCGTGAACCAGCCTAAAACAAAATTGTTTATATCTTATCAGGAACATTTGCTTGCCTTTAATCTTCACTTATGTATGAAAAAAAAAAGACGACGAATGCATGCATAGATAAAAGAGAGAAAAAGAGAAAGGTTATCTTACAGCGCGACCAGAAATTGCCGGCAAAACGTTAGTGTTGTTCTGTCCAAATAAGAATAAGAAAATCGCGCCCTTCTTGCCGCAGGCCGCAGAGGCTGCTTGCGCTCTGAAGCTTGAATGAGCCGATAACTTTTCCTGCGTCTCTCGAAAAAACGTCACTTCTATTACAGTTCTGGTGGGGCTCACCGAAACGCTGCCACAGACGGCTAATATATCTCTCTACGCTGACGATATCTGCATCTGGGCGTCCGGCGTGACACGGCCTCAAGTGCGCGCAAGAATACAGAAGGCGGCAACATTGACATCCGCATACCTTCGCCAGCAAGGTTTGACTATCGCTACAGAAAAATGTGCAGCAGTGGCATTTACACGCAAACCGATGTGCTTCTACCCAGTGTGCATCGAAGGCCACTCAATTGCTTATAAGAGCAGCCATAGATTCCTAGGTGTCATCGTGGATCGCGACCTAACCTGGAGTCCCCATGTCGCACATCTGAAGAGAAAACTCATATGCATTGAGAACGTATTTAAGTTCGTTGCCGGAAAATCATGGGGACCATCCGTGCATTCAATGCTGCAGCTTTATACAGCCCTCTTTCTCGGATTTCTACGGTACAGCCTTCCTGCCCTGTCCAACACGTGCAAGACTAACATCCGTGCACTACAGAGCGTGCAAGCCCAAGCACTTCGGACATGTCTTGGCCTTCCAAGATGCTCATCGACAGTTGCAACTATCGCTATCGCACAAGAACAGCCGGTCGCAACTCATATCATCGTTGAGACGCTGAGAGCGTACATACGGCATTTGTCACGGCTACCGTCACATCATTTAGCGTGTTTGCCAGCGCGGAGGCCCCATGCTTCATTCTGCGGTATTGTGACAAAACACTACGACATATTACCACCTGGCTTCAAACCTGCGATGCGTCCGGCATCTGCGTTGTGGACTCTCCATCAACCTGACGTGTGCTTATCGGTTCCTGGAATCGTTAAGAAGGCACGCATGTCACCGCTAGCCCTGAAGCAGTTGTCTTTGCGTCTGTTGGAAGAAACCTACACTGACCGCAAGCATGTTTACACTGATGGCTCCACTAATTCCAACAGCTCTACCGGAGCGGTGGTTGTTCCATCTGATGACGTACTGTTACAGTTCAAGTTTTCGCACATCACCACGTCGACAGCCGCAGAACTCGCAGCGCTTCAAGGTGCGGTCAAGTACATCCTTCAGCAGCCACCTAATCGATGGGCCATCTTTTGCGACTCCAGGTCAGCTTTACAAACACTACGGTTTGCTTTACGGCACGGATTACACGAACAATCCGTGTACGAGATAAGGCACGACTACCACCAAGCACTCGAGGAAGAACATGACATTATATTTCAATGGCTGCCGAGTCATTGCGGAATTGTCGGCAATGATCGCGCGGATGAAGCGGCATGATCGGCTCATGACCTAGACCAGCGGACACCCATACCACTCTTGAGAAAAGATGCCGCGTGGCGACTACAATCACTCGCACGCCGTATCACTCTTCTACAATGGAATACGCCGGGTTTTTCCAACGCGCGCCTGTATTCGATTGACCCGAATTTACAACTTCGTTTGCCATCCGGACTCTCAAGACGCGATGCAACTTTACTGTGCCGCATGTGGCTGGGCGTGGCATTTACGAATGCGTATTCGAGTCTCATTGGAATGGCCAGCAGTGCGGCATGCAACATTTGCGCCTGCGAGGAGACGCTTGAACACATTCTATGCCACTGCCCATTATGCCAAGCTCAACGACGTAGTATGGAAGTCAAGCTCCGTCACCTGGACTCAAGACCGCTGACAGAAAAGAAGATCTTGGGACCTTGGCCTACGGTCTCGCATATGCGCAAGGCCACGAAAGCCCTCTTGTGCTTCTTGAGGACCACAGGACTTCACGAGCGCCTGTGAACTAACAGCGCGAGTTCGTGTTGTGTAGTTTCAAACTGTTCATCCATCCCTTTCTTACTCTTCTTCTTTCTTCTTTACCCTTTCTTTTCTATTATTTCCCCTTCCCCCACCCCAAGTGCAGGGTAGCCAACCGAGCCAAAGCTTGGTTAACCTCCCTGTCTTTCCTCTTCGTATCTCTCTCTCTCTCTCTTCCTTTCCCTGATCTATCTATCTATCTATCTATCTATCTATCTATCTATCTATCTATCTATCTATCTATCTATCTATCTATCTATCTATCTATCTATCTATCTATCTATCTATCTATCTATCTATCTATCTATCTATCTATCTATCTATCTATCTATCTATCTATCTATCTATCTATCTATCTATCTATCTATCTATCTATCTATCTATCTATCTATCTATCCCAACTACATTACCAACCACCTCTATCCCATATGTCCAATCTATCCCAACCACATCTATGCCAATCTGTCCAATCTATCTAAACTAATATAATCTAATGTAATTTCTCTCCAGACTCCAACTTTCCGCTGTTGTTCCCCGCCTGACTCCGAACGATTGTTTGCTCTGTCTGAAGTCGAAGCGTGCGCCAGGACAGCTTCATACACTCTCTGACAGCTGGCGCAGGCAGTGCTAGCTGCGTTCGCAAACAACAGCCTGCGGTGCGAACGTTCCAAAGGGCGCAATTGGGAAAACGTCACCACGACGCGCCCGAGCGATCTCCCTGGCAGCATGCGGAAGCCAGCATAAGTACGAAAATGCGGCTGCGAAACAAAGGATCGTGCAGCAGCAGCAGCCTTAGCAGTAGCAGGAGCAGCACCAGTGCGATGCTCTTACGCGAGCAAACGCGTTGCTGACGTTAGTCATGCGCGTTTAGAGAATGAAAGCAAAGGCAAATTAAGAAATAACTAAAAGCAAACAGAAGGAAACAAATAACACAGTTTCACTTTGCATATGCGCCGCCATCGACGGTTTGCCTGTCTTCCCTTTTCCCTGCTCGC